>NC_045641.1:1742627-2364769 GCF_009829145.1 Chiroxiphia lanceolata | reverse complement strand
ATTGTGCATAATTCCAGGTAATGAACTTCAGGATTGAGCCACGAGGCACGTCTGGGTCCCCACAATGATGGGACAGAGGTGACCCCATTGAGCAGCCACGCAGGATCCATGTGGGAAAGCTCCTGCTACCACGAGCCCCAGAGCTCTGAGCCCTGCAGGTGGGACAGGGTGGGTGATGCATCTCACCCCCGAGATTGCCACCTCCTCCATCACCTGAGAACAGGTTTTAACCACCACTTTATATCCTGGCTAGGAGGTGAAACCACTTCCCAGCCCATAAATGGTGCCAGGCTGCTGCGCTGAGAGTTGCAGGACCAGGGGGAAGGGAAAACCCTCGTGCTCAGAGTACCCGAGGAGAAGGGAGAGGAGCTGTGCTGGAGTCTGGGCTGCTCATGCATTTCACATACAGAGCCACTGGATCAAACAAACAGCAAAGCCCCAGGAGAAATCCCAGAGGCCCTTAAATCCCATATTTCCTCATTGCTATGGAAGAAGCATGCGCTGCGCGGGGAAAGGTGAGCAGGAGCCTGTGTGCCTCTGTGTGTGTGAGTGCTCACACAGGCACACCTGTGGTGGCAAAGAGCACATTTCTGACCCGAGGGCTCACCCCACATCATCTGCAAGAGTCAATTTGCCGATAAAAACAGACTTGGAGCCACCTCACTGGAACAAACAGGAGCAGAGAACATCCGCCCTTGGGATCTAAACTTGCTGTGGTGTTACAGACTGCACCCCAACTAAAACCACAAAAAGCTGCCTTCCCCTTTCTCCAAAATCCACTCCAGAAGACAAGAAGCTGTTCCTGATATACTGCAGTAAAAGCAATCCAGTTGACTGTCTTTGGAGAGCTCTGCTCTCTCCGGAAGGAGGAATCTCTCTCCCATCCATACACGCTCATTCCTGCTCTGTGCCTCTCCGAAGGGAGCCATCACTCTCTTCAAAACACTCTCCCGTAGTCAGCAGTGATAGGCAATGTAATAATACCTTTTATTGGGTCAATACATCAGCTGGAAAGCAGAAGCCACCCTTTTCTGCAGGTGATGGCCAAGGATTGACCTGTGTGAGTGTGCAGGCCGGGGTATTACGGCTCTTGGTCCATTCCCACAGGCAGGAGGGAGCATTTCCCTCTCTTGGTTTGTCTTCTGGTGCTTTATTGCATTTCCTGTTTTCTGAGCTGCCTTAATAAAACATCCTTCTGAAGGGCTCTCCACTGTGTAGTAAATATCCTCCCTCATCCACCAACTTGGATAGGGATCAATCAATCAGAGGAAGTCCTTTGGGATGCCAGGGAGCATCATTCAAGGTTAGGCACCCGACAGGCAGGTGACAGCAGAAGGATTGCAATGCTTCTGCTTGAGATTAACCCCCCTGCTGCTTGCCAAAAAAATATTTAAAAAAAAAAAAAGAGCAGGATGGGAGAGTCCTCCAAAGATGGGGAAAGTTTCACCTCTCATCCCCAGCTGGGTTTCGTTAAACAGCCTGGGGGAAAACAGGCATCACTGAAATCAGCCATCTGGGTGGCTTGGTATGTAGTACCTTGGGCTCTCCTGCCTGTGGACACAGAGATTTAACCATGGATTGAGGGGCATCACACGTGCAAGGACCTGGGAACCTCCCTGTTGTGAGATCGGGTAGGACCAGGGTGTAACAAACCCCTTGGGCAAGGCCTGGTGGGGGCTGGTTTGCTTTGTGCTGCTCAGGAACCACATGAAATGCCTTTTCTAGCTGGCAAACCTGAGGGTAGCACCACTTCAGTGGGCACAGGAGCTGCCTGATGTGAACCCAACCTGGCTGAGCTCAGTGACAGACCAGGTGACAAGACACCTCTCCCCATGGAAAGAGTTTCGTGATAAAGCCTTGGCCACAAGGTTTTATTGCTGCCTGTGCTTCCTTTGCAGCCGTCTCTGACATTAACCCCTTGGTGCTTTCCAGAAAGGAAAGGGGAATCCAAAAGATTAATTTATTGCTCCATTATTAGCACATTAAACTGTCAATAGCTGCCTTTGGTGGCCTGCAGTGCCAGAGGGGAGCGTGGCAGCTCCTCTGGAAGGAAGCTGCGACCATAAGTAACGATGACCTTTTAATTGGTCCATTATAAGGTCGGAGCTTGGCCACCACACCGGGAGAGTTCACTAAGCAGTTAATCCATTTAGCAGAGTCTGTGTCTATGGAGAGGATGTAAGTGGTGTAGTTGTTGTCTAAGCTGCATTTGAGAGTCATTAAAGGGTTGCTTTCTGCAGGAAGAGTCGTGTTTTAACAACATTAGCTCCCGGCTCCACCAGGCAAGCCCTGGTGAATTACCCTGCGCTGAACTGCAGCTATAGATCTCATCTTACAGTTTCTGTGTGTAATGAATGGCAGCTCTCAGACATCCTAGAAGAGGCTCCTAATGGCAACTGGCACGTGGGAGCAGATGATACAGCCAGGGAGTGAATTAAACCCGAGCTCTCCACAGACAGCTCCTCTCCAGCTGGGCCGAGGACAAGAGGCTGCGTGCCGGGAAATTATGAGTCTCATAATTCCATACTTTCATAATTTCATAATTTGTATCCTTCAAAAGGTTTGTCCCAAGGGGGGGGAGGCATCATTGTTTAGTTGCGGAACCCCCTGACCAGACAGCACCCAGCAAAATCTGTCCTCCAACGTGGAGTTCAGAGGCTTGTGCAGGATGAGACAACATTGATTCAGAAGGTCACACAGATTCAGGGGTCAGAGGAGGTTTAGGTTGGATATTAGAAAGAGGGTCTTCACCCAGAGGGTGATTGGGCACTGAACAGGCTCCCCAGGGCAGTGGTCACAGCAGCAAGGCTGCCACAGCTCAAGGAGTGTTTGGATGATCCTCTCAGGCCCATGGTGTGACCCTTGGGGATGGTCCTGTGCAGGACTGAGGGTTGGACTCGATGATCCTTGTGGGTCACTTCCAATTCAGCACATTCTGTGGTTCTGTGGGAATGGGAAAGGCTGCAGGGATGCCAGGAAGGCAATGACACTGTTCCCCTGTCCTGCACCATGGGAATGGTTATCAGAGGAATAACAATGGCCAGTCATTAATACATATGCATTTTAGGGACCTTCAGTGGTCAAAAACCAGCTAAGCCCACAAAGGCACCAAATGCTTCAAGTCTGAGGGCGGGATTTGGAGCTCCAGGTCATTCTCTGTGAGTAAAGAGCTCCAAATGGTACTGAGTGGATGGAAAAGCCACATTTCTGCAGCCCCTCAGCACAGGATGGTAAATCTGACCTCCAATGAGCCCCACAAAGTCCCCTCTGGAGGCAGCACACCAGGCTGGTGAAAAGGCAGCGTGAAGGCCAGCGAGCAGCACCCATCAGTGCATGGATTCACTAAAGAGACGCTACAGAGAGAGCCTCAGTTAAACCTCAGAGCCAATAGAGTTGGTCCTGCTTCCTTCCCCTCTCTGCTCTCCCTACCTTTCACTCTGGTGGATCTACACCAGGCTGCCCAGGGAGGGGGTGGAGTCACCCAGGGAGGTGTTTAAGGACAGACTGGATGTGGCATCAGTGCCATGGGCTGGGAACCACGGCGGGGTTGGAGCGAGGGTTGCACTGGATGATCTCGGAGGGCTTTTCCAACCTGTCTGATTCTGTGATTCTATGATTCTGTGATTCTGTGATTCTATGATTCTACAATTCTAAGATCATCTTCGCGCTGCCACGACCTCCCGCCCCGGCCCCATCTGCATCCAAACCCATTCTTGTGCTCAGTAGCAGCCCAGATTAGTGCCTTGTGAACAGAAACCTCTTTGTACCCAAGCCCTGACCTTTGACTCTGCTCCTGATCCCAGCAGATTCGATGTGTCCTGCTATTTGTCTTGCTGCTCCCTGGGAAGAAGAAAAGGAGCGGGCAGGCGGCACGCGGCCGGGAGCTGAACGGAGCGGGGCTCTATTCTTGGCTCCAGCTCAGACTTCCTCCCTGACCCCTGGAAAAATGGCTTACTCTGTCTATTCCTGGGCAGCACAGGGTCATACCCAGCTGCTGTGGATGTCCACTGGAAGTGCTCGTAGCTGTGGGAGGATCAAAGGGCGGAGGATAAATTTGGCTGGAGCCTGTGTTGTTGTGCTCGAGCCTAAAATCCAAATCTGGACTTTCCAGGAGATCAGATGGCTGTGAGGAAACAAGAGGAACTGAGTTTTACTGTCACACTTTCCTCTTCTCCTATACCTTCTTCATCATCACATCACAGCCTTCCACAGCACAGCTTCCTCCTCCTCTGTGCAGGTTAAATCCAGACCTCACATCTGCACCTTTCTCCTCACCTTTGGGGACATTGGTCTTACTGATGCCCCTCCATCTATTGCTCCTGCCCACCTCAATCCTGGAAAAAGGGCCAAAATTTTGGCAGTTCTCAAGTTTCAGGCCTAGAGACGCAGCCTCTGGGTCTGTTCTCTGATACACCCAAAAATTTCTCGTGGGCAAAAATGGATCACAGCAAATTGAAGGAAAACAGTGGTGTTTTATTGGTGTATGTGTGGTGCTCACCATGCCAGTGTCCTTCTGGGTCCCACAGGCAAAGGCACAGGTCACCCCCCAACAGAAAGGGTTGTCACTGTGAGTTGTCACCATCCTAACGAGGTCCTGCAGGGATGGGAGGCATCTGGGAACAGTCTCCCCAGGGAGGTTGTGGAGTCTCCTTCTCTGGAGACACTCAGAAGTTGTCAGACACAATCCTGAGTGGATCCTGCAGAAAGGTTGGGCTAGATGATCTCCAGTGGTCCTTTCCAACCTCACCCATCCTATAGATTCTATGACATCCATCCAAATCCAAGTGTAGGAGACTGGGAAAAGGTGTTAACTTGCATTATGCATGAAAAGAAGGTCATGTTTAATACACCCAGGCTTCAGTCAGACACCCACAGGCAACCTGTGGATCCTGTTGAAAGGATCTTAGAAAGCCCCTCCTGGGCACTGCCATGTTGGAAAGACCCAACAGTTTACTGTGCTTATTGCCTTCCTACCTTCAAGATTTGCTCCATCATCATCCTCATAGCAGCTTTTCCATGGAGGTGATGAGCCCCAACTGTATTTCAGACTGTTCAGTGGCAGGAGGAACCAGGGAGGACAAAGCTGAGCATCCCGGGTGGATGCACCGTCCCCCAGGCTGGATGTGGGACCGACTCCACCCTCAAGCCCACAAAGGTCAGCACCCAAATTCTTAGAACTCATTTAAAGCCCAGAGACAAGATTAATATGACTGACAAAGAACTAATTCGTTTCAGGACTAATTAAGTACATATACTTGTCTTTGCTTAATCAGTGATATTTCCAATGGCATTAAAGTGCCCAAGAATACAAATCCCCAGAGATTTAAAGCAAATAGTTAAAATCAACTTAGATCCAATTATCATATAAATCACTAATGACCTGGGTAAATTGGAAGCTCTTTGGCTCGGCCTCTGGGGAAGAATAAACCCTATAAAAATGAACATGCTACCTGGATTAATACACAGGCTCAGGGGACTCCACTGCAAATATTCCAACAGGACTTTTTCCAGTGACATTGTTATTCATCACAAAATGCCAATATTTCAAAACAAACAGGTTTCACGGGAAGGTTTTGATGAAACTTTCAGCAGGAACTTTGTGTTCAGCATCCAGAGCTACAATCACTCAAGAACAGCCATTTATCCATCGCTGGGCCCATTCCTGCTGTGTCCTTTAACTGGAGGGCAATTAGTAATTTCCAGCCCTGTCTTCCCACATTCTGCTTTTCATCCTGCTCGTGGTCACAGTCTGATACTCCATTTATTAAAAAAAAGAAAAAAAAGAAAAAAAAGAAGGTGATTAAAGACTTTGGGTTTGGTCTAATGAAAAAGAACTTTGGGACGTGCCCTGAGACAATCAGAGTTTTTAAAATTAATTAATTAAATGAAAAGGGATGGTGGGCAGCAAACATCAGGTATCTTCCTTGAGTAATTTCAGTTGTCATTCAAACCACTCAAATTCAGATTTACAAATCTGAGGGAAGACCACAGAAGCACTTTGGTGACTGAAGCCACACGACGGATAAAAGACATCACAGAACAACACAGGAAACACCTCTAATAGGTTTATTTTTTCATCCACACTCATTTTTAGGTGCAAGCTACAGGTGGATCCCAGAAAACCTAATCTCCACTAACCACCTAAGCTGTCTCATCCTGACCTGTTTATTTTGCCAGCACAGATTCCAGCTTTATTCTCTATTCATGGAAATCTCCAGCTTGTAAAAAATTGGCACATAAAGAAACCAGGAATAAAAAAAAAAAGGTTAAATATGAGAATAATATATGAAATGCAATTTTTATGCACCCAGTGATTACAAACCCTAGGGTTTACGCCTCCCAAATTGCAATGCACATTAGGAAGTGCTGCCAATACAATCAAAGTCTTCCCCTCCCATCTTCAGGGTTCATCCAGGAACTGCTCCCAGTCAGAATCCCACCCCTTCCAGAATGCTTGTTTTACTGTGTGATTCCCTAATGCCCCACCAAAGAGTTAATTAGCCCAGAGAGGCACGAATGGGATAAAGAATTAACAGCAAATACCTCACCCACGGTGGGATAAAGTGATTAAAGAAATGTCCTTGGACCTCGGTCTGTGTCTTACAGAAAGAACAATATTCCTACCCCAAACCTGAAATTAAAGTTCCACCCCAAGTGGTGACTACAAAAGCAGTAGAGGTGTGTTTGTGCATATGTTTTGGCCATGCCCTTTTATTCCAAGCTCCTGCTCTGGAATCAGAGCATGATCCCACGAGTTCTGCATGAGGGTGGATGTTGTTGAATCCATCAAACAGCAGTGAGAGCCACATTAAATAAGAGGCCAACTGAAGCACTGTGGGCTGCAAAAGGGGTCTGCTGTGTCACAAAACCCTCCCAAAAGGCACATCACCTTGACCAGGGAATGTGGTTTTAAAGGATGGTGCCCATTCAAGCCACACAGGGCGATTTCTGGGTGACCAAAGGACCTTCATGAGACCCAGATGAAAGGGGTGAATGCAAACCATATCCTCCTCCCTGCCTCCCCTCTTCATCTTTGCCCTTCCTACTCCACTGTGATCATTTTGCTTTGATATGTGCCCAGGAACTCTCTGTGTGCTTAAAAAACTTGGGTACCCGGGCAAGTAATAAATGTAATAAATATCTTTTTGCCATTTCCTGGTGCACAGCACTTCAGTGCTCGAGATGCACGTTGGCACTTCTCTTTTTCTTCCTTGCTTTTAAGGAAAAAAAGGCTTAATAAACAGGCAAAGTAGAAAACAAAAGGAGTCCACATTCCTCCTCGCTCAGCCTCCTGCTCCCCAGGGATCTCCAAAAACTCTAAAAGATGGGCTAAGCCTCGGCAGCTCATCGTCCTTCCTTTTCCCCCATATCATTAGGAGGATCATTAGAGGTCAGAGTCGAGTCTTATCCTTGTGAGGATAAAGCAGCTCACAGAAATTGAAGCCTGTGGCAGAATAAAACTCTGATGGAGCCACTCACCCAAAGCCTTGTTGCTGGAAGTGCCCGGCAGCACCGAAGCGTCGAGGATGTCGGGATGCAGCGGATACCAGGGTGGAACTACAGGTGCCCAGGAGAGGAGGAGGAGGAGAGGCTGAGCTGCAGGGCAGTGGTGCTAATGAACTCTGGCCTCTGCACGGGTTTTGCTGCTTTTCCCATCCTACCTGGGTCAGGGAAACTCGGGGAAAATTTTAGCACATCAGGGCCCCACAAAGGCAAAGGCAAAGCAAGGCTGGGTTTGGGAGTAGGCAGAGATCTGAACAATGAGTGTGGCCACTGTCACAGCCCTGGGAATGCCACTTATAACACAGTGTGCTGGTGGGATAATGGGAAATAGCCCATCAGGAGGGCTCACTCAGCCAGCACCAGGCAGCACCTGCTGGTGTGTAGCCCACACAGGGGAACAGACACATCTGAGGTGTCCTCAGAGGAGGGTTGGCCAAAGCAGGGCTGGAAAGATGCAAGTTCAAGGGTTATAATGGGATCTCCCTCCAGTTGGCGAGAGGATTTGCTCCTGGAACAGAGATCTGCTCTGATCCTACAGCTCCCTGTCAGGATCCCAGTCAAACTGATGGAGATGGACCCAATCAAGCCCTTACTGATGGACAAACAGCAACACTAAAGCAGGTGAGGGAGCTGAGCACCAGTCCCTCCATCAAGTCTGGGACTGATGGTGCTCCAAAAGGCTGAGGAAAAAAAATCAACCAGGGATGTAAAGCACAATTCTCACCTGACCCCTGGTGTTAGATGCATCCCTGATCCATGAGCGTGGGTTACCCTGATGTTACTCCAGGTGAACAACGTGCTTTTAAGTCGCTTCCTACTTTTTATTCCATGCCATCACTGTTACCAAAGTATTCAATCTCATTTTATATTCATTTATGGCCATTAGCCCACTGCTCAACACAGGCACCGTGTGCTGAGCTTGCCCACCCAGATATTCCTCACCTTGGGAAGCACAGGATGATTTCAAGCCAGGCTCAGCCAGTTCATGGCCCTGGGTCTGCATTTTAGGGCTAAAAATATCTTCCCATCTTTGCAAGCACCAAGTCAGCTTAATGCAGCCAGGGAGGGACATCCAAGTGGAAAAACCACATCCTTCCTCACGTGACATGTCACATTTGGCCTGGAGAATTTGCTTTTCTCTGGAGAGTCAAGTCTTCAGCTGGAGTCGGTTCTTGAGATAAAAATAGGTCAGATCTTGTTTCCCCTCAGGGTTCTGGGTTCTGGTTTGTTGTGGGGGTTTTTTCCCTCTTTGTGCTGGAAAAACACTCCATGGTATCCCAGGAAGCTGAATCTGGGATTTCCCTGCATTTATTGCAAGATGAGCATCCACCTGCAAACTTATTTACCTGTGGCTCCCACCTTACCTGGGCTCCTTGTCTCCAGAGTTGTATATCTGGGATGAAGAGGCTGGAATTTGCTCTGCTGGCTGCAATCCACATCCAGCAAGCCCCTAAATTTCCAGAGAAACATCCACAGCCAGGGCACCCACTGGAGCTTCACTGTTGTCAGTGGGATGCTGAGTATTCCCGGTCTCCTCCGTGGAATGTCAGCCTTGGCAAACATGGATTTGATGGTTGCTAAGCTACGTGGAGCTGATGGGTGAACACAGGGCTGGGCAAGCTCAGGTCCCTAATCCATGGGGTGAGGGAAGGGGGGATGTCTGGGAAAAGGGAGCCATGGGATTCACTGTTCCCAGCACGATGAAGGCTGCAAATGCCTGCTGGGGCTTAAAATCCAGGGATACCCTGGGGGTGGGTGGCACGAGAAAGCACACAAGGATGCTTGAAGATGTGTCTTTTAAGACCATGAAGGCTTTAAAAGAGCTTAGCCCCTTGCTGTAACAATAAAATCAAATGCTGCTGTGCAACTCCCAACCCCTCTAAAGCTTCAAACACATCCCTCGAAATTAAATTTAAAAAAAAAAAAAAAGGGGAAAGATTTTACTCAGGAAAACCCCTCAACCATCAAAGTATTAAAAAAAAAAAAAAAAAAAAAGCCTAATGATCAACAATGTTTCAAGTAAAGCAAATAAAAACCACTCCCTGAAGAGGGGCAATGAGCAACAGAGCCAAGCTGGGACCCTTCCCTTCCCACCCTCACTGGTGTCTCCCCAAAGGTCTCGGAGCCCATGGATGTCAGGGCAGCTCCCTGAGTGATTTTCCTGCAGGTTTTGTGAAGTGGAGGCTTTTTCTTGACTTTTTCATTTCCCACCACTGCTATTTAGTGAATAAAACCTAATCAACAGTCACAATAAAGCCTCACAGGTGGCAGGAGGGGAAGAGACGCCTCAAAATTGTCATTATAGTGGGAGGATTGATCCTCCCTCTGGTAACTCAGCTCTGAGAGACCTGAGCTCATCAGTGTGACATTTTGTTTAGCTCTGACTGGTTATGGCCTTGCTGGTGTGGACATGTGTCCCCTCAGGTCACATCTTCCTCCCTGAGACATGTCCCAGGCATCAGAGCACGAACCAAGGCAGACCAAGATATTCCAGCTACAGCCTGAGAAGGTGTCTCAACACCCCAGTGCCCTGTGCAATTTGTTTTCCTGGGAATTGGTGGTGATAATGCCACACAAACCCACTCCATCTCTCGGTAGGTGCTTCAATACCAGGGCCTGGACTGGCTTGTGACCAGGGAAGAGATGTCCCACTAGCCTGACTGGGGAAGGTTTATTTAGTGCCTCCAAACAGAGGATTTTTGAGAGGTACTTCTCATCAGAGACAGTTTTCATGTTACAGGGTTTTCCAGCAAGTGTTTTCTGTCTCCAGAGCAACAGTGCTGTGTGAGCACAGAGCACAGAGAGCCTCGGTGCATCTCTGTGGGGGAAGGAGAACCAGCTTCCCTGGATAACTGGGCTCCTGGCCCTTCTGCCATGGCCACCAACACTGGGACCAATTAGTGCCTCTGTACAAACCACTCCTGCTGGATCCAGAGCGAACAACACCAGCAAGAGCTCTACAGGCTTTTGTACAGAGGGAAATGATGGTATTTGAATAGCAATTACTGTGTTTGACGAGGATTTGTGCTGTGTAGGGGGGAGAGATGTCCAAGCACGTGCACACACACGCTCCAACGGGGCTGCAGCAAGGTTTGCTCTCACTCCTGCAGCTCCCTGACAGGAGGGGGGAGCCAGGGGGGTCGGGATCTGCTCCCAGGGAACAAGGGACAGGAGGAGAGGGAATGGCCTCCAACTGTGCCAGGGGGAGGTCGAGATTGGATACTGGAAAAAAACTGCCCAGGGCAGGGTGGAGTCCCCATCCCTGGAGGGGTTTCAAATCCCTGTGGATGTGGCACTTGGGGACATGGGTCAGTGGTGGCCTTGGTAGTGCTGGGTTGGCAGTTGGCCTCTATGGTCTTATGGGTCTTTTTCAACCCAAACAATTCCATGATTCTCTGATCATTGTCCTCAGGTGGGGCTGAATCTCCTGCTCCTGCCTGACTGCTCTGGGACAGAAAAAAATCCAATGAGCACCAAGAGCTCCAAATTCTTCCTGTCCGGATTCCTGATGGGGAAGGAAAAAATCCTAAACCTGTTCTCACAGAAGCAAACTGCTGTATTCATCAAAGACCAGGTGTCAGCAAGGAAGCTGAGGAAGGGTTTTGTGGCCCAAACAAGTTCCCAACCCAGTAAGTGGTGCTGCCAGGTGGTTGTTAGAGCCACCTTAAGCACAAACACTGGTGCTCACCCTGCTTTTGTTCCGTGTTTAGTGGAGATGGGGATAAACAGGGATCACAAGCTGCAGTAACACAGAGAACTAAAGAGGGAAGAGATAAATAGATAAATCTCTCCGTGCTCAGGAGCAAAGGACTCATCCAGAGATGTGTTGCATCATCCACACACTCAAGGGATCTCATCCACCCTCTTCCATGTGAGACCAGCCCTCCTGGACCCCCAGATGATGAGCTGTGCTCAGCAGCTGGGCTCAGTGAGCAGAGGGTTGGTTTTAATGTCCGTAATGTCATTTTTTGTCCCTTTTTTTTTTCGTGAGCCTGTGGTGAGGTGTTCCCGGCAGCAGCTCCAGACCCAGCGCTGCCTGGCAGAGGCCTGGCCACAATTCCTCCAAGGAGCAGCCAAGTCTAAATGAAGACAAAGCACTGGGAGGCTGTGATGGACGACGGGCAGAGCTGCCCTGTCTGAGCCGCTCATACAACACCCAAACGAAGACACAAATCAATGCAAAGTGCTTGAACTCCAGAAAGAAAGGAAAAATCAGCACATCCATCACACTCAGACACACGTCCACTCCAGCCCAAATGTTGGCAGAGTTTCTTAGTGCTGGCAACAGCTGGATTAACACAAACTGGGATGTACAAGTGCAGGACACGAGGTCCCTCTTCCTTCCCCAAGAGGCAAATGGATCCCTGTCGCCTTCAGCACTGCCACTGGATTCAAATGTTTTTCCAATGCACCTTCAAAGACAGGATTGAGCCCCACTTTAAGGAAGGGACACTGAGGGGATAAGTCCTACCCCACAGCTTAGCTTTGGAGAGGAAGACCAAGTTGGGGTTAGGAAAGATAATGGGAAGGAATTCCTGGTTGGGGGGGTGAGGAGGGACTGGTACAGGTTGCTCAGAGAAGCTGTGGCTGCCCCTGGATCCCTGGAAGTGTCCAAGGCCAGGTTCAGTGGGGCTTGGAGCAACCTGGGATAGTGGAAGATGTCCCTGTTCATGGTAGGAGGTGGAACTGGATGATCTTTAAAGTCCCTTCCAACTCAAACCATTCTGTGATTCCATGAAGTTGGAGGGGGATAAGAAGCCAGAGCACAACCATATATCCTTTTTTCTAGCTCTGATGGAGTATGGAAGAGCCTCTCAGGGGCCTTCTGTCCATCTCTCCATGTCACCACTCTATTAGGGAGGTGACTGCACTGCAGTCCATGTGTGACTATTAAGGCAACAGCCTTGAGTTTATTAAGCTCGGTTTAACATCGATTCTTTTTCGAGTTGCTCTGCTCAGTGATCAGCAGTGCTTGGGGTGGGTTCTGGGCATACAAATTAAGCATCAGCTGGATTCCAGAGAGGTTGGTTGTTCAGTTTTACCTGATATCAGGCACTTTTGCAGTACCAGAGGAGGCAGTTGTCTTCTCCCCAGCCTAGATGTCTGAAACACAAGGGTGTTCTACAGCCAGCTTGTTCTCCCAGGCTTAGCCATCCTCTTCTTCCTGTAAATCCCAAATAATCCATCCTAAGAAACAACTGCTGCACCAGTTTATTAAGCTTATTAAGACCATGGCTATCAGACAGCTCTAGGCATTTCAAAGAGCCTAAGTACAAGGAATACATCTATAAAAATCAGATTTAATGAGGAGGTACTAAATGGTGCAAAACATCTCCCCATGCACTGATGGCTGAGTCCTCTAGTGACACTTTCCCACCTTGAAGATGTCATTTGACTTCTTGCAGAGCCCTTGTTTCTGGCTGTGTGCAGACCCCTGGGGGTACATTTAACTCGCTCATACTTTGACATGGTTGCAACCTGACTTTGCCCAGAATAATTCAGAAGTTCATGTTTGGATTTATCAGAGAATCATGGAATGGTTTGGGTTGGAAGGGATCTTAAAGCCCATCCAGTTCCACCCCCTGCCATGGGCAGGGACACCTTCCACTAGCCCAGGTTGTTCCAACCTGGCCTTGGACACTTTCAGGGATCCAGGGGCAGTCACAGCTTCTTGGGTAACCTGGGCCACCCCCTCCTCACCCTCCTAGCCAGGAATTCCTTCCCAACATCCCATCTCACCCTGCCCCCTTTAACCAGATTTGGGTCCTGGAGAGAAGGGCAACAGGACCAGCCTCCAGCTCCCAGTTCAGCTGGTTTGAACCTTGGCCAGAAACCCTAATGCAGAAATCACTGGAATCAGTAAGAAACAGTCCCCTGATCATTCCTGAGGCTCACCAGGGTCACACAAGCAGATCAGGAGGGGCTCAAACTCAGATTTATGGCCACAAACTCATTTCTAATCCTTCATCACATTCAGGTCGTTGCCCAAAAGCTCATGAGGCATGGAGAGGTTGGAGCAGGAGCCCTCCAAATTCCTGGGAGAACCAGCAAAGGGGAGAACTTGCAGGCAGCCCCTGGGTGCTCCTGTGTTCCACGGAAGGACCAATAGACACACTATGGGGAGCACTGGCTCCTTGTTGCCCCCGTAATATCCCTCCTGCAGAAGGGATAAATCACTCCCTTTGCCTAAAAATGGGCTGCAGCTCTTCAGGACTTCTCCAAGCCCATGTCCTGATAGGAGGCCACCCCTCTGTGCTGACACCAGTTCAAGATCTTCCCCTTTGAGTCTGATCCACAGTGAGACCCAGGGGGTGAGCGCAGGATTTTTTAGCTAATGCTGATTTCTTTGGAAAATGGGCTCATGAAGGACACTGGTAGGACTGTAAACTCTTGGATACAGGGAGCGTGTTTTGTGCCAGCCCCTGTGGTGCCAACCACAAAAAGCGTGACCAGAGACGCTCCAGTGACCACAAATAATTCCCCTTTAATTGGCGAAATGAGAGTTTGTGCAGCGGCCAAACATCTGCCAGGAAGGGGTGAGGTGGAGTTCAATGCTGCCCCAGGGTGGGAAAGGACCTTCTGGACCTGTCTGGAAGCGCACAGGGACTTCATCCAAACCATCCAAACCATCCAAACTTCTCTGTGAAATCTCCTTCTGAAACCTCTCCTTTGCCAGCTTCCTGGGCCAAGGGGTCTCCTTCCCCCACAGCAAATGCACCCATCCCCCAAGTATCATAAATAAATCCCCAATAGCTCTGGATGCAAAGAAAAGGGGGAGTTGTTATTTCACTGGGCTGTTTGAAATTGCAGGAAGCACTGGAATCTGTAAAATGGGGCTGTGATTCCACGTCATTCCCACACAAACATGCACCCAAAGCAGTGTCTCTCCCCACCACGCCCAGGTTCACCTGCTAAATATTCCCTTTTTACCAACACAAAACCAATAAGGAAGGAGGGGGGGGAAAAAGTGCTGCCTCAAAGCTCTCCCTGAGCACCCCATGCTGCCCATCCCACCTAAAAATGAGTCCTGATCCCCTGATCACTATAACCCCAGCCTTCCTTTGCTCTGTATCTTCATTATAGGAGACCCCAATATTATGTTCTTGTCTGTGTCTTAAATCTTAAATAACATTTTTTTGGCCCTCTGGACCACTTGGAAAATGACTGGAACAAATATCTGCCTTTTTTAAGAGGAGCACATGGGAGGATTCAGCACTGGGGAGAGGACAGCAGCTGTGAACAGATGTGTCCTCGGGTCAATCCCAACCCTATTGTCGTTCCCCACGGCCCTGACAGGAGCAGACACTCACAGCTACATCTATTACAGCCAACTAGACAAGGTCAGGGCCCGGGATCAAACTCCAGCACACAATTACACATTCTTTTAAGCTACTACCAGGCTCCCTGTCCCAGCCTCAGGCCACCCTGAGCAGCCTCACAGCCACTGGAAAAATCTCAGAGGTCTTAACATGGGCCAAAGGACTCTACAGAATCACAGAATATTTTGGAAGGGATTTTAAAGATCATCTGTTTGCAGCCCCCTGCCATGGGCAGGGACACCTTCCACCAGACCAGGCTGCTCCAAGCCCTGTCCAGCCTGGCCTTCCCAGGATACGAACTGGGTTTGGTCACCCTGTTTTGGAGAACAGGAAAACTCCATTGTGGGGACATGACCACGCTGTGCTGGGTCTCAGGGCTGATGAGTGACCTCTGCCCATGTTATTTATGACAGTGACACGGCCAAACAGCCCCGGGCTCTTCTGCAACCTCTCCTCTGAAAATGCCACCTCATTGTAGAGTCTTCCTCTCACCAGGGCTTCGCTGAGGGTGGCAGAGAGGGCTGAAGGAGGAATGTTGCCTCCTGTATGGAAAGCAGACCCCCGGGCTGGGCACCACAAGCTCCAGCAGGTGAGAACAGCGTGGCCCTTTTAGTGCCATCCCACCAGGAGATCAGCTGGTGGCTGCACAGCTCCTGGCTGAGGGAAAAGCCTTGCTCAGGACCCTCAGGACAGTTTGGCAGGAGCTGTAACAAATCCCCCTCACCTCTCCCCCTGCACACGCCAAACTTCGGTGCCTGATGTGTTTTTACATCCCATTTACAGTCTCTTTGCAGTGCTGGGAAGAAGGAGGAGGACCCTTCCCATCTTTGGGCAGGACAACAATCTTGGAGCCCACACAGCTGGATGTGGGATTTGTGGGGAGACTGGGGGGGATATTCCAGCTCTGACACCTCCTCCTGCCATCCAAGCTGGTCAGACTTGGGGAAAAGAGTGTGCTGAGAGATTTTTAGTGTGCTTGCTGTCTGTCACCATGGAAACCCCTTCCCCAGCATCCCAGGGATGCTCCTGTTATGGGGTGGCCACAGAGCCCTGGGAGAGGACCAGGGAAGGGTTATGGGGCAGAAAAAAGAGCAGAGACGTGTCCCTGAATCCTCAGAGCTCTGTGAGCAGGGCGGGATCAATCTGCACATCTCAGCCCTGGGGAATGGCAAAGCTGATCCCTGCCTTAGCCCTGGCACTAAGTGGAAAGGTTGGGAATCCTCTGAGGAGCCTACAAAGGTCTCTTCTTCCCAGCCCACACTGTCTCAGGCACAGAAAACCACCCAAACCCCCAAGTTTGCTCAGAAGGAGCAGCACGAATCTCCTTCTGCCTCATAGGAAGGTGGTGAAGGGAGGAAGGACGAGACATCCAGATTCCATGATCCCAGCTTCCCTCTCCTCCACCACCTCAACCAGCCAACCCAAGTCTTTGCAAGACCAGGTCTGCAGGGAAGGAGTTTTGGGGCTGGAGAAATGCTTGAAAGAGGCAAAACCCACCTTGAACCACGCACGTGCTTTTAGGTTGGCACTCAGTTGTCCTCAAGGCAAACTGAGCTCAGGCTTGATTTGGATGCAGATTTTGTAGGTGTTTGTCAGTGTTTCCATAGTGTTTCAGGTTTCCTGTTTGTTTTGTACTGCACAGTGTTTATTGTGTGTTCCCTGCCCGTGTTTTACCAAACGGCAAGAAACATGTAAACAGCAAATGATCAAAGCAATAGATCTTTTCCATGTAAAAGCAGGCAAGCCAGATGGAGTTAATTAATGAAGATGTTTAGCAAGACTAGGGTTTAGCTCATATGCAAACAGGTTGTTCCCAGAAGCGTCAATCTAATCCAATAAACAACTTGTGGGGGCGTAAGAAACTGCTGCTTTGTTCCTTCCTTCCCTTTACAAAGAGCTGAGCAAAACTTTTGTTGCCGACACTTAATCCTGGTGAGAGGTTTTTTCGAATTAACAGCACCAAAAAGGTAATTCCTTGCTTGTGCTGGAAATATCCTCAGCCTGCACGTCTTGATCCTGCACTGCTTCAGCCGAGTATCCGAAAGCAAATCCCAACCTCTTTTCCCAGCCTGCCAACAAGGGAGTTAATTGTGGCCAACAGTAACGATGTGGACATGGCTGTGCAACTGCATCCAGCCAAGAGCCCTCTTCTCTATCAGATGAGAAATTCAGGATGTTATGTCAGGTTTTATTTTTATTCCACAAGACATTAGCGGGCATAAACCCTTACGATGTCCCCGGTGACGTCCCGTTCAATCACTGCTCTGTGATCCACCCCGTAACTCAGATTTAAGGGCCAGCTTTATGCCACAGGTTATTGATCCATTATCTGGCTCAGGCTGCAGCAGGATGGGATGCCAATCCCCTGCTTGGACAGCAAGAAAAGAGGAGCTGGCAGCGTCCTCTGGGACAGCAGGGATGTGTGGAATTCCTGGGGGCTGCAGGGACAGGGTTCCAACTCTGTCAGGAGCAGGGAGAAGAGTGAGGTGCCTCAGCAGAGTGAGGACATGGCTCTGTGTGCATTCCAGTCAACCAGCTGCATAATGGGACACGGGGGGCAAAACAGCAATTCAGGTCTTATTCACAGAATCCCAGGATGGTTGGGGTTGGAAGGGACCCTAAAGCCCATCCAGTTCCAACCCCAACACCTTCCCCTATCCCAGGTTGCTCCAAGTCCCGTCCAACCTGGCCTCAGACACTGCCAGGGATGGGAAATCCACAACCTCTCTGGGACAGCCTGTGCCAGGGCCTCACCACTCCCTGAGTAAAAAATCATGAAATGAGTCAAACTTACCATTTCTGAAATGAAAAGAGGAGGATGGCTCCACCTCTCTCCAGGGCAGGTTGCTGTGCTCAGGAGTCTCTGCCAGGCTGTGCCTGTCCCAGCAACTGTGGATCAGAGGATATTCCTGTAGGGAAGCTGTGGATTCAGTCCCTGGGATGCTCACAGAGGTGGCTACAGCTCCAATTGCCATGTTTGGCAGCAGAAGAAGGGATCAGGATCTCACAGCTCCTGTTGGTGAGGAGCCCCAGGCCGGCTCCTGTGCCCATGAGACCCTTCAGCCCTCAAGGCTTTTACCTCCCCTTCTTTCCCTTGTCAAAGAGAACACCGAGATTTTTGGAGCCTGGCTGTTGCATGGGGTGGAGAAATGGGACCTGGGTTTAGCAAAGCCTGGATGACTAAACACAGGTAGCACTGCACACAAAAAGGTCTGGAAAGCTCCCACGTGCGGCATCTTCTCCTGCCCTTTTCGCCTTGACAGACCAGCTTCTCCTGGTCCCTGTGAGAGGATCTCCTTTGCAGATGGCAGTACAAGGCTGCCACTGCAAAACTGATCCAAACTCACCAAATTCACCCTTCCCCCCCCCTCTTTTTCCACCAAAAACTGTGAGTGAGGTGAAGATGAGCGAGGCCATCATCCAGCCAGCCACTGGCCATTCCTGCTCCATCATCCCACAGCTGGAGACTTCCCTGCTTTGGGACTCACTGGCCCTTGTGCACCTGCTAATGTGGCAGAGGACTCAGAGGACTTCTTTATCCATGAGAAACGCTCTTATGTGGTGTTTATCCTTGCAATACTTCTTGTAAACCCGTTTGTTTTGAGGAAAGGCTGCTCAACAACCCCAAGGTGTCGTCATCTCTCAGCTGCTGCGGTCACAGCGGGCCCTTGGGAGATGGCAGAGACACAGGAAAACACCAGGATAACTTTATTTTATGGTTGCACCACCCCCTTTTATCACCTGCAGCTGGGAGCTCTTGAGTCAAAGCTGCTTCTTCCTCCAACTCCCCCTCCATCCCTTCAAACACACACTTTGAAGGGGTTTAAATGCTCCTCAGCCAGCCAGTGAGTCACTTATCTCCGTGTGCCTCCAGATCCTGAGCTCGGGGAAAAAAAAAACCCAGGTAAGGATGCAGAGAAACAGATTTCAGACTTTCTCTGCATGAAAACAAAGAAATGTGCCTTTTCCCTGGTTTGGTTTTCCAAATGCCACATCCCTTGGAGGTGTTCAAGGCCAGGCTGGACAGGGCTTGGAGCAACCTGGTCTAGTGGAAGGTGTTCCATGGAAGGGGATTGGAATGAGGTGACCTTGAAGGTGCCTTCCAAGCCAAACCATTCTGTGATTCCATAAATTTTCAGACAACATGAATCATGTTTCAGACCCAAAACGGCCTGGGATTTGCCCAATTTCCTCACACCACGACTAAGAAAGGTCAGACTTGTTTTTATAACCACTGATCTCCTCCCCAGCTTCCTCAGGCTGCAGCCAGCCTCCAACCAAAGGGATCAATAATCAATAACCAATTCAAAAATCATCATCAAGGACTGAAAGGCTTGGCATTCACACCCCCTCAGGTGGCTGTAGCCACAGCAAATCAACGTGGAACTGCAGTGGGTCCCAACTGAAGGCACATCCCTGGGGCCTGAAATGGCCCTTATGATGTATTTATATTGATGGTGATTTATATTAAGCACCAGAAATCCTTTGTGTTTCCTTCTTTAGCATTTTACTCTCAGTTGGCCTCTCTCCCAGCCTGTTCTAACAGGGGATTTCCCAGACATGGGGACAAAACCACTGTCAGTCCTGTTTCTGTCTGTCCTTGCCAAGGATGGGCATCTGAAAGCACAGAGCAGGTCTGGTTTAGAGAGGTGTGAGCTCAGGGTTTGGGCTGGAAATCTCTCTGCTGCCACTTCCTAAGCTGAGGACCACAGTGCCTGTTGGGAGTGAGACACAGAAGGGCTCTAATGGGCTTTTTGGCTCTGAAACAGCCATTTTTATGGCCTTGGTAAAACAACACACTGATCAGAAAGGGGGCAGGGGACAGGGAAAGCACAAGAATCTGGCTCTGGTTTCCCAGCTTTGCTCCATCCCGTGGTGAAGGTCATTTCCTTGCACCTCCAGCACTTCTCTGCAAAGCTCAGGTGGAGGAAACCACTGAAAACAGCCACCAGTGACAGAGGGATTTGAGACAGGTCTTAACACAGTGCAGGGTTAGCCAGACATCACACCCAGACCCAAACTGGGGCAGAAGTGGTGACAGGGGTGACCCCTCTCTTGGTACAGGGAGCTCAGGCCCTTTAATTTCCAGCCACACTCCAAATCCCAGCAGCAAAATTCCACCTGCAAGGTCTTCTTTGCCCTTTTCCAAACCTCTTCTCCTCCTCCACCCAGCTCTGGTCTATCACAGCCAAACTCAAAGGTGGCCATAAATTGCATCAGGAATTGGTCTGATCCCCATCCACAAGGTAATGGAACATCAAAATCCCATTGATTTTGGTGGCACAGGGGTAGCCAAAGCCTTGGCTGGGTCTGGGGTCTGGGTCTGGGTCTGGCTGGTCAGGATCTCTGGTCCTGGAAGGGGATGATGGTGTTACCTGTGGGCTTTGGGGTCTGGAAGGCTTAGCTCCAGGATGGAAAATGACCTTCACTTTGATAACCCACAGCAGGAAGAGCCAAGAGAAAAGAGGTTGATCAGGAATGTTAAAAAAAAAAAAATTATATAAAAAGTTATAAAATTACCTTCTGGGACAGCCAATACTCTGCTGGGAGTGGGTCTGCTGCCCAACACCCCATTCTGTGAGCAGAATGACAACCCCATTCTTTCAGGAATGACCCAGCATGGGACAACTTACTTGGAATGCAGCTGAGATCCCTTCTGTCCCTCCCAGGATGTGTTACTGCTCCTCCTGAAAGAGTTTTGGCCATTGGGTGGGATTCCCTTCCCCTCTCTGCAGGAGAGGAGATCATCCAGGATCCCTCCAAGAGCAGTGGGAAGGGGAGGACACTCAGTTCAGATGGATCCAACAGGTGGGCTGAGGCATCCTCAGGATAAAACACTCTCTTTTATCAAAAAGAAAAAGAAAGACAAACTTCCCCTGGGGACAAAATTTTAGGACACTCCTCCTGTTCACATCTTCCCATGCAGGCACCATCTGTGGCAAATCAGCCTCTGCAAACACCTTAAGGAGTGTCAGGAACCTTTGTGCAAACTGGGGGGTCCTGGGCAGGCAGGACACAGGGCTGGGAGAGCCCTTGGGCAGGGCAGAGACCAGCAGAGCTTGTAATTAAGTATTTGGCTAATGAGCCTCAACCCCCCCCCCCGAGCGTGTCAGAGTCGTCCCTGAGCAAAGGCCCTGAAGGCAGAGCTCAAAAATGGTATTTTCCCAGAAGGTTGGGGAAAGAAAAAACTCTATTTTCCTCAAAACCCACTAACACTGAGGCCACTTGGTCCTTCTTGCGGCACCACAAACCCTGTGGACGAGGGAGATTTTAGCATCCCGTGGGGGGGCATGGAGGGGCTGGGCTGCAGGTCCCCCACATCACCACACTCCTGCTGCTTTTCCTGAGGGCTGGAACACAAAAGAGAATTTTGATTTTGTTCCTTTCCCCTCCACCGAGTCCCCCAGCAAAGAGAAGGGCACGAAATGAAAGCAGGTTAGGGAGAATTTCTCCAGCAATATTTCATGCTGCCCCTACTCCCCTCTTCCCTACCGAGGATTCCCAGCCTGAATATTGAGTACCCCGTGCTCCAAAACACCCCGGGAGGTGATGGATTGCTGCTGAATGCAGGCTGAAGTTTTAAGCCAACAATTACTTTTCTCTGAAGGCTTTTCCCCCCACCACCACCACCAGAAAGTGGGGGAACAAAACACCTCGGGATTGTTTTTATGAACAAGGCTGTCTCCTGCCCAGTAACAGGAATCTTTAAGGGATGCTGGGTTATGAATAGCTCTCATTACTGGGGGAAAAAAGGCCCAGTGCCATGGTGGTATTTTTTTTTTCTGTGCATGATCCTACTGTATGTGGAGGGGATTAATCACCACTTTTAAGGAGGATCAGAGCTGAAATTATTAACTCGGAGCAGAAAATGAAGGAGCCCACTTAGAGCCTGCCTTGGATCCAGAGCCCTCTCCTTCCCCCTCCTCTCCTGCAGTGAGGAGGAAATGAGCCTCCCCAGGGACAGCTGAGATGGACCTGGGCAGGATGAATGTTTGTAATCCTGGAAATCAGAGTAAATTCTGTCTGGGGGAAGGGATTGCTTAAAAGCCAAAGGATGAAACCCAGGAGAAGGGCACGGATGGGCTGAACCTCCAGGGCAGAACATCAGTTTGGTGCTTCTGCTGTTTGCTTTTAATTTGTTGGACGGCAAAGTGTGCCCCCAAAAATCAAATAATAATTCAGAAAAGGGTGAAAAAACCCCTAATCCAACAACATGAAACACAATTAATGAAAGGTGGGCTCTGCTTGGGTGACATGAACTTCCCACAGGCAACCTTTGGCTCTCTTTGGGGACCCTTTTGTTGCCCTCAGCATCTTGTAGTTTTGAGTAGGCTCCAGGCTGAGATCCAGGGAAACAGAGCAAGTGGCACATGAGTCAGAGGGCATCGGGGACAGTGATGACAAGAGATATTTTGGTATTTTTAAATCAGCCTGGGGAAAGTGGTTATTTGGGCACTGCTCTTCCACACCTGCCGAGCTCCAGGGCAGAGCTGCTGAAGCACTTCAGCTTCCCAAGGAACCACGGGTGTCCCAGGGAGGAGGCAGCGACCCTGTGCCTCCAGGACAGATCCAACACAACCCTTTGCTTCGGCTCATCCAAAGGAAAACCCAAAAATAGAAGGAAAGACACCCCCGCCCTACACACACGCTCCGTGGATACATCAAACATTCCGTGCCCACACTTCTCCAATGCCCAAAGGGCATTTTCCAGCCTAACACTCTTATTTCCACCAGGCTGGGGAAATGGAGGCATGAAAAAGCTGAATGAGAGGCACAGAAATGCTCAAAATAGAACCCCCACACCCTGATCACAGAATTATTATTATTTATTATTGTTATTTAGGTTGGAAAAGACCTCTGAGATCACAGAGCCCACCCTGTGCCCCATCCCCACCTTGTCCCCCAGCCCAGAGCACTGAGTGCCATGGCCTGGCCTTCCTTGGACACCTCCAGGGGTGGGGACTCCACCACCTCCCTGGGTAACCTCTGCCAAGGCCTGACCACCCTTTCCAGGAAGAAACTCTTCCTGATGTCCAACCCAAATGCCTTGGTGACCCCCATGGAGCACCTGGCAACCCTCGTGTGGACCAAAAATAACCACAGAATATCCTGAGTGGCGAGGGACCCACAAGGACCATCCAGTCCAACTCTTGGCCCTGCAGAGACACCCCAACAATCCCACCCTGTCCTGAGAGTGTTGTCCAAATGCTCCTTGAGCTCTGGCAGCCTTGGGAAGTGCCCACTGCCCTGGGGAGCCTGTTCAGTGCCCAACCACCCTCTGGGGGAAGAACCTAAAATCCCCTGACACAACTTCAGACCGTTCCCTAATGCTCTGGTTGGTTCAGCTGGGGAAACAAGGGGGGTGAGAGAACCTTCTGGACCCCTCTTCTTGAGCCCCACCACCCAGAACATCCCCAAAGCGTGTGGATGTGGCACTCGAGGACAGGGGTTTAGTGGCCAGCACAGCCACTGGGTTGGATCTGATGCTCTTTTAAGATCTTTTCCAGCCTTACCGATTCTATGATCTCTCCTCGTGACCTGTAGGAACCTCAGACCTCCCCTGAGACCCGCAGGGACCTCAGACCTCGCTGGACAGCAGAAGGAGAGGACATGAAAGCTCCAGAAAAGGCTGACCCCGGGGCGGAGAGAGGTGCAACCCCACCCAAAGCAGCGGCTCTCCGGGGAGCCCTGAGTCACCGGGGCTGCTGCGCTCGGGTTTAACACGCTCCGGCTCCTTGGTAACAGCAGCAACCAACACTCCAAAACCCCCAGAAGTGCCACCACGACGCCGGATTAAAAAGCTTCTGTTTAAAGGCAAAAAAAAATCCCCCCCGGGCGGGCGGGAAGCGCCGGTGAGTCACGGTGATGCTGCTCCCTAAGGATGCGCTCTCCATTCAGGGAACACACACGGGGCACCGAGGGAATGGTTGTGCCACGCTCTCGGCTCGATGGGCACATCCCAGAACACATCCCAGGCTTCCCGGAATTACCCACTCCAGAGAGCCCGGAGCGGATTCCCGAGTAGCTCCTGTGTTCCTGGAGGCTGTTGAATATTCCTTGGTCCCCCCGGGAAGTTTTCCCCCAAACCTGCAAGAACAAAGAGCACAGGCAGGTGTTTATCACAGCGTTCCCTCGCCGCTCCCGGGACCAAGGAACAGGGAGATCTCCCTCCTATTTGGTGCTAAAAAAAAAGGGAGATTTTTCCTCCTAAATCACTGGGTACCATCGACCTGCTCCGGCCCCACCCGTGTGTCCCGGGCTCTGCACTTCTTCAGCACTTCACATCACTCCTTAAAAACAGCAACAGGATCAGCTTCCACGGTGTAAAACCACAAATACACTCGTGCTCTGCTCCTTTTCTGTGCTCCTGCAGCTGCAGCTGGATCCTGGTCACAGGCTTCTCCCTGCAAAGGTAATTTTTTTCAGGCAAAAGCAGAGGTTTTCATTTGTCCACCTGATTCCAGGAGTGGGACTTTTAAGCAAAAACAAAGATATCAGGAGCCCTTTCCCTGCCCATGACCACCCAGTGGCCACCAGTCAGACCTCCCTCACCTCTGCAAACACCTTTACAGGACACCAGCTCTGCTGTCTAAAGGCAGCCACGGTGGGATATGGATTTCTTGTTTGCTTGCTTTTTAAGAAGAGTCAGGTTAGAAGACATTCAAGCTGACTTTGACCTTTTCAAAACAGCCCAAGTGTTAATAATATTAAAACTGAGAGGGGAAAAAAAAAATCCTCACTACCTGACATAAGAAATAGAAGAAAGATACACTCAATTCTCGTGTCTGGCAAAAATGGTTCCTGTCTATTAATGGATCTTCAGCACATCATGTCCTTGCTCCCACTGTACTTCACCCACTAACCCTTTGCAGATCTAATCCCTGCACCACAATTAAATAAACGTGTGAACAACGTTGCAAAGAGAGGAGCTGGTTTAAGGAACACGAGAATTGCTGGATATCAGGTTTTATTAAATAGTGAAATGGACTCCAAGATGTGCCAAGTCCCTCCCAGCCCTGCTATTTCTATATCAGCAACAGATGAACATGGAGAAGAACCTGCTTAGCTTGCAGTTTACTTGGGAATTCGATCTGCTTCCTGCAGCTCCAGCCTCCCAAACGAGCACTTGCAGCTTGATCTGTGCTGTCAGCCTTCACTTTGGGATCACGGGGACAGCTGCTCTGCCCCTGCCCACCCACGGGACTTGCCCAGGAAGGAGGGATGGTTTCCCTGCGTAGGGTGGTCAGAAAATAACCGCGGTTTCATGTGACACACGAGCAGAAAAAACTCACCTCCGGGTGCTGACGTGCACCCCAAGCTGGTAAAAATGGTTCCAAGGCTGGGTTGGGGCTCTGAGCAACCTGGTCTGGTGGAAGGTGTCCCTGCCCATGGCAGGGGATTGGGGCTGGATGGTCTTTAAGGTCCCTTCCCACCCAGAACATTCTCTGATTCCATGAAATGCCTCTGCTGAACCCACCCGGGGGTGAAGGGATGTGTGGGATCAAAGCAGGAGGGGATCAAACCTCATCTCCCAAGTGGGGACAGTTTAAAATGGTTACCCAAGGACCATCCCCACCCAAAAGGTGCCCCCAGAAGTCTTAAGGGAATATAAAATCTTTGCAATAAATACATCACGACGGGGTGATCTGCTGCCTCAGGTCCTGCCCTGACCGTGGCACAAGCACTTCTGCATGTCACCAGGTGGTGGCTCAAAAGCTTTAGGGCACAAAAGACCTCTGCCAAACGGGGTTTTCAGGGTTATTTTTCCTCCAGACCATCCCATTTTCAGCAGTGAAGGAGGCTGCTCCCCGCCCAGGAGGGGGAAGGGCTCACCTGGCAGGGGGCTGCTGCAGCAATTCGAGGTGCTCCCTCCAGCACCATGGGCTGAGCCTTCTCTTCCCAGCAGTTACTGGCTTGAGAGAGAATCAAACTAATTACCTTAGTAATTACCAAACTAATTACCTCTCTAATTACCCGGTGTCTTTGTTCACGTGGAGCTGACATCCTTGCAGAGCAGCCCTGGCTCGGTGCCTCCTGTTCTGGGGGAACCTCAAGCAATGGCTTGAAGGCCCAGGGACCCTTCACACCTTGGTCCTCTCAGACCACGGCCAGGGAATCTCCCTCTTCCCCAGGGAGGGCTGGATTCTGCTCCAGCTCCTCGGCTGGTGAATGCTGATCATGAAATTAAAGGCAGACTTGCCCCCAGGCCCTGTTGGACACCTCTCCCCACGATGGGAACAGCAGCTGGGAGCAACCTGGAAGGAGAGTTGAGATGACAGACATTCCTCTTCAACAGAGAGCTGGTGACAGCAGGGTGTTCACCCAGCCAAACCCAGCTGGAACATCACTGTCAACGTGCCTCACCTCCCCAGCCTCATTCCCTTTTCATTTTCCAGACCTTTACTTGAATCTTGCCTCGGGGTCTCCAGGGATGGGTCTGGGAGTCACTCGCTGCTCTCCTGAACTTCAGTGTGACAGCGGGTGCTGAGCCCTGGAAACAGCCCCCAGCTCCTCAGGAAGTCACTGGGTGTAAAGCAGGAACACAACTGGTGTCATTAGTGCAGGTTCTGACCTGCAGAGGGTTTCCAAGGAAGAGATGGAAGAGGCTGAACACAGAAAGGACTCTCCTGGCTGCAGGACAGAGCCCACCTTGCACACCCCCTCTCTTGCTCTCTCCTTCCACATCCCCTCTCCTGTGTCTTCAGCCAACTTCCAAAACAGTGTCAGCCCAACACAAATTGTGCAAATTAAGGACTGACCAGGTTACAAAATTCCCACCTGCAACTGTTTTGCCTCCGAGTGCAAAGACACCCAAATCTAAACTCTCATCTGGTTCTATCTGGCAGCGCCCACCCCTCCATCAAGCAGTACTGACCCTGGGCAGGGAAGCTGCAGTGTGTTGTCACCTGGTGGGACAAACATCTGATGGTTTCTGGGTCCTGCAAATGAGATCTGACACGCTGGGCAAGAAACTTTGCATCCCTCCAGTCTCTCTGGCCCTGCTGCTCGGGAAGCAAGGGGGCCTCGCTCTGCGCCAGAGGGACCTGCTGTGATCAACAGCTGGTGTTGGCCTGGCATCTGTGGGTGCCCACAGAGGAGAAAGATCACAGAATCAGGAATAATTTGTGTTGGGATGACTTTTAGAGGTCGTCTGGTCCAACCTCCCTGCCATGGGAAGGGATGTCTTCAGCCAGATGAGATTTACTCCAAGCCCCAGCCAGCCAGGCCTTGAACACTTCCAGGGGTGGGGCAAAGGTGCACACAAAGAAAACATTGGAAATCATCATTCTGCCTTTCCCAAACCCCATCAGCATTCACAGCTGGGGGGAAGCTCCTGGAATTGTTTGCAGAGCATATTGTCTGGAATTTGTTACTTTGGAAAGGACAACAAAAAGGACAGGAAAGGATCACAGAATCACAGAATGGTTTGGGTTGGGTGGGACCTTAAAGATCATCCAGTTCCAACCCCCTGCCATGGGCAGGGACACCTTCCACTAGAGCAGGGTGCTCAGAGCCCCATCCAACCTGGGAAAGGTTCCTCTCCCATCACCTCCTCAGCTTGAGAGACAATGTGTAACCCCACCCAAAACCACACTTGGCTCTTTACATTCCCTCAAGAAGGGCACAGGATCTAGAAGAGGACAAAGCAGTGACCAGCTGAGTTGTAACATCCCAACCCACAGCCATCTCCACAGAAAAGCTAATTCCAAGTGTCTGCTAAAAACTGTAATGCAGGGATAGGGTGAAAAAGCCCAAAGCCAGCTCTGCCAGGTGATGTGAAGTGTGTCAGACACACAGGACTCCTGAGGAAAGGGAGCCTGGAGTCTGAAGGAGTCTTAACGCTGCCAAACGACACGAGAGTGGCAGAGCAGTGATTATTGTGACACCACTGAAAGCTCTGTGATTTGTTCCACAGCCGCTGAGCAAAGAACAATGAAAAGCTTTGATTTAGCTGTTACAATCCTGCTTTTCCATTTAAACCCCTGGGTAACACCACCCTTCCCTTACAGCTGATCAGAGCTCGTGAATGACCAATGAGAACATCTGAAATTATACCCTGCCATGGGCAGGTGCCCTCGCCTGTCATCCCTGGGGATATCAACCCCATCATCCCTTCTGAGAGCAGCATCCACCAGGCTGAGTTCAAATGCTCACTCTGGCAGTGTGCAATCTTAGAGGTGGTTATTTTTGAGGAGCTGGGAAGCCGCTCCACAGGTTTTCCATATTTAAAATGCTTGCATTTTCTTGGGGTTTTTTTTAAGATTTCGGTGCCCCTAACCAGCAACTGGGGAGGAGGGGGAAGCCAAAGACAGGACAAAGATGCAGGGACACAGAGGTGGAGGTGGCAAAGGCAGACAAGGTGATCAACTGAAGCTCACTCCAGAAACATTCCCAGAATCACTGAGGTTGGAAAAGATCCCTGGGATCACAGAGCCCACTCTGTGCCCGATGCCCACCTTGTCCCCCAGCCCAGAGCACTGAGTGCCACGGCCAAGCCTTCCTTGGACACCTCCAGGGGTGGGGACTCCAAACCTCCCTGGGCAGCTCCTGCCAAGACCTGACAACCCTTTCCATGGAGAAATTCCTCCTGATGTCCAAACTGCATCTCCCCTGGCACAGCTTGAGGCCATTTCCTCTCATCCTGTCCCTTGTTCCCTGGGAGCAGGGCCCGACCCCCCCTGGCTCCCCTCTCCTGTCAGGGACTTGTAGAGTGAACTAAGGTCCCCCTGAACCTCCTTTTCTCCAGGCTCAGCCCCCCCAGCTCCCTCAGCCTCTCCTCCTGTGACCGACTCTCCACACTCCTCCCCAGCTTCACTGCCCTTCTCTGGACACGCTCCAGAACCTCAATGTCTTCCTTGAAGTGAAGGGCCCAGAACTGCTGCTCTGATTTGAAGGCAGAAGTTGGCCACAACATGGACAGTTTTCACACATGGACATCCACACCCCATCTGCCACCACCAGCATCCCCCCAGCTCCAGCCACACGCGCTGGAGACGCCACCACAGAGGATGTTTAAGGAACACAACATCTCCAGTGAAGCCTGAAACACAGTTGGAACAAAGCAAGCAGGACTGACTGCCACTGCTCAGGGCTGTCAGGACGGGAAACCAATAAACATTTGGCAGCAACAGAGACCTTCCTTCCCGACACTCCCGGTTCTACAGAATCATCTGGCCTGGAAAACGTCTGCTTTTTCCTCTGTGCTGCGTTTCTCTGCCAAATTCTAAGTCTGGCAAGCATGGGTCTGCCAACTTCTTGGCTCTCTGTTACAGAAGAGAACATTACAGAGAAGAATGTGTGAGTTAGCTGATTTGTAAACGCTACAGCAAGTCGCCGTGTAAACACGCTGCTTGTGTCCCCATCGTTTCTCTCCAGCAGTTTACCTGGCACCCGAAGTCAAACTCCAGGATCCTCCTCTCCTACTGATATTGCAGTTGCTCCACACCTAATAAAAAGCCCAGCTTCTTTTTGTAGCATAAAAAAAGATAAAATAAAATAAAACCTTAATTAAACAGCACTCGCAGAGCATCTTGATAATTAGGAGAGTCACCGGTAATATTCTGAATGAATAATAAATGAGACCCACAGGTGCACTCGCACTTGTTCAGAAGGATGTGGTTCCAACACAGCCAATTAGAGGAGCAGAACAGGTAAATAAATAGCAGAAGGCTCTGGCCACGTTGCTCCTTTGATATTTTATTACTTTTACTACTGTGTAAAAAGTGATTTCTAAGATTGTTTGGTACAGTGAATGTGGCAGTTGTTGTCTGAACAAAAACTGGGTGTCTGCAGGAAGCTGGGTTGCAGTTTTAGGGGCTCTGTGTCCTTTCATAGAATCCCAGAATGGTTTGGATTGTAGGGACCTTAAAGCCCACCCAGTCCCACCCCCTGCCACGGGCAGGGACACCTCCCACTATCCCAGGTTGCTCCAAGCACATCCAACCTGGACTTGGACACTTCCAGGGATGGAGAGTCCACAAACTCTCTGGGCAACAAGAGGTTGTGGTGCTGCATTCACAAGGACTTCCCAAGAAGGCAAGTGGTGGATAAATCACAACACACCATCACATGGGACCCTTTTAGGTTGCTGTGATGGCAAACAGTCCCGTGCAAGGCTAGTCCTGCATCAAAGTCTGTGCTTTAAAGCTCCAGCAACAACATCTGCTGGAAAACCACAACTGACACAGCAGAGGGAACACCATCAGCCTCTGAGAGGTGGGAAGAGAGACAGACTGCAGCCTCAATCTTGTGCATAAAATAGATTTATTGTTGGTACAGAGCGAGGCACGTCTGTCAGCTCTTGATACGAGTGAGGAGCACGACAGAACCACCTCCCGTAAATAAAGGCCATTGTCACACCTGAAGCGCTGGATCATTAACACCATTCCAGCAGAAGGCCTGGAGAGAGAGGCTTCATTAAGTTACATAATTTGTGAAATAATTTAAAGCACAATTGACAATCACACACCACAAGGAAAGCCCCAAGTCGCTCGCAAAGAACCGCCACGTCCCGGCGCTCCAAGAGTTACACCTGCCCTTGCCAGCGACACGTGTTGGAGGAGATTCCACAATGAAACAGCAGCATTTGAAGGAAATTTCCCCTTTCTAAGGCCAGTGAAAGGTTCTTTTCTTCTCCCTTCCTTCAATCACCTATAAGTGGGCTTTGCTAAGAGGGAACAGCATCTTCGGACGCGCGATTTCGGATGTAATAAGATCCAGGTCTTGGCTTTTCAAATGGCCACGTTGATTGAGCCCTGATGGCTCCTGCTCTTCAAATGGCTCTTCCAGTTCTTCCCTGTACTGGTGTGCCCTGCAAATGGGCTGTCATGTCATTCTTGGGGCCAAAAAAAAAAAAAAAAGAAGCTCTTCTGCTGAAATTAGTTGATGGTCTTGTGCTTGGTTTGGATAGTGCCTTTATCCTCCTCTCCCGAGCATGCTCTGCTGCAGAAAGGGTCACAGGGGAGGGGAAGAGAGAGGGAGAAATGTTAGTTCAGTAACTCCAAGTCATTCCCTGAAGTTTGGCTACAATTCCTTCCCAGGACTTGCAATTCTTTTAAATAAAAATAGAGAACAAGGAACACTGTGGACAAACACACCCTGATGGGGCAGGTCATGGGAGCAGAATGAAGCTGTTTGAGGACTCGCCAGGGCAGGGATTTTGGAGGCCTGAGGAGTGGCAGGAATGAGCCCTTTCCATCCCTCCTCATGCTGTCATGGCTCTGGTGCTGTGGCTGTGAAGGAGATTAAACCATCTGACCTTACAGTAAGATAAATCCCATTCCCAGCAAGTCCAACCTGGGGGAAATGTATCCTGGACCTTGGGCTTCATTAGAGAACCACGGATCATGGAATGGTTGGAAGGGAACTAAAAGATCCTTTAGTTCCAACCTCCCTGCCATGGGCAGGGACACCTTCCACTAGACCAGGTTGCTCCAACCTGGCCTTGGACACTTCCAGGGACAGGAAACCTGGTCTGCTGGAAGGTGTCTCTGCCCATGACAGGGGGTTGGAATAGATGACTTGGAAAGGACCCTTCCAACCCAAACCATTCCAAGATTCCATGAGCTAACAGGACACTGACAGGTCAGACACAAAGACATGCTGGAGACCATCTCTGTTCACTACATGACTCCAAGACTGACGAAGGCAAACTTTGTTCTTCTCTACCAAATCCACGAAACAAGGAAGACAGGAATTAGGAGTCCCCCTTGCGAGAAATGGTAGGAAGGGATTTGATAATCCCTGGGGTTTGTGTCAGGAACAAGCCCAAATTTAAACCTTGAAATCTCACAGGAGACCCACAAACAGCTGATTCAAGTGTCTGAGCAACACTCTGTGGCCACACTGGGCACGTTCTCTTGTGAGTCTGGGCTGCACTGGCACAGTCATGGGAATTAGGGCTTGGGAAAATCAAAAATAAAGGAAAGGAGAAACCACTTGTCACGTATGTCAACCAAATTCTCATGGTAGTCCTGAAAAAATGACCCTGTAAACCATTCTACTGGATCCAGCAGTGCTCCTGCAAGGGATAAGGGGTGCACTTGGATTGGATCATAGGAAAAAACATGGGAAAGTTTCATTAGTTAACAAAACCCCCAATCTCATCCCTATGGAGATTCCTGTAGGACTGAGGGAGGCTCCTTTACCTGGAAGGTTCTTTTTGCACTGGTATGACAGAATTGCTGGGCTGAACATTGGCTTCCCATCAATTTAACAGTGCATAAGTTAACGTAGGAAATTCCCAAGGGATCTGAGGAAAAAATGTGCTACTTTTCTTTGGTGTCGTGAGGAAAGAAATCTCAGGTATTTGTTCATCACACGCAGATTTCTGCCCAGAAAATTTCACCTTCAGACAAATGGGAGTGTTCCAGGGCTTTATCTATATTTTTTGGGGAGGGTTTAGTGTTCTTTACTGACCCTTGCCCTTTAACACCACCTAATAAATTAATGTATTAAAGGTATTTTCCTTGGGTTTTTTCGTAACACCGTGGAGGGAACCTGGTCCATAATAAACCTCCTTTAATTAGGGCTGTGTTAAATGAGGGCCACGAAAAATCAAGGCCTTTTTGTGGCATTTCAGCTCACACTAATTTCACGTATTTTTCTGCTTGATGGGAAAGTGGTATCCCTTAAAAATAATGGAGGATGAGGCTAAAATCCTGGGTTTATTCTGATTAGGGGGCATGATAAAGGATCCCTCTACCCTACAAATTCAAATACTGGTTACAAGGCTGAAGGATAATGTTTTTTAGCCAGGCTGTCAGGCACCAGCAGCTGTTGGTATCACTCCTTGAAGTATTTTTAAATCTCACCTGCCTGCAGAGAGACTTGTATCCCTCTGACATTCAATGGTTTTATAGGAAATTATTGCACAGATTCATTAAACCACGGACCAGTTTTGTTTTTATGTAAGAATTAGAACATCTTGTAGCCCAGAGTGGGGGAATATTAAAAAAAAAACAAACCCAAACAAACCATAAAATGTGTATTTGAACAGCCACATTGTCCATATCAGTGGCTGGAAAACTGGGATAAGTGATTAAAATGCCCCTGGATGGTCCATGTTAGTGCAGTGACTGGTCTGGGTGGAGATAATTCAGCCCTGGCAGCACAAATAAATGCCACATACAATCCTAATATCTTCCCCTTAATGGCTCCATTAGGTGAGTTTTCCTCTCCATTACTATTATAATAAAATGCAAACATTAATAATGGAGTTTAATTCATCTCGCTGGCTTCTCATGACTTTGGGAAAAGATTTCAAGGGAAGATACAACAATGTGTCAAACTCCCCTGAATTAACAACTCCCTGGGCTTTTCTAAGGAGGGGAGAAAAGGACAGATAGAGACATGAGATTACAGACAGGATGAGAAATAAGGAGCACACAGAAGAGAAGGGGGAGATAATTATAAGCAAGATAGGGAAGAAAGAGGAGTCAATAAATTCAATTTATGAAAAGCACAGAGTGTGCTCAGCCTGAGCACAAGTGCCCAGACTCACCGCCAGGAAATCGGATTAGTAACTTATTTGGTTTTCAATATCTTGCTCTATTCCCTCTAGCAAATTTTCCTCTTCCTTTGTTTCTTGTAAGCCAGTGCCAGTTAACTTTTTCATTTCTGAACCTGCAATTTATCCCCCTCCCCTGGCTCCCAACCAAGAGAAGGTAATTTTGAAGTATTTTACAACAGTGCTCGGGAATTATTTTCCGAGTAACTGCCCGGACTTGTGGGCAAACAGAGTGAAAAATAATTACAATTACAGCTGCAGCACGGGGAGGATGAGCCAGAGAGGAATGATGCTCATTATGAAAAACAATTGCTCCTGCTTGCAAATATTTCCATCACAAAAGGCTTCTCCTTCTCTGTTATCATAAGAGGAAACCTCTCAGTTCTCATCTTGAAGCACGTGTGAAACAGAATAAGAAACATTTAGGAAACACTTTTAACTACTTGACAGGCTTGCTTAAAGATCTTCAACAAGAAAGGTGTTTGGAAGGGTTCAAAAACCTAATGCTCATATTTATGCAATTTCCTTTTCCTGCACCTCCTGAACGTGAATTAATTCCTCCTCATCACAGCCTTCTGAAGAAAATTCCTATCAGATACAAACTCTAGTTAGAGCTTAAACATGTATCAGTAATTAATCCAATTTCTTTTAGTTACTTTAAAAGAAACGATACAAAATTATAAATGCAGGAAATTAGTGTTGCAGATGCTGGAAAACTCAGTGAAAATCTAATTCACCGCTTAACAACCTGATATATAGTAACAGGTGAGATGAGGAAATGGCCTCAAATTGGGCCAGGAGAGGTTTAGATTGGATATTAGGGAATATTTCTTCATGGAAAGGGTGGTCAGGCCTTGGAACAAGCTGCCCAGGGCAGTGGTGGAGTCCCCACCCCTGGAGGGATCTGAAAGTGTGGATGTGGTACTTGGGGACAGGGGTCAGTGGTGGCCTTGGCAGTGCTGGAGGAATGGCTGGACTCAATGGTCTTAGGGATATTTTCCAACCTAACTGATTCCATGATTCTAATATTATTCACTGGTCTTTTCCCTAAAAAAAAAAAGGAGCCTGGTGCATTAAGAAATGGGCAGGAATAGGATCCCAGAATGGTTTGGGTTGGAAGAGAACAAAACCCCATCCAGTCCCACCCACCACCACGGGCAGGGACACCTTCCACTAAACCAGGTTGCTCCAAGCCTTATCCAACCTGGCCTTGGACACTTCCAGGGATGGGACAACAAATATCCCCAAGGATTAACTAAAGGAGGTGATTTTGAACGGGACAGGGCTGAGGAACAGCTTTGGTACTTCCCCACCACCGCTGCCTCCTCCCACGCCTCGGACACCAGCAGACCACGAGCAGTGTTTAACTCCAGCAGGATTCTGGGAATCCTTTTTGCCAGGAATGCAGGACTGCAGCAGTGTGACAGCAGAGAGGTCACGGGGAGCCATCCCAGCCAAAGCCTCGCTGCTTTTCTGCACGGGCCGAATCAAGTCCAGTGACAATTATTACCACAATCAAACACCAGCCGTGCTCCCTGGGTCTCTGCTGACACGTCAGAACGTGTGTCTGCACGTCTTCAAATATTAACTCACAGGTTTTAGCAGAAATAAAGATCAACAGACTCCTTTAAGCCCTTTTTACACATCCTGCATATGCTCTGCGAGCACTTTTCCAACTGCCTTGTTTGAGAACACGGCTGAGGTCAACACATGCATCTCTGTGTTTGAGAGATGCAAGCTGGGGAAAAAGAAGAGTATTTAGAAATCTAAACACTAAACCTAAATCTAAAAGAAGGATCTTTCCTTCTTCCCTTCTGGACTTTTACTGGAGGGAGAAGAGACCTGGTCCAATGTAAATATTGCTTTACCATAGGAGAGATAGTTAGGATTGTGTATATAATGTATTATAATGTATATAATGTATTATAATATTTATTTGTGTAATAATTGTAATATAATTTCCTTATCCCCATATATTGAGTCTTGTGTTATGTCTGGAAAACCCCTCTCACACTGGGGTGAGTTGTGGGAGGGGGGGGCTTGGAAATTGGATTTTTGGGGGTCTCAAACCACGACAAAATTTTAGCTTCTTTTTAATATATTTTGTGCATATTACTATCACTTCCTTTATGTTGCACTAATAAAGCATAAAGGTTTTAATCTGCATGCCCTAAAAAGATGGAACAGAGGAGGGCAAGACCAGGTAAAGGGCTGTATCAGACCCTTGGAAAACATAAAACAGGAAAAAGGAAGAATTCCAACTGGTGACCCATCTCTGAGACATCCATAAATTCCTCACAGATAGTACCACGCAGTTTAACCCCCCTTGTTTTTACTGCTAAACCTGCAAGTAGCAGGAAACATCTGCCAACAGCAACAGCTCCTACGACTAAACAACAGCTTCCCAAGGGAAGGGATGGAAACCTGAGCAGCTCAACGAAGTCCAAGCGGTCTCCACGGAGTTTGTGAGAACACACAGACTGGGAAATGCTTACAATCCAATAGTCTTCCTTCTCTCCACCATTCCCTGTTTCTCCAGTGCCCAGCTCACCTGTTTGGCGTGGTTGACACAGCGCAGGTACTGGTTGGCCAGGGCAGAGCAGCTCAGGGTCTCCCGAGGGTGTTGTCGGTAACACTGGAGGATTTTATCCTGCAGGTCAGCACAGACGGGGTGAGACTCGTATCTCCTGGGGAACAGAGAAAAGAACTTCAGGGCTTCCTGCTCAAAAGGATTTCAGCAAAGACACAACTCTTTTTTTTTTTAAATTACTATTATTATAGATTCACAGGCAGGTTTGAGTCAGAAGGGACATTAAAGATCATCCACTTCCAACCCCAACATTATCCCAGGTTGCTCTAAGCCTCGTCCAACCTGGCCTTGGACACTTCCAGGGATCCAGGGGCAGCCACAGCTTCTCTGGGCAACCTGTGCCAGGGCCTCACCATCCTCACAGGGAAGAATTTCTTTCTTTGGAAGTGCTCAAGTCCAGGTTGGACAGGGCTTGGATCAACCACGAATAATGGAAGGTGTCCCTGCCCATGGCAGGAGGTTTGGAACTGGATGGGCTTTAAGATCCCTTCCAACCCAAACCATTCTGTGATTCTGAGCCTTATTTTGCTGATTGGCCAAGGCAGATCTCTTTTACCATGATAAGGAAATGAAACATGAAGCACAAATGCTGCTCCTTAGGGGAAGTGACTTCCTGACAGTCACTCGAGACGTTCTGCTAGAAGAAAGCAATGTTAAGTCACCTTGATTTTACAGTATGTACCTATATAAAACATCCCCCTTTCTCTTTTCCTTCATTACCCTACATCTGTGAAAGGCCTAAAGCAGAATTTAAATGCGCTCCCAGGTGCTCACACACTGCACCATCTCCGAGTTCAGACTTCTGTCGGCTCTTACGGAGGAGGATTTTCCCTTAATCCCCCCTCTGCTGATATCAGCACGCACTTCAAAAGCCTGGGAGGCATCAGAATGTACAACCACACGCTGCTGCACACACAGTGGTGATGGCAAGGTCTGTGCTGGGGTGGAGAACGAGAGGGGAAGCACCACGTAGACTTTCTGTAGACATAACACTCCCAGTGGTGATGATTTAGACCCAACTGAACCAGAGCTCGTTTTAAACGCCTGAAACCCAGGTCTGAACTGATAAACCAATACAACAAACCATGAGTTAACAAAAAATACCCAGAGTAAACCTTGCTGTGCCTTTATTCACAAGTGATTTTGAAACTCCTCAAAGGGGAATGGAATATCTCCCTAACAGGAACTTCCTCAAGTTCCTATGATGACATCAATTAATCCTTAGATTGGATATTAGGAAGAAATTGTTCTCTGTGAGGGTGGGGAGGCCCTGGTACAGGTTGCCCAGAGAAACTGTGGCTGCCCCTGGATCCCTGGAAGTGTCCAAGGCCAGGTTGGATGGGGCTTGGAGCAACCTGGGATAGTGAAAGGTGTCCCTGCCCATGGCAGGGGGTGGAATTGGATGATCTTTAAGGTCCCTTCCAATCCAAAACATTGGGTGGTTCTATGAATAAGGGTGATTTTACAGAAGCATTTAAGGGTGTGTGGGGTTTGACTGAAGAAAAAGCCTGTAAGAAAAGGCAAACAGTGCAAACCCAGAAATTATGTGGAATCTATTGTAAAATGTGGAGGTTTTAAATACCTGATAAAGAAACTGGGTCTGGTGCCAGAGCTGACCCTGCTTGGAGCAGGAATTCCCTTCCCTGAACTATCCCACATCCTGAGAGAGGGAGATCTGTATTTTGGGACATGTGGCAGGGAAAGTGTCATCACAGAATCATAGAATGGTTTGGGTTAGAAGGGATCTTAAAGACCATCTCATTCCACCCCCTGCCATGGGCAGGGAGTTCCACTATCCCAGGTTGCTCCAACCCGGCCTTGGACACTTCCAGGGATCCAGGGGCAGCCACAGCTTCTCTGCCCAACCTGGACCAGGGCCTCCCCACCCTCCCAGTCAGGAATTTCTTCCTAATATCTAATCTAAACCTCCTCTCAGTTTAAAACCATTTCCCCTCATCCAACCACTATCTGCCCAGGTAAAAAGTCGCTGTCAATAAATAAGATTCTGCCCCACGACTGTATTTATTTGTTTAATTGCTTGGGGATTTCACAACTAAACTGAAGGAAAAAAAGTGTGGGAGTGCATCCAGGAGTGCCAGGGAAGGCTGACAGATTTCCATCTCCACTCAGTGCAACTCAATAACTCCTTCACAGAATCAACACACCCGAAATCTGAAAGCAAAAGTCAATATGAGCAGCAGCCTGAGCCACATGGCACGTTAGGAACGACGTGTTTTTATTAAGTTTACAATTACTTGATCTGCTCCCCCTTCCCCAGCTGCTCCTCAAGCACCTCAAATATTCCTGTGTGCTGGAATAAACCTCCTCTGAGGGAGCCCCACGCCCCCCCTTTCCCATCGAGCTGATGCATCACACAACCTCATAAAGGTAATAAGATGAAAACACAAAAGACAACCAGAGAGAGGGAGAGAGAGCCTTAAAAAAAGAAATATTCTATGCTAAAGCATGAAAAGAAAATTTAATGAAGGGAACTTTGTAGTCATCTGGGCTCTTCTCAAAGAGCATAGCTTATTGTGCTCCTGGGGGCTCCGGGGAAGGAGCCCCTTCATGGCATTCAAACAAAATGTCTACTAAAGAGGAAATTGGAAATCACCACGGTGAGCTTTGCGAGTTTTGTGATAAAACTGACATCCTGACTGAAGGAATCTGAATGGCTGATGAGCTTCCAGCTGTGCAGGTATCTGGCACAGTCCCACCAGATCAGGGCTTGAGGCAATTGTCGTAAAATATTGGGGTGGGGGGGGAAACAGCGACAAAAAAGCAGCGTGCGAGGGAAAAATAGTGCCATTAGATGGGCAGAGCACCCAGGGCTTAATTTAATTCCTCATTAAAATGCTGACACCTATCAAAGGCATCTGATTTTATTTGTGTAACCCCTGGCATCTCGGGCTACCTCTGTAGTACTAAATAAAAGAGACCACATGGATCCTCTGGGTCCGAAACAACGGCACAACCTGCAGCTCTTCAGGGCCAAATCTTCCTCTTCTCTCCAAACAGGCAGCTCAGCACATCCAAACCACAATCTGGGGATGGTCCCCAGCACGTGGTCGTGCCCAGGGAAGTCTTAGTTCTGAAACAAAACCCTGCAAATGAACGTGCTACCAATTAGCCCCAAGTGCACCGGCACAGGAGGGTGCTGGAGGTGATGTCCTGACCTGGTTTATTTAGTCCTACTGATGTAGGAGAGGAGACCCCAGCAGTGCTGGCAGAATACAAAATAAAAAGCAAAACAAAAGAGGGAAGATGTTTCTTTTCTTATAATGCACACAAAGATAAGGAAGAATAACCTGATGCAAACAGATGGTGAAACAAAAGGAAACTGAGGCAAATCCGCACCCTCACGACAGGCAGCTCGTGAAGTGTAATTGTTTACAAGTGCTTTTTGAGCAGCCAAGAGGATTTTCAGAGGGATTTCTGGGAATTTAATCAATTAATATTGTCTACATCTAGCAGAAATTCCTTCTGAGAAAGAGTGAAAGGGTGAAAGCCCAAGAAAAGGGTTTAAGGATGTGCATAACTTTGCACATGAAAACGTGGAGTTACTTGATCACAGAATCACAGAATGGATTGGGTTGGGTTGGAAGGGACCTTCAAGACAATCCAGTGCCACCCCTGCCATGGGCAGGAACACCTTCCACTATCCCAGGCTGCTCCAAGCCCTGTCCCACCTGGCCTTGGACACTTCCAGGGATGGGGCTGTCACAGTTTCTCTGGGCAGTTTGAAAAGGGGATGAGTCAGGGATAGAAGGTGGCATCACAAGTCCTTCAGGGAGAAAGTACACAGGGAACTGGAAACAGCAGGGAGGATGAAATGGGATCTACTGGGCTCCAAACTGAAGACGTGTGACTTGAGTGGGACAACACTGATGGGGAAACCAGCGTCAAGACCAAAGGAGATGCTGTGGATCTGGGATAGGAAGAATCTCAGCGCTGCCTTCATCTGACACAGTCAGGGTAAGATTTCACTTCTCATGGCCGGGGGGAGAAAATAACTACAAAATCAACACTGCAGTCACTGGCAGCCCGAACAGTGATGGATTTAGCTGAGCAGATGGACTAGGAAGGCCACGTCTGAGATCTTTCGCAGGGAGAAACGTCTCCTCCAGCTGAGGAGACCCAGAGAGAAGGTCAGCTCAAAGCTGAAGCGTGTGTGACACACCTGAAACAGCAGCCAGGTAGCTGTGTACTCTCCATCACGACACAAAAAGGTGCTGCTGAGCGGGTTCTGCTTTTTTTTTCCTCAAAAAAGAGCCACTTCCAGCAGCATCGCCGCCGACAGAATTTCCGAGCCTGGCTTGTCGCAGAGAAAATAGTTGCAAAACAAGATAACAGGAGAAAAAAAGACAAAAGGGCAATATGGTAATGAAGGTTCTCGCTGCTTGCGCCATTATTTTTAGTTTTTACATTCATTTACTCTTTATATTAAATTATTTCTGAAGTCTCTCTTCGCACATGGGAGTAGGTGACGACTCGTTATGAAACATGCAGAGCACAAACCAAACGGTTTCTGCTCCTCTCAGAATCATTCTGGAAGGAACAACACGGCTCTGATTGCTGGGTATCCACAACCAACAGTACAAACCAGCCCCTGCTCACGCTGTGCCCACACAGAGCCCTCCCAGCCACCGTGTGGGAAGTGCTGCCAGCAAAAGATCAAGCACTGCAGAGTTGATTCTTGCTTTTATTTACGCCTGAACGCACAGTGTGACTCCTCCAAAAGGTGTAAAAGCAAGAATTTTCCTAAGGAGTCCGTGATGAGATGATGGCAGAGAACCACAGTGGTTTCTGCTCCACAGCAGAAAATGCAAAATCTCTGCGGCAATATTAAATAAATGACTTATTTAGAGGTTTAAATACACCTTACTGCACCTTTGATCGAGTCCAGTGTTAATATTCCCCGTGTCAGCTTTAGATTTTTTTTCCTCCCGAAATCCCAGCGCCCACAAAATCACAGGTAAATGTTTGCCATCCTCTCCTTTATTTCATCTCTCACCCAGCTCTCTTAAAAGCAAATAAAGATCTACTTCCAACACCCGACCTTTGGAATTTAGGGACAGAGCTGAGAAGGGGAGGAAAGGCACATTCCAGCATATTCACACACACAGAGTGCATGAAGACAGACATTTAATTATGTCTGGGGAGCACCGAGCCCAGTTCAATATGTTGACAAAAGCCTGGTTTAGCAAGCAAGACTGGCAGATAGTTCTATTGACCTTTAGAGAGGGCTTTGCTTTCAACCCAGTGAATGTTTCCCACCTGGAAAAACACCTGGTGAGGTGGTCAGATACTGGCTCAGCTTTTAGCAAAAGCAAAATGGAAACAATTTCTTGCGTTGCAAGAATTTATTTCGTGCAGGAGGGGAGGAAGGAGAATCTCTGAGGTTCTCAGAGAGAAGCGATGATCTTAATTCTGGCAAAGCAAATAAATGCAAATGGAACTTCAAGAACCTGGAGAGGGACTTGGGGCAAGGGATGGAGGGACAGGACACAGGGAATGGCTTCCCAGTGCTAGAGGGATATTGGGAAGGAATTGCTGGCTGGGAGGGTGGGAAGGGGCTGGAATGGAATTCCAAGAAGCTGTGGCTGCCCCTGGATCCCTGGAAGTGTCCAAGGCCAGGCTGGAGCAACCTGGGCTAGGGGAATGTGTCTCTGCCCAGGGCAGGGGGTGGAATGAGATGATCCTTAATGCCCTTTCCAACCCAAACCATTCTGAGCAATTCCACATTTGCATGTGCACTTTCTTAAACCCTTCCTTGGGCTGGGGCTTGCAAGAGGGAGACAGCAGGATGAGGATCAGGAAAAGATTTCCCGGCTGTGAATCCTAATTTGACCAAGGAACAAGTTGCCAAGGTAAATCTTCAGGCTCTTAGGACGCTGCATTAGGACTGGATCCCTTCAGCCTTATGAAGGACAACCATGAGTGAACACAAGGTGGGTCTGTGAAATTCCAGGAGAGGGGCAGCCAGAGAGCTTTTCTGGAAGATTTACAATGAAAAAATAATTCAAATCTTTTCCAAACAACAGCTAATTTGAAGCTGGTACTCAGTGCTGGAGGATATTGGGCTCATCATAAGCATGTTTGGGTTCAGAAGATAATTATAGAGTAAGGTTTGAGGAGTCCATCATGAGGTTATAACCAAAACTGCAAATTCTGGCTCAGGAAAGCCCCACTCCACTACTTGTTTGCAGGTAAAATGGCATCACTGCATAATTCCTTCATTTTCACAACCCACTCCCAGCTGTTGCCCAACAATCTCAGGACATCTCTGACCACTCCAAAGAGCTTGAGGAGTAAGCCATGAAAAGAAGACAAGATTCCCACCAAGCCTGACAGACAAAATCAGCTTGAACACTTTTATTTAAATTGATAGGAATTGACCTCCATTATCCCCAACCACCATTTGTTTACAAAATTCCCCTCCCCAAGGGAAAAAAAAAAAAAAAGAAAAAGAGAAAAAAACCACCCTTAAAACACCAAATACACCAACGATTATTCCACAAATGTACCTCACACACAGCTGGTCCCTGCAGCTGCGAGTTGGAATTACCCAAATTTAGGATGCACATTTCTTTTTAGCTCGAGGGACAGTTTTTAATGAAATAGCAGGATCCTAAAATAAACAATCACCCGGATGATAATGATACAAATTACTTCTAACAGGGGCATGGACACTTCCACAGTGTGGAAAAGATAATATAGCAACTCCAATCTTTAATTAGAAGAAACTCTGGAAGGAGCAGGGGAATATATTACATATATATATATATATGTATATATATTATATACATAGAAATAACTTGGTCTTGCACTGATCAAACCCAGCTTGGCAGGTTCAGAGACAAAGAATGATCCTCTTACACACATCCAGCCCAAACCAATCCCAGCACCCAGAGTCCAATCTGCTCCGTCTGGATGGAGCAAACCCCTCCAATTCCAGGCAAACGTGACCAGCATCTCAATGCTTGCCTTTCCAGCCTCAAAAATGCAAATCCAGACCACAAATTATTTTGGGGAGTTTTCACGTACTTGGCTTCGTTACTCCAGCCAAAAAAAAATTAAGTTAATGAAGCCTGGCAAGATTCCACTGGCTCAGCTGTTTGTGGGAACACAAGTCAAAGATCACCACGTGCTGTCCTTTCTTACTATTAAATATTAAAAGGGTTTTTTGGGGGGCTTTTCTGAAGGTTTAGGTGCAAGCAGGGGAATCAATGGTCTCCCCTCAGCTCCAGCTCCAGCTCATGGGGAGGCAGATCCAGGCTTTGGAAAAGCTGACTGGATGCTCTGGTTGACATTTCTCACAGGTTCAGTTCCAGGACTGCTTGGATATATTAACTACCATTACAAACTATACTAAAATACAATGTAATGTGTCTAATTTTTAAAGGAAAGATTAATTCTGCAACGGTTTAAAAACCTGCTTCTATAGGAAGGAGCCAGAAATATACGGTTCCATCCACTTAAATTATCCATGTTAATTTTATTCCCTGTCCCTACATTAAATTTTCCACGGCAATGTTACATCACTGTGTGTGTTCTTAACACAGATAGACCCAAAAAAACCCCCACCAAATAAGCAGCATAAACCAAACCCCTGAGAGAGAACCACGTTCTAGATTTATTGCTGCCACTTATCTCCCAAGAGCTACAACTCACTGCAGGCTTTGGAAACGCCTGAGTAACACCATCATCCCAAAACTGTGGCCATAAAACCTTCACAGCACCTTCAGCTACTGCACTAAAAGAAAAAAAACAGCCAGTTTTCCCTTTATAAAGGTGCTAAATAACTTGTTCTAACAAGGAGACACGTTTCTCATCTACAGCAAAGGTCAACTACCCCACTCAGCACAAAGACAGTAACTCGTGGCACATTATTATCCAAATATTACTCTCTAGAGCAATATATATGTTTAACTATCTTCTCTGGCTATAAAAGGCCCAAATCCCTGTTTACTGACCACAAAAATAAGAGATATTATGAGCAGAAGTGGCATCCAGAGAAAGCAATCAGCAGAGGGTGATGATTATTTGAGGGGACTGAAGGTTGTAATCTTAAAGAGATGGTGGAATAAACGCCAATTTTTCATTTGGGCATGGAGTTATTTAGCAAAAAAAAAGGCTTGGGTTCACTGTGATAAGCCACAAAGGCTACATGTGCTTCTCTAGATCCCGGGCTGGGATGAGGATGTGCCACCCTTTTCATAAAATACAATCAGCAGGGCTGCAACAACAATAAAGTGTCATCAAATACAAGAAAGAGCAATAATCACCCTGAGAACACGCTGATAATAAGTGGCTACTGGACCTTGCTGTAACATATCTTGGTTTTAATGTGCTTGTACAATGTGTCATAGAAATATTAAAACATAATGACCTCAAGGTCCTTTTCAGAGTGTTAGTAGGGAAAATGCATCTCTGACCACGAAAGAATTGTGAACTGACTCAGAGAGATGAGCTGCAAATCACAATATTCATATTTTTTCATTGCTTTCGTTCTTTTCAAATTATTTTTCACCTCATAATTTTTCACTGCTGGAACATCACCACTGAATATTTTCCTCAGACTGTGAAAAGACAGGATGGAGACAATGTTCCAAGGGCTGGAGCCCCTCTGCTCTGGAGCCAGGCTGGGAGAGCTGGGAATGTTCCCCTGGAGAAGAGAAGGCTCCAGGGAGAACTGAGAGCCCCTCCCAGGGCCTGAAGGGGCTCCAGGAGAGCTGGAGAGGGACTGGGGGGGGACAAGGCATGGAGGGACAGGACACAGGGAATGGCTTCCCACTGCCAGAGGGCAGGACTAGATGGGATATGGGGAAGGAATTCCTGCTGGGAGGGTGGGGAGGGACTGGAATGGATTTCCCAGAAAAGCTGTGGCTGCCCCTGGATCCCTGGAAGTGTCCCAGGCCAGGTTGGAGCAACCTGGGATAGTGGAAGGTGTCCCTGCCCATGGCAGAGGGTGGCACTGGAGGTTTTTAAAGTCCCTTCCCACCCAAACAATCCTGGGATTCCATGATTTTGGATTCCCTCTGCTCCAGAGCCAGGTTGGGAGAGCTGGGAATGTTCCCCTGGAGAAGAGAAGGCTCCAGGGAGAGCTGAGAGCCCCTTGCAGGGCCTAAAGGGGTTCCAGGAGAGCTGGAGAGGGACTGGGGACAAGGCATGGAGGGACAGGACACAGGGAATGGCTTCCCAGTGCCAGAGGGTAGGGTTAGATGGGATATTGGGAAGGAATTGCTGGCTGGGAGGGTGGGGAGGCCCTGGAATGGTTTTCCCAGAGAAGCTGTGGCTGCCCCTGGATCCCTGGAAGTGTCCAAGGCCAGGCTGGAGCAACCTGGGCTAGTGGAAGGTGTCCCTACCCATGGCAGGGGTGGCACTGGATGTGCTTTAAGTCCCTTCCAAGCCAAACCATTCCATGATTCTGTGAGGGTCCCTGGAGAGCAGTTTAACACCAGCAGGCAGAGGGGATTGCAGGGAAACTTCTCTGCCAGCTCACAAAGACCTTCCAAAGGTCTCTCCTCACACTTTGTGTTCTGGCAGCATTAATTAGACACTGGGCTATTTGGGCTATTTAATGGAGCTTCACTGATTCCAAGCAAGTCATTCTGATGCCTTGTGTTTTATAACCTCAGCACAGATGATTTTCAAGTTCCTATTCCTTTTGCCAAGGTCTCCAGGTAGTTTGGGAGAGCGCTGCTTTCAAGTTAAAGCAGCTCAAGTTTGACAAACTTTAGATTAACCACTGCAATTTCTCCCAGTTAGGTCGTGCCCCCCTTGATTTCAACTGGTTCTCACTAAAGTTTTCCTGCTAATTGCTGCTGACTGAAGAATTCAACTCTGCTGCTGCTGGGGCTCATCTCGTTACAAAGGATGGGACCAGGCTGACAGGAAGAAAGTGAATCCTCTTGGCATCTGCACATGAAAACTGGTGATCTTTGCCATCCTGCTGGGATTTTTGGTTCTGTTTTTGAGGGGTCTAAATACAACACAGTCTGGAATAATCCTTGCAGGAGAACAGTGATGATTGAGGGGAAAATGCATCAGTGATGGAAATTGTAAGAGGAACAGTGTTTTTTTTCTACAGGCCTTTCCTCCTCCTCTTCTTGGCATTCTGCAAACAGGTGTAATTTAAATAAATACTTGAAACCTCTTCCATGCCATGGAACAAACGAAAAAAGGTCTCTTTTGGGGGTGCTGCCTCTAGAAAGCAGCAGGATTAGATCCTGTTCATGCCACATGTGGGAAAGGTGAGTCCACTTTAAAGCCAAGGTGGGAGCGAGCACAGCCACCACCCCGAAGGGTTCAGGGAGCTCAGAGAGAGACAATAATGAACATAATTACAGTTAGTTATTGTTTGCTCTACTTACAACCCTATTTTGTAAGGCTCCTGCCAGCAGAGCTGGTTTATGTGATGTCTTTTTCATGCAGCAACCTTTTCATAAATCAGAGCAAAAGCAATACCAGGCAGTTCCTCCCGCCGCCTGTTTGACAATAAAAGTTAACACAGAGCCCTGGCTGTTATCAATCTTCATAAATGTGTCCATGATATGGCAAGTCTGTTCCATATTACACCAAGTCTCTCCCTAATGCATGCACAGGAGCAACCCAGGGGCTTAAGGGAGCTCCTAAATGCCTTTGGAGCCACGCTAAGTGGCAAGGGAAGTTTGGAAGAAATAGCTGCTTTTCTCATTTCTTTCTATATACAATAAAATGATTCCACTTTAGAGTGGGTCTAGCTTGACAAATGTGCATTCCTACAATAGGAATTTTCCCATACAAAATAAAGAATGCAGGGAAATGTGTATCACATTCAGGAGATTCGAGTAAGAAGTGGGAATTATCAGTATTTCAGTCGTTCCTTTTCACAGAGATCTATGTGATGAGGAATTTTATATTCAAGCACTGAACTCCAACAGAATTAATAATTATTATTTCAGTACTACACAGTGAATTATTATTTCAATAGTGCATACATCCTCCTAAGGAAAAGAAGGGAGAATGTCTGATCTGTATTACTTTGTATCTTCCAGTTCCTAAAGGGGCTCCAGGAGAGCTGGAGAGGGACTGGGGACAAGGCCTGGAGGGACAGGACACAGGGAATGGCTTCCCACTGCCAGAGGGCAGGGATAGGTGGGATATTGGGAAGGAATTGCTGTCTGGGAGGGTGGGGAGGGGCTGGAATGGATATCCCAGAGAAGCTGTGGCTGCCCCTGGATCCCTGGAAGTGTCCAAGGGCAGGTTGGAGCAACCTGTGCTAGTGGAAGGTGTCCCTGCCCATGGCAGGGGGTGGTACTGGATAATTTTTAATGTCCCTTCCAACCCAAACCATTCTGTAATTATTTGAGAACAATTAGTTTACAGTGTTATCCACAACAAGAAGGTGATGGTGGAATTTGACCTTCCCACAAAGGAGGCAAAACATTTAGTACAGAACAGCCGGTGAACTGCCCGAATTCGACACTGACTTTATCAATAAACAACTTGCTTTTAAAACCCACACTGACCCCATTGATGGTGACTTAATTTACTGAGAGGGTTATAACAATTTTTGGGCCGAACTGCTGCACCTCCTCAAGGGAAAGGGGATGATAGAAGAGAAGGGACTGCATTTCCTCAGCCCTGCACTAACAGCACAGAGGTTTGTCATCACACACAGATCTATAAAGCCTGTCCAGATCTTCCTTTCCTTCCAGTAACACACATCCACAGCATTTGCAGGGAATATTATCCATCTCAACACCCCCCTTGGCAGGGCAGTCCATCTTCCTCAGGTTTATAGCCCCACACAGGGCGCTCCAGCAGGGCCTTAAAGAGACACAATATAGTTTTTATCTCTTTCCCTCAGTTCCCTTCCCCAGGTTTAAACATTGGCTTTAAAATGTTTCCAGATATACTTGGACTTTATATCCCTGGCAGATGAATGGGAAGGCAGAGCACAGTGATACAGAGTGTGCCTTTATGGTTATTTTGGTTTTAAACACTGACAAGTTCTCCAATTTCAGTTATAGATCCTCCAGATCTACAGCACCACTAAGGCATTACTGCTCCATAAACTGTCCTGGGGAAGAAATTCTCCTAAATTTCTCTTATTATTTCTCTTATTTGTGTCTTCTAACACTCTTTTAAGGTTAGAAGGTGGTGTGGGTTTTACTCTTCTAAGTGGAACATAAACGTCAGGTCACATCTCTACAAGCCAAAAATGCCCAAGCAAACCACAAATAGTTGGGAAATCCCCTCTAAAAACCAGCAGGAAAAGCCTGGACTTGCTTCAGAATGAAGCTCCTGTTCAAGAAAATTGGAAACAGCATTTGTCAGGTACTTGCAAAAGGCTTTAAAAAGTTGGTTGGGTGATTTCGTGACCATTTTCTCCCACAAATGTCAGGACTCATCCTTTAAAAAGGACTCATCCTTTCCAACATGCAGTTGGAAAGAATCCAACTGCATGTTCAGGAAATAATTTAGCATTTTTCACAGCAGAATACTGAGAATAACAGGGCAAAAGTTAAAGGAAATACAGGGAAAAAATTCCTGTACAGGACAGGAGTGTGTGTAGAGTGACACAGGTGGTCTGTGAGTGGCTGCAGAGCTGCCTTTGGATCCATTAACTGACTTTTTTAGAGATGCCCATTGGAAAAATCTGGAAATTTCAAGCTAAAAAGAGAAAGAATTTTTTTTTTTTTTTTTTAACAAGGCTTGGTAACTTCAGGGAAATAATTTCAAAATGATCCTATTAATAAAAGGCAATTAGTGTCCATAATTCAGTTATCAAATGACAAATTCTCCTTGATCAAAGGAGTAGAACTGATGTAAGTTTAGGGGTAGAAAGAAGTAGTAAAGCTCAGGAGAGCAGGATTCCTGCTGCTGCTCTGGTCAAAAATGTACATTCTGGTATCCTGGTCAACTCATGGATAACAGAACTGCTTAAGAAACAAAATTATAGTTTCAAAAAAAAAATCCCTGATTATCTTATGCTGGAAATGCTACTGAAGGATCAACATAGAAAGCCAAAATATCACTGCTTGATTCTAATCAAAATGGAAACCAAAAGTTGGGTGAGTTAGAGACTCTTACTGTAAATGAGACCTGAACCAATTCACTGAAAAAACCCCACCAAATATATATAAAAATATAAATACATACATATATATACACACATATAATATATGTAAAACATATAAAATATATGATATATAAATATATTATATAAAATATAATATACATTATATATAAATATATAGAATATATATTTATAAGATATATATATAGAGAGATATATATAAGATATATATATGCATTATATACTGTAAGAGGAAGAACTTTTCATAAAGTCTGTGTAAAAAAATATCATCAATTAACCACTTAATTCCAAACTAAATTTGGCAAATATTGACCTTGGTCCATCCCCAAACCTTAAGGGATTACAACAACTTATGTCCCATCTACACAGGTCCTTCCTTTGTTTTAATTACAGGACAGAGATGGGCTAATTAAAGCTAAATTGATGTTAGGCAGGTAATTTGTTAGGTGTTCTAATACATAAAAAGCATAAATGTGAGGCAGAGCTATAAAGGCTTCCCTGACACCCACAGTGCTGCCAATTCCTGCTGCCCAACTCTGTCCCATCTGAGGAAAAATGGGAGTTAATCGAGTGTAACCCGGCCCGGTTTGACTTTCCTGAGCCGCAGCAGAGGGAGAGCAAAGGGATGAACTCCCTCCTTCCTCGATCCAGGAGAGGCACCCAGGATGGGATAATCCCAGGGCACCTCCCAGGGCCCTCCCTGCCAGCTGCCAACAGCTGCAGCAGCTCCTGCTCCAGGGAACAGCACAAAGCACCTGCGGTCCGGTGGCATTTCTGCTGCTCCTCACTGGAGAAGGAGGGTTTGATTTTAAAAATGAAAATAAGAACCAGCAACTGCTTCTTGGATGGGTGTTGGGATTACAGGGAATGTGTCTTCCAGGCCTGACACCACACATTGTGCTGAAACCCTGACCAAGGTCCAAATCTGGCGGAGATTCACCCAACTCAGGCTGCCCTGAGCAAATAGTAGGATAAACAGCAATACTGGAAGATAAATTGCAATTACAAGTGCAGCTCTGCTCAGAGAACAGCTATCAGAGCCTACCTGTGCTCCTAAAATCTTACCTATTTCCCACAGTAGAATAATTAAATTAAGCATTTTTGTACCATTTAGCTTTTTTTACTGTTTTACCTTTTTAGAGTGAGGGAGGTGCAAGACACTTGCCAGACGCCACCATTTGCAAGTCCAGTAATAGTTTTTACTCACAAAACCTGAAGTTTTACTTTTTTAACTAATCTCATGAGAACTAGGAGGTATCAAGACAAGCTTAACACTTCCCTGGAAGTGTCCAAGGCCAGGTTAAATGGGGCTTGGAGCAACCTGGTTTAGTGGAAGGTGTTCCTGCCCATGGCAAGGGGGTGGAACTGGGTGATCTTTAAGGACCCTTCCAACCCAAACCATTCTGTGATTCTATATACTTTATAAGACATCTGAATGCTATTTTTACAAGCCTGATTTGCTGGCTCTGACAGCCCTTTGCAACAAAGCACGGGATCTGATATTATTTCCCAAATGTTTAATGTATATTTTGGTTCTACCACCGTGATTTCCCTCAGGTGGAGCCCGAACAGAACGACTGTGGTCTGTTTTTTTTTTTTTCCTGATTTAGCTCAAAACTACTGGAAAAGGGATTAAAAAAAAAAAAAAGGGAGGGAAGAAGTGGTTAATTACAAGCAGCAGCAAATGAGCTGCAGTGGAGGTGCTGTGAATGTAAATCAGCAGCTCCTGATGCAGCCCCAGCAGCTTCCAAAGTAATGAGATCCTGCCGCTGCTCCGGCATCCTGCTTTGATCACTTCATCTTGTTCAGGAGCTCTGATGGGAAAACAAAGGTCTGTGGCACTGACCCCCCTCCCTGCAGCTCCCCTCCCTCCCCCAAATATTAGTGCCTGATCAAGGAGTGCTGTCTTTCCACCCCGTGGTTTTGGAGTGGATGGTGACATAGCCGGGGGGGGGCACTGACTAAACACTACAAGCTCCTTGCAATGGGAAGTGTCATGTTGGAACATGTGGAGGTAATTGGTAATTCATTCTTCACCCTGTAGCCAGGAACAGGTGAATTTCCTTTAGAAAAAAAAAATCAGCCCCCAACAGCTCTGCAAAACAAAGCTTCTGTTCCCCCAAAGGGAGCTTCAATTCTGGGGGCCGTGAGATTTGTAGGATTTCATCCTACAGATGGCTCGGCCTCATTAAAAACACCCTTGGAAAAGGTATTTGTAAATCTCAGCCACGAAAGATTAGGAAATACAGAACAAATTAATAATAAAAAGGAAGAGACCGGGGGGGGGGGGGGGTTTAACCTTCCTGGCTTTAATGCTGTAATGGGGAAATCACCGAGTCGTGTTTGTGGGAAATCCCAACAAAGGATTGCTTAAAGCATTAAAACAAGAGGCTTTACTCCTTGGGAGGGAGGAGGCAGCCAGATGTCCCAGGGCAGAGCCTGATGTTCTGACCACGCCATGAGGAGCAGCTCCTTGCCCTGGAACTGCAGCCAGCAAGGGCTGGTCCTTAATGAGAACATCCATCAATATCCAGGGGACTCGGATGATTCCCAACACACAAAACACACCAATTTAACTCTTGGCCACTGAGGTGTGAAGGGAGAGTTTCACTCACTTGACTTCATAAAGGAGTTCTGTAAAATTACTTCATTTTCTCGGCAAGCAAATAGAGAAAACCTACAGTGGCTGAAACATGAGCATGAGCTTCCCCCCTTCCAACACGTCAACCAGAGCCACTTGAAAAGGACCTTCAGATCATAAAATCATCGAATGCTTTGCTGGAAGGGACCTTAAAGATCATTTAATTCCAATTCCCCCTCGTTATCCTACAATAACAGTCCTACAGTCATTAGTTATCCTACAACAGTTATCCCAATCTAACAATATCCTACTCCACCTGTCCTACCTCCCAGAAAATGTTTTGTTATCTTAAGTATTAATCCATACAAAATTAAAAAAATCTTACTCATGACTTTGTGCTCTACTAAAACTAATATAAAGATTGTTTTCTCCATTCCAGGCTGTAAAGTATCTCAACTGTGTGTAAAACTGGTGGTAGCCTGAAGGGAGATTTAATGAATGTATCCATGATTTCTCGAAAGGGGAAAAAGGATTATGGCAAACACGGAAAGTATTGGCTTGTTCTCTTCATTAATGTGCTCTCTGAATTTTGAATAATGGACTTTAAAAGTTGATATAACTCTTAAAAAACGCAGTCGGTGCTTCAAACCTGTCCGCTGACCAAACAAGCACATTTGCATTTCATGTTTTAATTAGATATTTCAACAAAAACACACAGATTCAGGATTCTGTTTAGCAGAGAAACACAGGGAGACTGTGCCAGACTCCCCTGCTCCCACTTTGCTTGGAAGGAATTTGCATCCAGCTAAAAAGTGCACAATTAATATTTCATCCAGCCCTGTTGAGTTCCCTCCCTCCTAATGGACTGCATTGATCAAAGGGAGAAAGTTAAATGTCTGCGTTGCCGGAGGGGAAACCAACGTTGCCACGTATGAAGTGATCATCACTTCACAGGTAAACACAGGGAATAAAGGGTTTATAGGGTTTTGATTTTCTAAAGCTGTCCAAGGGATATTCTCCTGTATGTTTATAGGCTGCAGAATGACTGAGACAGGGGGGACTGTGACCTCCAAGGCCCCTTCATCAAGTTGGAACCGGGGGATCTTGAAGGTCCCTTCCAACCCAAACCGTTCTGTGGTACTCTGATTTTAAGCTGAGCTGCTGAAAGGCAGAAATTCCTAATTCTTCTTTGCCTCTCCAGTCCAAGGCCATGAATAAAGAATTCAGGATGTGAAGGGTTTTACCAGCTGAGGGAAAGCCGCAGAAAACAAAATTCCTTGGACAAAGTCGTAGAACAAAGTCAAACACGTTCCTTGAATGAGCTCTGCCCCAAAACAGGTGAATCCATCAGGACCAAGTCCCACCTGAAAGAACTGAGCAAATAAACCAGATTCTGGTTTATTTAAAAAAAAACCACGACAAACATTCCAAAATGATGCTTGTGGAGCGTAACGTGTCAGAGCTCAGTCAACAGCACCACTTAAATCAGGATAAGGAACTCTCCCGGTGTCAGCACAGCTGTTTGTGAAGAGGTGGAAGAGCAGAAAGAAAGAGAAATGAGACCTTCAAGTAGCTCTGCAGCTGTGAAAAGCCCTGTGGGCTGAGCTGAGCTGGTGGTATTTAATCCTGGGCACTCCCAGACTAATTTATGAACAGCTTACGCTTCTCCACGGGATGTCAGGAGTAACTCGGGATCGTCCGTCCCCAGTTGGAACACGTGACAAAATAATTCAATCCTACTCCCAGCCACAGCATCGGCAGGGCAAACAGCACTGAAATGATTGTTTCATGACAAAGCACCACAAATACTTGCTGTATTTGTAAGAGGAAAGATTAATTCAGGATGTTTCTGCCTTGAGCTCATCGTCCTTGGCTGAGCGAAGGCAGCTTAACTAAAGGCAGGAAGCCTGAAGGATCTGTCCAAGGATTTTTAATAGCTTTCCATTTTCTGTTATTGAAAAAACACTATGTAGTGTTTCACAAATAACTCATATTCTGTACTTTCAACTTTAGTTTTTAAGAGCAGCCACTGTTAATTCACGGCCAGGTTGGAGCAACCTGGTCTGGTGGAAGGTGTCCCTGCCCCGGGAAGGAGGTTGGAATGAGATGAGCTTTGAAGTTCCCTTCCAACCCAAACTATTCTGAGATTCTATAATTCTAATTAAGGTACAAAAAGAATGACTAAAAATCTGAAAGTTTCTCACCAGGGGATCTGCACAAGCAGAAAGAAAGCAGGAGTGATTTGCCTGGCTCTCTACAACACGGATTTCTATGTTACAGCAGCACGTGAGTACAACAGGATAGTTCCTGAGGACGTTTGCATAAAGGAACTATCAATATTCCTAATTTACAGTGAAGAAGAGCCACTTCAAAGTCACCATATGTGCCCCAACATCAGAGGAGGGGTAATGAGGACAGTGAAATAAAGCCACACTCCCCTGGACTTGCTCCAATGTCATCGATAAAAAGGTTATTTCCTCTCTATCCTTTTTTACCAGTGTCCAGAAAATCAGCATCACTGCTTTGTGAAACAATTATATTTGAAGATCCAACACTGCTATTCATTTAATGTGGCTTCATGACACACTCCCTCAGCTCCACTTTACAGCTCAAAAGAATATTAGTTAAAACACAACTCCAGGGAAATACTCCCAGTATTTCAAATATTTACAGATGAGCATCCAACACGACTTCTAGTGGAAGGTGTCCCTGCCCATGGCAGGGGTAGAACTGGATGATCCTTTAAGGTTCTTTCCAATTCTGTGATGATGATGATGATGCTTTAAATTTTATTTTCAGAAAACACTGAGAAACCAAGCTTTGTGATGCAGAAGTCAGCAATCAAAGGAAGACTGATGATTTGTCATTTATCCCCATTCATTCTGTCCTGAGTCAAATCAAATATATTCCTGCTGAAGATATTCTCCAGATTGTAAGTGCCTGGAGATAAATGAGTCCCCACACCCACCAGAGCGATGGAAATGATCCAGGATCACCTGAAGTGGATCGATTTGGTCTGTAAAACTGCTCTGAAAATGTCTGGGATGTGTGAAGATTTTACTGTGTGAAGCAGCCTGAGCAAATCCCAAACCTTCAAACAGTTCCCCAGAGGAATTTCTCCTCATGGCAAAGCTTTATGCCCAAAAGTCTCACAGTAAAGGGAATAAAGTCACCAAAATCTGGGATTCAGAACAAACACCTAAATTTCCAAATGATGCAAAGGATCCTCTGTGATTACAAATGTTAGTGCTGGATAATTTCCTCCAGGAATTTCATTCAGGTTCCCCAGGCTGCCAGAGCTTAAAGGAGCGTCTGGACAACGCCCTCAGGGACAGGGTGGGATTGTTGGGATTGTCCTTGCAGAGCCAGGAGTTGGATCAATGATCCTCGTGGTTCCCTTCCAGTTCAGGATATTCTGTGAGTCTGATCTATACAAACCCTGCACTCTGATGCACAAAATCCAGAATTTGGGTTTGGTGTAGAGGCAGGAGTTTGGAAGGGAAAACATTATTCCTCGAGCAAAATTTGGGGAATTAATTACATTTTGGGGCAAAACCTCACCACCAAAAGGATCAGGCAATCCCTAAAGAGGCCCTGGGGTTTGGATCTGGGGCTGAGGACTAAGTTTTTGCCTAAAAAAACAGCAGCAAGAAGCAACTCCGTGTAGTCCATGAGAGCAGCGGAGCAGGAGGGGAAAGGAAGGATAGTTTGGAAAAAGCTACATCTCCCACAAGGAATCAAAACCCACAGAAGACAAAACCCCATTTATTTTAGGCTGAATATGCCCTGTCTGCTTACTCTGCTCCCAAATGAATAATGAAGATGTTACTCGGCTCTAAATTCCACGGGGGAATAAAAATGTCACCAACGCAGCTGCCGAACTCCAAATTCAGGGAAAAAACCAACCAAACCCACAATCCAAAGGTACAATTTGATTAGGGAAAGTTCAAATCCTTGCCCAGAGCCTGGCCCTCTTCCTGTAATATGGCATTCTTTTCTTCTTGTGTAAACCTCTCATTATTAACAGAGCCATCTCCATAATGGAATAATTCGGGTCCTAATGGAAGCGCGGGGAACGTCGCTCCGACGTTACGGCCCCGTAATGGGGGTTTAATGGGATTTGGGAGCTGCAGGAACTGCCTGAACCCCCTCATTTAGGGTTTGATCAATGGGGACGAGATGCACCGGTTGATAACTCCCGATTTGATCGATGGGAATCGGGACCTGGCCGAGATAAAACATTTCTCACGGGCAGTCGGAATATCGGGTTAATCCAGGCTCGGAAGGAGGGGCTGCACACAAAGGGCAGGAGACCCGGCCAGGTCTTGGTTGCAAATCCATCTGGGATATTTGTATTTCCCCCCTTTTTAACGGGGTTAATTAGCCCTACAGACTGATGGAGTTTCAGGGACTAAATGGAGGAAGGAAAATCCAGGAAATATTTAATATACAATAATAGCATCCACTTGACTCTTGAAGGAGATGCAGCTTAAAAAGGGGAAGAAATTCAAGTTCTCTCCATAGAACTTGGTGACTAATTGTAGACTCATTCTATAAAAATACCAGGAAATATTTAATATACAATAATAATTGTATCCACTTGACTCTTGAAGGAGATGTAGCTTAAAAAGGGGAAGAAATTCAAGTTCTCTCAATAAAACTTGGTGACTAATTGTAGACTAACTGTATACAAAAACCAGGAAATATTTAATATAATAATAATAATAATAATAATAAAAATAATAATGTCCGCTTCTCTTTGCTCTTGAGAGAGATGTAGCTTAAAAAGGGGAAGAAATTCAAGTCAATAAAACTTGGTAATTAATCATAAACTCATTGTATACCAGGAAATATTTAATATCTAATAATAGTATCCACTTGACTCTTGAAAGAGGTGTAGATTAAAAAGGGGAAGAAACTCCAGTTATCTCAATAAAATTTGGTGACTAATTGTAGACTAACTCTATAAAAAAAATAGGAAATATTTAATATATAATAAGAGTACTTGACTCTTCAAGGAGATGTAGATTAAAAAGGGGAAGAAATTCAAGCTAACTCAATAAAACTTGGTGACTAATTGTAGACTAACTGTATACAAAACCCAGGAAATATTTCATATATAATAACAACAACAACAACAACAACAATAATAATAATTCATATATAATAACAACAACAACAACAACAACAATAATAATAATAATGTCCATTTCTCTTTGCTCTTGAAAGAGATGTAGCTTAAAAAGGGGAAGAAATTCAAGTCAATAAAACCTGATAACTAATTGTAGACTCATTGTATTAAAAAAACAGGAAATATTTAATATCTAATAATAGTATTCACTTGACTCTTGAAAGAGGTGCAGCTTAAAAGGGGAAGAAATTCAAGCCAATAAAACTTGATAAATAATTGTAGACTAACTGTATTAAAAAAACCAGGAAATATTTAATATATAATAATTGTATGCACTTGAATCTTGAGAGAGGTGTAGCTTAAAAAGGGGAAGGAATTCAAGTTATCTCAATAAAACTTAGTGACTAATTGTATAAAAAACCCTGGAAATATTCAATATATAATAATAGTGTCCACTTCTCTTTGCTCTTGAAAGAGATGTAGCTTGAAAAGGGGAAGAAATTCAAGTCAATAAAACTTGGTACTTAATTGTAGTCTAATTATATAAAAACCCCACGAAATATTTAATACATAATAACAGTATCCACCTGAGTCTTGAAAGAGGTGCAGCTTAAAAAGGGGAAGACATTCAAGTTATCTCAATAAAACCTGGCAACTAATTGCAGACTAATTACATAAAAAACCCAGGAAATATTTAATATATAATAATAATTGTATCCCCTTGACTCTTGAAAGAGATGTAGCTTAAAAAGTGGAAGAAATTCAAGTTCTCTCAATAAAACTTAGTGACTAATTGTATAAAAAAACCCAGGAAATATTCCATATATAATAATAGTATCCACTTCTCTTTGCTCTAGAAAGAGATGTAGCTTAAAAAGGGGAAGAAATTCAAGTCAATGAAATTTGATAAGTAATTGTAGACTCATTGTATTAAAAAAACAGGAAATATTTAATATCTAATAATAGTATCCACTTGACTCTTGAAAGAGGTGCAGCTTAAAAGGGGAAGAAATTCAAGTCAATAAAACTTGATAAATAATTGTAGACTAACTGTATAAAAAAACAGGAAATATTCAATATATAATAAGAGTACTTGACTCTTGAAAGAGGTGTTGCTTAAAAAGTGGAAGAAATCCAATTTCTCTCAATAAAACTTGGTAACTAATTGTAGATTAATTGTATAAAAACCCCAGTAAATATTTAACACATAATAATAGTACTTGACTCTTGAAGGAGATGTAGCTTAAAAAGGGGAAGAAATTCAAGTCAATAAAACTTGATATATAATTGTAGACTCATTATATTAAAAAAACAGGAAATATTTAATATATAATAAGAGTACTTGACACTTGAAAGAGGTGTAGCTTAAAAAGGGGAAGAAATCCAAGCTGTCTCAATAAAACTTGGTGAATAATTGTAGCCCTGTCCCACTAAAGTGGGATTATTTGTAAGAACACTCTGATTTTTACTTCCATTTTTTCCCTTTTTACTTCCTAATTTTTTCCTTTTTTACTTCCTAATTTTCTCCCTTTTTACTTTCTATTTTTTCCCTTTTTACTTCCTAATTTTTACCCTTTTCCTTCCTAATTTTTACCCTTTTTACTTCATAATTTTTACCCTTTTCCTTCCTAATTTTTACCCTTTTTACTTCCTATTTTTCCCCTTTTACTTCCTAATTTTTCCCCTTTTTACTTCCTATTTTATCCCTTTTTACTTCCTATTTTTCCCCTTTTACTTCCTAATTTTTTCCCTTTTTACTTCCAATTTTTATCTTTTACCTTCCTACTTTTTCCCTTTTACTTCCTATTTTTCCCCTTTTTATTTCCTAATTTTCTCCCTTTTTACTTTCTAATTTTTCCCTTTTTGCTTCCTAATTTTTCCCCCTTTACTTCATATTTTCCCTTTTTACTTCCTATTTTTCCCCTTTTTACTTCCTAATTTTTTCCTTTACTTCCTTTTTTTCTTTTTCACTTCCTAATTTTTTTCCCCTTTTTACTTCCTAAATTTTCCCCCTTTACTTCCTATTTTTTCCCCTTTTTACTTCCTATTTTTTCCCTTCCCTCTGCCATATCCACCAGCTCCATTTGTGCAAAAAGGAACCCAAAAGTATTTGATTTACTTGGGAAATCATTCATATATGAGAGGAAAAACCCAATCCCAAAGCCCATTTCCCACCCCTGGCCACAAAACCCAGTCAGAGCTCTGAGCTGGTACCTCAGGATCGGTTGTTTCAAATCCCCAAAAAACCTCCCTTTGGAATAATGCAAGTGAAATTAGGCAATAATGAGATTTAAAAGCCTCAGAGTAACACAGGGAGGAGACACCCACTTAATGGGAATCTTATCACAACCTCCCTGCTTTTCCAGATATAATGGGACACCCTCCAAATTATCCTGAAATCAGCCCTTGATCGATGGTCACCTTGTCCCTCTTGTTAAGGGACAGATCAATTCAGTCCTCAGCACGCTCTGCACCATTAACCAGCACGAAGATTTACAGGTACACTAGAGAATATCCAACAATTCAGGATATTAAGAGCTAAAATGAGGTTTATCTCACATTAAAGAATTTTATTTGCATCATTATCAGCGGCTCAAAAGGGATTTTCTCACTGAAAGTCAAAACAAAACACGGAACCAAAAGAAAATCCCTCCAACAAAATCTAAAAATGGCAGAATAATTCATTTTATGCAGCATTTCTGGGTTAGAGCAGAGACCAGAAAGGGTGTGAAAAGTTCCCTCTGTCTCCTCACTAAAATGATAAATGGAACCTTCTGCCTCAGGGATGAAGCAGCCAAAAGGGAAGAGTCCAAGGCCAAGGGTCAGAGTCCCTTTGATCCACCAATTACTGGATCTTTATTTAACCATCTTCAGGACTAATAAAAATTATTTAATTTGACCTTCACTGTTCAGGGCAAAGTGAAGTTCCCAATTTAAATCTTTCCCATCATGCAGGCACGGGATGAACACGATTGTCATGCAAAGTTGGAGCTGCGTTTTTGGTGCTCCATTAGAGAAAAGGGAATATATTTTTAGAGTATTTTCACGCTTCTTATCGACTATAAATTAACTAATATATATTAACTCTGCATCCCATTTCTATGCAGTTTATGGTTTCTATGCACTGGCTTCCAAATTCTTCCAAATTCCCTCCTTTCAATAACCAGCATGGATTGATAGGATCTATGAGGGGGGAAAGGGGAATTATTGTGCATTTTAATGGGGATAAAAACTCCTCCAGCTGCCAGAATCAAGAAAAACCCAAGGGAACAGACTTACTTGAACCGAGCTGACACTTCATCAGCAGCTTTTTGGTATTGCTCTGTGGTGACTTTGTAGAACTGGGCACTCTGGGAAGGGAAGAAAACAAAATAAAAGCAGGTTTCAAACAATGTCATTTATATGCATCATAATATCTAGTTAATACAGCTAATTTGGATATTTTATCCATTTAAGTTGCTCAAAAAAGCACTCAAAACCTGACCACAAAATGAAATTCACACAAAATTTCAAAGATTGCTTTTTAAATAAGTGTGTCCTCTTGGCTCTGGAAGGTTATGAAGGAGAGAGAAATTCTAAAGAGACACGGGGTAAGAATCCCACATGTAGCACAAGGTGTTCCTGGAGGCCTTGAAACTTCTTCATCAGAAAGAAAAATCAAAATACTGAATCCTTCCTTCTTTCCATGTCCCTATTTGTGTTACTTACACACATCTCCCCATCTGGTTTACAGGTGACACTTGAGCCAAACTTCAAAGCCACACAATAAATTAACGACATTTTAACTTTTCTCTTTTAGTCTTCACCTTAAAAATGCCTCTGCGGGGAGTTATTGTGATATTCCAAACTTCCAGGTCGCTTCGATCAGTTGCTAATTTTAATTTTAATTTTAATTTTAATTTTAATTTTGAAAATCAGGTGGCTTCAGAATGTATTTTCATCTCCCTTAAACCCAGGAATGGCTTTGACTCAGTCCCACCAAGTCATTTCTTTCCAGAATGAAGGCAAGATAGGATCAGCAAGAAACGGAACTTCTCCGTGTGTAAAAATGTCAAGGAAAGTTTCTGACCTTTGGAAGAAGGGGTAGGATATTCCAGAGGAATATAGGGATGGTGTGAGGTCATGGCATGGAGAAAATAAGAAGGGTCAAAGCCCAACTGTAACTTAAAAGTGGCCACTGCCACAACAGACAATTAAAAAAGTCCCCATAAAAATATCAGCAACCAAGGGAGGGTTAAGGAGAACTTCCATCCTTTATTGGATGTGGGAGGAAACACAGTGACAAAGGCCCAGGAAAGGGCTGAGAAATTTAATGTTTTCTTTGCCTCAGTCTTTAGGAGTAAGATCAGTTGTTCACAGAATCCCAGAATCAGCTGGGTTGGAAAAGCCCTCTGAGATCATCCAGTCCAACCCTTGATCCAACCCCGCTGTGGTTCCCAGCCCATGGCACTGATGCCACATCCAGTCTGTCCTTAAACACCTCCAGGGACGGAGAATCCTCCACTTCCCTGGGCAGCCCATTCCAGTGGCTGATCCCTCTCCATGGAAAACTTTCCTTCCTGATGTCCAACCTGACCGTGCCCTGGCCCAGCTTGAGGTCACGCCCTCTTGTCCTGGCTGGAGAGCTTGAAAACTACAGAAGCTGGACCTGTCCAGCAATAAAATAACCAGTTTACGAGGCTTGCAGGAACATGATCTGCTGGAGACCATCAACCTGGAGGATAACCAAGTACCACACTTCATATCCACCTCAGTTTCTTCTAAGAATGCAGAATATATATATATTTTTTTTAACTGAATTCCTTTGAGAGATCAAAAATTCTCACAACACTGCAAGAAATGAATATTAGAACCATAGAATCATAGAATCAGCTGGGTTGGACGGGACCTCCAAGATCATCCAGTCCAACCCTTGATCCAACCCCGCCATGGTTCCCAGCCCATGGCACTGATGCCACATCCAGTCTGTCCTTAAACACCTCCAGAGATGGAGAATCCACCACTTCCCTGGGCAGCCCATTCCAATGGCTGAGCACCCTCTCTGCAAAGAAATTCTTTCTAATATCCAACCTAAACCTCCCCTGGCACAGCTGAAGACCAAGCCCTCTTGTCTGGCTGATCCCTGCCTGGGAGAAGAGACCAACCCCCCCCGGCTCCCCCCTCCTGTCAGGGAGTTGCAGAGAGTGAGGAGGTCTCCCCTGAGCCTCCTCCTCTCCAGGCTGAGCCCCCCCAGCTCCCTCAGCCTCTCCTCCCAGCACTTGTGCTCCAGTCCCTTCCCCAGCCTCGCTGCTCTTCTCTGCCCCTGCTCCAGCCCCTCCAGGGCCTTGCTGAGCTCAGGGCCCAGAGCTGGACACAGCACTCCAGGGGTGGCCTCCCCAGTGCCCAGCCCAGGGGCACAAGCCCTGCCCTGCTCCTGCTGCCACACTCTTCCTCAGCCAGCCCAGCAGCCATTGGCCCTCTTGGCCATCTGGGTACCCAAAGCCCTGAGCTGGAAGAAAGGGATGGGGAGAAACTGGAGACCCCATAATCTGAGGGGAAAGGGTCAGTGAGCAGCTACAGCACTTAAGAGACACTGTGGGATGGTGCTGAGGGAGATGGTGGAAGAGCTCACTGAACCATTTTCCACAGTTTTGAAATTGCATTTCAAACCAAGTAGTGTCTAATTAATGTATGTATTTCAACAAGTATCAATGCCATGATGTGCATGAAAAGATTATTTGAGTGTCTTTTCTCTTCAAAGCAGCACCAAGTTGGGTGGGAGTGTTGGATGTGCTGGAGGGCAGGAGGGCTCTGCAGAGGGACCTGGCCAGGCTGGATCCATGAGCTGAGGACAGTGGGATGAGGTTCCACAAGGCCAATGCCGGGTCCTGGCCTTGGGTCACAACAACCCCCTGCAGCTCCAGGCTGGGCCAGAGGGGCTGGAAAGCTGGAAAAGGCCCTGGGGGTGCTGGGGAGAGTGGCTGGACATGAGCCCGAGTGTGCCCAGGGGGGAAGGAGGCCAATGGCCCCTGGATTGGATCAGGAATAGTGTGTCCAGCAGGAGCAGGGGAGGGATTGTTCCCTGTGCTGGGACCTGGGGAGGCCCCCCTGGAATGCTGGGGGCAGTTCTGGGCCCCTCAGACAGGAGAGACATGGAGGGCGTGTGCAGGGAAGGGAAGGGAGCTGGGAAGGGTCTGGAGAATTCCTGAGGGAGCTGGGGGGGCTCAGCCTGGAGAAAAGGAGGCTCAGGGGGGACTTTCTGGCTCTGCAAGTCCCTGACAGGAGGGGGGAGCTGGTGGGGGTCGGGCTCTGCTCCCAGGGAACAAGGGACAGGAGGAGAGGGAACGGCCTCCAGCTGTGCCAGGGGAGGGTCAGGTTGGATATTGGGAAAATTCCCTCCTGCAAAGGGCTGTCCAGCCCTGGCACAGCTGCCCAGGGCAGGGGTGGAGTCCCCGTCCCTGGAGGGATTTCAAAGCCCTGTGGATGTGGCACTTGAGGACATGGTCAGTGGTGGCCTTGGCAGTGCTGAGGGAACAGCAGGACTTAATGATCTTAAAAGTCTTTTCCAAGGTAAAGAATTCTATGATCCCATACCCAAAGACAAATCACTGTAATGTTGTGATGCTTCATGTCTAAATAATATATACTTGGCATTTTTCAGGAGGTTTTTATAGCCTTGGCACAGTTGGATTTCAGCTCTAATAACTAAGGCACCTGGCTGCACAGTTGGAGGAATAAAAGTTAAAACCACTCAAAACTTCCCTAAAACCATTTTTTTCTCTGCCTGACGGTGGAAACAGGTCGTGGAGATGCAGAAAGGTTGTGCTGGCACTTGCAAGAACTCTTCTGGAGCTTTGAGTCATCAGGAACCCCGGGGAGTCGTGGCAACATGGCAACGAAACTCTCACAGTCACACCCTGTGGGATTCCATCAAACCATTCTGAATCCTCATTTTAACAACCTACGACTTTATCCCCTGGTTTAAAGTTACTGATGCCTCAATATCGATTGTGAATCTTTAAAATATTTAACATGTGCCAGGCTGGGAGAGCTGGGGGGGTTCATTCTGGAGAAGAGAAGGCTCCCGGGAGAGCTGAGAGCCCCTTGCAGGGCCTAAAGGGGCTCCAGGAGAGCTGGAGAGGGACTGGGGACAAGGGATGGAGGGACAGGACACAGGGAATGGCTTCCCAGTGCCAGAGGGTTGGGATAGATGGGATATTGGGAAGGAATTCCTGGCCCTGGTCCAGGTTGTCCAGAGAAGCTGTGGCTGCCCCTGGATCCCTGGAAGTGTCCAAGGGCAGGTTGGAGCAACCTGGGTTAGTGGAAGGTGTCCCTGCCCATGGCAAGGGGTGGAAAGAGATGCTCTTTAAGGTCCCTTCCAATCTAAATCTTTCCATGATTCTATAACATACATGGAAGGCACGATGCAGTCCATGGAAAATGTCATTCCAATTTTAATAGTGGCTAAAGTGACGGGCTTTATTTGTTCAAGACATTGATGTATGAAAGAGCAGTAAGGCCAACAACGTTTTTAGGGAAAAGCCTGTAAATGGAGAGATCACTCTTCTGTAAAAGTCAAAGATGACACAGGGCCTGTGGTCACTGGGTTACTAAATGTGTCCTGAGCAACATCTATCTGTGCCAAATCATGTTCAGAGGGGGGCAGGTAACAGGGCCCACTCCAGCAAAAACAACTTTATGACAGTCCAAAAGACTCAGAACTAACTCAAAAAAAAAAAAACAAACCAACAAAAAAGAAGGCAAAAACATTTTTCTTTTCCACTTACAGATTTCACCTTCCAAGGTTCTTCCTGGCGAATTATAATCTCGAAACGCACCGAAATCGCCCAACGAACCCCCAGCTCCAGACACGGGGAAAATTGTATTGCAAGGCTAATATTTTTCCCACAAATTATAACAAATTGGCTGAGACCTGCTGCAGTCAAAGGTCAGGCCCAGACCTCAGAGAGCACAGCGCTCTGCTGCTCTCCTGCCTCCCACATCCAGCCCTAATAACTCATTTGTCCTGGAACCGAGGTTTCCACGCGCGGGGGACGTGGGGTCGTTTCTTTTTTTCATAAATCATCATTGGCCAGTAAGAAAAGTGCAAATGAAACCCTGCTCACACCGGTGACCCCCTCGCATCCAGCAATTCCAGCTGCCCAATGACAGCCCCAGCCAGGTTTCCCGGGATGGAGATGGAATCAATAGGTCCGGGATTAGGCGGCGACTGAGGACGGGGCGAGCGAGGAGGGGTCAGGGGCTGAGATGATGAATAGTTCTCCATCACCCCCAGTCCCCTCCCACACCCACATCCACTATAATCTTATTTGGGCTGTGATTTATCTTTCTTTGGCCTGATCAATAAAGATGAACACAACAGTTGTAAGGATCGATCGCAATTTTTTATCATTTTCAAGCATGAAGGAGCATTTCTGACACAAAAACAATATTCCAAGTGTACTTGTTCTACTTTTTAATTGCAGTTCAAGTGATCAACTGAGCTGCTATCTATGCCAAGAAGTTTTAATCCTTCAGGAGGCTCAAGTTATCAAGGAATCATTTGTTATCTCACATGAAGTGTGCTGTGTTTCTTGGTTCAGGTCTTGCTTTGAAACTCACTCAGATTCTGCTTCAGAGATAAACTTGGTATAATCCAGAGATGAGGTTTCACTTAACAAGTCCTCCCTAATCCTCAAGATAAAAGGGCAATGGCCATTTCCCTAAATACAGAACAAAAATGGTGCTATAACATCACTTCCTCAGTCCCCAGATAAATATACATGTATTATTCCTATCCCTGGAAATGTCTGAGTCCAGGCTGGATAGGGCTTGGAGCAGCCTGGGGTAGTGGAAGGTGTCCCTGCCCATGGCAGGGGGTGGCACTGGATGGTCTTTAGGGTCCCTACAACCCCAACCATCCTGTGATTAACTCTGGACATATATTCTGCATATTCACAGACTGTTTAACTTAAAGAGGAGGACAAAAGTCACAGTCCAATTCTCAGCTCACCAGCAGTGACAACATACCTGGATCGGGGCTGTGGATCTTCACAAGTTCCAAACAGTGCCAAAGGCAGCTGTTTTCTCCCCAAAGTGGAGAGGGGAAGAACGGAGGGAAGAGAAATGCAACAGCACCTGCAACGTTCTGCATCAAGCAGCCTGTGCACGAACACACAGAGCTCAGCTGTGGTTATGACATCCCAGATCTATGTATTTCATAGATATTCCTGGGATTCTTTTAACTAAATAAGCCACTCAAGTTGTAGTAAATATTACAGCTGAATGAATTTGTCTTTTTGATTGAGGTTCCTGGGCATGTGAATCATGAAAAGGTCTTCACTTACAGAATTACACCTTCCCCTCTTTAAAGTCCTCTCTGTTGCTGTGGAAGATGCTCCAAGGGCTGGATTCCCTCTGCTCTGGAGTCAGGTTGGGAGAGCTGGGAATGTTCCCCTGGAGAAGAGAAGGCTCCAGGGAGAGCTGAGAGCTCCTTGCAGGGCCTAAAGGGGCTCCAGGAGAGCTGGAGAGGGATATGGGACAAGGCATGGAGGGACAGGACACAGGGAATGGTTTCCCAGTGCCAGAGGGCAGGGTTAGGTGGGATATTGGGAAGGAATTGCTGTCTGGGAGGGTGGGAAGGGGCTGGAATGGATTTCCCAGAGAAGCTGTGGCTGCCCCTGGATCCCTGGAAATGTCCAAGGCCAGGTTGGAGCAACCTGGGACAGTGAAAGGTGTCCCTGCCCATGGTAGGGGTGGAATGGGATGAGCTTTAAGGTCCCTTCCAACCCAAACCATTCCAGTGGTTTTGGTTCAAAGACAATCCCATGTTTCAACCAAACTGAGTAACAAGTGGTGCCTGTTTCAGAGGTACCTTCAAACCAGGGAACTGAGAGAAACACGGGCTGGACTGTGGAAGAGAAGTGAAAGAGAACTTCAATTTTAATTTAAAATCTCTCCAGTTTGCCCTGATAAATACACAGAGCCACAGAAAATATAAATAACACCATCATTCAGGCAGAGAAAAAAGAGATCTGACCACAGGCCAAAGTCTTTTCACCTTGGTTGCCCCTGAAATAATCTTCCCTGAACAGAAGTGAGAGCAGAAGCTTCTTAAGGAACATATTATGAAGGAATAAGAGAAGAATTATTTCGCTTGACAGCTCTGATTTCAAAGGTCTGGGCAAGAAAATAAATCCCTCCAGCCCCTCAGAAGGTCACTGTTTTGTCTGCATGGGGGACCTCAAAGCACAAAGTACATGTTTTACTCTCCGCTGAAAAATCTTCAGATTTTCAGCACAGGCAAAGCTCTGAAAGATCTTGTGTCATCCAAGCTGATAAAAGATTATCAAAAGAACCAGGAGAACTTGAGATCCCTCATTTAATTTCACTAGAGATACATCACCTATCTGCACTGTTTTATTAAAAACCTGGTGAAAGAGTTTTCACTGCAGAAACACCATTACTTGCTTTGGCATTGAATTTTTTTGCTTTCAAGCCCTTTGGGCTCTTAAATCCCCGAACGGATTCAATGTGAGGGGGGCAACATTCGTGCGAATCTATTTCAACTTTATATATTTTTTTTTTTAATTAAATCTAATAAGTTCTGTAGTTAACAGTTTGTTTGACAGAGGGAACAAAAAAAAAGACTTTTGACTTGCACACAAAGGAGGGACGGATCTGCCCTTTTCTGCTTCAGGTTTTTTAGCGCCGAGAAAGACAAAAATGAGCCCAGCTTGACGTCGGCTCAGCTCAGCACCTGCTCCACCCACCAAAGGAACGAGGAGCTTGGGCTGTTTTGGCACCTCTGAGAAGCAGGGGAGAATTTTTAATTTAAAGACTTCTTTTTTCCCTTCTCATCCTCCCCCACGGAAGGACTCAAAAGCTCATCCACGGGCAAAGACGATCCCGTTCCCTGAATGGCAAATTGGAAAGTTTTTCTTTGCCTCTTTTTAATCCATTTCTGCTGCTGTTAAGCTTTTTTTTTTTTTTTTCTTCCCCTCCCTTAATTGTACTTTTGGCCATGTCATCTCAGTACATCTTTAACAGACCCACTTGTGGATAACACGAGGCATTTTGTTTTAATCATCCTGTTGACACACAGCCTGGGATCTGTGTGGCCTTAAAAGAGAAGATTTCCAAAGCCAAAATGAAGTCGTTTCACCCTTTTAATCCAAACTCAGGATTGACACAGTTTTTTCCAAGCCCTGTCCAGCCTGGCCTTGGACACTTCCAGGGATCCAGGGGCAGCCACAGCTTCTCTGGGAAACCTGGGTCAGGGCCAGGAATTCCTTCCCAATATCCCATCTAACCCCCTGCCCTCTGGCAGTGGGAAGCCATTCCCTGTGTCCTGTCCCTCCAGCCCTTGTCCCCAGTCCCTCTCCAGCTCTCCTGGAGCCCCTTTAGGCCCTGCAAGGGGCTCTCAGCTCTCCCTGGAGCCTTCTCTTCTCCAGGGGAACACTCCCAGCTCTCCCAGCCTGGCTCCAGTACAGAGGGGCTCCAGCCCTGGGAGCAGCTCCAGGGCCTCCTCTGGACAAGATGAACTGGTAGAAGAAATAAACTTAAAGTATCCACTCAAGTTTAATCTATGAAACTGCCACTAAAAGCAGAAAGTGAGCAAGGAGGGGAGGAATTAGGGAAGAAGAAGAAATAATAAAGAGAGAATAAGACCATCTCCTGTTGTGTGCATACACCCAAATTCCAAATGATATTCCATTACAGCTTTATAAATATGACCATTTTTATGGCATTTTCATTTGAATTCAAAACCTCCATTTGTCACAGAATTGATTTTAACAAGCCATGGAAAACCAACCATAAAACATCATCCAGAATCCCAAGTGATACTGCATCTTCATTGTGCCTCCAAATGATCTATGGATGGAGTAATCCCTTCTGAAATGTCATCAGATCAGGCCTTTGCCTGAATTTTTAGATAAGTTATTTTTTATACAAGTTATGACTCCTCTCATTTGCTGCAGCTGCTCCAATTGCTGCAGTTTTCAGCTCCAGAGAGGAAACTAAGGATGTCCAATTCCTCATGCAGGGAACCTACAGAACACTTAAGACTCCTACTCTTGTTTTTACATCCTATAATGAGCTGATTTTTGAAGGAGGGGACTGACTGCCCTCATTGGGACTGTCATCAGAACCCACTGGATGGACCAAAAGGTTCTCTGTGCCTGGGAATAATTCAGCTTTTATGGGAATCTATGCAAATGGAGCATCTTTCCACAGGAGAATGGTTGCTGCCCAAAGCAACACTGAATTCCAAACACAAAAGGCACCTTCGGAGAAGCACCCAAAGATCCCTAAATGAGAGGCTTCAACCACGCAATGAGGATGTTCAGGACAACTCAGAGACTGAAGCTGCAGGGACAGATCAGGGGATGAGCTTCTGTAGCACTCATTTTGTCCCACTTCTATGGGACAAGTTGCAGCAAGGCAGGGAGAGGGAATTAAAACTGGAAGAGAAGCCTCACAATTAAAAAGAAGGTGAGGCAGCAATCTGGGATCCTGGGCTGAGCCTACAGGATCCTTCCTGATAAGGAAGTTAAGGCTAACACCAATATCAGGGTTTTGGGGGAGTTTGCCTAGAGCTCCATATTTCCTGCCTTGGCTTAAATTCAAGTGCAATTCCCTCTCTTCTGCCTTTACAAAACCTGGAAGAAACTGGTCCTGGACCAGCCTGTCCCTGTGATAGAAGAGATGTGTGAACTGTGATGGACTGAAGGAGGATTTTGGACACCCAGTGTCACCACATATCTGTTTCTACAGAGGGACAAAACAGCAACCAGGTACCCAAACAAAGCTGCTGGAGGTGCCACAGGAAGAGACAGTCCTAAGACCCACTCAAAAAAATATTCCTGGGATAGTGGAAGGTGTCCCTGCCCATGGCAGAAGGGTGGAATTGGATGACCTTTTTTAAGGTCCCTTCCAACCCAAAGCAATCTGTGATGATATCAAACAAAGGAGCAACAGCTGCACGTGGGAAAACGTCCTGCAGGAAGACAATTCACCTCTCACATGTGTTTGTTTGATTCCATGACCTGTGTGGTTGTCAGAGGTACTCAATGTGCAGCAAGTGGGGCAAAATCCTTAACTCAGTTATCAGCAGAGAACATCTGAAAAACAGTGAATTCTGTGACCTTCTCATTTGAATTTCCAATTCTGTTTTTCAGGCCCCACTAACTAATACTTTTAACTGCAACTATTAATGTCTCTGAAGTTCCTGCCCAGCTATGCTTCACTTCCCTCTCCTGCCCTGGTAGAACATCGATCTCTAATTTGTTAACACTCTGAGCTGCCAAAGAAAATGAAAACCTTTGTGAGAAGGACAAATCTATTCAAAGTTCTTACAGCTATTCAGCCAAGCATCTAATCTGCATGTAATTGTAGCACTGCTGTTAATACAAATGTGCTCAATCTCGGAGGTGCACGTGGGAATGCACCACTGTATTTATGTCTCCCACCAAAGACAAGATGCCTCATCTAAATTATGCCTATTTATTTGCCTTCTCATCTCTCTGTTACACGTTTTAAATTATATTCACCTCGAGAATGAAAATTGGGTGTTATTTCTCCACGTACCAAAGAAAATTTTGCCCCCCCCCCAAAAAAAAAAAATGGCAGAAGAACGTGCCAAGTCTTTGAGGCACAGAGGAATGGGAATTGCTGCTGCCAGGGGTGATGCCCGAGAAATATAAGCTGGGAAATCCCTTCTCTTGGTGGCATCAGGTACAGATGGCAGTGCAAGAATTAGGATGATAAATTCCTGCTGCTGGTTGTTTTCATGGAGTTAATTATGGGCCGCTTGGGCCGAGTAAAAGCCACACCACGGGGCACCACAGCGGCTCACAAGCAAAGCAGGATCAGCATGAGCCTGGAATCCTGGAATCCTACAACAGTTTGGGTTAGAAGGGACCTTGAAGATTATCCAGTTCCAACCTCCTGCCATGGGCAGGGAGACCTTCAGCTAGACCAGGTTGCCCAGGAATGGTTTATAAGGATAATCCACTATTTTATTCCAATATCCACAGGTTCATCATCATTTTAAAATACACAGGTTTGTTACAGCAGCACAAAGTCAACTTAGTTTAAGTCTTCTGTTACATTCATTCACAGCTGCATGAAAAACCAAGTCCAGAGGTGTTGGAGACTCAAGAGAAGATAATTTGAGGTTACCCAGGAAGCTGTTTTGGTAAAATTGTGCCAGAGACGGTGCTGAGACCAAGGCAGTCCTTCTGTGCTCTACAGTCCAACATTTTAAGAGGAAAGTCTTAAAGTCAGAGAAATAATCTGGGAAACAACTTCCTTGTGAGGGGAAGAGGAGGGGCAGGCCCTGAGCTCTGCTCTGTGGGGACCAGGGACAGGACCCAGGGAATGGCCTGGAGTTGTGTCAGCGCAGGGTTAGGTTGGATTTTAGGAAAAGGTTCTTCCCCCAGAGGGTGGTTGGGCACTGCCCAGGCTCCCCAGGGCAGTGGGCACAACCCCAACGCTGCCAGAGCTCCAGGAGGGTTTGGATGATCCTCTGGGGCACAGGGGGGGACTCCTGGGTATGATCCTGTGCAGGGCTGAGGGTTGGACTCGATGGCCCTTGTGGGTCCCTTCCAGCTCTGCACATTCTGTGATTCTGTGAAAATCCCTTTAACCACCACTTGTTCCCAGCTCCTTCTGGTTTGCTTTCGGAGATCCCAGGAAAGTGGTCAAAAGAATAGGAAGAAATTACTTTTGTGACTTCTGGGTGAGAATTTGGTTGGATCATCAGGCTCTGCTTGGAGGTCAACTACAGCTGGAGTTCCTCAGGGCTGTTTGAGACCTTTATCAGTGCCCCAGAGATGGAGGGCATGGTAACCCAGAGCAGAGGAAGATCTGGAGGGACCCATCAGCAGCTTTAAAAGCCCTAAGAGAAGTTTCTCAACAAGATGGAGACAGGACCTTTACTGATGTGCAGTGACAGAGGTTGTAAATCAAAATCACACAGGTTCCAAACTGATAAAAGGAAAAATATTTCCCTCCAGGGATAATTAAGCAGAGGGACAGAGGTCCAAAAATGTGGTACCTCCAGCCTTGGAGGTCATCAAAGATCCAGCTGGACAAAGCCCTCAGCAATCTCATCTGTCTCAGTGCTGGTGCTGCTTGGACCTCCCAAGGCCCCTTTCAATCTGAACAACTCCATAAATATGTAAACTCAGAGTCAGGCCTAGATCTGGTATCAGAAGGAAAATCTCTTTTGGCTTGCAGATGTGCAACCTGCTCTGCAACTGCATGTGAAATTCAGCTTGTGGCAGGAGCCCAACATAAAGAATCACAATTTAGCTCCATCTTCTTGCAAATAAATGGTAAGTAGCTGGTTTAGCTCTGTTTATTAGATCTCCCCCCACCCCTGCTCCCTTAGATTGGCTGCCTTGGGCCATGATGAGTGCAGGATTACCATCTTTTGAAAAGCATAATGCTGCCACAAGGAACAGTTTTATGTGCCAGCCCTCGAGAGACAGTGAATAAAATTATTGAAAGAAATTCTCGAATATTCTGTCTCCTTCAATACAACAACCCTGAGAGCGGTGTCAGGGCCCAGGCTTCTTCCTGTCTCTCTGTCACAGCTTTAGGAAGTTTTGTCTGTGTTTTTCTGAGCTGGTTGTGGGATCTTTCCTGGGGGAACTGTCTCAGCATCGAGATTCGGGACCAAGTTTGATCAATGTTACCAAAGTCCTCACCTTGTGGGATTCTGACCTGCAGCATCCAAAGAGGGCAAATTTGGTGTTCAGAACCTCTCTAATATTTGCATTTGGTCAGACTAGATGTTTGGATGTTTATTTGGATTTAGAATACTCTAAATGCTGGTGTCGCTGTCAGGATGAGCAGGAGAGGAAAGAGGGGGATGTGGAGAGATCATCTCTCACTGTGCCAAGTTCATGATCCATGTCAAGCCACCCACGAGATATCGAGGCAGAAAGTCTTAGATCAACTGCCTGACAGCTGATGCTGCACAGCAAAAGCAAAAACCACATATAAATCACACTTTTTGGTGGTGATGAGGCCGTTGAAGTACTTCAGGGAGGGTCTCTCACAGCTGCTTTGAACACCATGTGAGCAGTGAGGAAACATCAGGACTGGAACAACGAGAATGCTGAGGATATAAAGAATTCTGTGGTGAAAAACAGTGTAGGGATTTCTTGGATGACTGATAAGCACCTGAATCCAGGAAAAGTACCTTTTACACTCCGAGCAGACTGAGAACTCTGCTCTTATTTAGTGAAGCGAGAAACGAAACGAGCTCGGAGCACGTTTAAATCAAACTAATGGGGGAGTTTTCCAGTGCTCTTCCAACAGTGGATCCCAGCAGAGCCATCCTGCTCAGAAGCTGCCTCCTGAAAAAGAAAAGCAGCCAAACCCAAGGCAGGTGAGCTTCTCCCCCAAAAACTTGCTGATACAAAACCCAGGAGCTGTGAAAGCGATTCAGCGTCTCAGCGTGGCACAGTGGGATTACTGGCACCAAATTACTGGAGTTAAAAAAAAAGGGGCTGCACTGCTCTCAATGAGGCAAAATCCACGAAATTCCTACAGCTGGATGACACACGAGGCCAAATAATTCACATGCAGATTTCCACAAACATTTGTAACTATGTTTTGTGACCTCTGAAGATGATTCCCACTATTCACCAGGTTCTTTTTCCTGCATCCTGTTTATTCCTCCCACCCATTCCAATCCCCCTCCTGCAGTGCTCCTTCAAGCTGGAGCTGTTATTCCACCTCCCAGCCATCCCACAGGTATTTAGTGTAAATTCTGTCCTACAGATGCTTATCCTTCATTATGTTTTATATGTTTGTCTTTACTTTCCCCTTCCATTTTAAGGGAACCCTGCACACCTGGATTTCTCCAGACATCCACAGCCTTCCACCTTTCCCTCAGCAGTCTGAACAGATTTTTAGTTGCTTCCTGTGTTACACTCATATGCACATGTCCATTTACTTTGGGAAACACTGGGAACTCAAAATTTCCCCTGGAAATCATCCCTGGAAGTGCTCAAGGCCAGGTTGGATGGGGCTTGGAGCAACCTGGGCTAGTGGAAGGTGTCCCTTCCCATGGCAGGGGGCTGGAATGAGATGATCTTTTAGGTCCCTTCCAAAACCTTTCTGTGATCTACAAAGACCCCATAATTTAGACCAACTTCTCTGCAGCAAATCCTCTGTTACACACTTATATTATGCCCCAAACAACCTCAAAATAACACATAACAACTGAGAGAGGAGTCACACGGAGGAGTTCTTTTCAAAATACCAGAAACCCAACCACAATCATTTGTAATTCTCCCTTCATTCCTCCCAGCAACAGGTCCAGCCAGATAAATAATCCCTCTGTATTGATTCCAGAGCTGCCTGAGAATATATGGAAGCACTTGTAAGGTTTGATTTTTGCATTTTATTTTATGTCACACATTATCAAGCATGAGAGCACTGAGAATGAACTTGATAGAGTCAATATTTTGACTCTTTTTTTTTCTCCCTCTGCAGTACAAAAGTGACTCTCAAAAGCTCCCACAGCTTTGATTTGGTCAAGTGTCTTAAACCCACTGTGGGAAAAACACCCCTTCTGCTGCTTATAAATTGTATTTATGGAACTGAAAGCTCCCATTTACCCAAATCTTCAAATTCTTAAAGCCTGGACAAGAAGAGAAGTAAAACACTGTCAGTAAACTCATGAAAATAGGTTCATGTGTCTAAAAAACTTTTCATTGCATCAATTAGTCAAGTGAAAACACATCAGATGTCCCCTCAAACATTGTCACTAAATCCTTCTTCTGTCAACCACTGGTAAAACTCTCACTTCAAAAATATTGCACGGTGCAAACACACAGAGCATTTTACACTCGATTTTCCAATCTAAAAGCACAGCTCTTGTGAGGATTTCCCAGGTTTTTATGAAGTTCTTTCAATTTTACAAGTATCTGAAATCATCTCCTGTCAGTTCACGGCTACAGTTCAAGGAACAAAATTCGCTGAAGCTTTCTGAATTTAAAAGGGTCGTTTTCAGCTTTTCAAAAAGCATTTAAACCCCTCCCCCTCCCCCCCCCAGCTTCTCCACATTTTCTAACAAAAGGAAGTCCAACCTCCACTATTATCCAATAATTCACCTCACCTCTAAACAGCCCTATTTTGTTTTGCTCAGTTGAGATCCTACTGGAAGGCTCCTCCTGCTCAGCTGCAGGAGTTCTTCCAAGTCACGAGCGTTCTTGCACGATGTTTTAAACATATAATTAGAGAAAGTTTCAAAAAATTAAGTGACAGCAGCAGCAGCAGCAAACTCTTCAGAAGGAAGGAGGCTCATGAAAGCTGTTTGAAAGGTGCCATGAACACAGTCTGGGCCGTGTTTGGTTGGCAAAGAATTATCTGGAAGCGCTGGATCAAAAAATACTGCTCTGCTATTAAAGGGACAAGGCAGCAAGGGTAGCAACAGTTTGTCCTATAAACACAGTAAGAGGAACAGATCCAGCTGCAGGGAATTACACCAAGGTGTTTAGAGTAAGGATAACAGAGATCTCCAGAGTCTGACACGCAGGGCAGGAATGGAACTCCCCGGAAAAGGAGCTCCTGGAGCTCTGATTTCACACTGTGGCTCTTCCTTTATTCCAAAAGAAGTGTTTTTTCCCCTTTATAAAATCACAGAATGGTTTGGGTTTGAAAAGACCTTCCAGATCATTGAGTTCCACCCCCTTGCCATGGGCAGGGACACCTTCCACTAGCCCAGGTTGCTCCAACCTGCCCTTGGACACTTCCAGGGATCCAGGGGACAGCTTCTCTGGCCAGGGACTTCCCATCCTCCCAGCCAGCAATTCCTTCCTAATATCCCATCCATCCCTGCCCTCTGGCACTGGGAAGCCATTCCCTGTGTCCTGTCCCTCCAGGCCTTGTCCCCAGTCCCTCTCCAGCTCTCCTGGAGCCCCTTTAGGCCCTGCAAAGAGCTCTCAGCTCTCCCTGGAGCCTTCTCTTCTCCAGGGGAACATTCCCAGCTCTCCCAGCCTGGTTCCAGAGCAGAGGGGCTCCAGCCCTTGGAGCAGCTCCAAAGCCTCTTCTGGACTCTCTCCAGTAGCTCCACATCCTTCAGGAATGTTGTTCCCAGGGCTGGAGGCAGCTCTGCAGGGGGGTCTCCCCTGAGGGGACAGAGGGGCAGAATCCCCTCCCCTCCTTACACTTCACAAAACCCCAGAGCTCCCAAAAATCACCATTTTGGCGTGTTGTGTTCACATCCAACATTTCCTGGGGAACACAAAGCTCCTGAAACTGAAACCCAGCGGGAGACGGGGACGAAGAAAGGAGCGGAAATCTCCGTATTATTGTCACAATCCCAAAAGCCACGTGCACATCCAGCCCCTAAAGCTGCTCTAAATCCCACAAAGGAGGGTTTGCCCAAACCTGATGCATGAGATATCACTCCCTAATATATATTTTTGTATCCTGTTTCACTGCACTGAACTGGAATCCACCTCAAACAGCGACCGCCCGGCACGAAAACCAACCATTCCCAGCCTTGAAAGTTGAGATCTGTTCAAAAATGCAACTGGAAAGGACACTTGTTAGACAATTTATGCCAGAAATGAGGAAATAAATCAGAATCACGCCTTCACATTTCCAGACACGTTGCTGAATAAAATGGTTAATGGAAGAGATGGCACATTTTCACTCGTTTCTCCAGGCAATAAATGGTGTGAGATATCTCCTTCCAGAGAATTTATCAGGGAATTCACTCTCTAGAATATATTTGGATGATTACATTGCTCTTCCCTGGCTTGGAGAAACTGAGGCAGTGAAAAAATGGTGAATTTTCCAAGGTTGGAATAACCTGGGACAGTGGAAGGTGTCCCTGGGGGTGGAATGAGATGATCTTTAAAGTGCCTTCCAACCCAAATCATTCTGTGATTCCACGATTCCAGGAATTCCTAAAATCCACAACAAGCCTGGCATGGACTCAGCTATGTGAGCTGGCACAGACCAACGCTTTAAAATTATCTGCAATGCTTTAAAAAATACATATGGGATCAAACAGCCAAAAATATTCTGTATTATTGTCTCAGTCTGCAGGACAAGGAATATCTTTGGGCTTTATGTTGGAAAAATATATAAACAGTAATTTTTGAAAAGGATCTTTGAACTGGATTAAAGTGGTACCAGATATGAAAAACGGTGCAATTTTATTAAGTGAAGACTTTAAAACAATTTTAATTATTTTCTGAGAATTAGGCACATGTTTGTACTCCTCTGTTATGGTTTATTTGAATTTGCTTCCTAATTACCACAGCTCTGTTTTTGGTGTTTTCCTGTGCCTAAATCCATATTCCTGTGGGATTAGGGTCCACAAAGGGTTAAACTGTCTGATATGGGGGGGGAAAATAAGATTTCCAGTGGCAGGAGAGCATCTCCTCCTTTCAAACACGTGACTATCTCTCCATATTTCAAAAGGAAAGGCCTTTTGAGGCTCAGCAATCTGCATGTGAATAGAGGTGTATTGAAAAATCTCAGCTCTGGGATAGAAACCTTTTTAGTTCCAAAGGTGTGAGATGAGGGAACTTTTAATTCTCCCTGACACACTTTATGGGGAGCTGAACCAGCCCCGAATTAGCATTTCTGTCCCCTCTCCCAGCTCTGCCACTTCTGGTTTTAACTGGGATATTACAGCAAGAGCCCTCCCACCTTTTTCAGACCTATGTCATTTCTGTTCTCACACACAGAGCCCATAAACAGGGGGGAAAAACAGGGAAATGGGAATAAAAAAAGAAGAAACTTCTGCCTTGGAAGTATCCACGTAAAAATGTCACGTTATTTCCTCAGGAAGGATCTCACAAACACAGAAACTCAGTGCCAGCTCCTTCACTCCTCCTGAAGGAACAGGGAGTCAGGGATTTTTAAGGAATCTGGGTAATGCCCAAGACAAATAGGTTTTGCTCCTTGAAGCAAAAACTTGGCTGGAAAGAAGTTGTCACAGGGCTCGTCACCGAGTCCAATGGATTTTATCTCTCCTATTTTCTCCAGTTTTCTTCCTACAAACCCTCCTGGTCATCTCCAATTTGAGTTCCTCCTCCCACCCCTTTAAAGTTGCTCTTTTAGTTTCTGAGGAGCTTCACAGAATACAGAAAAACACAGAATTTTGCATTTCTGCATTGAATTCTCCATGCAGGAAAAAAACCCCTCTTTGCTTCAGCTTTCACTCCCGTGGCAAAACCAGGTTAAAGCTGAGATCCGGGCCACAAATAATGGTATAAAAAGCTGGCAGATCTGTTTTCTTCTCTCTGCAGGGCTTAAAATGTGGTCACATCCTAAGATTTTGGTTCAGAGTGTCTGTGGCCAGGCTCTCCCTGATGTTAAGGATGTTGCCAGAACTGCTCCTGTGCAGTGCAAAGGCCTCCTGCCCATGCAAAGCACAACAAAATGAGGTGAAAAATAAGAAATACCAACCCCAGGACACGGCACAGAGCACAGATTTCCTCTCAAGAGTCGCCTGAAATGGATCTTTACACAAATTTTTCCCAAAATACAGCATTTTCTGTGCTTAGACAATGGAAACTGGATCAAATCCACTGCCTTTTTTTTCCTGTAACACGTCTACAAACAGTGAACCAGCAAAACCTCACGTGGAAAGAGCTGGGTCCGAATCTCAGCTTTCTGTTCACAAACCTAAACCAGCATCCCAAAATCCACCCAGATGGGAATGATCCATGACCAGCTCCGTGTCCCAGCAGCTCCTCTGGGCTCTCTCCCACCAGAGGCCAAGTTATGAAGAAATTGTTTGTCGGCTCAGATCGGATGGATCGTTTATTTCCCAAATTCCTTCCCCCATCATTTACTCATTAGACGCCTCCTCCCGATGTAAGGGGACATTTATTAGACTCTGTATTTATTGTGCTGGCAAACAGGAACATTCTGCAGCGTTTCCTGGGGATTCCTAATTTATCTATTGGTTACAGGGACTGAAGTATTTTTAGGGGCAGGAAAAATTAAAATATCACTCAGAGTGACAGCAGTGAAAACGAAGCCGGTGAGAGCCCGGGAAGGCTGTTTCTGTGATTCCAGGATTTCAGCCTTTAGGTTGACAAGACTATTTACCAAAAAAATAAATGCGGCACCATTTCACATAAACATTATTGTTTTCTAATGAGACAAAGGACTAACTAATGCTTAGGCAGAAAGGAGACTGTTTTCGTCTCATCATGGAAGTTTTTAGGTTGGAAAAGGCCTTTTAAGATCAAAGAGCCCAACCATCCCCTCAGCAGTGCCAAGGCCACCACTGACCATGTCCTCAAGTGCCACATCCACAGAGATTTGAAATCCCTCCAGGAATGGGGACTCCACCACTACCCTGGGCAGCTGTGCCAGGGCTGGACAGTTCTTTCCAGGAAGGAATTGTCCTTAATATCCAACCTGACCCTCCCCTGGCACAGCTTGAGGTCGTTCCCTCTCCTCCTGTCCCTTGTTCCCTGGGAGCAGAGCCCAAACCTCCCCGGTTCCCCCCTCCTGTCAGGGACTTGCAGAGCCAGAAAGTCCCCCCTGAGCCTCCTTTGCTCCAGGATGAGCCCCCCCAGCTCCCTCAGGAATTCTCCAGACCCTTCCCAGCTCCCTTCCCTTCCCTGCACACGCTCCAGCCCCTCCATGTCTCTCCTGTCTGAAGGGCCCAGAACTGCCCCCAGGATTCCAGAGGGGGCCTCCCCAGGTCCCAGCACAGGAAACAATCCCTGCCCTGCTCCTGCTGGACACACTATTCCTGATCCAATCCAGGGGCCATTGGCCTCCTGCCCCCCTGGGCTCATGTCCAGCCGCTCTCCTCAGCACCCCCAGGGCCTTTTCCAGCTCTCCAGCCCCTCTGGCCCAGCCTGGAGCTGCAGGGGGTTATTGTGACCCAAGGCCAGCACCCGGCATTGGCCTTGTGGAACCTGATCCCACTGTCCTCAGCTCATGGATCCAGCCTGGCCAGGTCCCTCTGCAGAGCCCTCCTGCCCTCCAGCACATCCAACACTCCCACCCGACTTGGTGTTGCTTTAAAGAGAAAGGACACTCAAATAATCTTTTCATGCACATCATGGCATTGATACTTGTTGAAATACATACATTAATTAGACACTACTTGGTTTGAAATGGAATTCCACAAAGCAGAGGGAACAACACAAGTGAAAATATGGACTGCTGTGTATTCCACTCTTCTTTTATGCCCAGTTTGCCCAAAATTAAAATCACAGGAATATTTAAGAAAGTATGAGAATATTTAAAAAATAGACAAGTTTAAGGGAAAATATTTCTGTCATATTCCGAGGAAATTGAAACAGACTAAAGGATTATTCCTGGGGAATTTTTCCACATAATATATAACAGGACACCCTCTAGAAGGTATCCTAAAAATGCAGTGTTTTACTTCTCAGAGGGTTCAATTTAGAGTTGCAGCGTTTTCTAAATATGTTACCACAACAGAGAAATCCAGCAAACTGTCTCCCTAAGTGTTGCTTTAATACAGAGTTAATTTAGTATAGGATTTGTTCCCAAACTTCAGCTTCTGAAGGGAAGATGGTGGGAGGAGGGAACAGACCCGGGTGAGGCGAAAGCTGCTTATTCATTAACTCCCCATATGTTAAACCAGTTTGCCATATCCTATGCAAAGAGATAAACACCGTTTTTAACATTCAGATGACAAAATTCCTTCAGTTTGTTCCATTTTGCTTTATTAAAAACTCTCTCTCGTGATCCTTTTCTTTGCTCCTCGAGGAGGGGAAGGGGGAGAACGCAGATGAAACCACACAAACTCAGAGCAGAGATGGGCACTGAGGGGGGTGAGACAACATTGAAAGGTTTATCTGGGATTCATGTGCATCCAGAAAAGTGAGTGGTGCTGGATGAATGACCTGCTTGGCCTCACTGGGATCCTTTTGTGGGACAGCCATCCCATGGGAGAGACACTCGCTCCCATTCCTCACAAACAGGCAGGTCCCTCTCCCTGTGATTCCCAATCCTGCCATCAGACAAGGAAAGCAATGGCAGAGGAAAAGCATTATCCAGCTATCCCTGTGGTTCCCAATCCTTCCATCAGACAAGGACAGCAACGGCAGAGGAAAAGCATTATCCAGCTCTCCCTGTGGTTCCCAATCCTTCCATCAGACAAGGACAGCAATGGCAGAGGAAAAGCACTATTCAGCTCTCCCTGTGATTCCCAATCCTTCCATCAGACAAGGAAAACAGTGGAAGAGGAAAAGCATTATCCAGTTCTCCTCAAAAGATGATTTCAGATATGGGAATGAAGAGGAGGGAAAGCAAAGGAGCTGCTTTTCGACCTCTCTGCTTCTCAGTTTGCTGGAAGCACAGACTGGTTTGGGTGGGAAAGGACATTAAAACCATCCAGTCCCACCCGTGCCATGGGCAGGGACACCTTCCACTATCCCAGCTTGCTCCAACCTGGCCTTGGACACATCCAGGATGGAGCATCCACAGCTTCTCTGGGCAACCTGTGCCAGGGCCTCCCCACCCCCACAGTGCAGAAACCCCCAGCACAGTTTATCCTCATCTGCTTTCCATTCCCAGGAATAACAGGAAAACGTGTCCAGACTTCCCAAGCACTGGGAACCAAGTGACTTAAACACAAACTGAAACACTCAGATGAAAATAATGATCAGTGATGACCAGTTATCATCGACTGTGAATAAATTCCTGTTCTTAAAGGACAGGAGGAGGGCAGGAGATGCTGATAATGATAACTGTGTCACTGAGGAAAAGTGAAAAAAAATACAACCAAAGCAGAGAGAATTTAAAAGCTGCAGGAAGAGAAATGGGGTTTAGAAATAAATCATCTTTCCAAACCTACATGATACTCAGATAAACACAAAGCACTGTATAAACAGTCAATTCCTGACAGATATTATTTCCATTTCTTTGGTCAGTAAATCCCCCATTAACTTCCAAAATCTGCAGGAGTTTGAATTTTACAGGTTTTGAGCATCCTCATTTCCAGTCAAAGTCTATTCCACCTCTCCAAGTAACTCTGCATAACTCAGAGAGCACAACTGCACCTCCAAAAATGCCTTGAGGAAACGTCAGTGCCAAAAATCCTGTAGGAAACAACACTGGGGCATCCCACAGGCAAAAAAAAAGGACACTTCAGGGTGAGTTTCAAAGAGCATTTTAGGCCAAAAAGCATAATGAAATATAGCAGGAACAGAGGAGGGAAAATATCAGAGTCTGTTCTGGTGAGCGATGGGAGAAAAATGTAGAAAACCAGAAGCTGCTCAGGAAAAAAGAGTTGTAAGAATGATGATGGGTTAGAGGGAGACCTCAGTGGAGGCAAGGGACAGGAAGAAAACTCAAATCTAAACTGTATCCCAAAAAGCACAGCTTATTTGAAAAGTCTTCAAAGATCACACCAGCCCTGGGGAACAACAGCAGGAGGACGTGGAGCTGCTGGAGAGAGTCCAGAGGAGGCCCCGGAGCTGCTCCAAGGGCTGGAGCCCCTCTGCTCTGGAGCCAGGCTGGGAGAGCTGGGAATGTTCCCCTGGAGAAGAGAAGGCTCCAGGGAGAGCTGAGAGCCCCTTGCAGGGCCTAAAGGGGCTCCAGGAGAGCTGGAGAGGGACTGGGGACAAGGGATGGAGGGACAGGACACAGGGAATGGCTTCCCAGTGCCAGAGGGCAGGGATAGATGGGATATTGGGAAGGAATTGCTGGCTGGGAGGGTGGGAGGCCCTGGCACAGTTTCCCAGAGAAGCTGTGGCTGCCCCTGGATCCCTGGAAGTGTCCCAGGCCAGGTTGGAGCAACCTGGGATGGTGGAAGGTGTCCCTGCCCATGGCAGGGGGGTGGAACTCGATCTTCAAGGTCCCTTCCAACCCAAACCACTCCATGATTCTATAAACACATCCCTGCTCCAGGACTCCGAGTTATCCACAATTCCATCACACCAAGACCTTCTGAAACTTCCTACAAACCAAAACCGTGGAATTACCCATCTTCTTCCCCAAACTAAAACTACCACAAATTAAAAACCTTCCTAAAACCCCTTGCATTGCTCACACTGGAGAAACAAACAAACAAACAAAAAAAAGACTGCAAACAACCTGCATGAAACCAGTGGTTACACATTAAAAGTTATCAGGAGTTTTCCTGCACAGGTTGAAAAAAAAAGCCTGGAATATTAGTTATGGCAGGTTTTGTTGTTCTCCATAAAGACACAGGCACACACAGAATGGAAAAATAATCTATACACAAACATTTAGAGCAACATCAATACCTCCTATTCAGCGTGGAACAACTCCTTATTTTGTTATTAAGCAGCATTTCAGCTCAGCTATTGATTGGAAATGTGATAGTGGAAGAGGAAACCGGAGCAGGGATTTTTTTTCCACGGCGAACACGAAACTCTGGCGCACTTTGGGTGCCCCGAGGGGCAAAAAAAATGTATGTGTTTAATAATAAACATCTCAGCTGCTTAGTCAGACATGGTAAATAGAAGATTATGAGCAGGGAAATGGTTGAGAAGGATGATTGTGGCTCAGCAAGATATGGAGGGAGAGAATTTAAGGCAGGACTCGGCGAAGGCTCCAGCCCAGCCTGTCACTCAGGGGGCACCTTTCAGGTACCATAATTGGGAGCAAGTTTTCCTAATCTCAACCTGCCAGGCAAGAAGCAAGTCAACAAAAGCTCTGTCCCCCCCCCCCCCAAACCAGAATGGAATTTGAAGAGAGGAATATTCTAATACTGGCAGGATCACAGGTCGGGCTGACAGCTTTATTGTGCTAAGCTGACAAAAACATTACGCTGAAAAGGGTGGTTTTCAGGAGGAAAAATGGAAATACAAAGCACTGGGAAAGTCTGATGAACTCCTGCTTTTATCTCCCTGGTGCAGCACACGAGCTGAGACACGGAAAAGTCTCTTGGCCCAAGCACAAAGAGGGGAAATTAATATATCTTGATTTTCTTCTTGGGTCTCCCACGGTAGCGGTTTGGGACTCGCTGTTGCAGCTGAATATCCACTGGAAAAAAGGAAAGGCACCACAAACTTCCCAGAAATAACACAATTCATTAGCAGTGATCTGATGTGGCACTCGGTGGAATGCATCAAATGGAAGCTGTAATGTATTTTATTGCTTCTATCAGAGAAGTGTTTGGAAATAGAGATAATGCACTGACAGGCTGTGTGAGTGTGCATATATATATATATTTATATATTTATTTGATACAGGGAGGGAAATAAAGAGGAATAGAGCCAGCCAGAGAGATAGAAACACGACAAAACCACCAAGAATGTATCGAAAATAGAAGCAGAATAGGAATCATGGAGCTATTTTCTCTCAACCCATGGATATTTAGAGACTGCTGGAGTAATTCCATGTGTTCAAAAGAATAAGAACACAAGGTTTGCTGAGCTTTCCCTACCTCAGGAAAGGCAAAATAATCTCCTGCTTTGCTGGATCCAGCCTGGAGTCTCCAAACACCTACATCCCTGCTCCTTGGCTTTGGAAGACTGAGGGAATGCAGCACGACTACGGGGAGAATAAACATGTTTGCTGTAGCAAATACAAACTCCTAAACACGAGAGGTGAGAGCAGAACCAGCCTCTGCTTAGGAAATTCTTGCTGATACAGTCATGGGAGCAAAAAGAGTAAACAGACTGATAACTGAAAACAAATAGAAACAAACAAAAAAAAACCCCCCACACCTCTTTAAATCACTAAATCACGTCTCAGGGAATGAAAATGTTTGTGGTTTATTATCCTGCTTCATAATAGTCCCCCTCTGTTATCTACATCTTGCAAAATACAGTTTACCAAGAAAAAAAAAAAGCCAGCAAACAGCTCCTGATTATTTAGTTGTTGAGATCTGAAAAGGTAAACAAGGCTCTGAAGCATCTGAACAAACGTGGAACTCGCTCTGTTGGCACCTGAGAGCTCCTGCTGATTCCAAACACCCCCAAAAAAGCCAATTCCTGGCTGGGAAGCTGCTCTTCAGCTCCTTCCTGAGCACTGGGGCTATCACTGCAAAGCATGTAGGGCCATTCTAAGCCTTGAATAGAAAGAGGGAGAGATCATTAAGTTATAATTTCCCCACACAATTGGTATAAGCATTTCCCACCAACAGGATTAGGCTGAATACAAGATCCCAGAATAAAGCTGCTCAGCAGCGAGGGTGGCAGTTTAGTGCCTGGTAAATTTGATTTCTCTGAAAATCCTGACACATCATAATAGCAAAATCCTATTTACTGTGGCAAGCAGGATGGATAATACCATTTAACACCTGGGAGAGGATGTGCCATCAGCTCAGAGCTTTGTGCTCCCTGTGCTCATCTTACCTTAAGGTTAATGCTCCTTGACAGCCCCCGACGTGGGAAGAAGAATCCCCAAATTAAGTGCTGAACTCAGGATTTGCAAATCCTTCTTCAGCACTGAAGTAGTGAGAAAGAGGGATGCAGATAAGTGTATCACAGTCCCCGAAGTTAATGTCTGTATTTCCAGGCTGGGAGCAGGCACTGAGCCCTGGGAGGAGCAGGAATCTCCCTTCCCAAAGGACACTCCAGCCCCCAGGGCCACGTGGAGATCAAGGAATGGGCAGAGGAGCATCAGGGAAGTAATTTGGACATTGTTAAACCAGCATCCAACCTAATACTGAAATTTCCAAATGCTAACAGAGTCACAGAATCATGGAATGCTTTGGCTTGGAAAAGACTTTTAAGATCATCGAGTCCTGCTTTTCCCCCAGCACTGCCAAGGTCACCACTGCCCCATGTCCCCAGGTGCCACATCCACAGGGCTTTTAAATCCCTCCAGGGATGGGGACTCTACCATTGCCCAGGGCAGCCTGTTCCAATGTTTGACCACCCTTTCCCTGCACAATTTTTCCCTGATATCCAACCCAAACCTTCCCTGGTGCAACTCAAGGCTGTTCCCTCTTGTCTTGCCCTTTGTTCCCTGGGAGTAGAGCCCAACCCCTCCTTGGCTCCAGTCTCCTTCCACGGATTTTTAGGGAGTCAGAAGGTCCCCCCTGAGCCTCCTTTCCTCCAGGCTGAGCCCCCCCAGCTCTCTCAGCCTCTCCAGGATAATCCCATCACCTCCCACCATCAGCATATTCACAGACTGCTCAACACTTGCTGCAAGTATTTCTAGGAAACTCTCAAGCACAGAAACTTGGCTCCAGTGAGAAATAACCCTGATTAATATGGGGATACATCTCTTGCTCATTCACACTGATAACCTAAGCAGTTGTGTCATACAGCAGTGTATTAAAATTAATTTCCTTCTGCTCCCATGACTTGGGGCATGATTCTCCTAATGATGCATATTAGCATGAGGAAGCAGAACAACAGGAAAAAAGAGCTGGGATTGCTGAAGGAAATTTGAACCAGGGAGTCCCATCAGTCTCAGAGACAGAGCACACACAGACACACCTCACTGAGAGTCTGTGTGATGCCAAAGCTGTCATGAGAAGCAGGAGAGGGTCGGGATTCCTTTGTTAAAAAATGGAGTAAAGCAAAAGTAACTGGGTGAAGGAACCCAGCTGCTCTCCAGACAAAAATGAGGGCACCATAAGCAGTAGTACCCTGACATTAGAGATGCAAAGATGCTCATGAAGGCTCTAAGTCACTGGGGCTTGGAAGTGACACTGAGTCAGTGAGACAAGGGAAGTGGAAGTGGAGGAGCTGAACAAAATAATGGACACAACAGGACAGAAGTGTGGGAGTGTGTGTGGATACACACCTGAGGATGCTGGAGAACAAAGCCACAGGGTTGTTCTTCCAGGTAACAAGATGCTCAATTTGCCCCAGATGTGACTTGTTCTCTTTTTCACTCTGCTCTTCTTCTGGAAAAATCAAATGGTTTAAAATACCACCAACACCCCCTTATCATCATGGAGTCACAGCATGGTTTGGGTTGAAGGGGACCTTAAAGACCATACAGTTCTACCCCCCTGCCATGGGCAGGGACACCTTCCACTAGCCCAGGCTGCTCCAACCTGGCCTTGGACACTTCCAGGGATCCAGGAGCAGCCCTGGACAACCTGTGCCAGGGCCTCCCCACCCTCCCAGCCAGCAATTCCTTCCCTATATCCCATCTAGCCCTGAACTCTGGCAGTGGGAAGCCATTCCCTGTGTCCTGTCCCTCCATCCCTTGTCCCAAATCCCTCTCCAGCTCTCCTGGAGCCCCTTTAGGCCCTGCAAGGGGCTCTCAGCTCTCCCTGGAGCCTTCTCTTCTCCAGGGGAACATTCCCAGCTCTCCCAGCCTGGCTCCAGAGCAGGGGGGCTCCAGCCCTTGGAGCAGCTCCAGGGCCTCCTCTGGATTTGCTCCAGCAGCTCCACATCCCTGTGCTGTTGTTCCCAGGGCTGGAGGCAGCTCTGCAGGGGGATCTCACAAGGGAAGAGGAGGAAAATCCTCCCCTGCCCTGCTGCCCTCCCTGTGGGATGAGCCCCAGACACAGGGGGGGTGTTGTGTTTCTGGGCTGCAATGAGTCATGTTGAGCTTCTCATCCACCAACCCCCCCGAGTCCTTCTCTGCAGGGCTGCTCTCCATCCATCCTCTGCCTGGATTTGTGGGATTTTTGGGATTGCCCTGACCCACGTGCAGGAGTTTGCACTGGGAAGTGAATCATTAGGACAGTGTTGGGCACACACAAGTCAGTGCTGTCACCACTCTGGTTCTTCACCATAACCAAGAAGCACCATCAGCCCGTAAGTGGGCAGCGAAAAACACAAATTTCCCTCCAAGCTTAATGTGTGAACACTTCAATAACACCTTCACATCTCAGTCAGTTATAGAGCATGGGAAGGCTGTTCTTTAACTCCTTTGTTCAAGTCCCTCACATTGCTTTGCTGCTGTGGAACATGTACTAACTAATAGCTGATGTGCTGTCCCTGACCTAGAAACACTGGCAGCTGTTCGGGGAATTGCTGGGTTTTGGGGAAGTATCAAAAGGTTTTTAGCACATAAACCAAATTTATGAACAGATATTCCCCCAGAGAACAGAACTGTTAATGTTTTAGTATCGCAGCTGTCACTGGTGCACAGTTATTCTGTCCTGTATTAATGCCCTGGAAAGGTTGAGCATCTTCTCTCAGTCACTGAAATATTTTATAATTGACAGACTTCATCTGGCACTGAATATGGATAATTTTCTCCATAAGGAGCACGCCAGGCTGACACTAATCTGTTCTGTTGTCATCTCCCTTTATTATCAACGTCTGCATTGTTTTTTCAGCAGCTCTGAAGAACACAAATAAGAAGCTCCTAATTGAAAAAGCTAAGTAATCAAAAAGCCAATTAATCATCGAGATGAGCTCTGACACCCGGTGATGCAACACACAGAAATACCACACAGGCACAGCTGAAGGGGTTTTAAAGTGTGCTCATTTGATGTGAGGATGATCTGAGAATGCAATTAGCATTCTCTGTCACAGGTGACAGACTCACACTGCACATTCCTCCAGCCTGACATTGCTCCTCCGAGCTCGGCTCCCTCCACACCTCCTGTTCTCATCTTCCCCCTGCTCTGACTCTGCACCTTCAGGACGAGTTTAGCAACAAATAATCAGCCTTCCACCATGCTCTGTGATTTCCAGGCCTTCCTGTTTTATTAAACCTCTATTTACCATCCCAGTTTTCAAAAATCCCAATCAGGAGCTCCCAGATGAACCTCAGCGACGGCTGCAGGCCCGGCCTTGGAGAAGGTGGAATTGCAGCATCCATGACCCCCCCTGCTTCTCCAGGTTTCCACTCTGTGATCTCCACATCCCTGAACAAGTTCCAGGTCACATTTGGAGCACAGAGTTCACCTCCTTTCAGAGTTGGAACAACTCCTTTTTTGTGTAGGAGACAGATGCTCGTGTACCCTGATACCAAACCAGATGACAACGCAAGGTAGAGGTTTTTTAGCTCACAAATAAAAAGTCAGAATGTAAAGGTAAGGCTTGGAATCACAAAAGCTCCACTCTGAAGACAGAGAAAACATCATCCACGGTGTAAGACAGGGAATTCTGAACCACCTGCTGTGGCCCTGGAGAATTCTAAGCCCAAGCAGATGGGCAAGGGGTGGCAGAGCTCACCTATCTCACAGTACTTGGGGGATGACACCCCAGGAGAACTCAAATAAAGTTATTTAAAGGTCCTTATCCCCCTTGCACACCACAATGACATATTTATGCACGTGTTAAAACATGATTCCACACTGGAAGTCTTCACTTCTCAGCAGCAAGAGAAGGCCCTGCACCAGCAACCTGCTCTAACATTAAAAATAACTAAGAATAAAACCTTATTTGCTGAACAGGACCTTCAGGAGGCAAAAGGAAAAGCTTTCAAAGATCCCTGGTTTATCACACACCCTTTGCCATGAATTTCTCCAGGTTTACTTGCACCACACACTAAGAGCACAGGTACAACCACCCCAAAAGGCACCAGTTTGGCTGAGAACCTGCAGGTGCTTTCCCCCCAAAACCAGCCAGTTAATTCAGAATAAGGAAGGTATTCTGTGGGTTTTGTTGTGAAAGATCTTAATCTGTAGCTGTTTAAATAATGCACCGATTTAGAACCATTAAACTAATTTCCCCTCATCCTTTCAAACTCTTTTTCATTGCCAAGAACATGGACTTCATTAATGTCATCTTCAAAAAGGCAGGACAAAGCACTGAGATGGTATCAGATATGTCCTCTATTTAAAATATTCATTAAGAGCAATTATACACACTGATAATTCATGCAACATGCTCCTCTCCCTAATCCATAAAAACAAGGGGGTCTCTCCCAGCCTGCTAAGCTGCATAAATGAATATGTATCTTGTTAATCATCCTCCAAACCAAAAATCCGAATTAATCAACAACAGATAAGCTCAAGAAGAAGGTAGAGGGGTATAGGGGGGGAAATGTGTTCAGGTTACAACCAACCTGGGAGCTGGCAAACGCTGACAGCAGCAATTATTTGAAATTAAGATCCTATAAAATAACACCCTATAAAGAACCAGAGTGTGAACAGCAATATGTTAAAGCACGTCCCACAGCCTGCCAGGGTGTTCTGTGCACTTGAATTCCAGGTTTACTGGGAGAAAAAGGGCTTTTTAAACATGCTATAAATTTGGAATTAACACTAAACTTGCTACGTCCTGACGGCTTTTGGGGGGATTACGAGCTCCACCCAAGGAAAGCAGAAATTCCCTCTGTCCTTCCACACTTCCCAAGGAATTTTAAGGCTGGTTGCTGAACATTTATTCACTTCCACAAGCCCTTCATCATTGGTAGAAAATAACCTCGTGATTTCATTTTTCTGGAGGTGATTCCTGTGACCGACGAACTCCCACGGCAAATGTGAGAACTCGGCAAAGAAAACAATATTCCCCCCATCAAACCTCCCATCTTGTCAATATTGAGCCAGAGACAGAAGCAGTTCAGACCAAAAAAAAAAGAGCTCCTCTGGCCACTGTTTTAATCTTTCTCTCCTTCAAAAGAACTGGCCAGAAAACTCCTCATAAAATGGCAAATAAAAGGCTTTACCCTCTCCTCGAGTCGAGCCAGCTGCTCTTTGTAGTAGGCATCGTGTTTCTTCAGCTCCCTGTCCTTCTCTTCCAGTTGCCTGGCCTAAAAAAAAAAAAAAAAGGCAGCAGAAAGTTAAAACTGAATCAAAGATATTGGCTATTGTGCTTTTTTTTCCCCCTTCCCTCCTCAACAGCTGTGCCAGAGTTTGGCCAAATGGATTTGGGAACGTCACAGAAACAGAACTGATGAGGCTGGGACTGATTTTTAATTCTTTTTATTGGAATGCACCTTGTGAACTTTGGGAAACTTAATTCTAAGCATGTGAATGTTTGGAAAGAACAATATCTGCCTAAAAGTACATCTAAGTGTTGGGTTTTTTTTTTTAATTAATAATTATTCCTCTGGAAACTCCTCAGTCGGTTAAATATCCACAAAGTAACTTGGAATCCTTTACCACTGGATCACTCCCATGTCCAATAACTTAAAATAATACAGAATAATTCTGAATATTTATGTTTTTGACACCAATCTAACTTGGGTGTTCACTTAAGACACGGTGCTTCCAGCAATTTGACACGTTTTTGGCTTTTCATCTGGAGAATTTCCCCACATCTTGTATTAAGGAGACTCATTAGGAATTATAAAAACACATTAAAACCCCCACATAGAGAAAAACATGCAAAGCTCTGAGTTCTCCAGTGAAAATACCAGAGAAGTGGGTTTGAACAAGCTCTGAAGCATTTAACAACTAAATGATCGACTCAAACACATTCCAGGTCCACAATTAATGCTAAAATCCAATTAAAACTTTGGATTTTCGGTTGTTCCTTCCTTAACTACTCACCTTTACTTCTATATCCTGAAGCATGTAAAAAAATGGAAAATTTAAAATTAAATTCATTATATATCTCACGGTGAACAGAAAGAGCACGAGAAGACCCCGAAACATGCACGTCATCATCTGTCATCCAGAAAAATGCTACTACCTGGAAATTGTTGGGGTTTTTTAATGCAAATTCACCAAAAACAGTCCAAAAAGCACAGCCAAATTCTATTTTTTATTACTTAATTATTTAATGTAAGTACAAATACGATTTAATTTAATTTTTCTTGGATGAACCAAACCTTGTCCGAACCAAAGCTGCCACCCCACGTTCATGTTCCAGCCCTGACCCACCACCAATTAATCAGCCTTGGCTCACTAATTACAGCTTTATCAAAGCTGATTGCACTAAATATTCCACAGCCAAACTCTCATGTTTTGGATCACTCGTGGTTTGCTTCTCCTGACGGATAATCCCTGATCACCTCCCAGACCTGGGAGTTATGGAACAGATGGAAATTTGTCGCAGGTCGCGTGTCCTAAAACCATCCTCTCCCAAATACAGGATCATGGAATGGTTTGGGTTGGAAGGGACTTTAAAGATCATCAAATTCCACCAGGGACACCTTCCACTATCCCAGGTTGCTCCAACCTGGCTTTGGACACTTCCAGGGATCCAGGGGCAGCCACAGCTTCTCTGGGCACCCTGTGCCAGAATATCTAATATTCCATCTCTAACATTCCATATCTAACATTCCATATCTAACATCCCATATCTGATCAACTACTGCAAGGCACTGGGACATATTTTCTGTCCAACCACCACCTGATCCCTGAAATCTCTGTGATCTCCACGACATTCCTTTGGTGTAAATGGAGAGAACATAAAATTCATGTTTCCCGGTGCTCAGTTTTCAGTTCTCATAATTCCACGGTGTTTTTAGACAAACCTATTGCTGGCCCGAAATGCAGCAGCAAAACTGACTCTGGGAAGGCAATAAGGTGCAACAAAACCCAGGCCAGAGCATCAGGAATTAATTCCCTCATCCCATTCTTGAGGGATCACAAGGACAAAAGCGTTGAGGGTGTAAAAGCAACAGGTCAAGGGCTCAGAGGTGATGGAAGAGACAAACCCCAACCTCACCCTCCAGGTTAAATTCCTCCCATCTGTGTCTCACTTGCTGATCAAACACCATTAAAAAAGATAAATAGATGTAATTAATTAATGCTATCTGAGCACTAAATTTATATATATTTATATATTATGAGCAGGAGAATATTTTATATATAGATAGATATATATATATGTATATAAAATATATATGCATATATATTATATACATAATATATTACATACATATATAAAATAATATATAATGTTTATTCCATGAGTATTCATCCCAATGCAAGATTTTGCCCTGGAAAGTTTGATTTGCCCCGGAAGCTTTGTTGGGTTTTTTAGGTTGTTTTTTGGGTTTGGTCCCCTGCCCCTCAGGACAACCAGTGATCAAACCAGATTTTACTGCACTAAATATAAAGGGGTCAAGAAAAAAATTACCAGTCGTGCTGCTCATTGCTCTGATCTATCAGTGATAAAAAAAAAAATATTACATTATAAGAATACTAAATAATCTATTTATCCAAAGGTTTGGGTCCCTGTCTTGTGAAAGTAACTGGAAGATTTGGTAGGCAGGTAAGAAACTCAGAAAACAGGAGTTTCTTCCACCTCTGACACTTGTACAGTAACTCAGACACAGCAAAGTTCAAATAAATAAGTAATAAATAAAATTATTCATTTATACAGGAGACTATAAATATGCCAATAGGAGAGAATTCAGTGCCAAAAAGAAAAACCTGGAAAGCAATATTATATTTATGGGGTCACAGATATAAGATCCTGGTGAATATCAATGAGCTGTGAGAAAATAATTAAGAGTAGCTGGATATTCAATTAGCTCAACGCTGCTGTTCAGGTGTAAAGGAGATACTGGAACTGGTTTGTTGCTTCTTCACAAAGAAATTCTCATAAAAAAAGCCTTTATTTAGGTGTTTTCTAGGAGACACAGCCCATCTTCCCAAAACCACCCAAATTTCATACCCCAAAAATACACCACTAACATCAAATATTAGTTCAATTCCGAAATTCTTCTGAATTTCTTCTTCAGAATCAAAAGGAAGTTGGATCAGGATTTAAAGGCCAACCTGGGTTTCGTTTTCCAAAGTAGGAGCTGGATTTGGCCCTGCTCTGCTATGAGGTGCCATCGCTGGAAAAAATGGATATCTCCAATAAAATTCCTGGGAATGGCCTTGCTCCCGGCTGCAGGGACGAAGTCAAACCCTCCTCACACTGGATACAACAAATGCACATTTATTTTATCCCTTGTAAGGTAAAACAGAGCAAATAAGCATAAAAAAATGTGTGTTTAATAATTAATCGTAAAATGTAAATAAGGGAATCTGGTTATCAGGATGCAACGAGATTCCAGGTGTGTGCAGCCACAAATTGATATTATTTAAGGAAAAAAAAGAAAAATAAAAAGCCATTATGAGGTAGTTTAATATAAGTTTGCAGGCAGAATTCAAACTCAGCAGTCCCAGGTTTTCAGTTGCCCCTCGGTGCCGACTCGGAGCTCCAAATCCATTATCCACCAGATTTACAGTGGAAAACCCCTGAGATGGGTCCAGTTTGCATTTTCCTGGGAAAAGAATGACCTGCTTCCAAGTAAGAGTCTGGTTTTACACTAAATTTATAAATTATCACCAGTTATCTCCAAGTCCTCTGATTGATGGTCGTCTCCTCCACCGAGAACATCAGGGGATGGGGTGAGTGGACACCGAGGGCTCCCAAGGCACATCCAAGGCTTCCAGTGAGACCTGGAATTGGGTGTGGGGGCTGGAAGAGCCCCTGTCACGAGGGGTTTATGAGATGATGGGGATTTGCCAAACGAAACGTGGATCCAGCCATGGGAAAGGTCACCTGGAATATCTGCAGGCCTCGGGCCCCCGGACTTTGAAGGAAGGATCAATGGATTAAGGGGGGAAAGGAAGCGGCAGCAGCTCCAGAAGCACCACAATCCTGTGGGAGAACTGCTGGGAAGGTGGGATGGGTGAGATGTCCCAGCACCACGGGACAGCAGATCTCCAAACGGATCCTTCTCCATCGTGTTGCTGGAGATTTTCCATCCCTTTTGCCACGTGAGGTTTGCTGGATGAGCGTATCCATAGGCTGGAGCTGGATGTGAATCCCAGAACTCACTGACACCGACGTCACTCGGGTCCAGCCTGTGAGTGTCCCGTCGTCAAACAGTTATTCAGCCTTTCAGAGAAGGGTTTGGGTTGGAGGCGACCCTAAAAATCACCTGCTCCGACCCCCTGCAATGAGCAGCGACACCTTCAGCTGCATCAGGTTGCTCAGAACATTCTCCCTTGAATGTTTCCAGGGATTTGATGTCCATTAAATTATTCTGCCCACAAACCCTGTTGCAGTGGACAACACTCACCCTTGTGCACTCACATTTGAATGTGGATAAAATCAGACTTAAAAGGTTTGTTCCTCATCAATACAACAATGGTCAGCAAACCTACATTCTTCACCCACTTCCTGCAGTGTCTCAATAAATAATTCTCAATTTCCACACTTAACATATGTTGAATTGCCACATTTTTATATTTTAACCTTCTATTTCAACATACAAATCCACGCATCATTCCAAACAGGCAACAGGGATAATTTATGGACGTTCTTAAGAACATATGCTGCTCCCCTCCCCCCCCTCAAAGAATTCCTTTCTGAAGCCTTCAATATTCACAAAATCACTCCTAACCACACAAAATCATCTGGACACATCACTTGAAGAGAAGGACGTTAATTTTCATCTCCACTTGTAAAAAGGTAGAGGTTCTTTCCGAATTAGAAACGGCAGCGACAATAACGCGGCGTAAAACGTGTTCTTTGACAACTGTAATTAAAACAAGCTTTTGTAATTGCCACTAAATGTGCTACAGTACATTTTCTCCAAATAATGAAGTCCTAAAAGACTGAGCAGCGCAGATAAAAAAGATCACATTGAGAGGAGGCTAATGGAGAAAATGAAACAATTGAATTTATGGACGTTAAGGATCTAACGGAACATGTGACGCGAAGCCTCATTTACTAAATCTCGTTAGAGAGTAAAGGAGAAAAAAAAACCAAATGTAAATTGTGCCAAACAAAGGAGTTATGGATTCCAGTTTCCAACATGAGACACAGGAATATCAACCCAAATCCATGGGAACGTCACCCTCCATCAAGACAGAAGCTCACTGATGTTGTTGCTTCAACGAGAAGAGTTTCTGTTAATATGTCAGAATAAAAAGCTGAATAAGGAAAATCACAGAATCCCAGAATCACTGAGGTTGGAAAAGATCTCCAGGGTCATCAAGTCCCCCCTGTGCCCAATGTCCACCTTGTCCCCCAGCCCAGAGCACTGAGTGCCACATCCAGGCCTTCCTTGGACACCTCCAGGGGTGGGGACTCCAAACCTCCCTGGGCAGCCCCTTCCAAAACGTGGGACAGCTGCAGGAGGAGGTGGGTGGTTTAGGAGAACAGGCACACACAGCTGAGGGACCCAAAGAGACCTCAGAGGCGACAGGGCCAACTAAGAGGCCACACCTGGTATCTCCAGGCCGCTTCCAGTTGGGATTTGAAAACCTCCCAGCAAGGACAAGGAACAAGCTCTGCTGTGCCTTCTCCATCAGGAAGGTCTCCCAGGTTCTGTGTAGGGCCAGGGCTCCAGGAGGAGAAGCAGGAACAGCAGGAGGGAAGTTCTGAGTCACTCATCCCTTTAGAGGACTGCGGGTTCCTTCCAGTCTGATTTATTTTATGATCCTACCCTGAAACACAGGGCAGAAAAACCCCACAATTGCACCAAGCAACTCAAAATGAGCAATTAGGGATTCACAGACTGGTTTGGGTTGGAAGGGACCTTAAAGATCATCCTGTTCCAACACCTGCATGGGCAGGGACACCTTCCACTATCCCAGCTTGCTCCAAGCCCTGTGTCCAACCTGTCCATGTCCAACACGAGCTGCTGCTTCCCACCAAACTCTGCTCCTCCCGGAACGAACCACCTGGTCTGTTCAGCTCCAAAACAACAGACTCTGAAGACTTCATTTGCTTGAAAATAAAAACTAAAACACGCTCACGACCATTCTATTCATTAGAAAAGCTTCCTGTTTCCATCCAGCCACAATTCCACGGGAAAAAGAGCCGCTGAACGAATCCGTATCCACGTCAACGGGAACGACGGAGAGGCTCGACTTGTTCCCGAAACTCTATCCATGCTTTTCACTCAACCAAGATCAAACACTTTCAGGACTATCTGTACTGCTGCCAGGTATTTGTAGCGATTCAAATATTGTCTGTAACCGTCTCTGACAGCTTCTGGTGTTTCACTCAGATGTCAAACACGTCGTTTCCCGCTAAACCGAGAGCAGCGCAGACTGCTCCGTGTGAGCCAGAGTGGGTTTCTCTCCATAAAACCAGAGCAGGAGGATTATTATCCCGTAAAATTCAGGAAAAAACTGCCAATAAACAGATTCAGGACTATGTTCTACTTCCATCCCTGTTGCTACGCCGCTGTTGCATTAAGTCGTAAATATTTTTGCCCTTTTTTTGCCGTGCTCGGAATTGATCTAATGATGATTTTACTTTGAAATTCCTTGATTAAACAACAGAAAGGTAAATAAAAGTTATTACTGAGCACTGTGAGCCAATATTTGACGCATTTTAAAACAAAACACATGTAAAAAACCCAAAGGAAAACATAGGAAATTCCAGAAGTTCACCACTGAAATCCAAAACCACATCAGTGAAAAGAAACCTGCACCTCAGGTGTCTCATATCCAAATATGAGAAAAGACAGAGAATATACAGAGCAACTTTTGAAATCTAAGCTTTCCATCCAAGAGTTTCTCAATTTGAAGGGTGCAATAAAAGCAGCAGCTTCATTTTTTTTAGGGTGTTCAAGAAGGCACTACTTAAAAAAATACTTAAAAACTACAGAGAATCTATTGTCTTAAAGGAATTTTATCTGTGTTTTTTGGCAGTTAGATCTTGCTAAAACTGAACTCTTCCACTTAGTGACAAACAAACCATCAAAACTCATTGATTCTGTCCCAAATTATGCAGCCATTCTGTTTCTCGTTATTCCCAAACAGAGATTTTTCTTATTCCCATTCTATTAATAGAACATCAAAATATTCTATTTCCCATTTTCCCCACTGATAATGAAACAAATGTAAACAGCAGGAAATTTAAGACAGAGGTTATAACTCAAAAACGAGCTGGTCTTTTAAATGGGGTACATGACTTAACAGTGAAATATTCAGGGATTTAACCCCAGCATTTCCATGGGAACATCATTTTGGGCATTTTTGGGAATGCCACAGTTTTCCCCAAACCACTTTTTCTCACCAAGACACACAAAAAATTCACATGGTAATTCCAGCTAATTGGTGTGTCATGTGTATCAAATATATACATATATCATCATATACATGTATATCATGTAAATCAAGGGTAGACAACTTTTATCCTAATTAATTTTAGCTCTGTTTCTTTCTTTCCAGCACTTGGAAAACCCAATACAAGGAAATAACAGGACAGTTCATAGTCCTTTTCATTGCACCTCTAAAATATTTAACTAAGTGTACAAATCTTAAGTGATAAGTTAATATCACACAGTTACTCTTTAAACTATAAAATACAAACTTCAGATCCACGAAAGCCTTGGGAAAGTGGGGGGGGGGGAAACCAGCAGGAAGCACGTGGAGGAACACAGTGATTTAATGCTCTCTGCATTTTATTTTAAATACCAAATCACAATGCTGGTCTTTCAGCATTTTCTTTAAAAGATTCAGCAACTTATTCCACGACAAACCCCCGAGAGAATTCCTACCTTGAGTAAAACAGCTCTGAAAGGGGCTGGGATTGATTTATTCATTGATTATTGGGGAGCACCTTCTTTCATATAATCCTGTAACGCGTGTCATTGGATTTCTGTGTCCAACTTCCACTCAACTGCACTTTTATTTCTCCTCTCATTTATTGCAGGAGCCTCCAGGGCAGAGCCTGAAGTCACTGCACAGCTGTGCAGTGTTTAACATCATTAGACTTCAAGCTCTGCTGGTGTTTGCATGATTTGAACACAGAGAAATAACATTCCAAGCACAGAAAATATTTTAAAGTCGACGGGAAAAGCAGATTTAAGACAAGGCAGGGAGGAAAAGAAACACCTGGGTTTTTTGTAAAGGACATACTGGAATAATGAAAATAATTTATATGTTGGGTTTTTTTTTTAAGCCCTGCCCAGTTTGGATGGTATTTATCTGAGTGTGCCAGGAATTTGGGACTGGGCAACTAAACAAACCCTCGAAATTATGAATATAATTAACAAATTGGAGGCAGGAATTACATTTAAGAGAGGGACTGGTGTAATATTCCCATTCCACGCTCTGCCATCCTTGTCATGTGCATTTGCTGACATGACATTTAGAGGGTTGAACATTTCAGGGCAGAGACTGTTCCAAAAACATGGCTCTGTATTTTACTATCAGGTTTTTTGTCCCAATTGGAAGGAATAAAACAGCTGTTTAAGAGAATATTCAAAAAAAAAATTCAACAGCATCTTACACTAAGAATAAAAATATAATAATAATGATAATGACATTGATGATGATGATGATAATAATATCAAATTAAATGCTCAAAGCCCATCCAGTCCCACCCCCTGCCATGGGCAGGGAAACTTTCCACTACTCCAGGATGATCCAAGCCCTGTCCAACGTGGTCTTGGACACTTCCAAGGTGGAATCCAATGAGGATGAATGGAAAATGACACAACTTGGAAACCAAATTCTGCACCAGCCACGGGAAGAATTTCAGATTCTGATTTTTAGCTTCTGAATTTTAGATTCTGAGGTTTTTATTCTGCCTCTAAAGCCCCAGAGAAAAGACTTGATATTCCTGCAGGAAAACTCGTCCCGGGTGTTACAAGAGGCAAATAAAAGCAGGAGATTTATGAAGAGAAGGGGCAAGAGGAGAAGGCACCACGCTGAGACCACATTATTTGATATAAATAAAACCCCCAGAGCTCTGGTCACTCTCTGTATATTTTATATTCTGGTCACCACAGCAAAAAGCTTCAGAGAAGAAAGAAGCTGGAGATCCATAAAGCCCAAAGCCACGAGAAGTGCTCTGTGTACACGAGAGAGGGACACAAACTAATTAAATGTTCAGAGAAGGTGAGCCAGGCTCTCTTATTTACTCCTTCTCATAATACAAGACCCAGGAAATATTCAGTGAACAGTGAAATTGAAAAGCAACAAATTTGAAACCAATTAAATGCATAATTAACCTGCAGAACTCGCTGCCACAAGTTATCAGTGAAGCCAATCGCTCAGCAAAAACCCCAAAAGTTGAGGTGTTTGCATCTGAAAACGTCACAATTCCACCCCTAAGGATTCCTTTGGGGGCTGTAAAGCTCCTCATTCTGATAACAATTAAATGTGTTGAAGTCTGTCACGGCTAGATTATATTCCATAATATAATATTGTGGAGGTCATAAAAGGCAACTCCTTTTTGTCCCATCTCTGTGTCACAAAACACCTCTGAGGAACTGCTTTATTTCTTGTAGTGGATGAGAAAAACCCTCATTTGAGGCCAAAATTTCAGCCTCTTCCAGTCAATTCCTGTGCTGTTTTATTTCCATAACCAAGAAAAGAAAAAAAAAAAAAGCCTAAAATCAGCCTTGCCACCTTTTTTTTTATCATTCAGGATGACAATTTGTGTGGGATGACAAAGATCTTCAAACCAAGAGTTTCAAGGGCTCTTTGTGCAGAACTGCCCTCTCCTTTGGGGTGTGGTAACAGCTACACAGTGGAAGGAACTGAGGGGAAATGAAACTCAAAATATAAAACAAAGCAAAATGTCCAATCAGCAGGGAACAAAAAAAAAATAGCTAATGAGGAAATTTAAATAGTGCTGAGGCAGGAACCCGAATGCTGAACTGGTGCAACGACTTGTGCAGCAGGAGAGGCTGCAGAGTGGCCCTGCTCAGCAAATTCCCACCATCAGCCTCATTGTTCCCAACCCTGAGAAATCCAGGCAGCAAAAAGCACAATTTCCAGCTTGAAGAAGAGGAAAAAGTGCTGAGGAGCACTTTGAGAAGCACAGGGAATCCATGCTCTGGGTTTGCCAAAGGAAACCACCACCGAAGGCTCCTCGAGCCTCTCCCTTCCCTTCCCTAAAACACTTTTCCTCTGCTTTTCACCTTCCCAAATAAACGTAAACCCACTAAAACTGTCCCGGCTGGAACTCACACTCTGCTACAACCCCTCAGCTGCTTGAACAGATATCAAGGGTCAGGAGGAATCAGGGGACACCCTGCAGAGCTGCCTCCAGCCCTGGGAACAACATTCCTGAAGGACGTGGAGCTGCTGGAGAGAGTCCAGAGGAGGCCACAGAGCTGCTCCCAGGGCTGGAGCCCCTCTGCTCTGGAGCCAGGCTGGGAGAGCTGGGAATGTTCCCCTGGAGAAGAGAAGGCTCCAGGGAGAGCTGAGAGCCCCTTGCAGGGCCTAAAGGGGCTCCAGGAGAGCTGGAGAGGGACTGGGGACAAGGGATGGAGGGACAGGACACAGGGAATGGCTTCCCAGTGCCAGAGGGTAGGGTTAGGTGGGATATGGGGAAGGAATTGCTGTCTGGGAGGGTGGGGAGGGGCTGGAATGGATTTCCCAGAGAAGCTGTGGCTGCCCCTGGATCCCTGGAAGTGTCCAAGTCCAGGTTGGACAGGGCTTGGAGCAACCTGGGCTAGTGGAAGGTGTCCCTGCCCATGGTAGGGGGGTGGAATGAGATGACTCTTAAGGTCCCTTCCAACCCAAACCTTTCTGGGATTCCACAACTCCAATTTAACTGTAAATAGTAGAAAGATACAACAACAACTAAGAGGAACTTGAGCTACCTGGTATTTTAACTTCTAGAGATACAAATGTTCTCAGTCACCAGGATTATATCCTGAAATTCCCTTTTTATTTGCCCACAGTTTTAAGGAAAAGACAGTTTTAAGGAGCTGCAGTGCCAAGAGCTTCTGGCTCAAGGAAATCCATGGAACCCTTTACTGCATCTCCAACCACCTGACCCCAAAACTGAGGAAACACCATCCTGGGCTGCAGGAGGATGAGTTGTGCTCTCACTTCAACCTCCAAAAATATTTATTTCCTTTAATTTTCCTTTTTTTGGGGGGGATGTCAGGAGTCTGTACTGCCTGTACAGTGCCCGGAGAATCCACAACCCACACAGCTTCTTAAGGAATACTCTTATTTTCCCATGAACATTTTCACCTTGTGGGTGAGAGAGTCTGGAAGCGAAAGCAAACACTTCAAAGCGCTTTCCAGAAAAAAAGGTTTCATCCCAGTCAATAGGATGCTACAGGAAAATACAAGCTGCCAAGTACTTCTATAATAAGGGGGGGAAAAAAAAAACCCAAACCAAACCACCTCTTCTGGGAGTTGCTAAAACATGGCAATTTTACACCGTCTTTTTTTGTGCTGCCCAACATTCCGAGTGCTGGAAAGCAAAGCTCTCCCCTGGACTCCTGAAGTGGATTTTTACTGCGAGCCCTAAAATCTATTTGTCATGCACTACAGGCTCCTCTACCCACCGGGAGAATTAAGGCTTAATTTTCTAAACGTGGGGAGAAACACCGACTGTTTGCCTAAGTAATGTCAGTGGTATTTGGGTGAAATTGGGAACAGCGAGGAATTGTTGAAATTAGGTTAATTCAGGAACGATCCAAGAGTTACAGCTTTGCTCTGTCCTTAAAAAAAAACAACCCCGCAGAACGAAACATGACTGATCATAAATAGGGGAAAGGATCCAATAAAATGTTTATTCAGCCCTGATAATGCAGAGTACACGACACCCCGCTGAGCTTTCAGGTTATTAAACAAGATGTGGCTCTGCAAAGAAGGGGGGGGAAAAAAACCCGGAGTAGGGATTGAAGGAATTCCTGGCTGGGAGGATGGGAAGGCCCTGGCACAGGTTGCCCAGAGAAGCTGTGGTTGCCCCTGGATCCCTGGAAGTGTCCATGGTCAGGTTGGAGCAACGTGGGCTAGTGGAAGGTGTCCCTGCCCATGGCAGGGGGTGGGACTGGATGAACTTTAAGGTCCCTTCCAGGTCCCTCTAAAGAGATTTTCTTTTTTCAGAATTTTGAGTCTAGAGGAGTAACAAAGACAATGTGGGTTAAGAGATTTAAAAAGGAAATGTCAAAATAAAAAAAAAAAATCATTTTTTTTTGCACCGCAGGAAACAAGAATAATTTTTATGATACATATTTTATATATAGCTATAATTACATTTAATTGTCTTGCCACAGTCTGCAAGATATCACATCTGCCTGCAGGGTAACAGCAATTCAAACTGCACTGACACTCTGCCTTTATTTAACATGGATACACATGGCCAGGGACAAGGAGGCTAAAAAACTGGTTTTCCAACAGAGATCCCAGTTTTCTTAGAACAAACTTTGTTGTGTAGCAATCTCTGACCACCCAAAATGAGATTAAAATTATTCATATGTGAGAAGATACTCACAGGCATCTTCTGGTGCATTTAGAATCATGGAATGGTTTGGGTTGGAAGGGACATAAAGGATCCTCTTGTTCCACCCCCTGCCACGGGCAGGGAAACCTTCCACTATTCCAGGTTGATCCAACCTGGCCTTGGACACTTCCAGGGATCCAGGGGCAGCCACAGCTTCTCTGGGAATTCCATTTCAACCCTTCCTCACCCTCCCAGTCAGTAATTCCTTCCCAGTATCCCATCAAACCCTCTGGCACTGGGAAGTCATTCCCTGTGTCCTGTCCCTCCAGGCCTTGTCCCCAGTCCCTCTCCAGCTCTCCTGGAGCCCCTTTAGGCCCTGCAAGGGGCTCTCAGCTCTCCCTGGAGCCTTCTCTTCTCCAGGGGAACATTCCCAGCTCTCCCAGCCTGGCTCCAGTGCCCTTGGAGCGCCGTTAACTCCCAATTTCCCTTCCCAACCACACCAGGCCGGCTCAGGAAATGCCTGTTTTTCCCTCTTTATTCTATGGAGCACCATTAAACTCTGCCACATTCCCACTTCCCAGGCTCAACCAACGAGGCCCAGAGATTTCCATGCCCAAATTCCAATGGATTTGGGCACAGAAATCCCGACAAGGCGACCGTGGTGGGATCACCCCCGTCGCCGCTGCCGGTGATTTACGGCCCCGGCTCGGAGCCATTCCCAAAGGGAAGCTGGAGGCAGGAATCTGCTTTGGATGGAATCTCACTGCAGGTGCATAAATTCAGCTCCCATAAAGTCAAATTCAAGAGAGCCTTGTTTGCTTTTATGAAACTTTAATCCGTAGCAGGCAGCCAGCAGTATTTTTCCCTTAATGATGAGGAAATAACCTCCCATCTCCTCAGAGCCAACCCGAGTCAATTAAGGATTAATAAAAAAAAAAAAAAGCCAGTTTTCCATGAATTTTTAGCTGTAAGGGTTCACTACAATAGAATAAGTTTAGAGGAACATGGGCTTTATTTTTTCTAAAGCTGTGCCAAAGCAACCAAAGTGCAAATAAACAGAGCTGCTGCATCGACCAACACTTAAAACCAACACAAAACATCATCCTAAACCCAGGAAAAATTGAGATTTAAAGTGAGTATTTCTCAGACTGGAATCTACCTATTCAAACCAAATATATGATCTCATAAATATATATAATTTCTTGGCCATATTTAACATTCAGAATGCCCAAATTAAAGCTGTGGCCAAGGGGCATAAGGAACCCAGGCAGGGATTTGGAATTCCTAATTACACCAAAATCTACAGCTGGAGAGCAAATATTCCTGCTTTGGGCACGCAGGGTTTTTTTTTTTCCCAAAAATATCTACCCACTTCACACTTGTGGGTAGATATTTTTGTGTTTATACATTTATATATGACATTTATACAGTTTTATATGTTATATATATGCACTTGACTCTCTACCAAACTCCAAACCCACCAGTGAATTCAGCGGGACCCAAAACTAAACGTTGATCCTTTTACAGTGTTTTTGTTTGTTTGTTTGTTTTAAATGTAACAGGGAGTATCAAAGAGCCCGAATATTTGACTAATCTTCCCTTTGTTCAGCTCCCAAAAACATTTCAAAGCCTCAACTGCTCCAAAGTGACAACAGGATTTTAAAAGCCTTTTTTTTTTTTTTTTTTTGCACAACAGAAAAGAAAAATCAGAAGACAAGAGAGACAAAGATCCATCCTTGTAGTTGGAGGCTCAGGATAAGGGTATAGAAGTGGTATAAAACAGTATAAAATAGTATAAAATAGCAGATTGGGGGGTGTAAGCACAGGTACATCAGGGTCTTTTGAGATTTAATCCTGATATTCCCTGTGTATAATTGAGTTTTTCTGTCTAATGTTTATGGAAGGAATAACTGTCATAAAATATTTTATTCCTCTGTCTGTTCACAGACAGATTTACAATAAAAAAAGGCATTTTAGCAGAGCTGGGGTAGCAGGGCTGGCTTTATAAAACCCCAGGCACAGCTCATCTCCTGCTCCAGGCTTATATGAATTAGATCAAGATTCGTGCTCAGATCAAGGCTGTGATAAATTAAGAGATAAAAATAAAAAAAAATAGAAATAAATGGAAATAAATGGGAAAAATTGAAGGCAATAAAATGTGGAAGGTTGGTATAACCCTCTACCAAAAGCTGCCAAGGGTGGAGAAGTTTGATGAGGGGTGAGGAGGTGGAAGGAGGAGGTTGACTTCTCCCTGAACATGGATTTATCCAAAGGAAGTCAGGGAAGGGACTGGGAAGGAGAAGGAACTGAGAAGGAACTCCCAACTGCTGCTGGAGGAACCAGAGCTCAGGCTGGAGAATCTCCCATTTCCATAGGGATGAAACCAAGGCCTGTGTTACTAACAGAACTGCCCAAGGAAGAGCAGCACAGTGGGATTTGGGAATTCAGGGAAGAGGCTTCTCCTTCCATATCTCACCCAGCTCAGCTCAAAGCTCAGCTTTGGACACAAACGTGGAATTGGGAAAGAAGCAGAATGTTATTTTATAAATTAAATAGTGAACTGCACGAGGTGGGCCAGGAAACCTCCCCCACTGATTCCCTCAAGGATGGACCCAAAGAGAGAAGAACAACTTTTTTCGGTCTACAAAAGCTTTAAAAATAAAGATTTTTGCTATGACCCCAAGGGAAAGCACCAAAAAGCACCGAATCAAGGAGAGATGGTGACAATGCCAGCAGGAAATTCCAGCTGAGGGCGGCTGGACACCGAAGGACACCGGTGACTAAATCCCAAACTACGGTTTGAGAGCCTGATTTATCAAAGCACACCCCAAATTCCACCTGGAGGAAGGGCCAGCTGGGAGTTTTCCTCTTTTCTGGTGGATTTTTTTTTCCCTCCCCTTGTAAGATATTGATGGATTTTCTTAAATTAAGATGCACCCACAGTGTGAAGGGGAAGATACAATCCCGCTGCTGTTTTTCCTCCCCCGTGTCTGAAGTAAAATGATTTCTAATATTTTCAGAGGCAGGGAGAAAAAAAAATAAAAAAAGATGTGGAATGCTCAGAAATTCATAATTACTCTTGTAAGCAATTCAAAGATTGCCTTGGTATTAAAAAAAAAAAACCTCTGGATAAAAAGGCATAAAAACATCTAAGAGCCTGAGTTAAACGGAATAAGGTTAATAATTTGTATTATCTTATCACTGAGGTTTAGACAGTCATAAAACCATAATGGCAAGGAAATTTAGATTGAAAAGAGAAATTATGTCCATAAGCTTTACCCACTGTTCTAAATATTAAATTCTACAAAATTTAATGACCTGCCTATTAACGATATCATATCAGGAGCCCAGTGGAGAGGGAGGATCTCTCCATTCATTTTTAAACCATTCCCAGCGCTCCTGGCTAATGCAGGCACTCTGGAATTACAGGGCATGGAATCAATAGAACTCGTCCTCATAAACCCTGGCTCCACTCTGCCTTCTCCCCAAAACACTGAGCTCTTTATAAGCCCCAGGAAAAACGATTTAAAGGCCACCACCAGGACAGGACACCTCAAAAATCAACTTCAGGTTTCCAAGCCAAAGTTGGAGGGATCCTCCTTTCCAAAATCACAGACCCAAAACTCCCTCCTAAAAGCTACATTATGTCAAACAACCAAGTCAAAAACGCTCCTTATTTAATAGTTTTCAGTGATTCTTGCAAGCACAGCTTTTTTTTTTTCCCTCTGCTTTAAATAAACCAGAAGTATTTTATTTATTTATTTATTATTTTTTTTAAGAAGCCCGGAGTACATTTTTAACCGCAAATATCAAAAATGTAAGAATAAAAAAAGGGAAAACACTCAACAAAACCTCTCCAAGCACCACATGACTTGAGAGGGATCTAAGCCAGGAACAAATTAACTTAATCCCATTACTTTCAGGTCCAGGACTGGAAAGAGAAAGAGCTGCTGAACATTTGGGCTGAACCTGTGGCACCTTTGATCTGCAGCGTAACAGAAAAAGCCAAATGACACCTTCAAATGAGAATCATCTCTAAGAAATGAAAGCAGGGCAGAGCCCTCCACGGATTGAAAGTGTTTAGGAGACTCAGAGGGTGAGAAACCAATAAAAATTAGAATTTTCTACACCTCTCCCTCACCCTCTCAGATCTTTTTTTTTTCCAAATGGAAGATCTTTTTGCCCCAAAATTCCTTTTAATCACTACACAGTGATTTGGGAGGAGCAAAGCACATTAAAATTTATTTTATTTTTTTTTTTTACCTGTGTCCTTCTGTCCCTGGCTCCAGTGCCACTGTGATCAGAGCAGCAAATCGATCCAGACACAGTAGCAGGAACTTTTATGTTGGAAAATTAAAAATCAAAAGGCGAGAGGTTCATTTTTCCACCTGTTAGTGCAGCAGGGTGAACTTCAGATTCATCCCTCCCTATTCCAGTCTCTATTTCCAGAAAGACAAACTGACACGAGACTATTTCATAATTATTTGCCAGGCACAGAAATGCACAATGCAGGTAATGGGAATTAAAATCAAATTATGGTGATAATTCAACCTCAGGGCACCTCGGACTTTGTGTTTCCAGGAGCTTCAAGTTGTATCTTTGTGACAAACGTGTGAAGATCTTCAAAAGCCAAGAAAAATACTGTAAATCAAAATACAGTTTGTTTTTTGGAGGGGTTTTGTTTGTTAGCTTGGAATTTTTATTAAGACTATCCCTAGAAGTGTCCAAGGGCAGGACTTGGAGCAAGCTTGGATAGTGGGAAGTGTCCCTGCCCACAGCAGGGGGTGGGACTGGTTGGTCTTTAAGGTCCCTTCCAACCCAAACCATTCCAGGATTCTGTGATTCTACAACGAAATTTTTAAGGAAAAGCAACCTCCTTTAGCTGAGCCTGCTTTCCCAGAGGGGTTGGAACTGGATGATCTCCAGAGGTCCCACCCAACCCCAGCTATTCTGTCATTCCACGACCTTAATGATTCCGTGACTCCAGGAAAGAGTTCCAAGGTCTCAATTGCTCACAGGCAAACTGCAGGTGACAATTTAATTCTTAACACCTGCAGATCTAGGAAAAAAGACCTTTTAAAAGGATGTTGCAGAGTCTTTTCAGAGCCTCAGCTGACTCTGCTACCAGCCAGGAGCAGACTTGAGCACACCAAGCTGTGCTCAACACCCCCAGCCTCAAGTTCAGGGTTTATTTATCAAAGAAACCAAATAATGAGCAATTTGGGGTGATCTGCTCCAGCAGCCACCCCTGGAAAAGCATCCCCCTCCAAAAATTAGTCACTCTGAGCAGTCAAGGGCTGAGGCACTTTAAAGCACCAGCTGTTCCTCAACCCACACCAAAGTGCTGAGCCCTACGACAGAAACTCAAAATGACAACAGCAACCCAGCCTGGGAAAAGTTGGTGTCTTCAGGAGTAGTTCAAGATTTTTTTTGCTTTTATAAGTCAGGTTTAAAATATTTCTGGAAATCTGCAACTTTGGAACTCAGCACTGCTCACTAATTCTGTAATAACTCCCTTCTGTAGCAGAAAACATCACCAGTGAGCTCCTGCCCGCGAGCAGGAGTTAAAAACTCTGTTCAACTACAACAAGCTTAGTCAATAAATTATATCTGATCACAGAAGGTCAGCATTTGGTCCAAAATTATCAGCTGGGCACATGTTCTCCCTTTAGTTCCACTATGAAAAAGAATCACCTTTTATAGCAGAATCCCAAAACAACCAGAGAGAGAACAAAATATAAATTATATCAGGCTTAGTTGTAGCACAGGGTTTACTTATCATACAATGGTCTGGGTTGGAAGGGACCTTAAAGATCATCCAGTCCCACCCCTGCCATGGCCAGGGACACCTTCCACTAGTCCAGGTTGCTCCAACCTGGCCTTGGACACTTCCAAGGATCCAGGGGCAGCCACAGCTTCTCTGGGCAATCTATGCCAGGGCCTCCCCACCCTCCCAGCCAAGAACTTCTTCCCAATATCCAACTTAGAGCTTTTCCTCATCTGGAACATTATAAAATCCTCAGGTTTACACTGTAGGCAGAAGACAGAATTTGGTGGTTTCCAGACTAAGCCCTTCCCGAGGGTTGCGCCCAGTAGATGAGTTTAAATGTCATTTTGTGAGCACAGCTGTGCTCTCCAGGAAAGCCCAGAGCACTTCCAAGGAGGAGAAGCAGCTCCTCTGCTCAAGCTGTGTTGACTCACTGAAGGTTGGTGCTCCTGGGAGAAGTGCAGGTGGGAATCAGCAAGAACCTCTGGAAATGGAATTTAGTGAAGAGTTTCTCCCAACTGTGCCAGTGACAGAGATTTGGGAAGGTAAGGAGAGTTTTCCCAGGACCACACAATGGTTGGGGTTGGAAGAGACTGGAGATCATGTGGTGATCACCTGGTCCAAGCCCCTGCTAAAACAGGGTCACATCCAGGGGGGCTTCGAGGATCCCTGGAGGAGACTCCACATCCTCAGCCTGTTCCAGTGCTCCATCACCCTCCAGGGAAAGAAATCTGCCACTTAAGGGCTGCAGTTAATAATCAGAATTTCTTAGGGGAAACTCCACTGTAACCTCAAACTGGGGAGAGCTGATGGAGCTCAGATAGGGAATAATTTTGGAGAATGAGCTTCAGCAAACTGAGCTTTCTGTCCCTAATCACAACTCCTGTCTTTAATTTCCCTTTCCATGACCTTCTGGGGGGGTTTGGGTGTAATCCCTGTACCAGTTGTCCATGTGGGAGATAAGGACTTAACACCAACTTCTGTATTTTGGAGCGAAAAGAGATGAATTCTTGTTTTCTGGTTGTGTCTGACTCCTCACTACCTTTTGTCCACCGGGTCTGGGAGACTTTCATGGACACAAATGGAAAATATAGGTGAGAAGGGGGGGAAGATTTCATCAAAACTTGGTTTGATTTCATGGATTCACGGAAAGATTTGAGTTGCTTAAGAAACCCCCTGGGCACTTCCAACTGTGCCTTCAGCCCCATCCTCTGTCCCAGTGCTGGCAGGGCAAGTGGAGCTTGGAAAACATTCCAGTTAATGAAGATGTCAGGGGGAAAATCCCTAACTGTGCATTAGGAGCCATAAATATTGAATGAGGAAGCCCACACGGGCAGCCTGGTGCCTTCCCAACCTCAGCCTGGGGGCTCACCCACATATTAAAGGTCTTCCACACTTTTCCCACCCACATTCCAACTTGAGATGTGCAATATGTGAATACTATAATATGCAAATACCCTCCATTTATTCTTTCTGCTTCATAAATGCTCTAGTCGGGTCCATACCTAAATTCCACAGGTCACACAAAAATCTTCAAAATCACAGGATGAAATTCTTTCTTCAGGTTGCCCAGAGAAGCTGTGGCTGCCCTTGGATCCCTGGAAGTGTCCAAGGCCAGGTTGGATGGGGCTTGGAGCAACCTGGGAGAGTGGAAGGTGTCGGGGTTGGAACTGGATGAGCTTTAAGGTCCCTTCCAACCCAAATCTTTCCGTGAATCCATGAAATCAAACCAAGTTTTGATGAAATCTTCCTCCCCTTCTCACCTATATTTTCCATTTGTGTCCATGAAAGTCTCCCAGACCCGATGGACAAAAGGCAGTGAGGAGTCAGACACAACAAGAAAACAAGAATTCATCTCTTTTCGCTCCAAAACACAGAACTTGGTGTTAAATCCTTCTCTTCCACACAGACAACTGGTACAGGGATTACACTCAAACCCCCCCAGAAGGTCATGGAAAGGGAAATTAAAAACAGCAGTTGTGATTAGGGACGGAAAAGCTCAGTTTGCTGAAGCTCATTCTCCAAAATTACTCCCTATCTGAGCTCCATCAGCTCTCCCCAGTCCGAGGTTACGGTGGAGTTTCCTCTAAGAAATTCTGATTATTAACTGCAGCCCTTAATATTAACTTTGCTGAGGGGAAAAAAAACCAGCTGATGGCAACAAAACCACCTCCTAAAATTAAATTGCTGTTACGTGTCGTGGAGGAAAGTAAAGAGACAGAGGAAATTCTGTGGAGAAAACATCGTCCTCAACCTCAACAAGGCTGAAAAAAAAAGGCAGTTTTAGGTAATTTTGTGATTTCCATGTGTGAGAAAAAAGATCTCCACACAAAATAAACTGGTATCCATGGAGAGCTCTTCAAAAAAATACCCCCAAAATAAAATATTGTTAAAAATCCTCTTTTCTTAACATGTCATTAGTCTGTCATGTTCACTCTGTTTTTATCACACTCAACTTGAATTTCCAAAGGAAAAACTACATTAAAAAAAATCGAGAATTGCTAAAATATCTCTATTTTTAAATCTTTCTTCTGACTGAATACAGGGGTTTCTATTTTGCTTATTAGCACGCCCATCAGCTTGAAAATAAATTCAGAGCAGAGAAAGAAATAAAAACCAACTAATAGGAAAAATAAATTTTAAAACAAATCTCGATTTTCTTTCTGAAATATTTTTCTCTCAAAGCTTGTCAGTTTATTCCCCCTCAAAGCCTTCTCTGACTAAATATATTGGTGGAAGAATTCTGGAGAGGAAAGCAGGAATGTCGCTGCACTGCAGGGAATTGCCACATGGGGGATCCCAAAGTGAATGGACTTACAGAGGAAGTCAGGGGGAAAAAATCCGTGACATGGAAAAGGTGGAAAATTCAGGTTTTACTCTTAAAAATCACAAGTAAAACCAGATGTATTTACACAGAATATCCATGTTTTGTTCACTAACCAGCTTTAGAAAAATATCCTCTTTTTCACCTCCTGTGAGGCCAGACTGATACTAGTATATCTTGCTTATAGCAGCATAAAATCCTAAAAATCAATAATTTTACTTCTTTTCAGTATTTGAATTCTATCTCATAAAAAAGGACAACTTAAAAATAAATTATCCATCTGTAAATACATCCCCACTAAGAAATGTGTCATGGCCATTAGCATACATGTCAAATCTCTATCTCGTACCTAATATTTCCAATATTATTTCAAGAACCTGCAGTTATTCACACCTAGAAATAACTCTGAGCTCTGAACTAAAATACATTTCATTCTCGAAGTGAATTAAATTTGGCTGCTCTCAAAGAGAAAAACACCATCTAGTACATGAAAGGCAACGTTCAAAACCATGAAGTGTCCAAGGCAGGTCATAGAAAACACAGATAAAACACCCTTTTTTTCATCTTTATATGTCAGTGCCAATTTATTTTATTCTATTTATCAATCTGGAAGTAGATCTTTCTGAAGGCCATTCCTTGATTAAAAATGTACCTCTCTAAGTGTTATTTTAAACAGGATTTTAGATCAAAGCCTCAGAATAACAGTCGGAGAACCACAGAATCATTAAGGTTGGAAAAGCTCTCCAAGATCACCAAGTCCAACCATTCCCAGCCCTGCCAAGGCCACCACTGACCCATGGCCCCAAGTGCCACATCCACAGGGATTTGAAATCCCTCCAGGAATGGGGACTCCACCACTACCCTGGGCTGGACAACGCTTTCCAGGAAGAAATTCTTCCTGATGTCCAACCTGACCCTCCCCTGGCACAGCTTGAGGTCGTTCCCTCTCCTCCTGTCCTTTGTTCCCTGGAGCAGAGTCCAACCTCCTCCCTGGCTCCCCACTCCTGTCAGGGAGCAGCAGAGCCAGAAGGTCCCCCCTGAGCCTCCTTTGCTCCAGGCTGAGCCCCCCCAGCTCCCTCAGGAATTCTCCAGACCCTTCCCAGCTCCCTTCCCTTCCCTGCACACGCTCCAGCCCCTCCGTGTCTCTCCTGTCTCAGGGGCCCAGAACTGCCCCCAGCATTCCAGGGGGGGCCTCCCCAGGTCCCAGCACAGGGAACAATCCCTCCCCTGCTCCTGCTGGACACACTATTCCTGATCCAATCCAGGGGCCATTGGCCTCCTGCCCCCCTGGGCTCATGTCCAGCCGCTCTCCCCAGCACCCCCAGGGCCTTTTCCAGCTTTCCAGCCCCTCTGGCCCAGCCTGGAGCTGCAGGGGGTTGTTGTGACCCAAGGGTAGGACCTGACATTGGCCTTGGTGAACCTCATCCCACTGTCCTCAGCCCATGTCCCTCAAACACTGCAGTGCCACTCCCAGGTTTATCTCCAGTAACAACTTACACAATCATGGAATGGTTTGGGTTGGAAGGGACCTTAAAGAACATCCAGTTCCATCTCCTGCCATGGGCAGAGACACCTTCCACTAGCCCAGGTTGCTCCAGGATCCAACCTGGCCTTGGACACTTCCAGGGATCCAGGGGCAGCCACAGCTTCTCTGGGCAACCTGGGCCAGGGCCTCCCCACCCTCCCAGCCAGGAATTCCTCCCCAGTATCCCCTCTAAACCTACTCCCTGCCAGTTTAAAGCCATTCCCCCTTGTCCTGTCACTCCAGGCTCTTGCAAACAGTCTCTCTCCATCTTTCTTACTGTCTCCCTACAGGTACTACCTGTAGTAACAACCTCCCACTCGGATACTCAGTGTACAACCACCTCCTCATTTCCTCCAGCACAACACAATTCCCCCAATAAAGAGAAATCTGAATTTCCTCCCCTCATCAGTGCACTCAGGGATTGGATCAGCCACGTGAGAAGGTCACACATGGAAACCACATCCCTGCACTTCCAAACTCCTCCTGAGCCAGTGGGTGTTGTGACAACAGGTGGAGTCACAACAACCAAAAGCTGGAGGCTTGGAGAGCACTAAAATCTTCAAGCTGCAGAACAAAAGCTTTAAAACTAGAAACAGTTTCCAAGAAATTTCAGCGTAGAAATACAAAATGTGTCCTGTTTTAAATAGACTTTTGCTCCTGAGGTCAAAGTTTCTGAGGAAAAGAGACTTGGCATCAACCAACTGCATTTCTCCTGTAGGGTTTGTTGGTCACCAAGAGAAAGGTCTTGAGGTCACCAAGAAGATCCTGAAGTCCAAGGCAGGACAGACAGGTTGGGAGAAGGACAGGGGCCACCACTCGTGGTCTTTACCATAAAAATCTGTCACCCCCAGGATGGACAAAAGAGGGAAAAGCCACTGAGACACGTGACCAAAGAGGCAACATAGAAAAAGAACCCAATCAGTCTATTCCAAAACCTGTTATTATGGCTTTCAACTCCAAAAAAAATGCTTGTATAGAGCTCCTAAAAATTTATTATTATTATTATTATTATTATTATTATTATTATTATTATTATTATTATTATTTATTCTGTGGGCTAAAAAGATAATGCATCTTTGTGGGGTTTTGTACCAAAATACCCACTTGCATCTCAATCCTACTTGTTTTTTGAGCAGTTTGAGCCAGAGAAGGGGGTTTTTGAGGGAATTCCACTTTCCAGCCCTCTGATTTAGCCTCAGCTCAGTGCCAGGAGCAGCCCCAGATCCCACTTCATCCCCTGTCAGGTGCTGCTCTGCTCATTTCCAAGAACTCCACGTTAAGGATTTTGTGGCTGCACAAGGACTCTGCTCAGTATTTTGTGCTTCTGCACAAAGCTGGTCCCAAATAAACTCTGGCTGCTAAACCAGATCAGATGTAACACAAAAATATGGGCAGTATTAAAGTAAAAAGCAACAGGCTGACAATCCCTACTTCAGATATAGCTAAATCCTTGATTAAAAGTCATTAAAGCCCCAGACAAAGCTGAGACCATAATGGATGTTAATTCAAAGCCCTCTGCTCTGAAAGCAAGCCCTGCCTTGCCTGATTCATTTTAGACTGAGCTTATCCTGGTCTTGCTCTTTCTGTTCTATCTGGCACTCAGTCACAGCACACTGAATTTCAACAATGCAAGGACTGTATTGGTCTCATTTAACAGCAAAATTTCACATGAATCTTCACACCATAAATTGCTGCTGTGTCCTACCACAAGGAAAAAAAAAAAACCTATTTCTGTGAATAGCATGAGATAATGTACTTAATTATATATTTAACTTGTAAAAGCCCTTTGAGAGCCCTGGAGATAGAATCCATTCTATGGAAACTCTCTTTATTAATAAAAGTACTTATACCAATTACTTTGAACTTCTGTAGACAGTGCCTTATTTCAAACTATTTTAATCAATCCTCACAAAATCTCTTGGCAGTGCCTTGCAGAGGAACACAGAGGAAGGGGAGCTTTGGTGGTTCAGTGGAGCTACCAATTCTTTATGTTTATTATTCCTCCTCACTCTGCTCTTTAATTAGCCCCACAAAATCAAACCACCCTGCTTTTCCAGCCTCCGAGTTCCCCTTTATTAAAAAAGTGATTAGACCCCGGAATCTGGAGTTAATATTGGAAAGGCTTAGAGAATGTTCCAGGCTGGGCTGCCCACAAAGTAACTAATCATTCCAAGAGATTTAAATTAATTTGGGTCCAATGAGATCCAACATCATCTTCCAGGTGCAGCTGCTCCCCCTGGAGAGGTTGCTGATCCCACTGACAACGCTCCCGGGGTCGTCCACGTGAATCCAGCGGCGAGGGAACGGCTTTAACTCACACCATTCAACTGTTCCAGCAAAGAGATGCTTCCCAAAGAAAACCAGGGAAGTATTTCCATGAATGGCTACTTGGCCAGTTGGTGAGGGACACTCACCTCCAACAGGGAAAACCTGAGGAGCTGCTGAAGCCTTTCATTTCCTCCATTGATATCCCTGGATCTGGAAGAAGATGCTCATCAAAGGGACCAGAGTGTGTCCAGACAGTGAAGGACAGGGATGAGACACCGATGGACTTTTCATTTCAGCCTCTGCCCTGGGATCTTCTGGCTGCCAAGAACTCGGAAATTGTGGGCAATGGGATGTGATTTCCTATGGAAACAGGCTGGGAGAGTTGGGAATGTTCCCCTGGAGAAGAGAAGGCTCCAGGGAGAGCTGAGAGCCCCTTGCAGGGCCTAAAGGGGCTCCAGGAGAACTGGAGAGGGACTGGGGACAAGGCCTGGAGGGACAGGACACAGGGAATGGCTTCCCAGTGCCAGAGGGCAGGGTTAGATGGGATATTGGGAAGGAATTGCTGTCTGGGAGGGTGGGGAGGGGCTGAAATGGATTTCCCAGAGAAGCTGTGGTTGCTCCTGGATCCCTGGAAGTGTCCAAGGGCAGCCTGGAGCAACCTGGGATAGTGGAAGGTGTCCCTGCCCATGGCAGGAGGTGGAACAAGATGAAGTTTCAGTTCCCTTCCAACCCAAACCATCCTGTGATTCACATTTCACAGAATGATTAACACATTTTACACGAGAAATTACAAATGCCTTGAAAGCACGAAGCCGTTTCTTCAGCAGAATTTTAATTATTACTTCTCGTAAAAAACAAGCAAAGCTTTATTTCACAAGCCCCTATTTTCTCTTCTACTGAGATGAAGTGAATCTTGGCACAGAAGCACAGGTTCCTGGGACTCCTGTATTTCATCTCTAGACCAAAATCCCTGGAAGACAACCTACAGCACCCCAGTTTCTCTCCAGCTGCCAGTTTATGTTAGGCCCAGCTTTATGTTAAACTCAGGCAGAGCTGCAGTTCCTGGGGGTGCCTGTTTGGGAGTTTTGTGATTTAGTGAAATCACCAGAGACTGTTCAGCCCATAATTAACCCACCAGGGCCAGAGCTGTGACTGTCACCCTTTTGAAAGCAAACAATCCCCAGAATTCCCAACACCGCTGACACGATCCCCATCCCGTCAGTGCCATCATCCCTTCCCTTCACACGGCTGTGGCTTCATCACCCAAACCACACTGCCTGCTGTTTTACTGACTGTTTTACTGACTGTTTTACTGGCTACCCACTGCAAATGTCCATCTCTCCACAGATCCATTTCTTCCCCATGACACGGGTGTGAAATTTTAGCTGATGTGTTTATTCGCTCCGAGCCAGACACAGAAAAGAATAAAATACAAAACCCATGTGAAGTCAAATAAAACTTGAAAGACTGGCCAATTGTTTCCTTCGCATTTTTTAAACCCAAGGCTGCATTAGCTAAATTTCATGATTCCCCTAAGTGCCTTTAAAATTACAAGCAATTTAGCCCCTGATTCACTTCCCTGCAGGCTTTGACTCCGTGCAATTTTTCCCCCCCCCCCTCCTCCCCATCTCAATTATATCTTAATATTATGGGGGCTGAAATGCATTAAATAAATCATATTTCACAGCAAAGCAATAACACTTACATGCATTTCAGAAGAAATTGTCCTGCGTTCTAAATGTATTTATAATGTCATTACCTTGTTTTCCACGTTGACTGAGAATCTCAGGAAGCAGCAACTGCTCCGAGCCACGGATGGGAGCTTTTAGGAAACCTTATGTTTATTGTGCTGCTGGTAATTAGCTGGTTTAGTTAATACAATGCAACGTTTACAAACAGCAATTTATCCAATATATAAACCCGCTCCCGTAATTAGCCAAAGGCTGTTATTGATTAAGATTTAATATGGCTGGGGCTGTTCCTGCAATGAACGACACGGAGGGGAACCAGCGCTCCGGTTGGGCCAAGGACAGCTCCCATCTCCTGGCAGAAAACCAGGAATTTTATTATTATCTGCAAAGTCTTTCCTGCAATATTTCACCCCATCTGCAAAAGGTTTTACAGGAGCAGGTAGGAAGAAATGGAAATTTAAGATGTAATTACACGGTTCTCTCGGGCGGACCAAAAACTAGTTGATTATTCCTTTATTGCAAAAGGAATTTAAGGTGATATTTCTATTACTGAGAGCCACTGAACCTGGTTAAAAATATTTTGAGGAAGACACACAGACACACACGCAGAATTTATGCCATCAGTTCGAATTCAACATAATCACTAATAAAAAATAATTATTGATGAATGTAAATTAGAGACAAGTATCAGTTGGTCTATCTGTAGTACCAGTGATGGGCACTGAACACACTCAAGTCATGTGCTCAGAAGCCTCAAAAACTGTACAAAATAAACATAAATATTCAAATATTGACCTAATTACCAACAATTCTGAAAGCCTGAGTCAAACCCAACTTTTAAAATTGCACATCTTAAAAATGCCACCACCCAAATGTCCATCCAATCCCCACGGTTTGGGGTGGTTTTTTTTTTCTTTTTTATCTCCAAGGCAGTTTAATTTTTACACTCCTATTTTGTTTGGGGTGTTTTTAACTAATCAAAAAAAAAAATAGCAAGTTTTCACTGGCAAAGCAAAGAGCACAAAGGAGTCTAAAAACCTCCCTGTAAGTTTGAGAACCTAAAAGTTCAGTATGAACTGGAAAAATCCTGAATATTCTGGTCTGGGAATACAGACAACCTCATAATATTACACGAGGTGCTAGGACACTTTGGGTAATGATAGAAATAATTCATATAAAATTAGTATATGAAGTAAAATGAGTAAAACTGTTTATATACACTACATTTAACTATTTCTATACCCTACATTTATTCCCTGCTCTGGTGGGTGCCATCCCTGCCCACGGCAGGGGTTTGGAACGAGAGGACCTTTGAAGGTCCCTCCCAACCCAAACCATTCTAAAACATATTTTCAATCCACTCCCAGATATCTGTGGAGCTCAGAGCCTCAAGGACTGACTTTTAAATGCATTCCTTACAATTTAACCCAGTTCCAGACGTGGGGGAATACTGAGGAACGAGGTTTGTGTTACAGACAAAGTCAGGCAAACGATTATGTTCATTAAAATGCTCCTAAAATGTCGAGTTTATCATCTTTGCTACAGAACAGAGTGAGCTGAGCATAAATTATTTATGATGTGTAACAGTTTAATGGAGTATAAAATAGCTTTTTTTTTTTCCTTCTCACTCGTGGTACAAGTCCTGATTTTTTTGCTGTTGTCAGCTCCACACTCGGAGATGTTCCCGACCCATTTACAACTGTGACATGCAACGATGTCTAGAATTGTTCTGTATCAACTCTAACTTACAGGAATTACTTATACAACCTCTTTATTACTCTCTTAAAGTGCTATCACAGCATCCTGCTGAGAACACACTGTTGAATGGCTGGAAATTCCAGTAATTCCAGCTGTTGTCGGTTCCTCCTGAAATTTAGGGAAGCTTTTGTACGACAACAAAACCTGCACTAAAACCACTGCTGGGGGAAGATGCACTAAAATCAACTTTCATTTCCCCCTCTAGCCACAATCACTCAGCCCAGAATCCTGCAGGACGTGCTCCAAATTCAGGGAATGTGTGAAGGAGTGGAAATTTGTGATCCCCCCAGGAACAAAGGGATTTTAGGATCAAATAGTTAAAACCTTAAATAAACAGACGAGGCGTCGGGAAGGAAAAAAGGGGAGCCAGTGTAAAACCAGCCACTGCCACCACTTCTTCACAAATAGTTGGGAACAATAAATGTCTTCTGATACAAAATCATGGAATGGTTTGGGTTGGAAAGGACCTTCGGAGATCATCCAGTTCCAACCCCGACACCCTCCACTAGCCCAGGTTGTTCCAAGCCTCATCCAACCCAGCCTTGGACACTTCCAGGGATCCAAGGGCAGCCACAACTTCTCTGGGCAACCTGGGCCAGGGCCTCCCCACCCTCATCATATAAAATTTCCTCCTTCTATCCCATCTAAATCCATCCTCTCCCAGTTTAAAACCACTGCTCCCTGTCCTGCCACTACAGGATGCTTCTAATTTATTATCAGTAGATTTTATATGACAGATGTAGGTGTCATTCTAACATTTATATCATTCATTTTATCTTTTTTATTTCCTCTTTTTGCTCATATATTTTATTTACCTTTTATTTTGCTCTCATATTTTTTATCTATTATATCTTTAATTGAGTTAACTTGTCCACACAAGAAGACACCCACATTTCAGCTGGGGCCCCTCAAGCCACTCATTCACACTTCCACAGGATAATCCACTTCCTAAACTGAAAGAGGTCAGAATCACATCCTAAAAGCACCTATTTCTCCTAAATATTAAAGGGATCCAAGGGTGGAAAGTTCTGGCACAGCTGATTACACCTGGAACTGCCAGAAAATGCAGGCAGGAAAATGTTGCCAATGGCTGTTCAGGGATACTTTGGATCAAAGCTTCCAGCAAGGCCACTGGATTTAAATACAGGATTTAAACACTAAACTTCTTAGCAAAGACTGAAAATTCCCTTCATTAGAGCTGTTCATGCTCTGCAGAATTAGCCAAATTTGAAATCAAACTCGAAGAATAAAACTGATTTTAGGAGTCATCGTGAATGAACCCCTTCTTTTCCCTCCAATTTATGGTCAGATTTGCCCTGAAAACTATTGGGAAAAGAAGGGAGTTCTCTCCTGGTTGTTCCACCAGTACAAAAGCCTTGTGTCATCCCCTCCACAAAATAAAATTCCATTTATTTTCCACTCCACAGACCCTCGAGCTCCAGTGGCAGAAGGAAGAGAGTTACAGATGCTACAGCTCTTCATCTCCACTCGTTCTGAGGGCCTGAGCCAAAAATAAATAAAAAGGAGAGCAAACCCTTCACTAACAAAAATAAAACCAGTTTCTTTTTGTTCTGCTGAGAGTTTGTAGCTTCTTGAGCATCCAAGGAATGTGGTTTCTGCCAGGAGAGTGGTGCCCATCACATCAGTTTTAGGGCACCTCCTCCTTCTACCTCCAATAAAGTCAAATTAAAACCCATCATGTCCATAAGCTTCTGGGAGAAAAAAAAAAACCCCAAGAACACAAAAAAAATAGAGCAGAGAGACCTCCACGGTTTCACAGAACACACAAAGTCCTCCCAGGACTGCAGGGATTTTGGGGAATTCCATCTGCAATTATTCCTTCCACCAGCACACAACAGAAGCCAAGGGGACAAAGAGGTCCCAGGAATCACAGGAAAGAGCTGTTTGTCCCAAAAACATGGACAAAAGGATGTGGTGCTTCTTTTGCAGGGAGAGGAAAAGAGTGGAAAATCACAGAAAAAATGGAAAAGAAATAAAAAATAAGGCTATAAATGAAAAGTGGGGTGACTGAAGGCAGGAGGAACCTCCAGGGGTTGGCAGAGGTTGGGAAGAAGCAGCAGGTTTGAGAAAGAATTGGGGGTGTTGGGAAGAGTTTAGATAGAAACACGTCAAAGAAAGCAACTTAAAACCAGAATTTGGGAAAGAAACAGCCACATAGAAAAAGGAAGAATTAAAACCCAGATATGACCCCATGCAAACTCAGGATTGACACCATTCCCAACTGTTAAGAATATTTTATGCCTTCAGGACAACTTTAAAAGCTGACAGAAGGCACGACAAGAGAATGTCCTGGGTTTGCCCAGTACTTATGGAATAACAGTCATATCACTCTCCCAAATTTCTCAAATATATGAACTGATTTATTCTTTCCTTTCACTGGACTTGAGAAAGATGAAGAGAAGAAACAAGATTTGTTTTTTAAAAAATAAAAAAAAAATTAGAGTCAAGTAAACTAAACCAAAGCAGCACAATGTGGCAAAATCGTGGTTTCAGAGTTATTTTATCTGATATTTCTTCTCTGTTGAACTTCAGCTCCAAACTCTGTGTTTATACAATCTTTGAGTCTCACTTCTTTATCACCTTTACCCTTTCTGGGGCCTTGTCAGCGCTCCCTGAGTAGATAATTACAGCTTTTCCCATCATATTCCACATCCAGTGGAATGCTACAGCCCTCCAAAACTAAAGCACACCAACCTGAAATACTAGATGAAAAAAAAGGTCACTTCTAGTGCTCTCAGGCAAGTGAACACTTCATATCACAGCCTGACAAAGAGAGTTTAGAGCAGAGATATCAAGACCAACACAATCAAATTTCCTCAGTCAAGACCAACACAATCAAAATTCCTCAATCTGGGTTCCCAAACAAAAATCACTAAGCCTAATTTTTCACAATTCCCACATCATGTTTGTCCCCCCTCTCTCCAGAAGTAACATCAATCACCCCCAGGGAATTTTGTAACCTTAACACTGAGAACACACTGACACATTTACTTGTTGGGGGAGCCCAAAGTGCCCCCACAGGCAAAAACAGACTGGGCACTAGTGCTGCAAAATTCCAGTGAAAGAATCACAGAATTTAGGGTTGGAAGGGACCTTCAAGACCATCTCATTCCACCCCCTGCCAGGGGCAGGGACACCTTCCACCATCCCAAGTTGCTCCAAGTTCTCCCATGGCTGGGCTGAAATTCATCCTGTCCCTCTAAATTAATAATTACTAATAACTATTTAACCACTGCTCATAAAGGCACTGAAGATGTTTTTTTTTTGTGGAATCTGCTTTGTCCAATAAATGAAAATTGTCCCATTAATGGGAATGTTGCCCAGCCCTGGCACACCATCAGTTTGTATCTCAGGATTCTTCCCGCTCATCTTCCAGGAGAACTTCTCTGGCTCCTCAAGGCTACAAACCACTAAAACCACCTGCTTTTACACCTGATGCATCTTGACCACCAGTTTTCTGCTGGTGCTACAGGAAGATCAAGTTACTCTCCTAGAAAGGCTTCATTTTTCCATGAGCCTCCAAAACAAACAGGAATACGGAAATAAAATTGCCAACACCGGAGAAAGATGTAGGGCAGCAAGAAAATCTGATCAATAAACTGAAGGGTTGCCTTAATCAGAGAATCCCAGGATGGTTTGGGTTGGAAGGGACCTCAAAGATATCTCATTCCTGAGATGATCTCATTCTACCCACCTTCCACTAGCCCTGGTTGCTCCAGCCTTGGACACTTCCAGGGATCCAGGGGCAGCCACAGCTTCTCTGGGCAACCTCTGCCAGGGCCTCCCCACCCTCCCAGCCAGGAATTCTTTCCCAGTGTCCCATCTAACATCCCTTCTGTCAGTTTGAAGCCATTCCCTCTTGTCCTGTCTCTCCAGGCCCTTGTAAATTGTCTCTCTGCATCTTCCCTGTGGATTCCCTTCAGGCACTGCAAGGCCACAATAAGGTCACCTCGAAGCCTTTTTCTTCTCCAGGCTGAACAATCCCAATTTTCCCAGTCTTTCCTCACAGCAGAGCTGCCCCACCCCTCTGATCATCTTGGTGGACACCACGAGATTCCCACTTCCCGAGCTCATCCAGGTCCCTCTGGATGTCCCCGTCCTTCAGGTGTGTCACCGCACCCTCGGCCTGGAGCCACCCGCAAACGTGGTGAGGGTGAACATCCCCTCATCCTCCTCAAGGGCAAAGTCTCTTCATCCCAAAATTCAAACCTGGCTTTTAGGACACATCAAACCCCAGGAGAACACGACAGGCACTGTTTTTTGTGCCGTGCCTTCGCCCCCTCGCAGGTGACGCGTTCAAAGAACGATTTTCCCGAGTTCAGGATCCTCTTCCTACATCATTACTTTTAAAGAAATAACCACAAGGTTATTTGTTGGTTTTCTTTTTTCTCATGCTTCAAACAGGCAGATAAAAGTGAGAGGGAAAATTAAAATATTACATGAGTTGCTACAGTGAAAAAACAAAGATCCAGGTGACCTGATCTTAGAACTTCTGAGAAGCAGCCCCTTTATGGAGGCAGAAATAACCCCTCCTCATTATCCTCCCTTCCAGCATCCTCTTGCCTTCCTTCAGAGCATTAAAAAAAAACAACACAGATCTTCTACAGAAGTATTTCCTCACACCAAAATATTAAGTACATGAAGCCATTGCTGAGAGCCTCGATGTCATGACTTGAATATCTGATATATGTGAATATTTCAGTTATCTTAGCACTAGAAATGACCTGTCATTATTGATGATTTAGATGAGGGGATGGAGTCCACCATCAGCAAATTTGCAGATGACACCAAGCTGGGGGGGAATGTCGATCAGCTGGAAGGCAGGAGGGCTCTGCAGAGGGACCTGGATAGGTTGGAGAGTTGGGCTGATTCCAACGGGATGAGGTTCAACAAGGCCAAGGGCCGGGTCCTGCCCTTTGGTCACAACAACCCCATGCAGTGCTACAGGTTGGGGACAGAGGGACTGGAGAGCAGCCAGGTAGGAAGGGAGCTGGGAGTGTGGATGGACAGGAAGCTGAACATGAGCCAGCAGTGTGGCCAGGGGGGCAAGAGGGCCAATGGATCCTGGCCTGGCTCAGGAACAGTGTGGCCAACAGGTCCAAGGAAGTGATTCTGCCCCTGGCCTGGGCGCTGGGGAGGCCACCCCTGGAGTGCTGTGTCCAGCTCTGGGCCCTGAGCTCAGCAAGGCCCTGGAGGGGCTGGAGCAGGGGCAGAGAAGAGCAGCGAGGCTGGGGAAGGGACTGGAGCACAAGTGCTGGGAGGAGAGGCTGAGGGAGCTGGGGGGGCTCAGCCTGGAGAGGAGGAGGCTCAGGGGAGACCTCCTCACTCTCTGCAACTCCCTGACAGGAGGGGGAGTCGGGGAGGGGTCGGGCTCTGCTCCAGGGAACCAGCAGTAGGACAAGAGGGCACGGCCTCAAGCTGTGCCAGGGCAGGGGCAGGTTGGACATCAGGAAGGAATGTTTTCCATGGAGAGTGCTCAGCCATTGGAATGGGCTGCCCAGGGAAGTGGGGGATTCTCCATCCCTGGAGGTTTTTAAGATAAGACTGGATGTGGCATCAGTGCCATGGGCTGGGAACCACGGCGGTGTCGGATCAAGGGTTGAACTGGATGATCTTGGAGGTCCCTTCCAACCCAGCTGATTCTATGATTCTATGATTGTTTCATGAAGTGATTGTCTTCCTTCTGAGAACACTTCTGAGCAGCCTTTCTGGCTCTAAAGGCAGGAACCACCCACCAAAAGCCTGGAGAAGTCTCCTCCTTGGGTTATTCCCAGCTTGAAGACACACACGTGGTCACAAAGGAAGGTTGAAAGCCGACCCATGACCTCCAAAATTAATTCTTTCCGATTTGCTGTCGCGTTCCCGTCACACGCTCGGCCAAAACCATCCCCCTGCACCCGAAACTCCCGTTTCAAAGTCGTGGCTTTTTCTGCTCTGCTGGATTCTGGATGCCCCTGGTGGAGGTGATTTCGGGATGCAACCATTAAGGGCGTGCTAATGAGTCGGAATTGCGGCAGCTGCCGCAGGAACGAGGCCCGGCCCCATTAACCATCCATCAGAAACTCCCCTGGACCCCCCTCATTTATTTCTCCTGCACGGCCCAAAGGGGGGGAAAAAAAGGGGGGAACAGCAAGACTTGCTTCCTTCTGAAGCAAAAAACTCGTGAATCACTTACTTATCTTAATGTCACGATCCCCACTGTTTATCTGCAGGATAATTAGGAAAATGAGGAGTAATGAATTTGAGTTCTTTATTTCTTTCTTTCCCTCGAAACGTGCTTTGAATTCAGCCACCTCTAAAAAAAAAAGGCACTGCAGCATCTCCCTGCACCAACACAGAGGGGTGGGTCTTCCAATATCATTAAGTCACTAAAAGTAATGCAACAGGAAATATTATCAGCTGCTTCCGCACGAGGCTTCCCAAAAATTTCTGTTGGAAAAATTCTCCCGTATCCTTCCCATGAAATGTTTTACAGATGAGACCAATTTCTGCCCTCAGAGTTCACTAGAAAGGAAAGTTTTGTAGGCTACATGTTAATGTTTTGGAGCAGAAGGTACCTCCTGAAAAAAAAAATCAGTTTTTCTTCAGTTTTCTGCGGGACTTCTGTGAATTAAAGTGTAAATTTTTTTATTGGGAGCAACACATGAAGTTCCTCAAATCCACAACCTTGGGGAAGGAAAGACCAGAACACACAAAAATGCTCAACAACGCCTGTCATCCCCACAATTCCTGGAAGGAGGTTGGATTTCCAGCTACAAACTCCCCTCCTGCACTGAGATGACACACTGCAATTAAAGAGCCCTCAGCCTCCAGAGGGGTTGGGCTGTCAAGAGAATAACTTTTATTATCGAAATAAAACGGTGGATTAACACCCCAAATTTATTAACTCTTCCACTTTACACTCTTCCCTTGGAAAAAAAACCAGGAGGCAAACTGGTTTTCCCTCCAGGCACACACCTACCACAGAACAGATCACACGAGAATTACAGACAGAAACAAAAAAATTCTTAGGATCTATATAAAAAAAAACCCACAAATTTCACATGACATTCCATTTTCTTTCCTCATCCTCTCCCTGAAATATCCTGTTTATTTGGATTTGTGTGCACCTGTTTTAGATACCTTGGCACCTGCAGCTACAACACTTGAGAATCTCAAGAAATCCCAGGTATCCAGTGGGACCCCGATAGGAAAAGACTTTAAAAAAACCCTTTAAATTGAAAGAAAAACATAAAATGTCATTTATAAAAGTCCTCCCTCCAGGCTGGACAAACCAAGTGACCTCAGCCACTCCTGAAAACATGAGTAAAATAAATCTCCTAATTTCCACACTCTCTGTCCCCCAAACAACCTTTTTTTTCTCCTTAAGTCTTCTAATTCATCCCAAAATAAGGATGGTAAAAGAACACTCTGAAGGAGGGACATAAGAACACATCCCCAGCCAAAATTAGCTTAATGTGAGAGCAAAGAAACATTGAATTATCCAAACATTGACTGAAAGTCAGAAAAAAGAGTTTCAAGCCCCAGCAAACTGTTTAGTGGGAACGAAGGAGCCTTTCTGGTGTTTTGTTTCCAGACTTGGTTTAGTCCCTTGCCTGGATTTGTACCATGCCCAAGGAAAAGCCTTGACAAGGCTTTGATTTGGGTTTTTTTTTTGTGTCACACAACTGGCAGGATCCAAAGGAGCCTGGATTGGAATATTTCCAGGCCAGCATCGTGCTCAAAGCTCCAGGAGAACCTTATTTAAAACATCCTTTTCAGGGTGTCCCGAGGGCAGAAACAAAACTCCTCCCTGGAAGGGGGGAAGGTGGCTGTAAAAAAGGATTATTATCCCGACTTTTTTGCCCGTGCATGACAAGGAATGATGATATTCATTTGGGAAGACAGCCTGGCAATTTTGTTCCCATTCAATAAAAAAGGGAGTAGCACGAGCAAATTGGTTAATGAATGGGGGAGGAGGGAGCAGAGGATTATGCAGTGGAATCCATAAAAATGAACTCAATTTGAATTCCACCCAAAGAACAAATTGATGGAGCAGCAGGCTTTGTAAAGCACTAGATCTTCATCTCAGGGCTGAGCTAACACGGTGATTAATTCTGCTGCTGTCAAATATCTCGGGGTTTGCTGTGTAAGAATTAAAAAATAACACACTTTAAATGCTGCCTGACTATCACAACACGTCCCTCTCACCCTTCAAGAAGGGATCTTCAAGGCAAGAAATGCTCATTTCATGTACCTTGCTTGCCTTCAGAATTTCCTCCCTCCCGTGCTTTTTTCCTGTCTGTCAAACTTTTGACATAGAGGGGGGAAAAAAAAAAAAAGGCAATTAATTGTTACATCCAAAAATGATAAAAAAAATCCATCTGTAACATGTTGCCAGGTGAAAAACCGAAGGGAGGAGAAAATCATTTCTGTCGTGGCACTGAAACAAATATTTCAAATGTCAGGATGGACACTGTGAAGAGAGAGACAAGGAAATAAAGGGCAACTTCTCCTGGTTCACAGGCACTTCCAGAGAGGAAATAAAACATTTGCTTCACCAAAAATACCATCACCCAAAGGCTATTTCAGATTATTTTTACTGTTTAACTATATCAAGATGGGGGGAAAATGTTTATTTATAAATAAAGTCGTTTTAGACAGCAATTCTTTGCCATTTCTCCAAGGCAAATATGTTTGTCCAGGTGAGAAAATCACTTGTGATTCCCAAAGATCTGGAAAAAAATGTTCTCAATCTATATTTGAGCAGCAACAGTTTCTTGTTCATACAGTTGGTTTCACAACTATTTAAGGCCCCAGGAAAGAGAGAAAGACAGATTTCTGTCCCAAACACCTGGAATTTCCATCCCAAACCCAAAAAAGAGGGAGGGAGAGTCAGTGAGAGTTGGGTTATTTGCCAAGTGGGAATGGATTTTATCCCACCTCCTTCTCCAAAAAGCAACCAAACCTCTCTCCCCAAGAACCAAACACACACTAAAAACACAGATCACATCCTCAATATTCCAAAAGAACTCCTTCCTCCTGAATTCTTCAACAGGAATGACCAGAAGCAGGTGCTTTTTGCCCATTTCAAGGATGCAAAAATACATTTGCTGCAAGGAAACTGCTTTTTTAAGCCACAAGAACAGCAGCACGTGGCTAAAATAATGATGTACACAGACCTAATACTCCCAAAATCTCAGATTTTAAAGAGGTTTCATAAAAAATTCCTACTTTCTAAGTTATAAAACTGAACAAAAAGAGGCACAACAACTGTCAGGTGAATTAATTCTGTACCATGTGGTTCCCAAACCTGAAATGTCACCTTCAAATAGGATTTTTCCTCCCCTAAATTGTGAATTCTGGGCTCTGCTCACTCTGGACTTTTCCAACAGGACACACAAACCATACCCAGGATATTCTGGATTATTCAAACCAAGGGGAGCACTGCAGTTGGGTATTTTCCAAGTGGGAATGACTTGTGGATTTTATCCCACTTCCTTCTCCAAAAAGCAACCAAACCTCTCTCCCCAAGAACCAAACACACAACAAAAACACAGATCACATCCTTCAATATCCCAAAATAACCTCTTCCTCCTGAATTCCACAACAGGAATGGCCAAAAGCAGGTGCTTTTTGCAATTTTACAAGATCCAAAAAGATTATTTGCTGCAATAAAACTGCTTTATTAAGCCACAAGAACAGCAGCACGTGGCTAAAATAATGAGGTACACAGACCTAATACTCCCAAAATCTCAGATTTTAAAGAGGTTTCATAAAAAATTCCTACTTTCTAAGTTATAAAACTGAACAAAAAGAGGCACAACAACTGTCAGGTGAATTAATTCTGTACCATGTGGTTCCCAAACCTGAAATGTCACCTTCAAATAGGATTTTTCCTCCCCTAAATTGTGAATTCTGGGCTCTGCTCACTCTGGACTTCCCCAACAGGCCCTCCCTGCAGGAAGCAATCATGTCTTGCCTCAGGCTATGTAGTTTACTTCAAATTATTTCAGAATCATCTCAAAAGAATCATTTTTTCTATTAAAATGATGAATGAGCTAAATGAGGTATGTAATAAATACTGCAGGTTTGTAAACAGACTCCTCTCCTCAGAATTAAAGCCTTAACTCACTCAGTGATTCTTCCCCCTGGTGTTTTCCAGGGAAGTCATCCTTAAAATACGGTTGGGAAGGAGCAGGAAGGGTCAGGGTATAATCTGGTTATGGAAAATAGGTGGGTTTTACACCTCCAACAGGATTTTTGCTGGGGAAAAAAAACAGCCAATAATCAGATTACCACAGTGACCTGAAGTGTGTTTTAATATAAGGATACTTCTACTAAATCAATTTTAACAGAAATCCCGGTGTGGAAAATAATTGGCAGAACCAAAAGATACCTGAGCAGCACCAGATTTCCCTCTCTAAAAGGTGCTGGAAGACGTGGGGAAATAAATCTAATTGCATTAGCATGGACACGGGTTTCTAATGGGGGCAGTAATCCAATGGGGATGTTCTGGTTCCAGGACAATATTTCTGGGCCTCTTCAAAGGGAAATGAGACTTTAATGTCATTGGCAGCTCAATAAAACCATTTTCTGACATGCAGGGTCCTGATGACAACTCATTTCAGCCCAGAGAGTGAAGCAAATACGTTCAGAGTAAGTCCAGGTTATTACAGGGAGCTGGAAACACAACTTTGGGTAACTATTGATTTTTTTACTCCATATTCTCCCCCTGACTCTCATAAAATGACTCCAGTGATGGGACATCAATTAACTCTTTATGGTAAAGCCACCACATTTAAAGCCACTCCACCAGAGTTGTCCTGGGTTAAAAACTCAACCAGTCACAATTTTTAGATTTGGTACTAATTTTTTTACTGGTACAAATTAATTATTATTGGAGATTTTTTTTCTTTTTTTAGCAAAAATCCCCACTGCTAAATATGTTAAAGTGCAGGACTCCTGTCTGTGTGAATAAAATAACACAAATAACTTCTGGAGTGGTCCAGAACCAAAATTCTTTATGGTTGCACTGAAATAAAGGGCTTGATTTATTATAAAATCATCTTTCAAGAGGGATGGGCAGAAAAAATATCATTCCATGCTAAAGGAGGGGGGGAAAAGCAGTATTTTTATATTCTCCCCCTGACTCTCATAATGACTCCAGTGATGGGACATCAATTAACTCTTTATGGCAAAGCCACCACATTTAAAGCCACTCCACCAGCATTGTCCTGGGTTAAAAATTCAACCAGTTACAAGTTTAAGATTTGGTACTAATTTTTTATTGGTACAAATTAATTATAATTGGAGATTTTTTTCCTTTTTTTAGCAAAAATCCCCCCTGTTAAATATGTTAAAGAGCAGGACTCCAGTCTGTGTGAATAAAACAACACAAGAAACTTTTGGAGTAGTCATAAGGACCAGAACCAAAATTCTTTATGGTTGCATTGAAATAAAAAGCTTGATTTATTATAAAATCATCTTTCAAGAGGGATGGGCAGAAAAAATATCATTCCATGCTAAGGCAGGGGGGGAAAAATCAGGATTTCTGAGCAGTGGCAGTGGTACAGGCAGTTCTTGAAGCACGTGGTGCACTTTGGCCTTTAGTGAAACCACTCAAAAACACTTTGCAAATGTCACACCTCCAAAGTCAGTAAATCTAAAGGTACAAACCCCCCCTCTTTGTGGCAAGACCAGTTCAAGAAGTTCTCATTTTCCCCCCCAACTTGCCCCCCAGGTTCAGTCTGCAACTCCCCCAACTGAGCTGGTTTTGTAGCCAAATTCTAAAGCAGCTTGTGGGCATCTGGAAAAGGCTCTGGGATGGATTTCTCATGGATTTGCCTCAGTTGACATCTCACAGGACAGAAAAGGGGCTGAACTGAAGAGAAGAAGAAGTAAAGAAATTGTTGCTCAGTAAAGTAGCCCTTGCACCTCACCCTGATTTCCATCCGGGCCTGGAAAACCAGCCAAGCCACCCCCTGCAGACAGGAGGGAAAAGCCAAGGGAAGAGGGATAATGAGCTTGGAATTGGGTTGGGGTTGGAAGAGACCTTGGGCAGGGACACCTTCCATTAGCCCAGGTTGCTCCAAACCTCATCCAACCTGGCCTTGGACACTCCCAGGGATCCAGGGGCAGCCACAGCTTCTCTGGGCAACCTGGGCCAGGGCCTCCCATCCTCACAGCCAGGAATTCCTTCCCAATATCCCAGCTAACCCTGCCCCACCCTCACTCCTCCCAGGTCAGCTCTTTTCAGGATCAAATACCCCACTGCATGGAAAGAGCAGGATCCCACAGCCAGACAATGGGGAGAAGCTGGAGGAATCATAGAATCAGAGAATCAGTTGGGTTGGAAGGGACCTCAGAGACCATCCAGTCCAACCCTTGATCCAACCCCGCCGTGGTTTCCAGCCCATGGCTCTGATGCCACATCCAGTCTGTCCTTAAACACCTCCAGGGATGGAGAATCCACCACTTCCCTGGGCAGCCCATTCCAATGGCTGAGCACTCTCTCTGCAAAGAAATTCTTCCTGATGTCCAACCTAAACCTCCCCTGGCACAGCTGAAGACCGAGCCCTCTTGTCTTGCTGATGGTTGCCTGGGAAAAGAGACCAACCCCCCCCGGCTCCCCCCTCCTGTCAGGGAGTTGCAGAGAGTGAGGAGGTCTCCCCTGAGCCTCCTCCTCTCCAGGCTGAGCCCCCCCAGCTCCCTCAGCCTCTCCTCCCAGCACTTGTGCTCCAGTCCCTTCCCCAGCCTCGCTGCTCTTCTCTGCCCCTGCTCCAGCCCCTCCAGGGCCTTGCTGAGCTCAGGGCCCAGAGCTGGACACAGCACTCCAGGGGTGGCCTCCCCAGCGCCCAGCCCAGGGGCACAAGCCCTGCCCTGCTCCTGTTGCCACACTCTTCCTCAGCCAGCCCAGCAGCCATTGGCCCTCTTGCCCCCCTGGCCACACTCGGGCTCCTCTTCAGCTCCCTGCCCAGCCCAACTCCCAGCTCCCTTCCTGCCTGGCTGCTCTCCAGCCCCTCTGGCCCAGCCTGCAGCTGCAGGGGCTTCTTGTGGCCAAAGGGCAGCACCCGGCCCTTGGCCTTGGGGAACCTCAGCCCCTTGCAATCAGCCCAACTCTCCAACCTATCCAGGTCCCTCTCCGGTCTCACCAGCATCACTTTTTAGGGATTTGGCCCCAGTGCTGTGGGATAAGGAATGTTCAATCATGTCCAAAATACCCCAAGACAATGACATGGGAAGGCTTTACCAAAGGAATCCAAGCAGCCACCTTGATTTCTGCTGAATTGAGCACCACCAGTTGATTAGATCCCCGACTCCACGAGGGATTTGGAAGCTTTGGCTCCTGGTCTGCAAATTCTGCTCGAAATCATAAAATTCCTACCTTGGCTGGTACAAACATCAGAATTACTGGTTTACAAACCTTCAGACCTCCCCAAAATATGCTTTTGAGGTAGCTGGCAGCCCAGCAGCCCACACGTCCTGAGGGCACCCGCTGTGCCAGCTGACACAGCACCGAAGTAATTCAGGCACAAACAGCCCATTTAATCCATTTTTGTAGTTTGTATGAAGAGCTAATTCTAACTTTTGGGACGTTAACACTCTTAAATTACTTCTTTCTGCAATTATAAGCAGCAACTGGAGTTCAAATTGTTTAAGAATGGGAAATATGACTCCAACCTAACAATTTTATGTCTACTTATTAAAGCTGAATTAGCACCCTTGGTAAAGGAAAACTGAAATTCTTCCTTTCTAACCATCATTTCTTTTCCTTTGCACTATTTAAACAATTCAGCAGTAGCAAAGGAATTTATTTTGCTACTGACATTTTAGGAACACTCTTTTTTTTTTTTTCCCTTCCAGAGAGAGTCTGACAAATCAAATGTGGGCCACATAAAACACAAACCTGCTGCAGCACTTGACTAGAACACAGAATTACTCCCTGTACCTGACAAAGGGCACAAAGAGACACATTCTCATGTTACACATTATTAAATTCAGCTTGGATACACGAAACAAATACACAGGGAGCATAAGAAATGAAGGCAAAGGAATAAAAACTGACCAGGTAGAGGAAAATAAAGGAGGTGACTTATAGAAGGATTTGCAACCAAGTGAGAATTACTCAGTATTTTCATATTTAGACCCATTGTAAAGAAAAAAAAACCAGACAAAACCTTCTTGCTGTTTTGTTACCTTCTTCAAAGAATGAACAAGCACAGTGGAAATGCCAAATCTGCAGCATTAATAACCAAAAAAAGCTACAAACCCCTCAGTAATTATGCAAACAATTATAAATCTTCAGCTCCTCAGTAGCTTGAGGCCACAAACCCCTTCTCTCTCCCCCATAATATTAAGAATATAAAGGTTTAAGGCATTAAACCAAGGCTGTACCTTGGTTATAATTCCTCTCCATTTTCCTTTGTTCCCTTACTTTAAAATGGCCAAATATTTGTTTACAGCACTGAAATTATTCTTTATCAAAAATGAGGTGAAAGAGCATCGAGAAAGGACTGGAAAAGATGTCAACAGTGAGGGGAAACTGGTTGGGTTTTCAACTGGGATTTGGAAAAATAACAACAGATTTGGTTCTTACTTGGAAAACAAGAACAGATTTGTACTTAACACACCATAGATGACTGATCACTAAATTACCAACCAATAAACCTGAAAACACTTGGATTTTATTCCAGACTCAGAGGGCCAAACATTAATACAGTTGCTGACATCAGTAATCCTTTTTATTTTCATAGGAATGCTCAGGTAATATTTTCAGTTTTTCCTTGGAAATACCAATTGGTTTCCTATTTATGCTCAAGCACCTCTAGATTTTTAAGGCCTATTCCCTCAGAGAATAATGATGATTGTTCCAAGAGCCAACAGAGACTCCACGCAGCAAGTAACTGCTGCGTCTGAGAAGTTATAAATCTGTCAGACATTTGAAATGTATAATGTCAGTTTTCCCAGGAAAACAGCCAACCATATGTTACAACTTCCTCGTCAGGACGTTTTTCATCCATCAGCTCCAATGAAATATGAGCCTTTGATACAACATTTCCCCCTGATCTGGTTTGAAACCATCAGCGAGAGCTCTTAAGACGGAGATATTTGACTCGAATAAAGCGACGCGATAAAGGAAAAAGAAGTAACGAGGGGATATTTCGCCTTCTACCCCTTCCACCTCTTTCCTCCTCTACCAATAAGCCTGAAGACAGAATTCCATGAGAAATCTGAGGGTTCTGGAGGAGTTTGGGCACTTACAAAGCGCTGGGCCTTCTGCCGCTCCTCCTCGGTGGCCGCCCGCTCCCGAAGGATGGCTCGGGTCAGGTGCTCGTTTGAGGAGATCCTCTCTCGCTCCAGGAGCTTCCCAAACTCATCCCGAACGAACATCTGCTCTTGTTTCAATCTGCACAAGGTGGAGGCAAAGAAAAAAGTGTGTTTTCCAAGTGCAGGTTTGAAAAGGATTTTAAATTTATTCCGGTCGCGGAGTAGATTATTATCGTTTTTTTAAAGCACTTAAATACAAACATCCACTAGAAATTCCAGAGGTTTATCTCAGATTTAACTGTCCAAATCCAAAAGTTCCGAGTCTTAATGTCACTGTTTATTAAATCATATAAAATACAACTAATTCATCATCATCATCATCATCAAGAGCCCTATGAAAATATATTTTTAAGTAAAAGAACACACCCAGAGCTCTGTTGGTTGGTTGGTTTTCTCCTAGTTTTAAGGAACCATTTTTCCCAGGAAAATCTTTTCTCCCACCAGCTCCCAGTTCCCAGCTAAAAGCTTTTCTGCACTGGGATGGTGCTTTTTTACCTCTAAACACACCAGAAACCCAACTATTGCACCTCTTTACCAAGCTGCAAAAAACATCCAACCACCACAATCAACCTTTCCCAGAGATCTGAGAGGATGGGATGAAAACACTTATGGAACTTGTTGCAACTCCAGGCCCAGAAAATCCTCAATATTCACGCCACAAATTATAAACACAATTTGAAATCTTCACCGTGGTGCAGGAGCCAAGCACACACGACACCTGATTTTTGTGAAAATACACAGAAATAAATTGCTCAGTGAATCAAATTTATCTGTTGCTCGTGTGTGGCGGTGACACCGAGCGCGGAGGGAAGTCTGTAGTAATGGAGGTATGAAATTCCAGGTTTTAAATAGATTTTTTTTTTTTTTTTTTAAAAAAGAAAGACTGATGGAGAGGAAGCTTAAGTATTCTCAGTGCATTTATGTGCTGTCAGGGGAGCTGTGGAGAAGAAATCCTAATGAGTGGGGTCACTTTGTAAAAGGAACCAGCATTAGAGTACATTACGTTCCTCCCCGGGGAACGGATTTAAGTGAGGTGGGGAAGCAAAAAAAAAGACAATTACAAGATGTATTAGTTCTGTGCTCAGCTCCAACCCCCCCTTGAAAACCCTGCAACCAACTGGGAATCTTTATAAAAAAAGTTTATTAAGCTGCATCTTCAATTACTCCAGCAAAAAAGAAAAAGTCAAGATTATGCAGCCGCGGACCCGATTCCATTAAGTGATTTCCCAAGGTCCCCCAAATTATTCCGGTGGGATTGATCCAACAAATCCTTCAGGCAATCAATGGCACAGTCAAAACATGCTGGTTGTCTTTTGGATTGGAGACATCATGTTTTGTCTAAAAAAGGGAAAAAAGTGTCAAAATAGAAGCCTGAGCAGCTTTTCCCGGTGAGAGGCAGAGAAGGCACTGAGTGTTCCCTGAGGGTGAGGGAAGCTCCTTCCTCATCCTGCCTGGATTTGACTTCCTGCAAGTGGTTTTCCCCCTAAAAATGTCTTTTCTTCATGAATGCTGGACCTAAGGGGTAATTAAAGGATGTGAAATGTATTTTATATGTAAAATATATGAAAAATCCAGCTAGAGCTTTCCACGTTGCAAAGTGCAAAATTAAAAAAAAAAAAAAAAAAGAAACAAATGCCCCTCAAAAAACCCTAAAAACAAAGCATAAAAAAACAACCCCCCCCCAAAAAAACCAAAAACAAAAAAACACATACAAAAAAAAACACATACAAAAAAAACACATACAAAAAAAAACACATACAAAAAACCCCAAAAAAAACCCAAACAAAAAAAAACCCAAACACAAAAAAACCCAAACCAAACCAAACCAAAAAACCAAACAAAACCAAAAAAAAAACCCATACAAAAAAACACATACAAAAAAACCCCAAAAGAACCCAAACAAACAAAAGACCCCAAACACAAAAACCCAAACGAAAACAAAACAAAAAAACCAACAAAAAAACCCAAAAAAATCACATACAAAAAACCCCACATACAAAAAAACCCAAAAAAACCCCAAAATACTCCCAAACACAAAAAACCCCAAAACAAAACAAAATTAAAAAAAAACCAACCAAAAAACCAAACCAAAACAAAAAACCCCAAAAAACCCCATACAAAAAAAAATTTAAAAAAACCCCAAAAACCCAAACAAAAAAAAACCCAAACACAAAAAAAACCCAAAATGAAACAAAAAAAAAAAAAAACAAAAAACCCCACATACAAAAAAACCCCCAAAAACCCCAAACAAACAAACAAAAAACCAAACACACAAAAAACCAAACCAAACCAAAACAACAAAAAAAAAGAAACCCCCCAAAAAACCAACAAAAACCAACCAACCAAAAAAAACCCACTTAGAATTAGATCTTTACATCTAATTTCTTTAAATCTTCTTTACACCAGATTAGATGTTTACATCTAATTCCTAGCAAATTATTCCCATATTCTCAAGTCTCCTCCTCCTCCTCCTCACCCCTGGGATTGTGAACCTTGGTGACACCTCAACTTCTCCTGCAAAAAGAAGGAAGTTGGTTTTTCTAACCCTTAAAAACAACAAAAATTGGTCATTTCCAAAGCAATCCCCCAAGAAAACTGTGCCAGGGCCTCCTCATCCTCACAGGGAAGAGTTTCTTCCTAATATCTAAGGAGGAAATCAGATTAGAAGGTTCAAATGTATTATTTTATATATGCATATAAAATGTATAACTATACATAATACATAGTTATATATTCATATATGTATATAAAATATATTTTATATTCTATATATACATATTAAATTTTTTTATATTTTATATATGTATATAAAATATATACTATACATAATACATTTCTATTTTATATATCCATGTAAAATATATAACTATACATAATCCATAGCTATATTTATATATATTATTTTTCCTAGCAGGAAGTTCTTTTTAAAATTTGCAGGTGCAATAATCTCGGTACGTGAGATTTTTTTAAAATCTGGATTAAAAATCTGGGATTTTTTTTAAATCCAGATTCTTTAAATCTGCATCAAGAACACTCAGGTCACCTCAGTCAAAGAAAACTTTAAAACACAAATTTTACTGTTTGGGTGGGGTTTTTTTCCTCTTTCCCTTCCTTTACGTGGCATAAAGAAAATTACACTATTTCACTGTCTAATTTTATATCATTTAGGGCCAAAAAAGGGATTTTTTTTTGAAAACCCCCAAGACTGCCTTGCATCTTAAAGTAAAAATTTCAAGTCTTTTTTTAATCAATTCATTCTTATTTGTGTGACCAGGATTGTACCTACACGACACAATAATAAGTTAAATTCCTGAAGCATCCACTGAACTTTCATTTAGGGCAGATTTTATTCACATTTAAAAAAAAAAAAAACCCTGAACACCCACCTCAAGTGATTTAAATTCAGCAGAGTTTTAAGATAAAAATAAGCAGGATTTTGAAGTAATTTTCATTTATTTGAGTTACATAATTGGGTGGCTTGTTGGAGCTTAATGGAACAAACAGAGGCAGATCCTCTGATCACAAATATCCAACTGCAGCAACCTACAGCAGGTGCTTCCTGGGCATTATAAATTCATTTTCCTGGCAGCCAGCATGTGCTGCTGCTGCTGAAGAAAAGGTAAACATCAGCTAAATCTACGGTAATAAATTGTAAAAAAAATATAAATAAATAAAAGTAAAGTAAAATAAAATAAAAAGAAATAAAATAAAATAATAAAAGTAAAATAAAAATAAAAGTAAAATAAAAGTAAAATGAAATAAAACTGAAATAAAATGAAATAAAATAGGAAAAGGAAAAGGAAAAGGAAAAGGAAAAGGAAAAGGAAAAGGAAAAGGAAAAGGAAAAGGAAAAGGAAAAGGAAAGGAAAGGAAAGGAAAGAAAAGGAAATGAAAAGGAAGGAAAACGGGGAAAAGGAAATTTCAGGAAAGGAAATTTCAGGAAAGGAAATTTCAGGAAAGGAAAGGAAAGGAAAGGAAAGGAAAGGAAAGGAAAGGAAAGGAAAGGAAAGGAAAGGAAAGGAAATTTCAGGAAAGGAAAGGAAAGGAAATTTCAGGAAATTTCAGGAAAGGAAAGGAAAGGAAAGGAAAGGAAAGGAAAGGAAAGGAAATTTCAGGAAAGGAAAGGAAAGGAAAGGAAAAGGAAAGGAAAAGGAAAGGAAGGAAAGGAAGGAAAGGAAAGGAAAGGAAGGAAAGGAAAGGAAAGGAAAGGAAAGGAAAGGAAAGGAAAGGAAAGGAAAGGAAAGGAAAGAAAGGAAAAGGAGAAATTTCAGAAAGGAAAGGAAAGGAAAGGAAAGGAAAAGGAAAGGAAAGGAAAGGAAGGGAAATTTCAGGAAAGGAAAGGAAAGGAAAGGAAAGGAAGGAAATTTCAGGAAAGGAAAGGAAAGTAAGGAAGGGAAAGGAAAGGAAAGGAAAGGAAAGGAAAGGGAAGGAAAATTTCAGAGGAAAGGAAAAGGGAAAGGGAAAGGAAAGGAAAGGAAGGAAATTTCAGGAAGGAACAGGAAAGGAAAGGAAGGAAAGGGAAATTTCAGGAAAGGAAAAGGAAAGGAAAGGAAAGGAAATTTCAGGAAAAGGAAAGGAAAGGAAGGAAAGGAAATTTCAGGAAAGGTAAAGGAAAAGTAAAAGGAAAGGAAAGGGAAAGGAAAGGAAAGGAAAAGGAAATTTTCAGGAAAGAAAGGAAAGGAAAGGAAGGAAAGGGAAAGGAAAGGAAAATTTCAGGAAAGGAAAGGAGAAGGAAAGGAAAGGAAAGGAAATTTCAGGAAAGGAAAGGAAAGGAAAGGAAAGGAAAGGAAAGGAAGGAGGGAAAGGAAAGGAAAGGAAGAAATTTCAGGAAAGGAAAGTAAAGGAAAGGAAAGGAAGGAAAGGAAAGGAGAAGAAAAGGAAAAGGAAAAGGAAAGGAAATTTCAGAAAGTAAAGGAAAGGAAAAGGAAAGGAAAGAAAAGGAGAGAGGAAAGGAAAGGAAAGAAAGGAAAAGGAAAATGAAAGGAAGGAAAGGGAAAGGAAAGGAAAAGGGAAAGGAAAGGAAAGGAAAGGAAAGGAAAGGAAAGGAAAGGAAATTTCAGGAAAGGAAAGGAAAGGAAAGGAAAGGAAATTTCAGGAAAGGAAAGGAAAGGAAAGGAAAGGAAAGAAAAAAAAGAAAAGAAAAGAAAAGAAAAGAAAAGAAAAGAAAAGAAAAAAAAGAAAAGAAAAGAAAGAAAGAAAAGAAAAGAAAAGAAAAGAAAAGAAAAGAAAAGAAAAGAAAAGAAAAGAAAAGAAAAGAAAAGAAAAGAAAAGAAAGAGTAAAATAAAATAAAATAAAGTTAAAATAAAATAAAATCAAAGTAAATTAAAATAAAAATAAAATCAAATCAATTAAAATAAAAGTAAAATAAAATAAAATAAAAGTAAAATAAAATCAAAGTAAATTAAAATAAAATAAAATAAAAGTAAAATAAAATAAAATAAAAGTAAAATAAAATAAAATAAAATAAATAAAGTAAAATAAATGGATGCACATCCGCAATTTGTAGGGAGATAAACACCACAACTTTTCAGCACCACTGCTCCAAGAATTCCCCAGGAGTGGGCTGTTCAAAGTGATATTTTTAATTACAAGAGATATAAAGGCTCAGGATAATGGTTCTCGTGTTTGAGCACAGAACTCCAGTTCCAGACAGCGTTTCACTGCTCATTTGTACAGAAAATGTGTTCAAAAAAGGTGCTGAGGCAGCAGAGAAGGCTCCTGGCTCTACATCTTCCTCCACAATTGATAGTCTGAATAAAACCCTTCTAAATAATTATGAAATACCGTTTTTAGGGAGCGTTTGGCGGCTGATTTAACGAAGGGTGATTTGCAAGGCAATCACTTCTCCCCGGTGCCGTCGGAAAAACACACATAAAGCATCAGGAACCATCTCCAGCTAAAGCCTGGCTTAACACCCGGCAGTATTTCATGCTCTCAACTGGTTTATAGCCCAAAAATCACGCACAAAAAGGCAACAATTCCTGCTTTTCTACAGCCCCGTCGTTAAGAACTTCAACCCTCTTGAGTTAATGCCCGGAGAAAATTTATATACTTGTAACTTTTTGTAAGAGGCTGAGTAAATCCTGATTTAGGGATCTCAGGGGATTTGTGTCTCTTCGGAGAGGCAGAAGGAGATTTTGGGTGGTTTTGTCATCATAGTTTCATATTTAGGTTCCACCATAAGACAAAATTTCGGGATGTTTTATTCCCGAAGTCACTTTAATCACAATAACGTTCGTGGGACATTCCATCTAAATCAGATCTTGTTCAACCTCAACACAAACCCACCACGATTCTCAAGGAGCAGCTGCACCAAGAGACAGGTGAAAAGAAATTTGTGAGCCAGTTCCTGTTAGATTTTGGGGTTTTTGGAGACGTGGGCAAGAGGTAGAGACCAAATGTGATTAAAGCCTCCATTTCAACCGTCTCTGAAGGACATCTCCAGACCAAAGCCAAAGGGAAAACACTTGACCTCACCAGAATAATGTTTTTGCTTCTGTGTTACACTTTATTCCTCTCCTTTCCCCTATCAAAGCAGGGAATGTGAGGTTTCATGTGGCATTTGTTATTATACAGGTTTTGAAGTAGCTTTGAACTGGAAGGTTAAGAAGAGGAGAATCTCCATGTGAACACACCAAGCATCTCAGTGCATTCTCCAAGATGGATCCAAGAGTGTTTATCCCATATCTGGGAGGAAACCTTGTCCTCTGTAGATACAAAAGAGCCCAAATGAATCCAAAACCTGAGCTACTAGTCCTGGTTTAGCCCAAATTCGGATGAAGAAGAGCTCAAATATCCTGGCTGTGATAGCACTCCAACCACTGTCACCAAGGAAACAGGAGGGAGTGCCCAGCCAGGACTCAACACTCATCCAACAGTTCTGGGGGAGCATCACAAGCACCACGGAAAAAAAACAAACAGTAATTTGAAGTGTTTAGTTCATCCTGGACACTCAGAGAATCCCAGAATGGCTGGAGTTGGCAGGATCTCTGGAGTTCACCTGGTCCAACCCCCCTGCTAAAGCAGCTTCACCCAGAGCAGGTCAAGGTCACATCCAGGAGGGTTCCGGAAAGAAATTCTTCCTTGGACATCAGGAGGAATTTCTTCACAGGAAGGGTGATTAGATATTGGCAGGGGCTGCCCAGGGAGGGGGTGGAGTCCCCAGCCTTGGAGGTGTCCAAGGAAGGCCTGGCCGCGGCACTCAGTGCTCTGGGCTGGGGGACAAGGTGGGCATCGGGCACAGGGATGAGGATCTTTGAGGTCTTTTCCAGCCTCAGTGATTCTGGGATTCTATGAACCAGGGAGAGTGGAAAGTGGTCTTTGGACTTTGAGGGTTTCACTTTAAACTACTTATTTTCCAACCTGCAACATTTTCACAACATGAGTTCCCTGAATCCTGTTTGCCACCTTCCTAAGGGGACAACAGGACAGGACAAGAGGGAACAGCCTCAAGCTGTGCCAGGGGAGGGTCAGGTTGGACATCAGGAGGAATTTCCTCATGGAAAGGGTGTTCAGGCCTTGGTAGGGGCTGCCCAGGGAGGTTTGGAGTCCCCATCCCTGCAGGTGCCCAAGGAAGGCCTGGTCGTGGCACTCAGTGCTCTGGGCTGGGGGACAAGGTGGGCATTGGGCACAGATGATCCCAGAGCTCTTTTCCACCCTCAGTGACTCCGTGATCCCACGGTTTTGTACATCCCCAGAGAAGGAGACTCCACAACCCCTCTGGGCAGCTCTTCCAGTGCTTTGTCACGCTCAAACTAAGGAAGCTTTTCCTCCTATTCAGATGGAACTTGCCGTGTTTCCGTTTGTGGAATCCCTCCTTGTCCTGTCACTGGGCTCCACGGACAAGATTCCAGCCCCATCTCTGACACCTCCCCTCGGATACTGATGGACACTGATGAGATTCCCTTCTGGAAGCTGAAGAGCCTCAGCTCCCTCAGCCCTTCCTCCTAAGGAAGATGCTCCAGTCCCTTCATCATCTTGGCAGCCCTTCCATGGACCCGCTCCAGTCATTCCCCATCTTTCCTGAACTGGGGAACAACAACGTGATAATACAAAGAAAAAACAACAGGAAAAATCATTTCTCAATTAAAGAATGACTTACAATTAATAACTGACATTATTATCAGGCCCAGCAAGGTACATGAAGGCTCCACTCTCCAATCAGAAACCGGAATTTGAAATTTAGAAATGTAAGAACCAAACCAGAAAGATGCTCCGATGGGCCAAGGACTCTTGTTTTCTGTATCTCCAGAAACACAAAAACCCACTCTAAAGAAAGATAAAAACTCTGCTGCACTCAAAAGTTTTCATCCTCTGCAGATCCATTTTTTAATTAAGTTCAAGAGGAGAAAACTGTTCTTTTTACCATGTGGATTTATGACACGGGATTCTCGCCCTGCACAGCGTGACCCAGGCCAGCCACAATAACGAGATGGCTTAATTTAATTCTGAATCCAGAATCCCCCTCCTTTGTTTACTTCAAAATACCCATTTCTGTTCTTCTTGAAAAAACACCTGCAGGTGTTAATTAAGGAAAAAGCACCTTTTAATTCACAAACAACAGCAACACACTGAGATAAAGCTAAAAAAAATATTAGTTTTGTGCTTTGATGGCCACTCCATGGTTTATTCTACATTAATCAAGAGTCTATAAAACCTAAAATTGGCAAACAATAATATATTGAAAGACAGACAGAGAAATGGCATTTTCAGCCCTTATTTCCGGATATTGGAAATTTATTGCGCCATCAAAGCCTAAAACATTTTCCTTTTGCTATTTTTTCCAGGGAAATCATTACTTGCCAGTTGTTTTATCTTTATTACAGTCTCCAAGCTGCACAATCTGATGGATCTGTGGCGTTCCAAGATAAACTCACTCAAGCCTCAAGCGTGAACCGTGTCATTTTTCATTGCCTCCAAGCAAGCAAAATCCAAATATTTCCTGTTCCAAAGCCCCCACCAGCAGGAAAATCATCCCGTGCTCTATGAATTATGGAAAAACCCAAGGAAGTATCGGTTTTATGGGCACCCAAAAACTTACTCCAAGCAGAGATAAAATATAAGATGTTTACACTGCAGAGGGTTCATCAGGTTTTTTTTTTTTTGCTTCCTTGGACACCGGTGAGTTCGTGAATGATTTCTGACAGCCTTGCACAACATCCCAAAATGTTTGGAACAATCCAGCTGCAATATTAATGAGGGAATAACGGCTCTGAGTGCTGAGTTTCAATATTTAATGGGCACGAGGCTGGACGTGCCGCGGAAAGGCGCGGCTGGGAAATCACGGGAGCTGCCAAGGGATTGGAAAAGACGTCAGGAAAACAACTGGAAGCTGCAGTGAGGCCTGAGAGGTGTGAAATGGGAGATCTCTCCCATTTGGTTTCTCGGGGCTGATGGTTCACCTGACTGCAAAGGCAGAGAAATCACCTCGAGTTCACCTGATTCTGCAAAAATATAACTCGGGACAGGGATAGAGAAACAAATCATCTCAAAGGAGACGCCGTGTCCTTCACCAGAGTCTCAGGCAATTCCAGAAAGTTCTAAACTGAAGTGATTTTCCACCTCTATTTACTCATTAAAAACATTATTCTCTTCTCATGTAAGACTCTGCACACTGCGGGTGACAGGAGCCACTCCTGACATTACAGCAACCACATTCTTAATATCTGCCTTAAAATTCCGTTTCTGAACGTTTCAGATCGTGAAAACATTAATAGAAAATATTATTTTCTGCATCTTGGTGTAAAAAGGACGTTTTGCCTTCGATTTTTTTCGTGCTCTTATTGCTCAGCCTGGAGAAAAGGAGGCTCAGGGGGGACCTTCTGGCTCTGCAAGTCCCTGACAGGAGGGGGCAGCCAGGGGGGAAGTCGGGCTCTGCTCCCAGGGAACAAGGGACAGGAGGAGAGGGAACGGCCCAGGAAAGGTTCAGGTGGGATATTGGGGAAAATTCCTTCATGGAAAGGGTGGTCAAGCATTGGAACAGGTGGAGTCCCCATCCCTAAAGGGATTTAAAATCCATGTGGATTTTTGGGGCCGTGGGTTAGTGGTGGCCTTGGCAGTGCTGGGGAATGGTTGGGCTCAACCCTAAAGGATTCCAGTCTAAATTATTCCACGACTCCACGACTGTCAGCTCGAGCTTTAAAATCATGGAATATAAACTCAAAAAAGGAACAGGCAGATCCTCAAACCCAGACTTATCATCATTTCTTTAGTGCTTAATCCAACACTGTTCAAACGTGATACGGGCCCAAATTCCTCCTCACTTTCTGCACCACCACAAGCACAACCAAAACTCACTGGCAAATTCATCCCAACTGGCCAAGAGCTCCATGACTATGGTTGGGAGGGGGAAGAGCTCACCCTTGGGAGTATTCCTGCACTTCTTATGATGAAATTTAACAACTCCACTGCTTTATTCCACATCCACTTCTTCCTCAGGGTGACCTTAACATTTGCCACACACACACAGAATTTCACACTTGGTTCCTTATAAGTATTGCTGAAAACAAAGAAGTGAACATCCCATCACAGGCTCATCTTTGGTCAGTCCCAAACTGTCTTACAGCTCTTCCATTGGTTTGGGACGTGTCCTAAAGCAGGAAGGAGGATGACAAGATGTCAGGTGCTTTGCTTTATTCTTTTCTTTGGCAGAACTCCCACCTGGAGTTGTGTGTCCAGCTCTGGGATCCCCAACACAAGGAAGACGTTGACCTGTTGGAGCAAATCCAGAGGAGGCCTCGGAGCTGCTCCAAGGGCTGGAGCCCCTCTGCTCTGGAGCCAGGCTGGGAGAGCTGGGAATGTTCACCTGGAGAAGAGAAGGCTCCAGGGAGAGCTGAGAGCCCCTTGCAGGGCCTAAAGGGGCTCCAGGAGAGCTGGAGAGGGACTGGGGACAAGGGATGGAGGGACAGGACACAAGGAATGGCTTCCCAGTGCCAGAGGGTAGGGCTAGATGGGATGTTGGGAAGGAATCGCTGGCTGGGAGGGTGGGAAGGTCCTGGCCCAGGTTGGCCAGGGAAGCTGTGGCTGCCCCTGGATCCCTGGAAGTGTCCAAGGCCGGGTTGGAGCAACCTGGGATAGTGGAAGGTGTCCCTGCCCATGGCAGGGGGTTGGAATGAGATGATCTTTAACCCAAATCATTCTGTGATTCCATGAAGTTTGTTATCCAGCCCCAGAAAACACTGGATAAAAGACAATTTATCTTGGTTAAAAGTATGTCCCACCTTGTCTCACATAACCATTTCTTTCCACTGCCTGAAATTCCCCCCCCTCTAAACTCCAGACTTGTCACATCACCCAAAGAGAGTCCAAGCAACACCTTTCAGTAGAACACATTCATCCATCTCCCTCTTCCAGCTGCCTTCCAACCTCAGCAAAACATCTGCCAACTGAAAAATCCTTGCTAAAGGCCACGGGATTTTCTGTGCCAGTCCCTGATCAAAAGATCCAAGGTAATGATTTCAAAACTCAGTTAGACACTCAAATTAATTGAATTTATCCACATTTATTTATGGACAGCTCGTGAACACTCAGGGCAACAAGGTCACCAACTCTTGCCAGTGGTGGAGTTGGAGATATTCGGGTTGTGGGGGTGTTTTTGGTGTTGGAAGAAGGGGATGAGCAGAAGGGGGGCAGGTTTTTTGAGGAGATTTTATAATTACACTTCATAAAGCTTTTCAATTATGTGCATATAAATCAGTATTTCTAGATAAAGACAAAACAGATGAGCAGATTTCTACCTTTATGCCCGAGGCACAAGGAGAACCCACATCACAAGAGCAAAACCGCTTTCCATCATTTGTGCATGTATTTAGCCATCCACACAACTCCACTTGAAACTACTTCCCAACTTAAGATCTCTCCTCTTGGGATCTCCAAAGGCAGTCACGGAATTACGACAACATTAATTATCCCTTAAAATGAAGTGACAGCTCCCACATTGTTTTATTATTGTCATTTTTAAATGTTTCTCTGCTGCCTCGACTCGTTTGCTACTTCTCAAAAGGAAAAGAGCTCGGCAGTTTGAAAGCAAAGGTTTCTTTAAAATTGCCCAGAGGGGGGAAAACAGGGGGTTTTTTTCCTCCTTCCCACCTGAATCCGAAATATGAAGCAATATTATTTTTGTGGATGTTCTCGCTGGCTTCAAGCCATTTTCCCATCTCTCCCAGAAAATAACCTGATGGAGATGAAGCTCGGTGCAGCAGTTGGCAGCCGAGATGGCAGGTTTTAAAATGGGAAGTGAAAAATAATCCCTTGAAAATGGGGGGTTTATAAAGGCAGGAGTGAATTACGGCGCCGCTTTCTCTGATTTCCACTTCCCATCTCCGAGGTTCATCTCTCCACATAACTGAGAACTTGGCATAATGGTTTTAATGGGGAATCAGAGCAGTGACAGAAATCTTGGGAGACCGACTCTGCCACTGCCAAATGCCTTTTTTTCCTTCACTGAAAACACCAAGGGAAGTTGAACAGGTTTCTAAGACACTTTTGATATTTCCCAACCTCATTTTTATGCTTCTTTGGCATTTTTGCAGGAAAAAATCCCACACGAAACTTCCCTGGGTTTAACAGTTGGATGTAAAAGGCATCATTTTATAGTTAAATCTCTCCTCAAACCTCAAATTCCTTCACACTTAATCTTGGCTTCTCCCCTCACCTGCAGAGGGACAGTCTGAGCCTCCTCATTCTCTCTTTTCCTGCGACAGAGCACCGTTATCCCATAATCCTTCAGACCTCAGGAATATCATGGCTGTTGAAGGATAAATCCACTATTAATCTTTTGCTCTGTGTGAGATCAGACGAGGGGGGAAAAAATGGTTTGAGGGGTGGGAGGAATAAAACCCGGGGAAGTGATGCCAAAACTCGCTGCTGCTCCACGTTTCCCAACCCTGAGGCTGAAGATAACCAGAAGAAATAGGTTATACACAATAAACTTGAATCTGGATAACCAAAAGAAATAGGTTATACACAATAACCTTGAATCTGGATAACCAAAAGAAATAGGTTATACACAATAACCTTGAATCAGGGACTATCCTGAGCTGGAAGGGACTCCTAAAAATCATGGAGTCCAACCCCTGGAATGCTTTGGTTTGTAAATGAAGAGCCCTCAGCAGGCCCTGGCATTTCCTGATTCACTCCAGAAAATACACTCTGATACCTGATCCTACATTCCAGAAAAGCCTTCCCTGCAGTCTCAGTTACTATTTTAGCTCCTCCCTGAAGTCACAACTACTATTTTGAGTCCCCTTTCTACCACCTGAAGCTCTTCAGGTGTGCAAGAAGGGATTCATGCACATGGACATGTCACCTTAGCAAGGGTCACATCAGTCTTTCTTTCCAGTTTCTATGCAGTTTCTGACTTCCCTTCCCTGTTTATCACCATCAAATATCCAAGTTTCACTCTCTCAAATCAATAACCAGTTGGGTTTCTTTTTTTCTGAAACACTGAATACATACTAGGAAAAGGTCAAGATTCCCAGCGTTTGTGGAAGACAAGTCATACTGGATAAAGGTGTCTGAAAAAAGATGGAATAATTATCCAGAGCCTTGAGAAACGTGGCAGTACCACAGAACCATGGAATGGTTGGGGTTGGAGGGGAATTAAAGATCATCTCCAAGCCCCCTGCCATGGGCAGGTACACCTTCCACTATTCCAGGTTGCTCCCTGGACACTTCCAGGGATCCAGGGGCAGCCACAAGAACAACAAGAGTAATGAAGATAATTCCCTCTAAAAGCAGCTTCTCTCAGTCATATTTTCCAATATTGACTCTCCCTCTGCAATGTCTTCTTTCCCTGACAAGGTTTCCATGAAGTCTGCCCAGAGGTGTCCAGCTCTGGTGCAACTCTGTCAATCCTTCCCCTGCTAAAGGTGATGATCCCTTGGGTAATTTCCAGTTAATTTGTTTTTAAAAAAAAGATTCAACTCTTATTCCTGACCAGTCAAAACAACTACAATCACTGTTACTCCTTCAGAGTATTCCCAGCTTTCTGCCCTGCTGTCAGCAGCAGAGAAATGTAGTTTTCCAGCCTGTTTTCACTCTTAATCCAAACACTATCAAGCAGCAGAAAACCAGATAACAACTCTTTCCAAAAAAAAAGAGGCTTTTTGTCCCCTCATGAGAACAACCCTACAAGAAAAAGCAGGTTTCCCAATTCAACACAGCTGGAAAACCATCATCACTCAGGAAGAAAATAATCCTTTCAGGGGTTTCCTCACAACTGCACCACTCACATGGAACTGAGATCCATTAATATGCTCTTCATAACTTCAGCTTGCTAAAATAACAGAATGAATCTCATAAATAAATCAATCCCTTGATTTTTTTTTTTCTTCCCCCTTGTTCTCCTATGCCAGGAAACCAGAATAAACATGCCATTAAACCAGAAATCAATGGGAAGTTTTAAAACACACACTTGCACAGGAAAGGTCAGGCCCCCGGTATCGATTTTAGTGTCGCAATTTTGGTGTGCAGCAGCTTCCCAGAGGTTCCTCTCTGATCCTGCTCTTCCTTCTTCTCCCACTTTATGTTCCCCACCGGTGGATTTGTTGTTCTCTTCTGCACAAGTCTACTCCAAGTTTGCTAAGAGCTTGTTAGGTGTGAAGCTCTTGGATGTATCAGAGTATCAGTTCAACCACCAAGGGATGAGCAGTTATTTACACACCCTCCCCCTTCAGCACAACAGCAAAATAACCCGTGAAAAATTAACTGTTGCAATCTAAAAACCTACTCCTGGAAGCCACCTCCGAGGGGGTTTGGAAATACAGAGGTTGCAAGAAGTTTTTAATGATGGAGAAACCGTCACATCGTGTGGAGCCCAGAGAGCCCCCTGGGACAGACTCCAGCAATTCATCCCCAGGGAATGGTTGGAAATCTGCCTCTGCATGGTTCAAGCATTTGTCAGGTGGTTTGCAAGAGAAAAGTTACCAAAGAGTAACCCGAGAGATGTCAAAACCCATCCCAGAATCACAGGATGGGTTGGGTTGGAAGGGACATGAAAGATCATCTGGTTCCAACCCCACTATCCCAGGTTGCTCCAAGGTCCATCCAACCTGGCCTTGGACACTTCCAGGGATCCAGGGGCAGCCACAGCTTCTCTGAGAAATCCATTTCAGCCCCTCCCCACCCTCCCAGACAGCAATTCCTTCCCAATATCCCAGCTAATATTCCACTGGGAAGCCATTCCCTGTGTCCTGTCCCTCCATCCCTTGTCCCCAGTCCCTCTCCAGCTCTCCTGGAGCCCCTTTAGGCCCTGCAAGGGGCTCTCAGCTCTCCCTGGAGCCTTCTCTTCTCCAGGGGAACATTCCCAGCTCTCCCAGCCTGGCTCCAGAGCAGAGGGGCTCCAGCCCTTGGAGCAGCTCCGTGGTCTCCTCTGGAGTTGCTCCAACAGCTCCGTGTCTTTGTTGTTCTAACGAGCTTTTTGGTGACCACACCAGAAAATAAGGAGAAGGCACCACAGGAAGGGATAATAGAGATCCCACCAGGAAGATCCAGAAAGCTGGATAAGGGCTGAATTAGAATCCAAATTAATAATAATAATAATAAAAGAAAAAAAAAAGGTAGATTTGTACATATGATACAAGGTGGTTCAGGGACACTGAAACACTCCCGAGGCTGCAGGGAATAGTTTTCTTCTGGATCTGCTGGTTAAATCCCTAATTTCCAGACACCCACCACTTCCCATCCCCTGAGAGCGACCACCCTTCAGTTCCCTTCACAAGAGATTCTGGTGACTCTGGAAAAGAAACTGTTCCTTTTACAGCTTCAGGTGAAGTCACCTGGAGAAGTTCAGGCATGTTCCTCCAACCAAATTAACCCATTCCCGAGATTTTAATTTTAAATAAGTTAATTTTGCAGGGTTGGCACTGTCTACGCAGAGATATTTAAATATTTAAGAAATATTTAAGGTACTTTATCACTTCTAATCCTTCTTAATAAGATTTTAAGTAAAATTGCACCAATTCTCGGTGCTGGGCCTGATAATTTTCTGCCTTGAAGACCTGGCAAAAGAGTCACTGAAGGGCCATCAAATCAAACCAAAGTCTTTTTTTTAAGCCTCTCCCTGCCTTAAAATTTCTTTTTACAGCAGGAGTTTTCCTCTAAGAAATTAATGTTGGAGTCCTGTGATACAGGAAAATCCAAGTTCAAGGAAGCAGGGAATGGTATTATCTGGGTCTCTTGGGACAAAATGCTCAGCACAAGAAATAAGACTGAAATTTCCCCGATTTTCAAGGGGGAAAAAAAAAAAAGAAGGCAAGTCATCGTTCCTGAATGTCCAATTTCCATGGAAAATCACATCCATCACTTGTCTTGGAGCCTGTGTATTTTCCTGGAGGAATCCAGCAGTCTGAGGAGGTTGGAAGTTGCTACAATTTTGTCATTTTGCTGACGGTGGAAGTTGTTAATTTTGCTTTTTTCAAAACACCTTTTCCTCTGTGCAGGACGAAAATATTTATATATATATATTTTTTAAATATATGTATTTCTTTTTATTGATATATTTATATATATTTTATATATCTATTTATAAATATATATGTATATAAATTATCCGTTTATAAACGGATTTATCGAGCACCATCAGTATCCTGGACCTTAAAAAATTAACAGTTTAATATTCAAGGACAAGATCAGTGCATGTAGCAGAGAAACTTCCACTCAGTTCAGAAATTAGACATCAGAAAATGACCTATTTGCCCCTTGCCTGTTCTGTGTTAAAACTCATTGATTTCTTGGGAAATCACGAAAAAAATCAGGAAAAAACCACTGAATATTTGCTGAGCTTATCCAGAACAAGCAGAGAAAAGGCAAAATTCAAGTTATTTCCAACTGGGCCACTGAGCTGTGGAGATTTCCCTGCAGAACTTGCTGGAACACACACACCTCTTGCTGATGGGGAATCATCACCAACATTAACAAAATGAGTCACAGAGTTCCAGTGGTGAGACTGAAATCCCAAATATTGTCGTATTTTCTATCATTTCTGTCACAGCAAATAACCAGTTTCCCAAACTTTCCATCTCTCTCTGTTATGACACTGCAAAATAAGTTCAGAACTTTGTGAAACTGCATCAACAATTATCATTTCTTCCCTGTCACCACCTGTCAAACTCAACTTCTTGTGTCCATTCTCTCGTTTTTTTGTTACCTTGAGTATCATCCTTGAAACTGCAGTTCTGCCAAATTCAGTTGCAAATCAAACAATAATCAACTTTTAAATCAATAATTAACTTTTCTAAATGGAAACACTTTTCAGAACAAACATTTCAAATGCTCAGAAACTGAAGTGAGAAACAACAGTTGGGCTGAGTAAAAGGAGGAGTGAAGCAGAAATAGCTTTGGCTCCTCACTGGGGTTTGTGGTCAATGTGAAAAAAAAAAAAAGAAAAAGAAAAATTAGGAAATACAGGACAAAAAAAATTAGGAAAATCAGGAAGCACAGCATGGAGGTACCACATTCCTGTTTTCCACAATTGAGAGGGCACAGGAATACTTACACCAGTCAGAGCAAAGGTCCAATTTAATCAGAAAACCCACCTCCAACACTTCCCAGTAGATACATGAGAAAAACAGGACACAAAACAAGACATCCTTCCTTCAGGGACAGCTCAGTGCTGGGAAAAGAAACTTTGCTCCCTCATAACGTGATGGAAGGGGGAAAAAAGGGCTTCTCTGCACAGCAACTGCTTTCATTCAATTTATCCAAGTAAGTTTATTCCCAGGGATGAATCAGAAAAGCAGCTTTAATAAAGCACTGCCAGGAATGTTTGTCCCTGAGTTGGATGCAGGAGCAGAGAGATGAGGGAATGTCCCGGCCCAAGGCCCTCAGACATGAGGGAATTTCCATCCATGGACAACGAGCCCCACACGTCGTGACAGGAGCTTTTAACCTCGGGAACAACTTCCAATGTTTCCATGGAGTTTGAAATCACAGGATACCCTGAGCTGGAGGAACCCACAAGGATCATTGATCCAACTCCTGGCCCTGGAGTTGGATTGATCCAACTCCTGGCCCTGGAGTTGGATTGATCCAACTCCTGGCCCCACACACCCCAACAATCCCACCCTGTCCCTCAGGGCATTGTCCAAACGCTCCCAGAGCTCTGGCAGCCTTGGGAAGTGCCCCCTGCCCTGGGGAACCTGTTCAGTGCCAACCACCCTCTGGGAGAAGAACTTTTCCCTAAAATCCAACCTAACCCTGCCCTGGCACAGCTCCAGCCATTCCCTGGATTCCAGCCATTCCCTGGATCCCATCACCGGCCACAGGGAGCAGGGATCGGAGCTGCCCCTCCTGAGGGAGCCGCAGATCCCGGGGAGGTCCCGAGGGAAGAAAATCCTGTGAAGGTTCCTTATTATTTGTGGGAAAATGGAAGTTGCCACCCGGTTTTCACCCTGATCCAGAAATTCAGAGCAGCTTCATGTTCTCAGCACAGAAAGTTTGTAACCAACTCAATCCCACAGAGTTGAATACACATGAAAAAACATGTGGGAATATGAGAGATCGACGGGTGCAGGATTTTGGACACATGTCCTAAATCCAGGTCTAACCCCTGTTTTATGTGTAATTATTCGACTGTTAAACCAGAGCTGCAGTTCCTGTATTGGCAGGGAGCTGAAGGCATTAAAACACAATTGAAGAGTATTTTTTCAGCTCTTAATCCCAGAAATAAGAACAGACCTTCACTGTATGTAGCGAGAGGTAAGAGGAGCCCATCTGCACTGGGGATGTATGTGTGAATAAATAATTTAGATAGAAGTTAAAATTACAACTTCCTTCACAGCCTCGAAATGAGGAAAACACGTTTTGCAATCAAATCAAAATGTGGTCACACACTGCACACAGAAATCAGCCATTAGACAGTTGGAATCACACAACAAACTGTTGAAAGCTTCAGACATTTATATGTTTAAATGTTATTTCACTTCGAGACTGGAAAAAAACAGCATTTTTGAGGGGAAAAAACCAATATTTTTGAAGAAGGAACGAGAATGTGAATATTCAAAATACACCACCTATGGTAAAACAATCCTCAAGAGGAATGTGGAAGTAAAAGAACCTTAATTTTTTTGTCACAAGTGCCTTGAAAGTAGTGGGTTATCAAATGAAATTGTTAATATATTAGTAGTAGTTGTAGTTTTGTTCTGTTTTCTAACATTGCATTAATGTGTTTGGTTTTTGTATCACAAATTAATTATTACAGGTTGTATTTCGTGTTTGTATCACCCAGAACACTCTGTACCTGCAAGACAAAATAACTGAACACTCTGCACTCTTTTAATGTTTTGAAAAGACAAACTTCAACCATAATTCAGCCCATAAAGACCTTAAAAATTACTTAAGAAAAACATCTTTTAAAGCCGTGTCATCCAACACAAAAAAGCCTCTACACTCTGTTTGAAAGGTATTTTTATTATATATCATTATTTATTTTATTATTTTTTATTTTTCGTATTTTATATTAATTTATATTTATATTTTATATTTAATTATATTATTTTTACATTTATTAAATATTATTTCTTATTAGTTCTATAATTATATATTGTGTAAAAATTATAATTAAAAAATCCTCGCCGTGGCTAAAAAAAAATCAATTAAATAAATTAAATAAATCAATTAAATAAATAAAGCAAAACTAAAAACTGCCAACAAGACTTGATATTTGGGGTTTTTTAATCCTCTTTACTAATTTATTTGGATGCTTTTAAATTCCAAAAGCTCTGATTTTTCACCCTCATTTTAAGACAACGAGAAGATGTTTTGACATGGAGCATCTTCCCCATTAATCCTGAGTCAAAGAGAGGGAAGACTTCAGCATTATTCCCTAAAAATTCCAGCATTATTCCCTAAAAATATCATCTCTCTGAAAACCTTCTCCCTCCCTTTCCCAGCCTGGGATAACTGAATTATGGAAAACTGAACGGAAGGGACTGAAAAGAGTTAAATTACAAAACGCTGATGTTTCAAACCAGACATTTCTGTATTTTAATCACATTTAACTCCAGTTTCGAGCAGCCAACACGAAGCTCAAATACAACCCAAGTTTTCCTGTCAGAGCCCAGTTCCAGAGAGAAGAGATTTCACTGTAATTTATTGATTTCCTTTATTGCTGATGCCAAAAAAAAAAAAGAGAAAAGCCTGATTTTTTTTTTTTTTTTCCCTGGGACATTATAGAGTCCTATCTAATTATATACTCCATCAACCAAACTCAATTAAATAATAATATGATGATGTGGAGGAAACCACTCAGATATATGCAGGCAGTTTAAGTAGTTCTAATTACATTCTAATATTTTTTAATCCATCATAATGAGCTTTTCTTCCCATTCTCAGAGCGGGGGACAACGTGTAAGTTAATATTTATATTCAGTGTGTCATTATCTGTTTGTGCTAATCACTGAAAATATAAATAAACACACTAATGGACTAATAAGTCCACTGAGTTCACCAGGCACCAAAATCTATTTCCAATTTAAATGGGAATTTTTAATTGCTAAGAATGGCTTTCAGTTCACTCTTAAAAAACAAGCTTAAGAAAGGAATGTTTCAATAGATAGAAATTATATCCAAGATTTTTCTACCAGGAAACTGTTTTTAATAAAGTATTTGGCATGTTCAAAGCAACCAAACTGTACTAGCAAATCCACTCAAGCCCTGCTGCAGCTCCCAGAAATCTCTGGAATTCGTAAAAATGACAAGAATTGTCGTTTTTCCTGCTGTTAAAATGTTCCTTGTGGGGTCACAAGGCCCCCACCCCCGCCCTGCTCTGCTGTTTCTGCCCCTGCACCACAAAGTGATGGTTTGGACTCCAAAGAAATCATCAGATTGAGCTTAAAATGCTGCAAAAAAGCCACGCTCAGGAGGTCAAAAGGGATTTAGAGCAGCTCTGACGTGGAAATCCCAATTTATTTGCTCTTTTAACACGTATTTAATACCAAAACTCGCTCAATATCTCACCTGCCACCGTCTGAGGGCACGAAAGGAAGCAGTTAAATAAAAATAAAAGCACTGAGCACACGTTTAATTGAAATCCTGCCCGTTATTAACGAACCAACCTCCTCTTTTGAGCTTCAGAGTCTCTCCTGGCTCGTTCCAAGGCCAGTTCTTCAGCTATTCTTTTCTTCAGCTCTTCATTATTAACTGCAATTAGAAGCAAAAAATTAGAAGAAAAATGCAATTAAACGTTAACAGAACACAAAACTATTCCCAATTACAGAAACAACTGCATAACACGGCGCTTTAGTTTGTTTATTTGCTTTTTTTTTTTTCTGTAGAGCAGCTGGAGTGCTCTTTGTGCTTTTAACCAGCTTGGAAATTTTAGCCCACACAACATTGAGTTAAAATTCCTCTTTTTTTTTTAAAAATTACTCTTCTCAAACGGCTTTTCAATTAGTGCAGCCTGCTGAAAATTAAACAACACGCACTATATGTTAAATTAAATGCATTTTTTTCTTCAGGAATTACGCCTTTGTAAAGTAAAATCGGGGGGGGATGAGACAGAGACATAAATGGTAAAGTCATAAAACGCTGGGTTTTATTCATACAGAAGCAATACTTGATTCTTTGTGTGAAGAATCAAGTATTTTCAGCTGCATATTTTACCCAACAAAGCACTTACAACATCCTACATATCCAGGTTCCTAGTTCCTATTGTTAGATAAGGATTTTGCCTCAAACCCTCCCAATTTTGTTTAAACAAGCAGACAAGAAAGGAATATTTGCTTCCCTTAGGTTGTGTCAGATGAATTAATGAAAGCCTGGCGAAGAAATAAATGAAAAAGAGAATATGAATTGAGTTTTCCACACAAAGGTAGAAAAGTGGGAGAATCACCAATCCTAGACAGACACCTATAAAACTACCAAAATCCATGGAAATCCTGGAATAAAGTTCTGCCTACACCAGCTGGAACTCTGCCTGACTCTGGAATTCCAGGACAGGCAAAGGGGTACTTCCCTCATTCCCATGAAGCTCAGATGTTGCTGAGAACACAGCTGTGCTGGGCAGGGCACGTCTCCAGGATGAAGGACCAACCACCTCCTCCCTAAGACCTTGCTCTGTGGTGAACTCGCCACCGGCTGCAGCAAGAGAGGAGCCCCAAAGAGAAGATACAAGGACTGCCTGAAACAACATCTCAGCCTTGGTCATATTGATCAACAGAACTGGTCTACTCTGGCCTCCAATCAGGAGGCCTGGAGACACACCATCTATAACGCTGCTGATGCCTTTGAGAAAGCAGCAGGATCACCCTTGAGAAGAAAAGACAACGCAGAAAGAACTGAGTCTTGCAGAATTTACCACTGTCAGAGACTGAAATGTTTAATGATTTATGCATTCTAGGAGACTTTTGCAGGCTTTTGACTCGCATGGACAGCTGGGCCCATCCTTCCCTCCAGTGCTGAAGGTGTGAAGCCCTGAAAAGGCAAGAGCGGAGCTTGCAGGCTTTTGACTGTTGCATTATACCTCTGATGGGCAATTGAAGGTGTCAAGCCCTGAAAAGGGAGGACCTCTGATGGCCCACAACAGCCCATCCCCCTCTCTGCCAATCTAAAAAAAAGGTGGGAACCAGGCCAGACACAGAAAAACTCTGTGCAGGGCCCAGGGAGAGGTTGGAGGCTGGAGGCATGGCCCGGGACACTGACCATGGATATAATAACTCATAACTTCTTGGAGTGTGGGTGTGGCAGGAAATCTGCAGTATATGAGAAAACTGTGGTTTAAACATGTTTCAAAATGGCTTTTTGTAGTCTCTTCGTTAACTCATGCTTTCTTCTTCCCAACACCCCCTGTGAAGGACTATTGTCTCCCATGCAGGAATGTCCTGGGAAGATGTCCTAAGGTGTTCTCATTGGACCTTTTTAAACCCTTCCTATTGGTTGTTAACCCCTTCCTGCAACCTGTGAATCCTCCTAAGCCTATAAATGTAACCCCCCCAACAATAAACTCTCTCTTGCCTCCTCTCCACACTGGTGTGCTGTCTCTGTGCCTGCCACGGAGCCACGTGGGTGGAGAGAGGGGAGAGCACCTCTTCCCTCCAGGCTCAGGACCCTGAAGAAACCCCTGGCACTGGAGTCTCCTCCCCCCATCCACTCAAGCCGTCGGAAATGGTTCCTCAGATGGAAACGGAACTAGAACTGGGACGCCCCACACCACGGGGGGATAGAGATCCAGATGTGGGGGCTTCCCTCTTTCACCCCCAGCAGATCAAGGCCACCACTTCAACTGACAGACCTGGAAGCTGCAACTACCAAGTTCCATCGCTGGACCCCGTGGGCGGTGACTGTAGACATCTGTCCACTCTCAGCTTTTCTTTCCCTTCCTCTCCCTTAGCCTTATCCTGTCTTTCCTTTCTCTCCCTTATGCCTTTTCCCCCCAGGGGTTATCCCTATGATATACAATCTAGATGACAACACCCAAAATGCTGACATACCTGTCAAAACAAAACTGTTAAAATAAACCCTACCTATCTATGTTTTCAGACACTGATTATTCAGTGTCGTTTCACTCTAATCCACCCCAAGGGAATTATTGATAAGAACCTGGGTTACTCCTCTCCCCTTTTTCTGGGGCGGGTCGTAACAAGACCCGAGGAGTCTTTCTGCTGTGCCTTTTGCAACCAGTCGTGCCTGTCTCGTATTGGCCTCTTTAGCCACCAACGTGGGGAGAGCCCTTCCCAAATCTTCGTTCACGAAGCCCAGCCATGATGATTATCCCAAAATCATTATTCCCCCTTCCCACGATGGTTTCACCGAGCCCGGTGTGCAACTCGTCTCATCCCGAAGCAGCCTCGGAAAACGGGGAGTTTTATGAATGGATGAAGCAGCTCCATCAAGTTTGTGGGAGTCTCAGCCAAGTAGTTCAGTTATAAACATCTTAAGGAAAGCAGAAGGAATCGATATCCTGGAATCAATCTCCAGGGAACGCTGAGACGACACAGAGGGAAAAATGGGGGGGACATTTGAGAGAGAGCTCAGCCTAAAAATGTAACAAAACAGGTGCAAATTCCGAGGTGAAGATGAAACTTTTCCCACATCGCCGCCACAAACCCGGCTGGAAAAGCAAAGCCCTGTTTTATTGGGAATATCTGGGCTGGCAGCAGCATCAATATCTTGTTGAGCAGCATCTGCATCACGAAATTTATTGTTCTGCAGTGCAAAAAAAATGAGTACAAGAACTCCAGCAGACCATGGAATGGTTTAAGTCGTAATGAGAAAAGAAAAGCCAATAAAGACATTTGCCCTTAACAATCAATTAAGCTGCTCATTGATCAGCCAGCTACTAATAGGGAATAAAAGTGGAGCTATAGATCATTCAATAGAATTATTGTAAGATACAACTGGGGAGCTCCCAAATGGGAACTTTGTGGTGTTTCAGTTAAAAAAGCTGCAGTTCTACGAGGAGGAGGGATTTGGTCCAGGGGGAAGAAGCATTTAAAAGGAGAAAAGTTAATTTATTGCAAAAGAAGACTGTAGATAAATGAATCATATTTCTCTGATGGCAATTTCTGCTCAGACTCCAGGGCAATAAAACAAGACTGTTGACTTGAAGTACCGGGAAATGTCAGAACCTGGAGGGTGCAAGACTGCTAAAATATTCATATATTAATATAATAGTATTAAAAATTAAATTAAAATATTTTTTTTAGCCATTCCCACCTCCATCCCCTTTAATATTTTAAGTTCTTCAGGGTGCTAATGCACAGCTCCCACCACAAACCACTGTGGAGATTTGATATTTCTTATCTGTCCACCTTTGAAAGACGTGATCCTTCCCCCCCCTTTCATGCACAGGTTCAGACTTCAAAAAGGTTACAGATAAAATAACCATTTGTTATTATTTAAACTATTATTATTATTATTATTATTATTATTATTATTATTATTATTATTATTATTATTATTATTATTATTTTATTTAAACCATTTTTTATACACTGCAAGGACACATATTTGGTTCAGATAACCTCCCCTCCCCCTACAAACACGAAAAGGGAAATTCAGATCCTTTTGTATTTAAAGCTTTAAGTCCTGAAAGCAAGAGGACAAAAGAGCCAAGGATAGATCTGGAGAATCCATAAATTACATCCACTCTGTGTCTGTTGGTCAAAACCCGGGATCACACCCAGGGAAATAGAAGAGAGGAATTCCAGAATAAAAATTACAGCATTTTTACTCCAGTTTTCTGTTAAATTATTCCTGATGGCACCCTGGCTTCAGATGGACCTGAAGGGTGAAAGGATGGTGTGCTGAAAAGGAAAGTTTCAACACTTTTCCCTTTCAGTCTTTTCCAGACAAGGAAGAGACCAAGATTCCACCCAACCACCTGAAAAAGGACTTATTCTGCCACCTTTTTAAAAGGCCAGGAGCCCTGATTTCTATTAAAAATATATTTATGAAGAAAAAGAACATGCAAAGCCATTTGATGAAACCTTTGTGCTTATTCTCCCACTTGTGCTTCAGCATCAGACAGGTGAGAAACCAGAAAGCCAATTCCATGTTTCCCAGGTCCAAAAAGCTCTGGAGAGTCACAGGGACAACTGAGGAGGGCAGAGGAGAGAAGGGCCCTGAAGAGCTGCTCATTCCCAGCGAGTCCTGAGGGCTCAGATATATAAAATGTGCTCCATTTTGGAATTCCAGGAGCAGCATCAGGGAAAAGACAAGACAAGACATGATGACAACAATTTTTGAGGAGCCAGCAGCAATTTTATCCCTCAGTTGGTGCACAAGGGCAGGTGCAGCTCAGCTGCTCCCATATTATTTGACTCCAACTCCTCTGCTCTTTCTCATCCCAAGATCCAAATCCACAGCTTTTTCCTCTCATTCTAAAGCAGTTGCCTCATAGAAAAAAAAAAAAAAAGAAACAATCAGCAGGGTATCAAGATTTCAACCCAAAGCAGTAAACAACCCACCTCGGGGAAAGCAAGACACCTGCAGCCTCCAAAATGTGAGCCTGCGAAACCAGGAATGGGATGTGGACAAATTAATCAAATCACTTCCAGCCTGCAGAGCTGGGAATCTGCCCATTAGCCTCTCATTTGCAAAAAATCATTAATGGAAGCAGCATTTATTAGCAGGCAGCTTCAGTGAATTCTCTTGAAAGGGCAGGTGCATTAAGTTATTAATGAAGAGACACTTAGGTTTGATACAATCAAAGGCCTTTTAGGAAATGCTCAGATAAATGATATGCAGAGAATGAATTTACAACCAAAAAAAAAAAACAAAAGGAAGAAAGAAAATAAACTAGATTATTTAAGTTATTTAGTTAAAGTTTTGCTGCTAAAAAACTGTCCAGTGAACAGGAGATCCTTCAGAAAGCAATTTCTCCGAGGGCAGCACGGAACCATATGTGATCCCCCCTCAGGACATCTGACCATCCTTAAGAGAGAAACACTGGATTTTATGGAAAAAGACTTCCCAGGATGGAACAGCACAGCCCCTCTGGGCAACACATTTCCATGGCTGACTGACCTGAGGGCAAAAAAGCTTCTCCTCCCAGGTCTAAAGCACTTGTTTCACGTGTGCCTGGGGTTTATTGTTGGGAACCAGCACGAAGGGACTGGTTCTGTCGCCTCAGAAACTTCCCTGCTGGAAGGACACTTCCAAGCCTAAACAATTCCAGGTCCTCCAGCCTCTCCTCTCGAGTTCCAGACCTCCAGCCAAGGAGCTCTGCAGAGTGTCTGGGGCTAAAACTTCTGCCTTCAAACCAACAAGGGGATGCCTCATCGCTGGAAGTGTCCAAGGCCGGGTTGGACGGGGCTTGGAGCAGCCTGGGATAGTGGAAGGTGTCCCTGCAAACACATTTTGGGTTTGGGTTGCAAGGGATCTTCAAGATCATCTCCTTCCAACCCCCTGCCACGGGCAGGGACACCTTCCACCAGAGGAGGTTGCTCCAAACCCTGCCCAGAGTGGCTTTGAATAAACTATAATAACACAAAAACAGGCAGCTCTTGGTTTTTATTCATCCTTCCACCACACAGGGTTAGAAAACTGCAGTGAAGCTGACAGGGCAGCACTGAAAACATCTTTATTTTGCACTGGTTTTTTTGCAATATTTGAAATGTAAAGGTAAATCCAAAGGAGGAGGAAAAAAAAAACCCCAAACCACCAAAGAACAGCAACGAGGTGCACGATCTATAAAGTGGAGTTGGAGAACACAGCTCCAAGGGATGTGCTGAGCACCAACAGGAACAGGAAAGCTTCTTTTAGTGCTGGAAAAACTACTTCCCAGTGAATTCCTGCAGCATTTCTTGCAATACTTGGTACTGGCAGCTGAGCATCGGGGCAGGCAAAGTGTGGATGCAACAGGGCACTTCTCCAGGATGAACATTCCCCAGCTCCCTCCAGGGATGAGGAACCTCTCAGGGCTGCCTTCAGCCTCATCATCTGTCCCAGCTGCTGCCAGGGCAAGTGGAGCTTGGAAAACATTCCAGTTAATGAAGATGTCAGGGGGAAAATCCCTAACTGTGCATTAGGAGCCATAAATATTGAATGAGGAAGCCCACACGGGCAGCCTGGTGCCTTCCCAACCTCAGCCTGGGGGCTCACCCACATATTAAAGGTCTTCCACACTTTTCCCACCCACATTCCAACTTGAGATGTGCAAAATGTGAATATTATAATATGCAAATGCCCTCCATTTATTCTTTCTGCTTCATAAATGGGTTGGGTCCATACCTAACTTCCACAGGTCACACAAAAATCTTCAAAATCAACAAGATGAAATTCTTTTTTCAGGCTGCCCAGAGAAGCTGTGGCTGCCCCTGGATCCCTGGAAGTGTCCAAAGCCAGGTTGGAGCCACCTGGGATAGAGGAAGGTGTCCCTGCCCATGGCAGGGGGGGTGGAACTGGATGGTCTTTAAGGTCCCTTCCAACCCAAACCACTCTGTGATTTTATGCACAGCAGCCATTTAAATTGAACAGGAGAGAAAAGACAAAATCTCAAATCCCTAATTTAATTTAGAAAGAGCAGCCAACTAGATAAATGACAGGCACTCCAGTAATACACAATAATTTCCACTAGACCAGCAAAAAATTACGTCTTTCTCATTCAATTAAACAACCAGAAAATGCTGTTCCCTCTCCTGACATTCTCCAAGCTGTCTCGAGCATGGAAACAAAATTTGGGTCACCCCAGAATTCAGTTCCTTGAGGTCCAGGCTGAGGTGTCCTGGGAAATCCATGGGGGATGTTCCATCCTCACCTCCCCAGCCACGAGTTGGGTGGAGCTCCAGCTCCGAACTCTGGAGCAGCTCATTCTCACCAGCACCAAACTCACCCTTAAAGGCCTCCTAAACCCACAAATTCTCCATAAACCCACAGAAATGTTCCCTGCACGCCAAAGAAAAGAGGGAGATTCCTATTTTTTGAAATCCAAGTGTGATTTCAATGTCAATTAAAGCCATAAGAAACATTTGGTGTGCTCAGATCATGTTCAATGACACCATTCAATCTACCCTTCCTTCCTTAATTCTTAGTTTTCCAAGAGCCTGGATTTGCTGGGATAAGAACAGAAGAGGAAGCGAGACAATGTTGTAATTCTCAGTGCACCAGTCTAGCTGGCATACAATTATTTTTAAAATTTATTAGGTTTCTAATGCTCTTTAACCCTGTAATAGTCAAAATTAGCCTTCCATTCAATGAAAACATAATGGACCGTCCCTTCATTCCACCAGCACTAAAAAAAAAAACCCTAAAAACACTAAAAGAAATAAGTTATGTGCTTTAAAGAGCAGCATTTAAACTGCTGTGGGTTTTCTTAATGATTCTTTTAAAGAGCGTTCTCAAAAATAAACTCTGTTTTCAGCCTCACGCAAATTTATCCAGCAACTCTTCCCCCTGAAATCCCCAATTCCAGGCACTTCCTCCAATCAGGAATTCAGCACAAGCACAAACCACCTCTCCAAGGACAGAAATTTGTATTAACTGTTAAATATTGGTAATGTGCAGCAATACTTTAACGAGCTCACAGGATAATTAAATACCAAACCAGCACAATTAAGTGTGCATAATTTAAAAATGTTTAATATTTCACTTTCCAAAGGCACTCTTGCATATGTTACATTCTCTGTTTTACAATGTAAATGGGGGCATCAATCAATTTATTCTGATTTAAATTAGAAACAAGACGGTGCATGAGCCACAAGTAACAAAACAAACTTAGTTCCAATTAGAGTTGGAACATTTTCCTTTCAACATCCCATCAGTGTTGGAGCTTTAGCAGTAAATCCCAAGGGATTTAGGAGGGGGGACTGGAAAAAAAAACAAGGGAGAGCAAGATCAGGAGGTTTGTGTCTGGTTGTACCTGCCTGGGCCTGACAGGGATATTTAACAAGAATCACTCATTCCTGAGATTTGCAACTAAATAAATGTCCTGATTCATTAACCAAAAATATGGAATCTTGACACAGGAGAAATGTCCTGTCACGGAGGATTTAAATTCCATATAACAGGTGACAGACACGGGGAAGTTCAAGAGAAGGAACATGAAAGGTGGGCGATAAATCTTGAAATGTGTGACAGGCAGCAAATAAAGTCATTTCCCACCAATAAGTGGATTGAGTGAAAAAAAGAGTGTTAACACAAAAAAAAAAAAAAAAATCATCTAATTTTTCCTTTCTCTAGGAATTTCTGCTGTATTAGGGGGTAAATGGTGGGAAGTTCTAATGGAACTTTTTCGGTTGCTCTCAACGCCCTCAGAAGGCAGAGAATTATTTCACCCAAAGCTTCATAACCCATCCTTTTCCCCCACTTCCAGAGATGGGAAATAATCCTATTTTTTTATTTTATTTCAGCCATAAGACGTTTTTGTCATCCTGTTCATTTGAAACGATTAAAAAAAATAATAATTTTAATTAAATGATTAATTATTTATATATTTATTCTATACATATATGTTTATTTGTAGATAATTATATTTATTATTAAAAGATGTTATTTATCTATTTATTATAAAATATATATTATTTATAGATTTATTATAAAAATAAATATTATTATAAAGTTATTAATGAAAATAATCATTTTAATTAAAAGCCTCACATGCCTTTACAAGTCTGCCCCTGCCTTAGATTGGACACAACAGCTGAGAATTGCTGCTTCAGCTGGGTGAGTAATCCCTACTCCACACACACTGGAAAGCTTTTCTTGCTCAGTACAATGGATAAAAGCATCAGGATTCCATAATTCCACATTAAAAAAAAATTAAAAAATAGAAAATAATCACATTGTAAGCAATGATAAGAAGGATTTTTATGATTCTCCTTTCAAGAGGATTAAACATGTGGTGTCCCTTTCAGGACAATTGAAGTTGTCCAGTTCCTGATCTTTAGGGTTCAGAAGTTTCTTGTAAAGCCATTTTTATCTGACAGGACAGGGACAGTTACTGGGATCCTTTTCATCTGCTCAGACAAAATCGTTTCTAAACCCTTTCACCAGAGGTATTTCCACAAACTCCTTCCACCACTGGAGAGGCCAGTGAAATAATTATGTATTTCTCCACAGAACAGCCAAATAAAAGGGTTTATTAACTAAAACATCTCGAGTTCTGCACTGAGAAGGGAATTGCAAAGAATTATCAACCACTGTTTCTCAGGCCCAACGCTCCCAAATGGACCTTTTGGTCCTGTCAGGGCTCCAAAATCAGCAAATTTGGATGTTCAGTTCCTCTCCCACCATCACCTCTACAGAGGATTCTCCAGCTATGAATCAGTGGCACTGAAAAGCCAATTTTCCCCAATTCCAGCACTTGGATTTGGGCAGGAATTGGGAGAGTCACAAAGCTGCTCATCACTCCTGGGAAAGGCCTCGGTGAGGGCCTTTCCACCAGCAGGAAAACAGGGTCGGGGAAGGGAGCTCAGAGGGAATCTCTGAGGTTGGAAAAGACTTCCAGGATCATGGAGTGCACTGTCAGTGGCACTGAAAAGCCAATTTTTCTCAATTCCAGCACTTGGATTTGGGCAGGAATTGGGAGAGTCACAAAGCTGCTCATCACTCCTCAGAAAGGCCTCAGTGAGGGCCTTTCCACCAGCAGGAAAACAGGGTCGGGGAAGGGAGCTCAGAGGGAATCTTTGAGGTTGGAAAAGACCTCCAGGATCGTGGAGTGCACTGTCAGTGGCACTGAAAAGCCAATTTTCCCCAATTCCAGCTCCAGATTTGGGCAGGAATTGGGAGACTCTCAAAGCTGCTCATCACTCCTTGGAAAGGCCTCAGTGAGGGTGTTTTTACACCCTTCCACTGGCAGGAAAACAGGGTCAGGGGAGGCAGCTCAGAGGGAATCTTTAAGGTTGGAAAAGACCTCCAGGGTCATGGAGTCCAACCTGTGACCCATTCCCAGAGCACTGAGAGCCAGCCCAGGCCTCTCTTCATTCCAGTATTAAATGTGTGTTCCAGCCAAGCATCAGGAAACAAAGGCACCACCACCAGCTCCAGGGCTTTCCAAAACCTCTCTATCCCCTTCACATGGACCCAAGCTCTCCCAAATCCCACAGGATCGCTGATGGGAGAGGGTTTACCAGAGTCTTGCAACTCTCCATGATTCCCCTGGCTCTGCCTTTCCACAGTTGGATTCAATAATCATCTTTCCAGGGCCTAAAGGGGCTCCAGGAGAGTTGGAGAGGAACCTGGGGCAAGGGATGGAGGGACAGGACACAGGGAATGGCTTCCCAGTGCCAGAGGGCAGAGTTAGATGGGATATTGGGAAGGAATTCGTGGCTGGGAGGGTGGGGAGGGGCTGGAATGGATTTCCCAGAGAAGCTGTGGCTGCCCCTGGATCCCTGGAAGTGTCCAAGGCTGGGTTGGACCAACCTGGGCTAGTGGAAGGTGTCCCTGCCCGTGGCAGGGGGTGGCACTGGATGAACTTTAAGGTCCCTTCCAACCCAAACCAGTCCATAATTCTCTGGTCTCAAGGGTCTTGTCCAACCTACGGGACTGGTGAAGAAATCCAGTGGGAAGGAGGATGGAAAGAATGATGCAGAATTTTCCAAGCACTGCTAAGGTGGAAGGGGAAGCACAGGGGGATCCAGAGAGGCAGATCCATAATTAAACCAGGAAAAGACCAGAGTGATGGAAACAAGAGACTTTTGTAACAATTCTGCATCCACTGTAGAGTTCCCCCATCTGTGCTGAACACCCCCCTCTGAGGAAACTTCTAGCAACAAAACTCTTAATATTCCAATCAATTAAGCTGCAACATGCACTGCAGGACACAGGAGTAGCTGTTTTCCCTTTGCAAATCAGTTCAACAGCACAAAGATAATCTGTGATCTCTAAACTGGCCAATGACCAGATCAGGACCCACATTGTCACCAAGCCTTGGCAAGATTTCAGAGAACATGTAAATCAACTCATTACCCTTGAGAAATCTGTGACCAGTGGGGCTAAAATTGGCTGATAAATTCCAAAGTTATCCTGGGAAAGAAGGAAGAGAAAAATAAAAATTAAACAGGAGTCCGTGAAGCAGCGACAGTGGGAAAAAACAAGCAGTGAAAGTGTCTTTACAGGGAAAGGTTAATGAAAGAAAAAAGGGTTTCACCCAAAGATAACACTCATCAATACATCTGTTGATCCCATTGAACAGATTTCCCAGAGGTTGGAGCTGCATGGAAAGATAAATCAGCACATCAAACTCCTGCACCGGACATTTAAGGCCATGTAATGACCAAGCACTAAGTTTTAAAGGGATTAACAATTTTCCAGCAGGAGCTGATTATTCAGGGGAAAAAAAGGTCACTATCTCCACATCAAATCATGAGGGCAGGGAAAGCAGTAATTCCACAATTGGTTTATCCAGCTCAGATGAAAAGCACGTCCAGGGTCGTAATTCCTGACGGGGGAAGAGGGAAAGAATTTAAACAACCTCCGTGCAAAGATCCTGCACGTGAGAATCCCTTGGAAAGGGAAGCCCGGGAGTAGCTCCAAGGATTTCCTCATGCCTTGAGGACATTCCCACTTTCTGACATGTTTATTTTGGAGAAGAAGCTGGAAGTTAATTCAGTGACAAAGTGGCAGCACGCTTGTTTCACGGGATGTTAACAGCAGGAGCCACGGGGTCAGATTAGAAACAGGCAATATTCATCATTTCAAAGAAATGCACCCCAAAATAACTCCTTGCACAGGCACAGGGGATTTATTTCATCATAACAAGTCTTTCTCCAACTCTGGCAAAACCAGCTTTATATTTAATCTAATCTGTATTTCAACTTAATTATGAGCACGCAGCCACAGCGTTGCCAGCTCAGAAATGTGGCCCTGTGTTGCTGCTTTTAATAATAAGCTGCAAACAGGCAGTAAACAACCCCAAAACTATGATGTTTATGGCTCTTTTCATTATTCAGAAATTACACAGAAATGCTGGAACGTTTAAAAGTCTCACAGAAACATTAATCCAGCACCTCTGTTTTTAATGATGTGCAATGAGATCTGCTAATAAAAATAACTTTGCAGGGGTCTGGGCCCTCAGCTGATGCAATACTTGCACCAGCTCTCCAACTATTTAGATTTAATTTATTGTTTTAGTGGTATTAGTTGTCAGAAAACCAAGATATTTCAGATGGATGGAGTGAATAGGATTATTGCCAATTAACAGATCCAATTCCACTCCAGGAATAAACTACCTTTAGTAGGTTAATCCAGCACAAAACAGCAACTGGGAAAGCACCTCAAATACCAGAAAAGTGGATTCAGGAACTGAATTAAAAGGAAGAGGCTGTTCCAGTGGGTAAGAGGTGAAATATGAAAATCCTAAGGAGAAGGAATAATCTGTCAGCAAAGATGCTCCCAGTTAGTTCAGAAATATGGGAGAAATTCACTTTTTTCCTCGTGTAAAACAATCTCTTTTCTCCTGAATAAAAGCAGCCAGTGAGTTCAACACAAACACAACTGACAACTGAGTTTTGCCTGAGGGCCAAAGGGATGCTTCTCCAAAAATTCCAGCTTCCTGGAATTTCAGATGAGCACCAAAGTCACTCTTCAACCACGGCCTTTAATAATTCTTCCCACCAATTTCTGCTGCTATTTCTTTTTCCTCCTTCAATTTAATGACACCATCTCCCCTGGCTGAGAAATGTCAATTAGTAGCATCAAGGATTAACTGAGTCCTTCCTCTCAGGATGATTCCTCATAAAAGAAAGCCCAAGAAATAGAGAAAATGGTAAAGGAAAAAAAAAAAAAATCAAGCATCTTAGATGAACCACTCGACTCCTTCAGGGTAAAATTCCAGAGGTTAAGGAGAACCAGAACCTTCCATGAGCTGGGATGAACCTCCATCTCTCACCCCCAGCCTGAAGGAGTAGCTTGGAATAGATCCTTGGTTTTTAGGTGATTAACAAGAGGTGAAATCAAACGTGGTTAATGAGGCTAAAAATGGGAATCAGATAAAGCAGCTCCAGGTTGTGCCAGAGGGACACAACCAAGCTGGCAAAACCAGGGAAGAAATGTCCTTTCCCTCCTTTTTAAATTTAGATTTCAACCAACCAACAGCTTGGAGCGCCTGAAAAGTGCAATTTTCAGGCTGCTCTTCCCCAAAAGTTCAGTAATAAATTTTAACATGAGGTCACTGAAAGTCAAGGAGTTCAGAGCACGTGGAAATCGGGATGGGGGGGAAAAAAACGGGAGCAGGAGGTAAAAGTGCATCCCATTCCCCTGAGGAAAAGGAGTCTCTGAGTGGGAGCTGCTGTTTAACTAAAAAACAACCAACCCAGAGCTTTGCAGCAGCACAAAAAAAAAAATACACTTAACCTGCCTCATCTGACAAGTGATGAAGAGCTTTAGTAACACTTGGCTGCTGCCTGGAGATGAAAGAATAAAACAAAGCTTCTCTTCTCATCTTAATGTGATAAATCACCCATTTAAAGTGTTCTTTTATATCACACTGAAGATTCTCTGCCTGGTAAATAAATGGTGATGGGAAGAAAAAGCAGAGTTTACTATTAAAAGCAAAAGGTTTTATTACTTGGAGGCCTGCAAGTTGTGTTACACCGAAGAAGTGGTGTTTTTCAATAATAGAAAGGAGAAAAAAAAATGCATTTAAACTCCTCTACTACTTCGAGATAAATTTGGATAAGAACATCTATTGTGCTGTAAAACCAGAGAGGATTCCAGGCAGCAGAATAACAATTTCCTTTATGGTGTTATCAAGACTGACACTGGTGAAATCAAACAGCTCTCATTTGGTCATTGGGTTTTATTCATTAAAAATATCGACAGTTTTGAATTTATTCCTTAAGATTAAAAAAAAAAAAAATCATTCACTGCTCTAAATTACTTCTATTCCAAAAATCCCTTAAATTACAAAGCCCTTTATCTTTGCCAATATCTGGTCTTTTTGACCCATAATCCCAGGAAGGTCTCTGAAGGACAAAGGAGGAATAGGAGGGGTTTATCCTGATGCCCAGAGGATCCTGCAAGGACACACGTGGGAGTTTTCCAACAAGGACCACGGCAAATGTCTCCAAAACAGGCATTTTCTTCCATCAAATTCTGATTTCTAAAGGAGAATGTAACCAAGATGAAGAAAAAAACGACAGAAAAACGACCAAAACAAGTTGCCAGATAAGGTTTTAAATCATTTTAACAGTAAAAAAAAGAAAAAAAACTAAAACACAAAAAATCCACCACACAGTCTTGCCACAAGTCTGGCTTAAAAAACCAGTGGATAAACTGGCTGCATTTGCAGCAAGCTCAGCCTAAGTCAGGCTGGGCTCTGGCTGCCTCTGCTCAAAGGCCAGGATTGAACTGGGAAATAATTCAGTGCTCAGAACTAGTAAAAGGCAATGGCAAGAATTCCATAATTAGGCCTTAAAGCTCATTTTTGCAGAGGGCTCCACGAGCTTTGCCCAGCTCTCCTGGATCCTGAAGGAAGGGGGTTAATCCACATGGAACAGGCTGAGTTTCCACCGGTGTCTCCCAGCAAAGAGGATCAACCCCAGCACTGCTAAACCTGGTTGGTTTGGTTTTTTTCCTTTTCTAAAAATAAGGGGAATCCTACCAATGGAAATCACAAATGTCAGTTCATCTTTCAGTCTACACAGAGAAAAAAAAAAATCTCGTTGCAACAAAAGGGTGGATGAGCAATTAATGCCTCAAAGGGCAAAGAACCGACGGGGTTTTTATTTGCAGAGGGTTCTTGCTCAACTGGCACAAATTTAGGCAAACTCTGTAAACTTCCAGACACTCATAAAAACTGCAAACACAGAATTCAAAGTCACAGGCAATGCTGCAGAGCCTCCAACAACATTGATCATCAGCTACTCCAGTTTTACTTCTTTTTCCACGCAGTACCTGACTACCCATAATTATTAAATATCCTCAGGACGTGCTGCAACTCTTAAAAAAAAAAAAATTCAATAAAGAGAAATCTCCCTAAAAAACAAACAAGGAGCAAGGGCAATGACTCTGGTGTCAGAGTTCTCTGGGGCTGCAGGAGACCAGTCCAGGTGGTCCCAGTGGTCCCTTCTCAGCTTCAGAGGCTCCAAAATGCTCTGTTTGACTGAGCAAACGGATTTCCACACCCAAACCACGGAATCCTTCAGGCTGGAAGGGGCCACAGGAAGTTATTTTGCCAACTTTTCTGCTCCTGGTAGGGTCAGCCTTGAGATCAGCCCCAAATTGCTCAGGGTTTTTCCACGCCCACCTTGAAATCTTCCAAGGATGGAGACCGGGCAGCGTCAGCGGGAAAACCCTTGTGGCGCCTCGCTGGTCTCATCCTGGCAAAGTTATTCCTTATTTCCACTCTCCTGGTTCAACAGCCACCATCTCCTGCCCTCACACAATCAGCATTGTGAAGAACCAGCTTCCCAATAATCCCCAGAGCTCTGGGAATGTTGCTGTTGGGCTTCCTCAAAACCTTCTCTGCTCGATTTTACTCGTTCCTCCAGCCATTCCGGGGCCCTCTGGAGAACAGCTTTGCCCTCCAGCTGCCCCCTAAATTTGGGATCACCTGCATGGAAGTGCCTCTGCTCCACCTCCTGCTCCAGGACATGGATAAAGCTGTTCCACTCCTGCACAATCCCACTCCAGCAGCTCCAGGGAGAGTCTGACCCAGCGGCCACAACCCTCCGACCCTGCACATCCAAGCAGGGCTTGTAACCCTGAGTTATCCCAACCTGGATCCAAGGATATTGGGAGAGCTGAGCACCTTGCTGAAGGGGAAGTAAAGGACACTTGGGCCTTCTCCTGACCCCCAAATCCACTCATTTTCCAGCCTGGCTGGGCTTGCCCCTCATGCTGGGCTCATTTTTACCCCAAAGCTCTGTTAGCAGCTCCCTGGTGGACCAGCCCAGCCTCCCAATATATCCATTCACATTCCTGAAGGTTGGAGTGGACTGTTCTTCCACTTGGAAGAGGTTTGTCCTTGAGGATCTCATATCTTCCCTCAAATCTGCCTCTGATGTGACCCCACCAACCTGCTCTCTCTGGAAGTTTGCTCTCCCAAAGTTCAGTTAAATCCTGGTTGTCTCTCCAGTTCCAACCTAATTCTTCAAATCCTCATTCCTGGACATCCCAACGATCCTTCTGACGGAGCCAAGACACCCCAGGCCACAGAAACTCCACCAAAAGACAGAAACCAACCCCCCCCCCCAAAAAAAAAGACATCAATCCCCAAAAATCAAGCCATGAAAAAAATGCAAAGGTCTAACCCAATTCCTCCACAATTACCCCACCATAATTAGAGTTTGTGACATGGTCCTTGACTGATTTGTTCTCAAAATGACAAAAATAACAAATACAGCTTAAAAAAGGGGGAAAAATGTGTCCTCAACATCATCTGTTTCTGCAAAGGGGGGGGAAAAAAGCTTGTCTGAGGTGCTGAGACTCCTGAAAATTTAAGCATTTCTTCTTCTTCTTTTTTTCCCCCTCATAATATCCATTAGTGGATTTTCCAATACCCACTAAGCAAAAATGAAGGAAAGCATTCCCTTTGTCTGCTCTGACTGAAGCTTTAGGGATAACACACACACCCAGCAAAAAAAAAAAAAACAACAAAACCACCCTTGTTGTCTGACCAAATTACCCTTCCATCAATATTGCTTTAGGAATTACAGGCAGACTTGAAAGATTTTACACTTGTTAAATATTTCAGTGCATTTAATATCACTCAGAAGTCAGAAAGTGATCCAGGCAAAGCCCAGATGCTTTAAGAAGTTGTATTTAGATGTCAGATGCCCGTGTAAGTGGATGTAATTTCATTTTCTGACCCTCCCCAAGTGAAGTCAATAAATTCCTCATTATTGGCAAGCACCAAGATGCACCTTCTTTCATGTAACCTCAACCATTATTCCTCCACCAAAAGCTATCCAAGATTTCACTTGAGGAGGGGGCTGGGTTGAACAGCTCTAATGTTTCTCCCTCCAGACACCTTTTTTTACTCTTGTAATGTGCTCTTGGGCTGGGATGTAAAAGCACTGCACCAAAACCACTCCTTCTTCGAGCAGAAATAATACTCCAGAAGGTTTTCCAAGCTCAAGAATGCTCAAGGAATTCTTAGAATCATGGGATGGTTTGGGTTGGAAGGGACAGGAAAGATCATCCAGTTCCAAATCCAACACCTCCCACTATCCCAGGTTGCTCCAACCTGGCCTTGGACACTTCCAGGGATCCAGGGGCAGCCACAGATCCTCTGGGAAACCTGGGCCAGGGCCTCTCCGCCCTCCCAGCCAGGAATTCCTTCCCAATATCCCATCTAAACACATTCTCTGTCACTTTGAAGCCATTCCCCCTTGTCCTGTCCCTCCATCCCTTCTCCAAAGTCTCTCCCCATCTTTCTTGTGGACTCCCCTCAGGTACTGAAAGGCTGCAATGAGGTCACCCCAAAGCCTCTTTTCCAGGCTGAACCATCCCAATTCTCCCAGCCCTTCCTGACAGGAGAGATCCTCCATCCCCCTGATGTGCTCAGTGACCTCCTCTGGACTTGCTCCAAGTCTTTCAATAAATAAAAATATCCGAAAGAATGAAAAAATCCAAAGCCCCATTTCCCCCCACACAGTGAGAAACGAAAGGAAGGCTCCAGGTGGGATATTGGGAAGGAATTCTTGGCTGTGAGGGTGGGGAGGCCCTGGCACAGGCTGGGAATTAGCAAAGAATTCCTGGGATGTCCCAGCCTTCACCTCCACCCCCCAGGGCCCAAATTCCCAGGTGCTTGTTCACAAGACCACGTCCCTAACCCAGGTTTAAGGATGGAAAGGCAGCAAAGAGCACAGGGAAAGCAGGAAGGATGGACAACTGTTATTTTATATAAATCCTTTACCTAGAATAATTCATCACCACAGCAAAATACAGGCAAAAAAAAAAAAAGAGAGAAAGGTACTATTTAAAAACATTAAAAAAAAGATTCCCTTTTTGGTTGGAATGAGATGATCCTGGAGGTCCCTCCCAACCCAAACCACTCTGGGATGGTGTGACAGACACACCTCACCCCAGACACCTTCAATTAAGCACCAGGAAAACAACTTTATGCTTCAGAAGAAAGAAAGATGCTCCTTCTACTTACTCCAGTCCTGCTGCAAAGCTGCCACAGGGCTTGGTTTTAATCAGTGCTGAGTTCCCTGGGTTGTGTGGGGTTTTTTTTTAAGTATCAAGGCAAAAGGCCCCGAGGGAATTTCCTGTTATCAGGAATATTTCTGGAGCACTGATAAGAGCCTTCCTTGGACTTTACAGGTTCCCCAAATCTCCAGCTGCAATCTCTGCTCTTCATTTCTACTCCTTCAGCCTGTGCTGCAATATTTTAAATCAGAGCAGTGGCTGCCTGGCACAGACACTGTTTGATGCATCAAAACAGGCCTCAGTAATGAAATATAAGGAGTAAAGAAAGCCACCCATCTGTGTGTCACTTATTTCCACCCTTCCATAACAGGAAAAGGGCATATTTTCCTTTTAATGTTTGCTGGAGTGGATTTCAACAAAACTTCACCAGAACAAAACTCAGCGCTGATTAAAGAAGCAAGAATTTGCCCTTCAGAACTCAAGAATTATTTGGGTTTTTGCTTGTTCTGTGGGGTTTTTAACAAGTTTTTAAGGACAATACTGTGGAAAGCCAAGTCTGATGAGCAGATGTTTTGCACTTTAATGTCAGAAGAGAACCAACAGGAACTTAAAACTCACGTAAAAACCCGCAAAAATAAGTTAATGTCAAGCAGCTCGTCTCTCCAGAAAGGGCAATGAGTCCATTACAAAGCTCTGAAGGGCAAATTTGATTTTCCTTCCTTCCTCCCAGTTAAAAGCCCAAAAAAAGCAGGAGTAAAGCTGTACCTGAGGAGCGGGGGGATCTCCCAGAGGGTGAGGAGGGTTCCTTCATCCGATCGATGAGGCTGTCGGAGAGCTGGAAAACACAACACCACGCACGGTCAGGCTCCTTCTGATCCCGTTTCCCAGGGAAATGAACTCAAATTTCCCCCAAAAAAGAGCCCAGAAAGCCAATAGAAGAGTTGACAGCTGGTAAAATTCCATTCCCAGAGCAAGAGAAACTTTTTTTCCCTCTCGTTTGCGAGGTGAGAGCTCCAAAAAACTGCAACGAGCGGCGGGATGGCGGCTCTCGTGGAAATAGGGTGGAAAAATATAGGATACAAAAGGAAGGGAAGGAAAGGGAAGGGGAAAGGGAAGGGGAAAGGGAAGGGGAAAGGGAAGGGGAAAGGGAAGGGGAAAGGGAAGGGGAAAGGGAAGGGGAAAGGGAAGGGGAAAGGGAAGGGGAAAGGGAAGGGGAAAGGGAAGGGGAAAGGGAAGGGGAAAGGGAAGGGGAAAGGGAAGGGGAAAGGGAAGGGGAAGGGGAAAGGGAAGGGAACGGGACCCTGGGACTCAGTGCTTGTAATTAACCAGAGTTTTTGCCTTTCTCAGTTAGTTGGACACAAATATCTCGCTGTGCAGGTGCAGAGAACTTGTCCCAGGAGACACAAATCCTGGGAAAGCCCTCCAGGGACTTGTGCAACACAAGCAAGGGGAGTCAAACACCGAGTTAATGGGAATCTGCACACACAGAATCCAACAAATCAAGCAGAATCCAACAGAGCAATGCCCAGGTTCAGATCTATGGAAGCCCAGGGATAAAATGAAGACAAGGAAAAGAATGAATAACATAAACGCTTCACTTGCAACTCATATCACGGAATCCCAGGATGGTTTGGGTCGGAGGGGACCTTAAAGATCATCCAGTTGCAACCTCAGGGACACCTTCCACTATCCCAGGGTGCTCCAACCCGACCTTGGACACTTCCAGGGATCCAGGGGCAGCCACAGCTTCTCTGGGCAACCTGGGACAGAGAAACTTTGCTCTCTGGAATATAGAAAGATACATTATGCTTACACTACTGTCACCTACTTGCTTGAGAGTATTAAATGACCAGGAATTAAAAACATTCCCGTGCTGAGCCAGAATGAACTGTCAGGGCTTGTTCTGCACCTCCCTGAGAGGAAGAATAAAAGAGGAGTCATTGTCACCCCTGGGATGAGCTACACGCTGTCTTCCCTGGAGAAATTCCTAAGCTGCAAGATTTCCAGAAGTTCTTTGTGTCACAACTCCTTTCCTGATGTATTACAGGATTTCTATTGGATGTACTTTCCCCCACAGAGCTGAGTCTCAGCATTTGGCTCCAAGAAGGAAAATTTAACAGGTTCCCTCACAAAAACACTGAGGAGCTTTGAGAGGGAGAGTTGGGAATGTTCCCCTGGAGAAGAGAAAGCTCCAGGGAGAGCTGAGAGCCCCTTGCAGGGCCTAAAGGGGCTCCAGGAGAGCTGGAGAGGGACTGGGGACAAGGGATGGAGAGGCAGGACACAGGGAATGGCTTCCCAGTGCCAGAGGGCAGGGTTAGATGGGATATTGGAAAGGAATTGCTGTCTGGGAGGATGGGGAGGGGCTGGAATGGATTTCCCAGAGAAGCTGTGGCTGCCCCTGGATCCCTGGAAGTGTCCAAGGCCGGGCTGGAGCAACGTGGGCTAGTGGAAGGTGTCCCTGCCCATGGCAGGGGGTGGAACAAGACGATTTTTAAGTTCCCTTCCAACCCGAACCATCCTGGGATTGACGACAAACAGGGACACACAGGGAACGGCTCCGCGGTCGCACAGGAAGTCGGACCCAGGGAATGTCAGGGTGCAGGACATGGGAAAGGGAGGAGCTCCGGCATGTGGAGGTCACGGAAAGGCAAATCCAGCTCCTCCAGTCACACATTTATCCTAAAACGGGTCACCGGGCTGGAACACACACGGGGGTCCTTGTCCCGCCTGGAACAGCGGAGAATGGAGAAATCACCGGGGGAGAGGGGAGGGAAGCGAGACAGGGGCAGAGAAAGGGGCAGGAACAGGGACAGAATAACATGGGGGGGGAGGGAGATGGAAGCGGCGGGTCAGCCCGGGCCGGGGATGACTCGGAGCGCCCCGGCGTGTCCCGGGGACCTCCCGGGCGGCGCCGCGCTCACCCTGACGCCCTTGACCACGGTGATATTCTCATTCTCGTCCGCCTCGAAGGTGACCCGCCGGGTGCTGCCGCCGCCGCCCATCTCGGCCCGGCCCGGGGACGGTCCCAAGGAGACTCTCCGAGCGCGCTGCCAGCGCCGCCCCGCAGCAACAACGCCGCTCATTGGCCTGCCGCGCGCCTCCGCACGTAGAACGGCGCTCCCCATTGGCTGATGCGGCGCGTTGCCATGGGAACGGCGCGGCCCCGGCCAAGGAGCGACAGGTACCGGAACCGTGCGGGAACTTTTTCGGGGCGAACTTCGCCGGGGAGGGTAAGAACTACAAGTCCCGTGATGCTCCGCGGCGGGAAAGGGTTGCTGGGTGTTTGCGCATGCGCAGAGCACGCTGGGTAATGTAGTCCTGACCATCCCTGATCCTGCCGGGATCCCTCCCGGGAGCGGCTGAGGGAGCTGGGGGGGCTCACCCTGGAGCAAAGGAGGCTCAGGGGGGACCTTCTGGCTCTGCTACTCCCTGACAGGAGGGAGGAGCCGGGGGGGTCGGGCTCTGCTCCCAGGGAACAAGGGACAGGACAAGGGGGAACAGACTCAAGCTGTGCCAGGGGAGGGTCAGACTGGACTTCAGGAGGAATTTCTTCCTGGAAAGGGTTGTCCAGCCCAGGGCAGGGGTGTTGTCCCCATCCCTGGCGGGATTTCAAATCCCTGTGCATGTGGCACTTGGGGACATGGGTCAGTGGTGGCCTTGGCACTGCTGGGAATGTTTGGACTCCGTGATCTTGGAGGTCTTTTCCAACCTAAAGGATTCCACGATTCTGTGGTGTGGTGTGGGCTCAGTGCCTCAGGCTCCTCATCCCCTTTTCCACCCCATGACAGAATGAAATTCCCATTAGCACACTCCCCTTGGCCACATAATTTTCTTCAAGAAGTTAATGATGTTATTAACACCTAATCCATTTCCCTTTCAGCCTGCAAGATAACCTGCATCTGGATGTGGCTATTCTTGGAGCAAAACCCTCCCTGTGGATCCAAGGATATCCAACCTGAATACACATTGTTTTGTCTCTCATCTGCTCCCTCTTTTACCCCCTGAAGCCCTAAATCTTCTGCTGGGATTTTGTAGCAACACACAAATAATAACAACCATGATATTTGAGAGGCCTTATCTTTGGTTTTTTCCCCCCTTTCCAAACCCTTCTTGTCTTGGTTCAAAAAGTGAAAGCCTATTTGTACCACAGTGACACCAAAATCTTCAGTCCCACTTAGAAGAAATTTGCCCCAGCGTGGTTTGTGCACAATAATCATCAAGACTTTTTCATCCTGATGCATTTTCTTTCTCTGCCTCCATGAAAACCCCACTCTGGCTGCATCAACAGAGCTGCTCACGTGCCCTTTGATATATTTGCAAGCCATTTTTATTTGGGTATAAACTATCAGCCAACATTTCAGCAGTATCTGCCTTCCTTCCTTGGGGCTTCAGCTCTTGCTGAAGCCTTGGCTGGTGGCCACTTTGCTCCCAAATAAAAGCTGCTTGGGAATATTTCAGGGACGTGGAGCTGTTCCCTGGATGTGATTTTATGCCTGGTTTGTACAGATGTTAAACCACTTTCTGTGAGGGGAAACTGTTAGGAATTCAACATCCTGGGAACTGTGTGTTTTTAAGGGAATAAATGGATTGGGAATCCCTCTGTCTTCACACTGAGCACAAACTGAGGGGGTTGAATTTCCTTATTTTTCTCCACTGGGAGTGTTTTTTAGGGGTCAAGCTGCATTTATTTTTAGGGGTCAAACTGCATTTATTTTTAGGGGTCAAACTGTATTTATTCAGTGAATAAATGCCCAGCCCCAAATTGGAAAGCAGCTCTTCTCCTATGTTTTGGGAGAGTTCAGTGAAAATACCCTTGTCTTGCTGATTTATATTTAGGAATGGAGGTTTTAACAACAGCTCTATTTCCTGCCAGGGTTTTGTTTCGGGGGGCTTTTTTTTTTAATGATTGTTTTGTGGGACTGGAAATTACAGACCATGGAAACGTATGAAGATTTCAGGACAAATGGGCAGAATTACACCTCCAAATGGCTTTGGGTGGTTTTGGTGTGTCTGGGAGGTTCCCTGGCTGTGGGAAGAGCAGGGCTGAGGTACCCCAGGATTTATGGCTCCCCTTTAATAGTTGGAAATGAAAGACTCTTTGCTGCAGGCCAAAGCCATCCATATGTCAGGGGCTTCTCTCTGTGGACTGTCAGAGCTGTTTGAGAGCTCTCTCAAGGATGGTGCTAAATGAAAGAAAAAGTGTTAGAAATTAAAGTTAGAAAAGGCTACAAGAAGTTTGGAGCCCCAAAAATCATTTGTTCACCAGTGGCAAATAAACTCCAGCCCAGCTCACAACTCTCAGGAGCAATTTGCAACCAGAAGGAGAAGCTGTTCTGTGTAAAACTGCAAACAGTTTATGTGTTCAAACAAATAATGGGCTTTTTTAAGAGGACTGTCCATGTGGGACAGCACTGACTGGAGCAGTTCCCTTCAGTGGTCACTGGGAGCACATTTCTGCCAAGGAAAAACACAGCATAAAATGGGAATGACAAATAAAAGTGTCTCAGTCAATGCACAGCTGTTAATTGCTCCTCATCTTGATGGATCTGAGCCCACTTGGGTCTTGTGTGAGCAGCAAATCCATCTGAGGCTGGGGAACTTCAGGTGGATTGTTGTGGATCTGGAAAACAAGCAGGAGCTTTGAGTCACAGAACCAGGGAATCACTGAAGTAGGAAAAGCTCTCCAGGATCAAGTCCAACCGTTCCGCAGCACTGCCCCATGTCCCCAAGTGCCACATCCACAGGGATTTGAAATCCCTCCAGGGATGGGGATTCCACCCCTGCCCTGGGCTGGACAACCCTTTCCAGGAAGAAATTCCTCCTGATGTCCAACCTGACCCTCCCCTGGCACAGCTGGAGGCCGTTCCCTCTCCTCCTGTCCCTTGTTCCCTGGGAGCAGAGCCCGACCCCCCCCCGGCTGCCCCCTCCTGTCAGGGACTTGCAGAGCCAGAAGGTCCCCCCTGATCCCTCTTTGCTCCAGGCTGAGCCCCCCCAGCTCCCTCAGGAATTCTCCAGACCCTTCCCAGCTCCCTTCCCTTCCCTGCACACGCTCCAGCCCCTCCAGGTCTCTCCTGTCTGAGGGGCCCAGAACTACCCCCAGGATTCCAGGATTCCCCAGTGCCCCATAAAATGTTTAGATGGCTATTATTATTATCATCATCATTATCATCATTATTTTTATATTATTATTATTATTATGTTAAAATCCTTCACTTTTTCTGGTGCCACGTGCTTTTCCCACATACCCATTCCCATACCCAGATTATAACTGCCTGATCCTTTGCTAAAACACAACCCTCTTGTCCAGCCTTGCCCTTGTCTGAACATATTCCTCGCTGGTAAAAACCATTTCCTCCACCACTCAGTGCTCAGTTTCTCTCACATAAATTCCACTCGAAGAGCAGCGAAGGACGGCGTCGCCAGACGTTCCCAAATAAATCCTAATGAGCCCAGGAACAACTTACTGTTAAATTGGAGCCTCAGGACTTTAAAAACACCCCAGAAAGCCTGGCTGGGGGAGGTGGGGATGGCTCACTGCACATCTGCTGGCAGGGATCGCTCCGGGGAGGATCGTCCTGCTCGGTCACTGTCACGGGGAGCACGTTGTACCGGGTGACTTTACCCCTTCTCCCCCTGCTGGTCGTCTGTTCCTGGGAAATGTTCGGCATGGAAGGGCTGGGATGGGTCCTGAGTTTCTCCTTATCAGCAGATGAACGTTGTAGCCAAGTCTGCAAGTGCTCAAAGTATGGAATTAATCTTCCCTGCCGGGCGGAACCCAGGCCTGCTGCTGGAAGTGAGGATTTCCTGAGGAAATGATGCATCTTCAGGACACACAGACAATCCTGAAAGGGTTGGGTTGGAAGGGACATCAAAGACAATTCAGGCCCAACCCCAACCACAAGCCCAGGTGCTCCAAGCCCCGTCCAACCCGGCCTTGGACACTTCCAGGGATCCAGGGGCAGCCACAGTTTGTCTGGGAAATCCATTCCAGCCCCTCCCCACCCTCCCAGACAGCAATTCCTTCCCAATATCCCATCTCTCCCTGCCCTCTGGCACTGGGAAGCCATTCCCTGTGTCCTGTCCCTCCATCCCTTGTCCCCAGTCCCTCTCCAGCTCTCATGGAGCCCCTTTAGGCCCTGCAAGGGGCTCCAAGGACTCTGTGGCCCCATTTGGAACTGGAATTTTGGGGTGGCCTGTGCCAGGAGCATCTAGAGCTTTGTTTTTCCTCCTGGATGCAGCATTTCCCTTGGTTGGGAATGGTTAAGCTGGAGAGAGACCTGGAAGCACAGGGGATGGAGCTCAAACCTCCTAATTTTGTAGAATGATGAAATGGTTTGGGTTGGAAGGGACCTTAAAGATCATCCACTTCCAAACCCAGAGATACCTCCCACTACCCCAGGTTGCTCCAACCTGGCCTTGAACACTTCCAGGGATCCAGGGGCAGCCACAGCTTCTCTGGGAAATCCATTCCAGCCCCTCCCCACCCTCCCAGACAGCAATTCCTTCCCAATATCCCATCTATCCCTGCCCCCTGGCACTGGGAAACCATTCCCTGTGTCCTGTCCCTCCATCCCTTGTCCCCAGTCCCTCTCCAGCTCTCCTGGAGCCCCTTTAGGCCCTGGGAGGGGCTCTCAGGTCTCCCTGGAGCCTTCTCTTCTCCAGGGGAACATTCCCAGCTCTCCCAGCCTGGCTCCAGAGCAGAAGGGCTCCAGCCCTGGGAGCAGCTCTGGGGCCTCCTCTGGACTCTCTCCAGCAGCTCCACGTCCTCCTGCTGTTGTTCCCAGGGCTGGAGCAGCTCTGCAGAGGGGTCTCACCTCAGGGGCAGAATCCCCCTCTCCCCTGCTGCCCCCGCTGTGGGATCAGCCCAGGGCACGGGGGGTTCTGGGATGGGGCATCTCCAACTCCTCACCCACCAACAACCCCGAGTCCTTCTCCTCTTGGCTGCTCTCAATCCATTCTCCTCCCAGCCTGGATTCCTGCTGGGATTGCCCTGACCCACGTGCAGGACTTCACACTCCTGCTGTGCCAAATCCCACTGCCCTTGGTGCTCTTGGCACAAGTCAGACCAGCAGGGCAAATCAATCCAAGCCATCAAATTCCTCTAAATGAGCTTTGCAAACTCATCCAAAGACCTGGTTATAAAAAAGGGCAGAATTCCTTTGTTTTCAGTCCCAATTCTGCTCCTGCAGAAGCTGCAGGTTCAGGGCTTACCTCAGAATTGATGTTTTAGTCATTATTTCATTTTTCATAGCCAGAGCTTTATTGTCTTTAGTTCAAGACCAGAACCTGCCTGGATTTTGCCACATTGGCAACAGTTGAGAGCCAAACCTGCATGGATTGATTTCCTGAGCCATCAAAGTTCACACCTTGATCAAGGATGAATTATTCCCCTTTTTCTGAGCAAAATAAAGAAAAAGGTAAGTGTGACATTAAGCAGGTCAGGGCCCTCAGATTTACCCAGGGGCTTTAAAGTGTAATATATTAACATAATGTCATATTAATCTGTGATTATTTATGTTGATACCCTTTTATCTGACTGTTGGATTTGTATCCAGCCCCGCTGTCATCTCCAAAACCAGATTTGATTCATGGCCTCATTTCCTGGTTTTTTCCTCCCACTGCTCACAGCCCTTTTTATTTTATTTTTTTTTTTAAACCTCTCCATGGTCCATTTATTAAACGTGGAGTTAGAAACACAATTAGAATTTACTCAGGTCTGTAATGCCTGAATATTAAATCCTTGGAACAATAAAAATCCTTTCCCAAATGTTTCTTCTCTGGCTTTCCTCTTCACTCAGCCTAATTACTGATTGAATGACCAAAAAAAAAGAAGGGCCTGATTGGAGCAATTCCAAGCAAGGAGTGTGTGAATAATCCTGGAATTCCCAAGCACTGCAAATAAAAAAAAAAAAGGCAAATTGGAGAGACCTGAGGATATTTCAGTGTTCAGATTGTGTTTTACAAGTGGGTTTTTCACAGCCTGTTGTCTCCCTCCTAAGTGGTTCATCCAGTTTGTAACAACTGGGTTTAACTGAGTTAAACTTCCCAACCAGCCTGAGGTGTTCCTGGTGCAGGAGAGGAAGGAATGAGGGTGTTCAGGCCTTCCAGCACAAGGTGCCTCTGCAGGGGTCTGGTTGTTTGGGTGATGTTCCTGTTCCACCCTAAACACAGGTGGTGGCCTGAGCACAGCCCAGATCTCCCTCTGCAGAACAGTCCTCTAGGCTTAAACTCAAATTAAGCTTCGTTCCAGCACCCAAAAGCCCGAAATATCATCAGAGCTGACTCGTCATCCATCCCTCAGCGCAAATAAAATCCAAATTAAGGTGTTTCTGGTAACACAGAGCACTTTGTGTTTTGGGGTGGTTTTTTTTTTTTTCCCCCAGAATTTGTCTTATTAGTGCACAGGAAGGACTAAAAGGCTGCAGAAATGAATGTGGGGGTTCCCAGCACAGTGTCCCACAGACTGAACTGAAAAGAAATCCATGGATTCAGGTGATCACTGCTCTGCCTGCCAGGGGTGGTCTGTGCCCCTTTGTAAATCCATAAATCCAGGAGCAGCACGGAGCTGGATGGAGCCGCATTCCAGCTGCTCCGGCACAAAAGCAGGAGGATTTAGTGTTTAACATCAATGTTCCCTGACCTGCCCCCCGTGGAGTCATTCATCCCAGAACTTGGCTGGGCTGGAGCATCATCTCGGACACATCCAAGGGCCTCCTGCCGGGAGCATCAAGGACTGGGGGACTCAGAGAGTGGCTCTGGCCTCGCTCCAGGTGCCTGAGGGACAAGGCCCAGGAGCTTTGCTTTCACAATCCCTGTTTTTGATCATTATCCCTCCTTTCTGCTCCATCTGAAGGGAGGGAGAGATTGAAGTTACCTCAGTTAATATTCACTCCTTCTTCTTTCATTAGATGCTTCTCTCCTTCCCTGGGTTTTGAAATGCAGAATTCCTCCCTGGAAAAGTCTTTATCTGATGTTCATCTGGCAGGTTTTTTGTGCTTCCCCAGCACCCAGGAAGGCCAGGCTGTGGTCTGCACAGTGGGCTGTGCTGAGCTTCACAGAAACATGGAATAACAGCCTGGGTTTGGAGGGATTGGCTGTCCATGGGGACCTGGATGCTGCATCCCAAGTGACGTGGAAACCCTTTAGAGCTGAGGAGCTCAGCCTCAGCCTGGGGGTGGTGTGGCCACCATGGAAAAGGCACAAGAGAGGAAAAAGAGGAAGGAAAGATAAGGAGAGAAACTACTTTTCTACTGTGCAAGGTGGGATCTCCTTGAGGGAGCACGTGGAGAAAAGCTCAGGGGTCCCACAGGATGGGGAATTCTTTCCTGTCCCCCACCCCAGGGGCATTGCAAAGGGGCCTGGAAAAATTCAGGGAGCTGGGATACAAATCCTGGCAGTCTTCACCCTCTATCATGGAAGTTTTGCTGCAATTTGTCTCTTTATCCATTGCAAAAGTGAGGAGATCCTTCTAATTCCACACTGCTCTTGTCCTGAACCCCATCCCCAGTCCCTTGGGAGTCATCAGGTTTTGGGACATTGACTCCACAGTTAATAAAGGGACTTTTTTTCTATAATTCAGCTTGTCCAACCTGTCCAACACATTGTCCAACCCAGTGTGCAACAGCAGTTCACAAACCAAGTAGGAGATTTAAAAGTGGGGTGGGATGGAACTTCAAAATCGTGGAATCTTAGAATTGTTCAGGTGGGAGAAGACTTCCAAGACCATCAAGTCCAACCATCAGACCAGCACTGGGTGATCTCCAGAGGTCCCTTCCCACTCTGATGATTCTGTGACTCTGAAAACCGTGTCCTCAGGTGCCACTTCCACGGGGTTTTTTCGGACGCTTCCAACAATGTGGATGCAGCTTAAAAATGGAGTAGGAACACTCAAAGCTCTCCAGGGCTGGGAGCTTGTTATTGGTGGTTCACTGTTCAAAACTAAGAGTAATTTTTAGTATTCCTGGATATTCATTCCTTGAAACCCTTCCATTCCCACAGGAAAATCCAAGTGAACAAGCCTCAATTTTATGGCGGATCTTTGGGGGAAAGTTAAACCTGGGGTTAAATCCAACAGCCTGAGCTTTACTGGAGGAAAATGGATCAACATCACTTGGCTCCAAGTTGTCTAAAGCAGGAAATATTTTATTCTTCAGGAGAACTTAATTTCATGTGTCCAAACCCAAACTGGAGAGCAGTCAGGTTGTTTCCTCACGCAGTTTTTTCTTGGAGAGGTTTCCCCAGGGATATCGTAGCTCTTTAATTGAAATGTGCCTGTATTTCCTTTAGCTCATTATGGAAGCTTTAGACAAGCCCAAATCTGTGGGAATCAACAGGGAAAAATCCTCTGTTTGCCATCTATTGGCACTGTTTGCTTTTCCAAGAGTGAATTTTCCAAGAGCCACCTTGTTCAAGTGCCGTGATAATTAAAGATGGGAAAAGCTGAGGGAACAGGTAAATCCTCTGTGGTGCCACAGGAACTCTTTGGGACAGGCAGGAGGTGGCAGGAGGTCACACTGGATCATCTGCTGACTTCCAGTGGGGTTAAAAAACCTGCACCTGTGGCTGCCAAGGATTTAATAGTCATCAATTAATCTGCATATCGTGGGCATGTGGGAGATCCAAACGAGGACAGGCTCTTGGACTGCTTTGAAAAGTCAGGTATTTCCTTGGATCAGATCAGGGGCATCCTGTGAGAACACCAGGGGTAATTAGGGGAAATTAGGGGTAATTAGGGGACTGTCCTGTCTTATTGCTTGTGTTAAACACCTCAGGCTGTGCTGCAGTTGTGATTTTGGGAAGGAATTCCTGGCTGGGAGGGTGGGGAGGCCCTGGCCCAGGTTGCCCAGAGAAGCTGTGGCTGCCCCTGGATTCCTGGAAGTGTCCAAGGAGCAACGTGGTCTAGTGGAAGGTGTCCCTGCCCATGGCATGAGATGATCTTTGAGGTCCTTTCCAACCCAAACCCTTCTGTGATTCCCAGAAACGGGAGCTGTCTCAGCCCAAAATGTGCTGGCCATGATGTTTCCTACCTCAACAGACCTGACAGATTAAAACCAAGCATGGGCCTGAATTACTTCCCTAATCAGATCCTTATAAAATACAATAAACCAACCTAAAATGAACGTTCCTGTCCTCAGCAGCTGCTGTGGCCACGTGCTGGGGGTGCTCCATCACTCCACGTCTCTGCAGATGTTTGAGCCCATTTTGGGCAATGTTTTTATCTCTGATGTTCCACTCCCTCCCCCAGTGCTCTCAGGTTTGTGTGGAGAGATCTCCAGCTTTTCCAGAGATTTATTCTGTGAAATTTGCTCTTTTCCTGCCTGGAAGGAATCCTGCAGTCAACTGGCTCTGTGTGCACCAGGGGCAAGGCAAGCAGAGCCCGGAGTTGTGCGTTATTTGCCAGGATGATCAGGAATGGGGAAGCAGCAAACTGATTAATTCTGTGTGACCCAAGCAGATTATTTACCCAGTGAGAGGCTAACACGGGATCTTTTGTCTTGTTTTGAGTCTTGCTTGCTAATCTGTTTGATTTGGCAGCTCGTAAATAACTGGTTAATAAAATTTGGGGAGTATTAAACCCGAGTGGTGAGCGAAGGGCAGCCAATGCTCACAGAAAAGGGCGCCGGAAGAGCCGGATCTTTTTTAATCGATGGGAATGGGGAACAGGGAGCAAAGCAGGGAGAGGGAAACAAAGACAGACATCAAAATGAAGGTCATGTGGCCCCACCTGGAGTGCTGTGTCCAGCTCTGAGGCCCCCAGCAAAGGGAGGACATGGAGCTGCTGGAGACAGTCCAGAGGAGACCACGGAGATGCTCCAAGGGCTGGATTTCCTCTGCTCTGGAGCCAGGCTGGGAGAGCTGGGAATGTTCCCCTGGAGAAGAGAAGGCTCCAGGGAGAGCTGAGAGCCCCTTGCAGGGCCTAAAGGGGCTCCAGGAGAGCTGGAGAGGGACTGGGGACAAGGTGTGGAGGGACAGGACACAGGGAATGGCTTCCCACTGACAGAGGGCAGAGTGAGATGGGATATTGGGAAGGAATTCCTGGCTGGGAGGGTGGGGAGGGGCTGCCACAGGTTACCCATAGAAGCTGTGGCTGCCCCTGGATCCCTGGAAGTGTCCAAGGCCAGGTTGGACGGGGCTTGGAGCAACTTGGACAGTGGAAGGTGTTGGGGTTGGACCCGGATGGTCTTCAATGTCCCTTCCAACCCAAACCATTCCGTGATTCCAGGATTATATTTTGAAAAAGCTTTAACTTACACTGAGAAATACTCATAACACATTGAGCTTAATTAACCTTCTGCTCCCTGCTTCCAAAGGCATTTGGAAACACAGCTCCATTATCCCTGTTTTCCAGACACCCAGAAGTGAGGCACAGAGCAGGAGAGTCTCCTCAGGATCACACAACTCGTGGCAGAGCTGAGAGTTCCTCAGTGTTTACACCGTGAGTGGCTTCACCCCCTGGAGCATCCTGGAATCTGGGCTGATTCCCACCAGGATCCTGTCCCTGCTCTGTCCTTTTATTTCCAGCTCTGTGGTTACTCCACAAGGCCTCTGACCCCAGAGGGGTCCAGAACATTAAACACATGATTCCACAGTGTTCCCTCCTGCATGGACACCTCCTTCCCTGCCCAGGATAAAGCTGTGGGACTAATGAGCAGTGAGGGGATGGGTTGTTTCCACATCCTGGGCCCGTGTGTGTGTCCTCACACTTCATTTCCTTCACACCATTCCAGGCAGTGATTAATGCTCCCAAGGACTTCTCCATGGCAACAATCAATCTGCCATTCCCGAGTTTTCAAGTGCTTCACTTTGCCACACGAACAGTGTTTCCTGTCCAAAGGTGTGTGTTGTGTCCTACACGTTTTTAACGTGGGATTTCGGCTTAAATTCCTGTATTTCCTCTCATCCCAAAGATTCCTGAGGTAGGAGTAGCAGGGTACTTTCCCCTCCATAGGATGTGGTTGCCTGTGATAATTGGGAACATTTTCGCCCTGTATTCCTGTTGAGGGTCCGTGTAGAAATGATGACACACTGCAGAGGTGCAGGAGCTGACGGGAGCATCCGAATCCACTGGACACTGGGAATGGGAAGGCAGGAGATCCAGACAGACAGGGATGGGAACAGCAAGGAGCAATTTCCCTTTCAATCACCGAGCCTGTGCCCAGCAGTGTGTCCTCAGCAGAGTCCAGGATGTAAATTGGGTTTCTATTTTCGTTGCTCAGAGGTAAAACCAGCAGCAGATGGTGTTTTGAAACACTCGTAATTTTGGCTAATGGAGTCACTGCTGCCAACTGTCCTGTCCTCCACGTGGGGATTAGATGTATCATTATCAATAAATAACACCTAACAATGATACAAACAGGCCAAACCCTCAATTCCTTGGTCCTGAGCAACTCCCACACTCTCCGAGACTTCGTGCTCGTGTCTTTGGGTGACAAAGTGTTTTACTCCTTCCTTCTTTCTGATCCGTGTTTCCAAGCCTTATTTTTTTTTTAAATACACATCCTCCAGGTGCCTCCTCACCTACAGGAATTCCATATGGCCCTAGAAACAGAACTTGCCCATGGAGGGCTCTGCCATGGAAACTTTGATCAGAACTTCCATGAAATTCCCGGAGCGCGGGAGCCAAAAACTGCTGCCGACTTTACGCATGTCCAGATGGTCCCTCCCGACTCCATTTGCAAGGAAAAGTGAAATCCCATCTTTTCTGGTTGTTGCAATAACCTGGAAGGCAAGCCAAGGACTTCTACCTGAGTGAGTGTGTGGTGAGAGGCCAAACACTCCCAACAAATGAGCTCCTTGCCCTCCTGACTGTTTGGGAACGGTTCAGAGCACACGGAGAAGGTGGGAGAGAATCCAACTGAAGGCCTGGCTTCCAAAAAAAAAAACCAAAAAACAAACAAACAAAAAAAAGGAAGCAGGAGAACCCTGAAAGTCACTAAAGGGATAACCCTGAGAGTCACCAAAGCAACTCCTACACTTACATGAAGGGGAAGAATAATGTGAAGGGAAAAAAAGCACTTGGTGTTTTCCTGGAGGATCAGGGAAGAGCCAAGTGAAGGGGAGACACACGAGCCTGGAGCGACAGGTGCAGTACAAGAGGATAATTAAGCCAATTGTGTTATGTTTTATTATTCCAAGTGGAGGGAATGAGCTACAGAAAGGTGCAAATGACTGTGTGGCTGTGGAGCACCTCAGGAAGCTCGTGCCCGTCAGCATCCCGGGAATATCATCCCCCTCCCAGGGAAAGCAGGATCGTTTCAGTTCTCACCACGCTTTGCTCCTCCAGACCAATTTCGCTGTCAGCTCTGCCAGAGAAAGGACTGATGATTTAAAAGCTTGGCCCAAAAAAGCTGGAGAGCAGCGGTGGCAGTAAACATTAGTCACTGTAGCAAACTAATTTGTTTTCCATATGGCATTTTCAACGGAGTGTGGAAGATTCACAAGTGAAATAATAATTACAAATGAGGAATACTTTGAAAAAAGATGTGGTTTTCTCCCAGTGCATCACTTAAAAGGGTTTCTAATTAAGTCAATACTTGATTATGCTGGAGATGACACCGGCTGCCAAATTACAGTTTGTTGGGTTTTGTTCTCAGGGAAAGATTGTTCCCAAGGGCAGGAAAATTCCTGCATCTATTCAGCCCGCGGTGCTGCTGAGATGGAAGAGAGGTGAGAGAGGTGTTTAAATCCCTTGGGAAAATCAGGAGGTGAACATTTGCTTAATAACATTCCTGCCTGCAGTAGAGAATTTTGCTCAGCAAGATGAGGGTCTGATATTCCTGATTAAGCCAAGTCCAAGGCAGCTGCTCTGAGATACCCTTGATCCATTCCTGGCTAAACACGAAGCCAAATCAGAGCTGGGAATTATGCTCCAAGGGAAAAAGGGGAAGGAGCTTCATGCAGATAACAAAAGATAAGATAGCAAAAACCCAGCACATCTTATTCTCCTTCCAAACTCTTGTTGTGGAGGGTCCTGTCACCACCTTGAGCTCTTCCCATCCACGGTGAGGGTTCTCCTCCTCATTCCTGGGTGTCCCCAGGGGTGTGTTCATCCCCCCTGTCCCTACCCGGGGCTGGTGTTTGCCCTTGGCCACGGGACACTTGTGGTCACAGGGACACACCAAATCCAGAGACATCCCGAGACATTTTGGTGTTGAATCAGACCAAGCAATGGCCAAAAATCCCATGACCAGGTTACAGTTTCAGCCCAGGCTCTGGAGCACTGGGAGGTTTGGATCTGGAGGCTCAGGTTTAAAACACAAAGCACAATTTTTCACAGAGATCTAAGCTCTGGCTCAGATCTCAGCTCGCTTTTCAGCCTCATCTTTTCTGCAGGGAGTTACACAGAGATTTTCCACCTGTAAAGGGGAGGAAATATAAGACTGATTCGTTCACACTCCCTTGTAACTGAACTATTGGACAACTTCACCTCAAACACTCATTTTCCGCCTCACAAAGGAGGCTCAGGCCAGTTTTCCCTGATTTTCACTGCCAGTCAATCCCAGGGAACTTGCAGCAGTGCCACATCCCCAGGCAACCAAGGTTTACCCCTGTGAGTGCTTTTTTGGGGTCCTACAAGCGCTGATCGTGCTTTTCTTCCTTTTGTGCAACTTGGGGCCTGTCTGTTCACATCTCTATCCAAATTTGGATTGCATCCTGATCTTTTAATGGCTGTCCAGCACGTGCCCAGAGCAGGCCCTGCTCTGAGGGCAGAACATCCTGATGGCAGCAGAACGGGGCTGAATTAATCCAATGGCCCTCCCCGAAAGGCAGCCAAGGTCTGAGGCGTCAGATCCCACAGGGAAATGTCCACTCCCATCACATTTGCTCTTCAGGGACCTCAGAACACTTCCAGGGTAAGATTTTTCAAGAGAGCCCACAGAGAATGTAATTTTTTCTCTCACTCAGCTCGTTTTGGGAAGTGCCCAGACCAGACAGGTCTTCTTTTTGTCAGGATTATCCCGGAGGGCCACGCTGTGCTACGGAATATGGAGGAATATCTGCTTTTTGCAGCTGTTGCACTCAGTGGGAATTGTCACCAGAGGAGATGGACAAGTTATTTCCTGGATTCACGGAAAGATTTGGGTTGGAAGGGACCTTAAAGACCATCCGGTTCCAACCCCAACACCTTCCACTATCCCAGGTTGCTCCAAGCCCTGTCCAACCCAGCCTTGGACACTTCCAGGGATCCAGGGGCAGCCACAACCTTGATACTGAGATGGTGTGATAACACATTAGGAATGTAAACACACCATATCCTCAATGTGTAACTCAGATAAACAGTTCCCTCTTTGCACAACTCACTCCATGGCCCAGCTCAGCCAAAACAGCTCAGTATTAAAGTGACAATTTAGCACTATTAAATATTTAATGATGGGAGGGGAAAAAGCTGCTGAAACCACAAAATACCTGCAGGGTAATACCAGTTGTATCAGACAGAAACGGTGCATTAGCAGAGAGGATTCTGAGCTTTAATGTCTGATCTGAGGCTATTCCATGTTTGGGAACACGCAGTGCTATTGCCATGGAAATTTGTGAACAAACTCCTGGAGGCCACGTTTGTCTTCTATTTATTGTTTTTCCTTGACTCTCGTCACTTCAGAATTACCAGTGCTGGAGGATAATTGATGCTGATCTTTTTTATCTCCTGATGTTGTATCATCACCATTTCCCACCTGGGTTTGGGTGGTGTTTTTTTTTTACTTTTTTTTTTGGTTGATGGGATTCCAGGACATCACGAAACTTGTAAAAGTCAGGGCGCAGATGTCTGATGTGACCATCAGAGATATTGTCTATAAGTCACTTCCATCTGCCCTCTACCCACTTTCCCTCACCAGGATTAGGCTGAACATGACAGATTTGGGACACAAAGTGCTTGAAGTGCAGGGGGGAGGACGAGAAACCCCGTGAGAACACAGGACAGCGAGCAGAGGAAAACCCTTGCCCCCAGGACCCCCCCGAGAAACAGCCACAATAAAATCAACTTCCACATCAAGATCCTCACTTAGAACACAGGAAGAGTCACATCACATTTAAAAGATCTCAAAAGAAGATTCAACTGTGTCATTGTGCAATTCAAGTCCTTAAAGAACTTTACAGTTCAAGTCCTTAAAGAATTTTACCAGTTGAGACTCTCCTGGATGTTAATTAAGGGAGATAATGCAGACAGGGTTGTTATGGTCTTTCTTAGGTGACAGCATTTGAAATGGTCCTTTTCAGCTGCTGAAAAATATTGCTTTGGGAGTGAAATTTTTCACAGGGTTTGTCTTCAGATCAGAAGGAGTGTGCTGAAGTTGGGAAAAAGCTACTGTTTAACCCTGTGCATCAGCAGCTCCCATGGGAGGGTTAGGTTGGATTTTAGGGAAAGGTTCCTCCCCCAGAAGGTGGTTGGGCACTGAACAGGCTCCCCAGGGCAGTGGGCACTTCCCAAAACTGCCAGAGCTCAGGGAGCTTTTGGACAACGCCCTCAGGGACAGGGTGGAATTGTTGGGGTGTCTGGGCAGGGCCAGGATTTGGATCAATGATCCTTGTGGGTCCCTCCCAGCTCAGGATATTCTGTGATTCTCTGAATCTGTAATGACAGGACATGGGAAAGGGGGATTATATCACGTGTGGAACTGCAGGGTGGGGGATTTGAGAGGGAGATCACGGAGCTGGAATGCTGCCAGGTCACGGGATTAACCCCCTTGCTGCTGGGAAATGCCGAGGGGCCTCTGATGGACCCGAGCGTCGAGGAGCTCGCACGTTCCCGTCTCATCTCCGGCAGGAGAGGGGGAATTAGTTTACTCTCTCTCTGTACTGCGAGTGTCACAAAGGATCTCCCTTCCCAGGCAGATGTTGGCTGCCAGTGGGAAGCTGAGAAACGCCAGTTTTAATTAAAAGCTTTATTTTCAAATACAATCCGGAGATTACAAGCGGCAAGAAGGGACTTCTCCGCTGGGAGGCTTCGGCGTGAGGCCCTGAGCAAAACAGCAGTAATTGAAAGACAAGGCCTAATTCCCCTTCTCCCAGCTGGGTCTAACACGAGGCAGGGACATCAATCCAGCCCTTGAAGGAGGGCTGGCAGCACCATTGCCTCTTTTGTCAGAGGGAAAGCAGCCAGAGCAAGGCTCTTCCACCCTCCCGTCCCTTCTCCGTCAAGTCGGCTTGTGAAGGAAAAACAAAGGAGAGGGGCAGAGCTGTTGGAGGAGAAGGATGAAAGGAACCCGTGCAGATTCCCGTTGGAAAATCGTGTTTTCACGTTATTTTGGTGTGTCTACCCTAATCCTGGGCACTTGTCCACTCCCAGGTGGTTCTGGGTCACAGGGAGGCTTCTCTGGGTTCAGGTTGCTGTGGCAGCCTTACCCATTTTCCACCTCAAGTGAACACGTAGGAAAAATGGGATAACACCAGCCATGAGCACTCTGTGCTGCTTTACCTGGATGGGGAGTCTCCAGGGCTTTCGTTGGACACTTTTAAAGGAATTCACCTTTAAAGGAATTCACTTTTAAAGGAGTTCTTTTCTTGTTTTAAAGGAAAAACTCAGCTCGTATCAACAGCTCCATCTGCTCCACAACTCAGCCTCAACAAACCCACTCTCTGTCTGTAGGTTTGTGGTGCCTGCACATCAACTTCTGACTTCCTGATGGGCCTGTTCCACTACTCCTCACACTTAATGCGAGTGAAAATAAAGATGCAGAGTGAATTATCTCCCTTTGGGATGTGATGTAATCCCAGATTTCGGTCATCCCGTTGTACAGGCACAACTTCAGCAGCACTGACCAAAGTTTCTCTGCAGTTCAGTCTCTCCTGGCAGCAGCTGTGCCTTACAGATTCCCATGATCCTGTAGAGCTGCATCCATGCAGGATCACCCCTGAGATCACACCGGAATGCTCGAGGCTTTATCCATCCCCACCTTGGAAAATCCCAAGGATGGAGAGCACACAGCCTCGCTGGGACACTTCAGATGCCTGACTGGTCTCATCATGGCAAAATTCTTCCTTATTTCCAGTCTGAGCCTCTCCTGCTTCAGTGTCCACTCTGTCCAGTGCTCCCACAATGCATCACCTGGTTAAACTGGTCAGGAATGATTTATGTTGGGAAATCCATGCTAACCCTTCCTGATTACTTTATTTTCCTTCTTCCCCCCAAGGATAAATTACAAGATTTCCACCGTGGTTTTCCCGGGGAATGACCTTTACATGCCCAGATCATCCTTTTGGCCTTTTATATTTTTTGTCAGGACAGTCCCAGGATCAAAAAGTTGTTTGGGTTGGAAAGGACCTTAAAGATCATCCAGTTGCACCCCCTGCCACGGGCAGGGACACCTTCCACTATCCCAGGTTGCTCCAACCTGCCCTTGCACACTTCCAGGGATCCATGGGCAGCCACAGCTTCTCTGGGCAACAATCTTTGTGGAAATTCAGGTCACCTTATCTATCAAGTTCTCTTTACACATGAAAACAGATTTAATAACAACAAAAGAAGAATGCAGTTTTTTCTTGGACTGATGAAGAAATATGGATTTCCATTTAAAGACATCGTATTTTGGCCAAAACAGTGGGGAAATCAAGAGTTAAAAGCAGGACTAAAAAGGCCCTTCAGAGAATCACAGAATATCCTGAGTTGGGAGGGACCCACAAGGATCATTGATCCTCCAACTCCTGGCCCTGCACAGACACCCCAACAATCCCACCTTGTCCCTGAGGGCGTTGTCCAAATGCTCCCGGACCTCTGGCAGGTTTGGGAAGTGCCCACTGCCCTGGGGAGCCTGTTCAGTGTCCCACCACCCTCTGGAGGTAGAGCCTTTCCCTAAAATCCAACCTAAATCCCCCTGGCACAGCTCCAGCCATTCCCTGGGTCCTGTCTCTGCTCACAGGGAGCAGAGATCAGTCCCTGACTCTTGTAAGACTTGAGGATCCTCAGATGAGGCAGCAGGAGGGTCAGCCATGCCATGGATTTATGGGAACATACATCCCAGGCTGTGCTTGCCCTCCCATGAATCACAGAATCCCAGAATCAGCTGGGTTGGAAAAGCCCTCTGAGATCATCCAGTCCAACCCTTGATCCATCACCACCACCACGGTTCCCAGCCCATGGCACTGATGCCACATCCAGTCTGTCCTTAAGCACCTCCAGGGGTGGTGATTCAACCCCCTCCTTGGGCAGCCCATTCCAATGGCTGAGCACTCTCCATGGAAAACATTCCTTCCTGATGTCCAACCTGTCCCTGCCCTGGCCCAGCTTGAGGCCGAGCCCTCTTGTCCTCCTGCTGGTTCCCTGGAGCAGAGCCCGACCCCCCCTGGCTCCCCCCTCCTATCAGGGAGTTGCAGAGAGTGAGGAGGTCTCCCCTGAGCCTCCTCCTCTCCAGGCTGAGCCCCCCCAGCTCCCTCAGCCTCTCCTCCCAGCACTTGTGCTCCAGTCCCTTCACCACATCCCTGTGACCCATTTGCCCAGTCCTTGTTTTTAGTTTATAACAACCTGAACTTGCTAAAACCAGACCTGCAGGGCTTTTCCTCCTCCTCCTCCTTCCCAGCCCCTTTTCCCTGCCTCTCCCGAGCCCCGCTGCTGCTGTACCATATCAGGCTCTGTACATATATTTAAATGTAATAAGATAGATTACAAGAATGGATTTTCCCCCGGGCCAGGTCGATAAGGCTGTATAAGCAGGGAATATACAATGGATCGGGAAGAGCTGGCTGGAGTAGATTAATTAATGAGATGCAGCAGAGAAACATCCAAGGAACCACAGCTCTTCTCAGCTCACCTGAGCTATTAAGGGAATCTCTGGTGGCATCGAACGCTCGCTGCCAACCCAACAATACACAAATTTCTCTCGGAGTAATCACAGCAGTGGCAGAGCTTTTGAAGATCCAAAGGTTACTCTGCCCTTACTCTTGCAAGGAGAAACCACAGTGGGAAGTAAATAAACTTTTGAACAGCACAGCACTGACCTACCTAATCTTTGTTGCGATCTAACGGGGGAAATAAAGAACCTGCTGGAAATTCTCCGACCGGCTTTTTTTGTTTCCCAGGGATGTTCAGTGTTTGGAAACAACAGGGGGGAAAAAAGAGGGAAAGGAAAAAGAGATGCTGCTCTTTGGCAGTATTGGGAAAAATATATTGGGTCACCTGTATGAATTAATGTATTTTTATTCATAGAATCAGAGAGTTGTTAAGGGTGGAAAAGGCCTTTATGATCAAGTCCAAACGTCAACCCAGTACCAGCACCATGTTCACCATTAACCACGTCCTCAAGTGACACATCTACTTATTTTTTGAACACTTCCAGGGATGGGGACTCCACCCCTGCCCTGGGCAGCTGTGCCAGGGCTGGACAGCCCTTTCCAGGAAGGAATTTTCCTTCATATCCAACCTGACCCTCCCCTGGCACAGCTGGAGGCCGTTCCCTCTCCTCCTGTCCCTTGTTCCCTGGGAGCAGAGCCCGACTCCCCCCCCCCGGCTCCCCCCTCCTGTCAGGGACTTGCAGAGCCAGAAGGTCCCCCTTGATCCCTCTTTTCTCCAGGCTGAGCCCCCCCAGCTCCCTCAGGAATTCTCCAGACCCTTCCCAGCTCCCTTCCCTTCCCTGCACACACTCCAGCCCCTCCATGTCTCTCCTGTCTGAGGGGCCCAGAACTGCCCCCAGCATTCCAGGGGGGGCCTCCCCAGGTCCCAGCACAGGGAACAATCCCTCCCCTGCTCCTGCTGGACACACTATTCCTGATCCAATCCAGGGGCCATTGGCCTCCTGCCCCCCTGGGCTCATGTCCAGCCGCTCTCCCCAGCACCCCCAGGGCCTTTTCCAGCTTTCCAGCCCCTCTGGCCCAGCCTGGAGCTGCAGGGGGTTGTTGTGACCCAAGGGCAGGACCCGGCACTTCACCCTGGCTTAAATGGTTTAAAGTTTGGCCCAGCCCTGCTGTGACACGTTGTGCTGTGACTGTAACTCCAGGATCATTTCAGCTGAACAGGTTGAACGAGGACAGGCTGGACAGAGCAGAACCAGAGCTCCAACCCTGCATTTCCATCCTGGCTGTGATTTCCCAGGCTCAGTCACAGAGCAGTAAGATTTTCCTAACAGGTTGCTTGACCTTTTCATTACTATTATTTATTGGGCCAGTAATGTGCAGCCTCTTTTAACCCTTGCACTGAGCACTGCTGGGTGAGAGGTTGATATTTTAAGGGAACTCTCCTCTGCTTCAAGTTTATTATGGCTGAATGCAGTGCTGTCAACATCTGACATTTATAGAGTGTGTTTAACCTCTGCTAATCCCTGAACATTTTGCAAATGAAGGACCCAGGTGCTCAGCTGCTGGAAGTTTCCACACCTTCATTGTTATCACCAGAGACATCCTAATTTACACCAAATGTCTCTGTGTGGCCAAGCAAGGAAATGTCCTTTATCAGAACAACTGATTCTTCCACAGGAAACAAACTCTGGGACACTTTGCTGCTTCTTTATGATTTTTCCTGATCTCCAGGAGAGATGGGGATGCCCACACCTTGCCTGTGTCTTCCAACTTTTTTTTCCCAATCAATTTATCAGCATCTCTCCCTCCTTTATGTCCTTTGACAGCCACAGCAGCTCAACACAGTTGTGATCATAAAATCACACAATGGTTTGAGTTGGAAGAGACCCTAAAACTCATCTTGTTCCACTCCCTGCCATGGGCAGGAACACCTTCCACTATCCCAGGTGGCTCCAAGCCCTGTCCAACCTGGCCTTGGATGTTATCTCTGAAGCTCCTGCCCACATAATTTTCCTGCTTTAGGAGTGGACTCTGCTCCAGGAACAAAATGTTCCTTTATTTTTGGTGGCTGTTTCAAAACACGGAATAAATATTCTGAGACTCTGGGAATTGCTGGATGTGAACTTGCAGTGCAGTTTGCTGCCCTGAGATATCGTGATTCATAAAACATCAGAATCTTTTTTTTTCCATTTTTGGTGTGAAAACCACTTTAACCCTGTATTACAGGACCCCAGGACAGGGGAAAATGGTTTTAAACTGCCAGAGGGCAGGGTTAGGTGGGATATTGGGAAGGAATTGCTGGCTGGGAGGGTGGGGAGGCCGTGGCCCAGGTTGTCCAGAGAAGCTTTGGCTGCCCCTGGATCCACAGCTTCTCTGGGCAACCTGGGCCAGCCCATCCCCACCCTCCCAGACAGCAATTCCTTCCCCATATCCCATCTACCCTCTTGCACTGGGAAGCCATTCCCTGTGTCCTGTCCCTCCAGGCCTTGTCCCCAGTCCCTCTCCAGCTCTCCTGGAGCCCTTTTAGGCCCTGTAAGGGGCTCTCAGCTCTCCCTGGAGCCTTCCCTTCTCCAGGTGAACATTCCCAGCTCTCCCAGCCTGGCTCTGTAGGTAAATACCTGTGTAAACACTCCCATCAGTGGGGTTTTCGTTATCTGGATGTACAAGATTATCAAATCTGATATCTAAAACAGTACTGCCATGCCTTGGCATCAATGCAAGGACCAGGAATGCCATTGGTCTTCCTCCTCCCTCTCCTCCTTTCTCCCAATTTATTACACCACTGTTATTTCTGGGTATTTTAACTGCTTGGGTGCTGCTGGAATTTAAAGTTCTCCCTATATGGATGAAGCACCTGAGGTTTTGCTGGGTATCTCCAGCATGTCCATGTGGAGCACCCCTGCTGTGCTGGCCCAATGAAAACAGGATTCCATGCACACCTGGGATCCACTCCAGCTATTCCTGGTGTGCCTTTGGTGGGCAGACAAGTTGGGAAAGTTGGACAAAATCAAGGCAGAACTGCAGGTTAAACTGGTCACGAGGCAGTTTGTCTTGGCTATATTGTTATTACTTAAATTATCCACTTGTGGAAGCAGCAAACACAGTTCTGGGAACCACACGGAGCAGGTGGAATTGAGGATGAAACACCTCCCACACTCAGAGATAAGTGACTGTGTGGGGATTGAGTGTGTGTAGGAGCAACTGCTTTCTGCCACGTGACATTTGGAATTATTACTACTGTTTGTCACTCTCCGAGCCACAAAACAAGTTGCTGAGTGTTTTGCAGAAAAGGGACCCCAAATAGAAACCAGTAATGCATTAGAGGGGGGATTCTCCCTGGCTGAGGGTAACCAGGCAGGAAGGGAGCTGGGAGTTGGGCTGGGCAGGAGGCTGAAGAGGAGCCCAAGTGTGGCCAGGGGGGCAAGAGGGCCAATGGCTGCTGGGCTGGCTGAGGAAGAGTGTGGCAGCAGGAGCAGGGCAGGGCTTGTGCCCCTGGGCTGGGCGCTGGGGAGGCCACCCCTGGAGTGCTGTGTCCAGCTCTGGGCCCTGAGCTCAGCAAGGCCCTGGAGGGGCTGGAGCAGGGGCAGAGAAGAGCAGTGAGGCTGGGGAAGGGACTGGAGCACAAGTGCTGGGAGGAGAGGCTGAGGGAGCTGGGGGGGCTCAGCCTGGAGAGGAGGAGGCTCAGGGGAGACCTCCTCACTCTCTGCAACTCCCTGACAGGAGGGGGGAGCCGGGGGGGTCGGGCTCTGCTCCCAGGCAGAGATCAGTGAGACAAGAGGGCTCGGTCTTCAGCTGTGCCAGAGGAGGTTTAGGTTGAATATTAGGAAGAAATTCTTCACAGAGAGGGTACTCAGCCATTGGAATGGGCTGCCCAGGGAGGGGGTGGATTCTCCATCCCTGGAGGTGTTTAAGGACAGACTGGATGTGGCATCAGTGCCATGGGCTGGGTGACAGAGTGGGGTTGGGTCACAGGTGGGACTGGATGATCTCAGAGGGCTTTTCCAACCTGTGATTCTGTAAAATCAAGCCTGTATTAACTTGCTCTATGAGCTCTGAACTTCTCAGGAGCCATGAGAAGCCATCCCAGCACATCTAGAGGGGCTGGGAAATGCAGGACACAGCTCAGGATGCTTATGGCTCATTAGCCACAGAATCCCAGGATGCTTTGGATTGGAAGGGAACTTCAAGATCATCTCATTCCAACAAGCAGGGACACCTTCCACTATCCCAGGTTGCTACAAGCCTTGTCCAACCTGCCCTTGGACACTTCCAGGGATCCAGGGGCAACCTGTGCCAGGGCCTCCCCAGTCCCATCGATTCCATGTCTCCAGACACTTTGCTCCAGGAATTGCAGGTGCCCTGTCATCAGCAACATTTTAGGGACTGCTGAAGCAAAGATAGACAGTGGCATATTGATTTAAGGGAGGTGGGAAGGTAATTTAGCTGTCAGGACAAATAAGGGAGGGGTGGATTTTTGCAGCGTTAAGGAGAATAGGGGGGAAAAAGGGAAGTCAAACATGATCTTGAGTTTCATCAGCCAGAATGCAGGGAAAAAATGGTGTTATTAAGTGTGTTTGTTAACAGAGTAATAGAGTTTAGGGGAAAGGGAGTCCTTTGGGAAGCTGGAGCTGAATTCTGCAGTTTCTGAAGGGCCCCAGTGGAAATTCAAATAAAGTTGTAAACAAGTGCAGATGAGGGGAAGGTGAAAATGGATGATGGAATCAACGTGACCCCGACTATGAAATGAGCTCTGCCAAGGCAGGTAAATAAGTCACCTAATTTGTGCTCCCCAGATGAAATAATATGCAAATTGAGACATCAGAAGATGCAAATCAGGGAAGTTTGGACTGGAGAACAGAAACAAATCCCTGCAGGATGTACAGGAGAGTTTCCAACCTGCCCTAGGCTGAAACCACCAGTTGATGGATAAAAAAACTCTGAGGATTCCAAAATATAGGGGAAAATGGAAGAAGGGAATAGTTGTGGATAGAGAAATACTCAGAGAGCACCCAGAGAGGTGACAGTGCCACCAGGTCACAGGAGGCAAGAGAAAGCAAGAACTCAAAGGGAAAGATCACGAGGGGGGATGAAGATGAAGCAGAGTTTTGGCCACTTCTCAGGTAGGAATCATTCCAAAGTGGTTTCCATGGAGACAGATGATACTGGGTGGAAGTAGGTAAATGGAGAGGGGGTAAAAAAATGAATGTAAGAGAGGTACAGAGATAAAAGGAAGTGAAGAGAGATGGGACAGTAACTGGAAGCACAGAAGGATCCAGAAGAGTGGTTTTTGTGGAGGCAAGAGAAGAAAATGTCTGGAGAGGAGAGGAGAGAGAGCCAGGGAAGTTGGAGCTGATTTTAAGATTTGAAAGAATTCTTTTATGCAGAATTATGAGGTTCATGCAGAATTATTTTAAACCAGCATGAGAGTTGCAAAGCTCCAGAAGGAGCAGGTCCCACTTGCACAGGTCCTAGTTGAAAAATTAGGAACGGCCACACACACAGATGAGATTCTAGACCCAGCTCTTCCCAGGTTTATTCCCCATCTGCAGGATGTTGTGTCTGCTTGTTGGGCAGCTGTGGGTTTTCCCAAATCTCCCTATACCTAAAAGCACAGTCCAAAATACATTTACAGAGCCTGGATCATCCCACGTTGCCCAGAGGGAGAAACGAGCTCCGCTCTTCTCTCTGCATCCAAAAGCAGCAGAGGAGAAGCTGAGCCTTGGGAAGTGAGGTATGGATAGAATTAGGGATGGAAAGCAGAGCTTACTGAGGGTTTCTTGGACGGGGAAGACACAACTGAGAGGCCACCAACTCACAGGTTCTTTTCCCTGCAACTCACAGGACTGCCTGAGAGGTGAGTCCTGACACTGCTCCCCATGGACAGTGACAACAGCTCTGCCTTTCCCAGCCCAGAGATCCCTTTCCCAGGATTTTCCTTAGTTTCAGGACTGACTCAGAACAGCAGCCAGCACGGACAACACTCATTTCACCCCGTCCCTTCCAAAAACCGACTCACTGAGAGGAACCTGCAGGCAGAGAAGTGCGACTGGGCTGGGGAGTGCTCAGGGTGAAGCTGCAAAAGGAAGAGCTTTCCACCCTCAAATCCCATTATCCCTTCTGGGATTAAGCCCAAGTGGCAGCAACCATAGAACCAGAGAATCCCAGGATGGTTTGGGTTTGGAAGGGACCTCGAAGACCATCTCCTTCCATGGGCAGGGACACCTTCCAGCAGAGCCCCTACGTGGGTCCCAGCCATGACCAAAGCAAGGTGCTAAACGGCTCTGATTTAGCTGGAATCACCAGGACATCTGCCTAAAAAACACATGATTAAAACTTCTCCTCTGTGTTCATTTGAAAGAGCTACGGCAGATCATAAACCCGGCGACATCCCCCCCCCCTCGAGCCCAGAGGGTTTAATGAAGAATTAAGGAGATTGTAACTGCGTCGCTGAAATAATAGGGAGGAAATTGAATTATTCCACCCATATTAAACGCATATATTCCGGAGCATTTCTGCCAGAATTACTTCGCTAACCCGCGGTGTGAAATACAGGCTGTTTTCACATGGGTGCATTAAACAAAGCTGCTCCACTGCAACGGCTTTGAGGAGAATGGGAAAAGCATCAGGATGAAAAAGCGCTCCCGACGCGGGGTTATATCAGCTCTAAATTGTCTCACAGATGTTTCTGGCTCCATTAGATGGAAGACTGGGTAATTTATAGAAGTCATTTTTAACGATTTGATTGTTGGTATCTATCTGCTGAATTGATTGGCTGCGGAGACAGATCTTTATTTTTCTAATGGCGAGAACATCCTCTGCAGAATTACCGCTCAATTTAGCCCTGGTGGAGCCGTGCTAGCCAGCAACTCTCCATTTACATTGGGCTGTTATTTCTTAATCATCAGCCTAATTGCAGAGAGAAGTCTAGGATGGATGAGACTGGCTGGGCTGGACAAGGAACCACACATGAGTGAGGGGTTTGGCACTTCCCCTTTGGATGCTCCCAGCTCAGATCGGCGCGATTTAAACTCTCAAACTCGTGGCTTTTTTGTTTTCCTGAAGTTTGCTGATCCTCGGTGGACTGGAGTGACAGTTCCCACCAAAACCAGCAGGAATTTGGCTGCAGGTGAGACTGATTCAGATGACACACCTGCTTTTGCACACCTGCTTTTGCTTCCCTCATCCTGAAGGAAGGATGAGCTTCCTACTGGGATCAGAAGGCTTTGATAGGCACGTGGGGATGTTCATGGATGACCAGCGGGCTGTGGAATCCCTGATGCTGCCTTTGAGGTGGCTCAGCTCTTCCCAGCTCTGCCCTGGGAGGAATTTGTTCCCAGGATGTGCTTTATCCCTTGAGGGTTGAAAATACATTTTCTTCTCCGAGCTCTTCTGACAAGTTGCATTTATTTCTGCTGCCTGTTTTCATTTCACAAAATAGCATCCACACACCTTTGGTTGGGGCCCTTCAAATCTCCAACCCTCAGCTCTATTTTGGGGCAGTGAGATTTGCAGATTAACTAAGAAATCTTTGATAAAATGCCCTTTTTACCTCAACTTCGAATTTGTCGCCTCTTGGTTTTGTCTCCCTGTTTTCCCAGGATGGAAAAGAACTGGAAGTCTCACTCTGCTCTCTGAGGACTTCTTGGTTTTCTGCATATTTCTGTCACCATTAAATAGATTATAACTCTGAGGTACAGTTGTCTTCTGCATTTTCAGTCACTTAAGATGAGACAGCACTCAGTGAAACAGATAAAGAACTCGGATCTTCCCCAAATTCCAGGCTAAATTCCTATGTTTTGTGCTGTTCAAACTCTAGTCCTTAGAAGCTGAAATTCTTCTCACAGGTGCTAGTTTCAAAATCCAAAATCCCAGGAATTCTATTCAGTGTTTTCCTGACCTTGGAGAGTGTTTTGTTCAAGCAAGAATGTGGGGAGAGGGGGTTCAGTCCTTAGCCTGGTAACCAAGGGACTCTGAAATACTGTTTTTACTGGAATAAAAGGACGGAAGAAAGAGGTGAGAGGATCTGCTGCAGGGAGAGAGCAAACTTGGTGTCAAAGAATGGAAGGAGCAGGGGTTTTTTCTCATTTTGGGGTTTGGAAAGAAGGAAAAGCCATAAAAACAGGGGTTACTCATTCTCCCCTTGCTCAGAGGAGGGAGTTAACAGTAGCTGTGTCGTTATCCCTCCCTTTTCATGTCACACCCAAGTCTCTTCTGCTCAGACACCACTGATTTATAGAATATATATAGAATATATAGATTTATAGAATCACGGAATCACAGATGGGTTGGGTTGGAAGGGGCCTTAAAAATCATCCAGTTCCACCCCCTGCCATGGGCAGGGACACCTTCCACCAGCCCAGGTTGCTCCAACCTGGCCTTGGACACTTCCAGTGATCCAGGGGCAGCCACAACTTCTCTGGGCAACCTGGGCTTCCCCACCCTCCCAGCCAGGAATTCCTTCCCAATATCCAGTCAAACCCTGCCCTCTGGCAGTGGGAAGCCATTCCCCTTGTCCTGTCCCTCCGTGTCCTTGTAAAAAATCCCTCTCCCTTTTATGTCACACACTCTTCCTTCCCCTTCATCGCTCCCTCAAGGGGGGAACTGTTACATGTTGAGAAGAATATTCCTTCCAGAGTTTCTTATTAACCCTCAGATAATTTGGGGATAGTTGGGAGCAGGATCAGAGACTTGGGTTGTGGTTGGTTTTTTTTGTACAAGATTTATTCTGCCTGCCTTAAAAAGATGCAGCGTCCACATCTCTTTAAATGTCACCAAGCCCAGCAGGTCGTGGTGACATCAATGCCTCGGATTCACACAGGCACAGCTCCCCTGGAGTTTATCAGTGCAAATCAAACCAGTCTCCATCCAGCTGCTAATCCAGGGCTTGTAAGTGATACTCAAATCCAATTTATTAAAACCACATTTGTTTTTCGAGCACCCCCCGGCCTCCTGATTAATTCCCGGCCCCGCGGGTTATTTAATGCCACGGGTTTCATTGTCATTTTTGATTTTCCACCCAGTGCCTGATTGATAGGAAGCTCTTGTGAAGCCCGTTCCTGGAGCACATTGTTCTTGTCAAACAGCAACGTGCATCTTATTGATGAAAAGTCAGGGTGCCTTTTATAGATGGCAAAACCATCCCGCGGGCTCGGGGACCGTGTGCTGAGCATATGCACGGGGAAGGAGGGAGGGAGGGAGGGGGAAATTCCACCAGGAAAGTTTAATATTGCAGAGGATTTCTAGTGCCAGTGGAGTTGCTAAATTCAGCTGGTGGAACAGCCCCCGGCGCGCCGTGACTCAGATGTTAATCAGCGTTAGATGCTCTCTTTGCTTTCGTGCTCCTGCTGAACGGCACAAAATCGAGTGTCTTGTAGCCAAAGCCCAAATCAATGTTAAATTAAACCAGCTCTTTGTTTGGAGGGCACTTGGGATTCCTTTGGGGGTTGTTGGCTGCCCCCAGCAGTGGTTTTGCAAGTCAAGGGGAGAGGGGAAAAGAGGAGCCTTTTGGTTCTTTCTTCTGTCGCCAGTGGGATTTCACCCCCCACAAAAACAGCTCCTGCACCCCTTGAGAGCCAAAAATTCCCCCTCTGTGCTCCCTCCACTGCTTGGGGGTGTTGCAGGTGAAGGGAGTACAAAATTCTCGAGATCTTCAGGCATGAAAAGCAGAAGTGACAGAGTCTCAGTGACCTCACAGCTCCATGGTTGTGATGGCACAAAATCGGGTGTCTTGTAGCCAAAGCCCAAATCAATGTTAAATTAAACCAGCCCTTTGTTTGGAGGGCACTTGGGATTCCTTTGGGGGTTGTTGGCTGCCCCCAGCAGTGGCTTTGCAAGTCAAGGGGAGAGGGGAAAAGAGGAGCCTTTTAGTTCTTTCTTCTGCCACCAGTGGGATTTCACTCTGCACAAACCCACCTCCTGCACCCCTTGAGAGCCAAAAGTTCCCCCTCTGTTCTCCCTCCACTGCTCAAGGGTGTTGCAGGTGAAAGGAGTACAAACCTCTTGAGATCTTCAGGCACGAAAGGCAGAAGTGACAGAGTCTCAGTGACCTCACACTGTGACAGTGATTTAACTCATGGAGCTGCAAATTCAAGGGTGGGACAAGCTGGAAGTGGAGCCACGGTCCGGAGGAAGAGGTTTCTCACATCCAGGGATGCTTTCAGAGTAGAGGAGTCACCTTGGAATATCAATAGGCACCTTCACAGCTCTTCCAGCCTATGGTATGTGAGCCACAAAGGTAAATATTTTCCTTTTCCCCTCTTAAGGATAAAGAGGAAGATAAAATCTTCTCCCTCTAATCCCACGCCATCAAATGTAGGAAGGACAACACGTTAGAAGGTGGGAGACAGGAGTTAAATCCTTTATATTAGAACTGAGGAATTAACTTGTTTATATAGCACCTGAGAAGCTGTAGAAACCACAATGTTAATGGGTTTTTTTCCTGCCTTTTGCTGCACTTCCAGCAGGATATTCCTTTGTAGGACCAGGGACTTTGCATGGAGAGACAGCACAGAGGACAAGGGCAAAGCACAAGGATGAGTCTGTCCCACACTTTGACCACAGCCAAACCCTCACCATGGACTGGAAGATGTGGGAGAGGGGCTGGATGGGCTGAAATGAAATGAAATCAGGTGAAAATCCCCCAGAGTGAGTTGTGGTGACAAGAGAGGTGGAGCAAGTACTGGATTGGTGGGACAGGCTGGAGGAAAGAGGGGTTTGTGATCAAAATCTTGTGGCTCTTAGATGGAAATCCTCACCCTTGTGCCACAGCAAGGGAGGATCAAAAGCTGGGTTTCTCCCCACTTTTTGGGTGTGTTTGGGATTTACTGCATCCATTTAGCAAACATGGGTTTTTTAGGGAGATATCTCAGTCAGGATAAGAAAAATGGCTGGAACAACTCACTACCTGTGGGAAAAAAATGGCTTTAACCTCCTCAGCTCCTGATCTTCAATGTACATGCTCATCCTTGTGCCACAGCAAGTCTACTTCCTAGGGACTTTTTATTATTTGGTTTCAATTCCATGAGTGGATCTATCCCAGCTTTTGGCTCTTGGCAGTTTGCTCCAACCTCCACATTGAAATTTGGCTGGTCAGGCTGAACACAGGGATGATGGAAGTCTATCCCTGGCCCTGCTGTCAGCAAGGGGAGCTGTTTTTGGGGAGATCAAAAGCTGCTTTCCCTCCCCACTCTTTGGGTGTGTTTGGGATTTACTGCATCCATTTGCCAAAGATGGGTTTTTTAGGGAGATGTCTGAGTCAGGATAAGAAAAATGGCTGGAACAACTCACTGACTGTGGGAAATAAATGGCTTTAACCTCCTCAGCTCCAACTCAGCACCCTTGATTTGGGGCTTAGCTCTGCGTGGAGATTTTGAACTTTCCCTTCTGAGCCAGCCCCTTTCCACAGCTGCTTTAAGCTTTGACATAAAGTTGTATAAATCTCCTGCTAAAGTCCCTGGTTTTCCCAGTGCTGGTAAAGGAAGAACATTAATTACCTGAAATTGTCTCTGCTCCACTGAGGCACAGCACTGGCCTCCAGCAGAGCTGATTTTCCAGGATGAAAGCGATTCCAGCACGTCCCTTCCTTTCCTCTTTGGCATCACCCACACTCCTTAAAACATCCCACTGCAACCCTCAGCATAAAACCCCCCAAACTTTTAGATTAATCAAGATATAAATTGCCCTCCTGGGAGAGGAAATGTCTCAAAAAAAAAAAAATGAAAAAAGAAAAAAAAGCCACACTGCTGCTGTGCTGCAGTCCAGTGTCTGAGCTTCAGCAGCGAGCTGAGACCCGACAGATTGGCTCCTCTTAAACTGAGACACAGAGATGCATCAAACATGCAAATCTGCTCTGGAGCTGCAGCTCCTTCCCGGGATATTTGCCCAAGGGAGCTGAGCAGCTGCTGCCAGAGCTTTGATAGTTTTAGCACAGAAAATCTGTTATTCATACACACACCCCCCCTTGAACTCGGGATTAATGTGGCTTCAAAGTTGGGCAAGGATGTTCCAATCCACTCAAACAAGAGAGGAATCAGCAGCTGAAGTAACAGGGTGTGATTTGAGTCGACTTTAGAGAGGAGCAAAGTGTGGGGCCACTTCCAGGTGTCGCTCTCTGCTGGATGAATCACAGAATCAGAGGATAGTTTAAGTAGGAAAAGCCCTCCAAGATCATGGAGTCCATGCTGTTCCCCCAGCACTGCCAAGGCCACCACTGCCCCATGTCCCCAAGTGCCACATCCACAGGGCTTGGAAATCCCTCCAAGGGGATCCCTGTGCCCCCCCAGTGAGACCCCTCCTGCAGAGCTGCCTCCAGCCCTGGGGGAACAGCACAGGAAGGTCATGGAGCTGCTGGAGAGAGTTCAGAGGAGGCCCCAAGATGATCAGAGGGCTGGAGCAGCTCTGCTGGGAGGAAAGGCTGGGAGAGCTGGGATTGTTCAGCCTGGAGAAGAGAAGCTTTGGGGTGACCTGATTGTGGCCTTGCAGTGCCTGAAGGAGCTACAAGGAAGATGGAGAGAGACTTTGGACAAGGGCCTGGAGTGACAGAACAAGGGGGAATGGCTTCAAACTGCCAGAGGAGAGGGTTAGATGGGATATTGGGAAGAAATCCTGGCTGTAAGGGTGGGGAGGCCCTGGCCAAGGTTGCCCAGAGAAGCTGTGGCTGCCCCTGGACCCCTGGAAGTGTCCAAAGCCAGGTTGGACAGGGCTTGGAGCAACCTGGGCTAGTGGAAGGTGTCCCTGCCCATGGCAGGGGTGGCACTGGATGATCTTTAAGGTCCCTTCCAACCCAACCCATGCTGTGATTCTGTGGTGACTCCACCCCTGCCCTGGGCAGCCCGTTCCATGCCTGACCATTCTTCACCTGCAGACATTTTCCCCGGTATCCAGTATGAACTTCCCCTGATCCTGAGCCTTCCTAAGCATATTTTCTCACCCAGGAGTGCCTCAAACTCTTGGAAGAAACACCTCTGCCCAGCAGCACAGCTCAGGCGCAGTTTGTACCCCAGGAGGACACAGAGGGATCCAGAGGTGTCTGGAGAGACCAGAGAGTCTTCCCACTCCACGGCTGCTCTCCTGGAGTATCCCAATGTTTAACCTGTGGACACTTCGTTTTATCACCAAAATTTTACAAACAGACACCAGGAAACAGAAGGAATCACAGGATGGCTGAGGTGGGAAGAGACCTCTGGATATCATCTCATCCAACGCCAGGACGTGACGTAACGAAGGATTATCGGAAGTCTGGCTGAGGAGACAATCCCATCCCTGCGTCCTTAGTCACACTAATTGGAAAACCACACATCAAGGCGTCCTGAAGCCCTCAAATATGGCTCTCAAATGTTCCCAAGAAGCTTCAGGGCTGGAGAAGTAACTCTGGGTGTGCAGCACTCGGGGAGACTGTGACACCTCAGAGCACAAAGGAGAGCAAATTAAAAAAGCCTCTGTGGGCTCCTCAAGCCTTGGGTCCTTCCTGAACTGGACACACGAGGTTGGGCCCTTCCTGAACAAGCTTTCTGCCATTCTGATGAATCCTTTTTAATTCCTCAATAAAACCCTATTTATTTGATCATCCGAATTTTCCCTGCAACCCTGATTTCCCCAGAGCATCTTGCTAAGAGCGCAAAACTAAAGGGGGGAAAAAAGAAAAAAAAAAAAAAAAGAGAACAAGAAAGGAGAAAGCACGAGTTCTTTTCTCTTTAATGAGTTCATTTGCTGGCGTTCAACTCACAGATTTGCTATTAATGTTAAATTAGATGGTTAAATTAGCTAATTATGTAAAATGTGTACAATACTGTCCATTTGGGACAACCAGCAAAGAAGAGCTACTCAGCTGAACTGGTGAAGCAGCTGCTTTTTAGACCAAATAAATTAGAAATACTGGAAACATTCAAATAAATTAGTGGCATCTGGCCAGTATCCTGAGTGTCCAAGTGTCCAGGATCTGAGCAACCTGGGATGGTGGAAGGTGTCCCTGCCCATGGCAGGGGGTTGGAATGAGATGATCTTTAAGGTCCCTTCCAACCCAAAATATTCTGGGATTCTCTGAATGAACAGGTTACGTGGTTTTGAGGGAGCTGGGTTAATACACTCTATATTTTTACATTTTAATCTGCATAGTTACAGACTGGGTGTGTTTGCATTTACTTCACACTTGTCAGTAAATGGGAGAATCCCTGTTAGTCCAGTGTCATGGGACACTCAGGAATTCTTCTCCTGGCTCTGCCATCCCCCTGTGGCTTGAACTTGAGGAAGTCACACAACCACGGAATCATTTAGGTTGGAGAAGACCTCCGAGATCATCAAGTCCAACCTTTGACCAAACACCCCCATGACCACTAAACCAGCCTGCAAAGTGCCACATCCACTCGTTTTTTGAACACTTCCAGGGATGGTGACTCCACCCCTGCCCTGGGCAGCTGTGCCAGGGCTGGGCAGCCCTTTCCATGAAGGAATTTTCCCAATATCCAACCTGACCCTCCCCTGGCACAGCTTGAGGCTGTTCCCTCTCCTCCTGTCCCTTGTTCCCTTGTTCCCTGGAGCAGAGCCCGACCCCCCCCCCGGCTCCCCCCTCCTGTCAGGGACTTGCAGAGCCAGAAGGTCCCCCCTGAGCCTCCTTTTCTCCAGGCTGAGCCCCCCCAGCTCCCTCAGGAATTCTCCAGACCCTTCCCTGCACACGCTCCAGCCCCTCCACGCCTCTCCTGTCTCAGGGGCCCAGAACTGCCCCCAGCATTCCAGGGGGGGCTTCCCCAGGTCCCAGCACAGGGGGATGATGGATATGGTGCCTGTGGGGTAAACTGGTCTCCCAAAGCTCAGAATTTCCCTCTGAAGTGGGCAGAGAGCACGGACACAGCAGCTGGGAGGGGCTTTTTGCTCCGGCAGGTGCAGCCAAATGCAAGTTGCTGCAATTCTTGGAGCCCCCGAGCTGCTCAGACTGACTCGCCGCGTCCCTCTGTGCCTTTTGCATTCAGACACGACACAGAAATGTCTTTGAGTGGCATTTGTTGACATTTGAGCATAAATTCAGACATTTCCAAGCCAGCAGATCTCATTAAAAGCCGCTATTGATACACCTTGCTCAGGAGGCAAATCCAATTTCTCCTTGCTGAGAAAACACGTCACAGCCTTGGAGTCTGACAGTGGCAGATGCCTGATGGAGCTGAATAAACTTCCAGAAGATACCACAGTGGGTCACTAGAAGGTCTTAGAGTCCCCCACCAAATTTTAATCCATCTTAATGAGACTCACAAGTGGACGCAGAGATGATGCAGAAAATTCTGGGAAGCTTTGTACCTGGAACCAACAGGTCATGAAATCAAAACCCCAATTTTCTCTTCCTGGAGCTCCAGAGAACTTTGCTGGATGCTGGATGGTTCTGGAAGCAGAACCTTTTAAGGTGTAGCCCAGGTGGATCCCATCCCAGCAATGCCATGGGAGATTTCTCTCTCCAGAGGGAATTGGTCCTGCTTAGGGAGAAGATACTCCTTCAACAGTGACCTGGAGGAAAAACTCATCAATCCAATCATTATGGACTGTTCAGGCAGAACAGAGAAGCTCATTTTCAAGGAATAAGTAGAAAAATCAGAGAAAAGGAAGCAAAGGAAAAGAAACAAATGTATGGAGCAATTTAGGTTTCTGTATCAGAGTCAAGGCACCAGCACCAAGGAAGGAAGAGGACTCAGGAGCCCTGCACTTGATGTGACGTGGGATGGATCCTGAACATGACCCAGGAAGCAGGGAATGACTGGAGCAGCATCTCACTGAGCTCTGCATAAAGGAGGAGCTTTTGTCAAATTTCTTCAGGTTTAAGTTTGAAGGTAAATTTGCCTTTTCATCCCAGTTTTTCTTTCTGTTGCAGCTCTGGTGATTCAAAGCAGAACTAAGTGGCCTTTGAGCCCGCTGGGAAAATTTGCCTCCACTTTTGCCCGCAAAGCCCGAGGGCTGCCCTGGGAGCTGAATGTGCCTTTGGGATGTGCAAGACAGAAACCTGCCAGGTTGGAGCAGGGAATCCTGGAGCTGGGAGAAGGGGAAACGAATAAATGCATGTTTTCTGCTTCCTGCATCGCTCCTGCTTTAGATGTGCCGATCCCACACAACCCTTGGAATGCAGAGACGCCGCATTCCCACTCAGCAAAGCTCATCCCACTTCCAGAGGCTCGGGAGAGCCGGCCCAGCAAGACAGTGATGTAATAACTACACCAAAATGTATTTTCAAAAAGAGAGGCCCTCAGCTAAACTGGGGCCACCAGGGGATCTCTCTGCAGAAAGCTTCACTTATTACTTTCTTAAAATCCTTATTACATTTCCAGCTCTATAAAAGCTGAGTAATTACTGCCTGCAATTACCTCTTGGCACCAACTTGATTAATGTCCTTTACACCGATTGCTTTTTGAACTGTTGGAGAGAGAAGATGATCTGGGTCAACTCTATAAAAGACTTTTTCAGCGCCTTGTTAAGCTGAAAAGGAGAGACTTGTGTTTTCAGGGACAGGTCATCACTTGAGTGCTCTGAGAGAGGTGGGATGGGTGGGCTGGTGGGAGCCAGGCTTGCAGTGTCAAGGTCCAAAATGTGGGTGGTTTTGGATCAGCCATTCCAAGGGGCTGGTTCCCTCTTTCCCTGCACAATTCCCTTTGCTCTAAACCCCTGGCTCTGAGGCTGGAGAGCTGGCACTAAGTGGGAGGATCGATGGTTGTCTGTTCTGGTTTTAATAATTAAAGCTATTGAGCCATAATGTCTTGGATCAACAAACAGGGCTAACAGGTCACTCTTGCTGGCCTTGTAAATTGATTATTTTCCTACAGACAATATGGGGGTCAGGGGGTTTGCCTGACCTGCTCTCTCAGGTCCTGCTATAAATAACCACTGATTGGGACCATCTGGCCACGCTTTGGCTCAGGCCATTCATTATTCCCAGTGTGAAAACACTTTTCTCCTCCAGCAGAAGTGAGCGGTGTGTCGGTACTGAGCTTTCATCCCCCCTGGAGCAGGACCCTGCACCATGGAATGGGACAGCAAATAGGATTTGGTGGAGTTCTCCACTACCTCAGGATGTGGTATCTCAGGATAATCCTGAATTCTCTCTTTTAGCCCAAGTCATTTTGGGACCTTTTGCTGCGAAGAGTCGGGAAAGTGCTCTGGGAAACTTTATCTCCTGTTTCAGCATCCGATGTCGATACTGACTGGGAATTTGTTGAACTGTTAGGGAATGATCTGGGAGTGGGTAAGAAGGAAGGTGGGAGAGGACTGTGGCCACTTGACCAGCAGAATGATTAAAAGACAAATTAGTTTCGTGGTTTTTCAGTCACTCTGAAAACTCCGACTTTCTTAGGAGGTTTTTTGATGGATTTTCAGCCATTGGACCTTGGCCAGAAAACCCTCACGTGCGTCATCTACACCACACTGAGATGAGGAACAACATCACAGGGATGCTTGGGAGGGAAAATCCCACTCAGAGGGGGAAGACTGAAGCAATTTGCCTAATTTTGGAGACAGGGCAGTGGAGTTTTAAGGCCGGTGTTGGCAGTGACCACTGGAAAGATTTAGATTTATCACCTTGACATGAACTGTACAAGAACAGGCTGGAAGAGGGTCCTTGTAGCCTCATTTAGGATTGAGTCAAACCATTACAGCCTGGAATTTCATGCAGAATAATTCAGACACAAATTATTTTCATGGGTGTTCAGTCACTCTGAAAACTCTGACTTTCTAAGGAGGCTTTTTGATGGATTTTGGGCCGTTGGAGCTTGGCCAGAAAACCCTCACGTGCATCATCTACACCACACTGAGATAAGAAACAACATCACAGGGATGCTTGTAACCTGTCTTATAAAATATCACTCTGCACCTTGGCTCCTGCTCCATGGACTCCCTTTCCCATTCCTATTGGTATTAGGCCAGTCCCTGGGAGGAAGGCTAAGCCAAGCCTAAAAGAGGAGGATTAGGTCTCTTGGAGGGCTGCTGGCTCCTTCCCTCAACACAGCCAGGAGTGATCCATGGACCACTCCCAGAATCCACCACAATCATCCTTCTTCCTTTATAAAATCAGCCAAGCACTTATCTTGACCCCCTGATCCAGGCTTTTTTGGAGACCCATCTCTTCTCCGAAGTTTTCCACACCGTGAAGTGCAGCTACACTTGGATATCTCCATAAGGACCCCCCTGTTTCCCGCCAGGTGATTTTGGGAGGAAAGATTTCCCAAGAAACCAAAATCCCACGCTTCTCTTTTAACCCATAAATCCAATTAGCACCAGAACTGATTGGTGGGACACCGTGAGCTCAACATTCCAGCATTTTCACTCTAATAAAAGCCTTGGATCCGTATCCCAAAGCCCTGCCTCTTCCTCCTGCCTGTTTCCACATGGCAGGAGAAGGTCAGCCTAAAATCTCTTTGGAATTGCTGAGGATTAGTGTTGTTTGGTAAAGCCAAACCCAGACACAAGTTGCCAAAGGTCTTCTTTGCGCAGAGGATTTTCAGGCTGGGACAATCCGAAATTCCCTCCTCGGAGCACAGTAAAACAATCCCCAGGATATTATTCCATGCTGGGGTTTGATTCCATTATAATTTCACCTGTTCATAGTTTGATAGTCAGGTCTTGGTGTTTAACTCATGTTCTCACTTCTCCATCAGGCCCCCACAGAGCCACTTTCCTAATCCAGGCTTTCTGTGTCCCTCGTTCTCACCCTGAATTTTCCCTCTTTTCCTTTGACACCTGGATGAGTTTAGGACACCGGAATTTTACATGCCAGATCTTGATTTATTTAATTATTTTTTTAAAATTACTTTTTTTTCTGCTCATTTTGACATTTTAGGTGGGTTTGGCAACTCAGAGAACTCCAGCCTGGGACTGAAGAAAATTCCTTCCCTCTCCTGAGCCCTCACAGAGTTCAGTGTGGGTTTGGATGGTCCCCAGGAGGGAAGGGGTTGGATGAGTCCTCTAATCCCTGTGAAACCACCACAGGAGGTTCTTCCTTTGACAGGGGTTCAGACAACAAGCAAATTGTGTTGATTGAGGTGTGGATTGGATGGGTAAAGGATTTTAACACCAGATTTAAGTGGGAGACAGAACTGGCTCCATTCTGGGGGAGAACAAGGGGTCAAGGGGCTTCTGGGTTGCAGAATGAAAACTTCCTGTATCAAGGGATAGTTGGACCTGTGTTTCCAGAGGTTTCAGGTGTTGCCAGTCCTCCTGCTCCACTTGCTGAGCCTGGTGATCCTTGGTGGCTCCAGGCCCTTTTTGCATTCCCTGCTCTTTCTCAGCTCGGGGAGAGCTGAGCACCTGGGGGCAGAATGGAAACACAGGGAAGGAGTGAAGCCAAACAATGGAAAACCCTCTGGATTCTGTTGATGCATCCATCCAGCTGTGGTGGGTATAAAATGCTCACAGATATTCCAGCCCCTTCTTCCCTCCATGGCAGCAGGGGAGCATTATTTTTGTAGGGACTGAAGGCAGGAACACCCTGAGGAATATCTCTACCCCCGTGGCTCTTCCTGCCATCACATTCCAGCAGCTTCTGGATCCACTGAACTAAAAGCACTTCAGACAAATGGTTTCCTGTTGAAAAGGCTGCAGCATTTTCCCAAAGGTTCCAAAATTTACTGAGCTGGTAATGGCTGCAGCCAGTGGCTGAGGCTGTGACTGAGTGATCAGGATGTTCCTAACCCAGGGCTGTGCACTTATTGCTTCTTCCCTTGGAAAAATGAAAGTGTGTTTGATCCCCTCTGGTTCCTTGAGAAAAGCACTCAACAAAAGCTCTTCGCTGTCCTGCACTTTTCAACTCTTCTTCCCACCTGCCCAAATTCATGATCCATGGCTGGCTTGTGTAATCCCATGGGAATGGTCGTGGTGGGGCCAGTCTGCTCCCTGGAATGGTGTCCCACGGTGAGCCAGGGGGGAATCTTGCAGCCAATGAGGAGAATTTCAGGAGGACACAAATCTAGCGGGAATATTTTTTTTTACACATATCCAGGTTCTGTTTCCCCAACAGCAGGAGGATGTGGAGCTGCTGGAGAGGGTCTAGAGAAGGCCCTGGAGCTGCTCCAAGGGCTGAAGCCCCTCTGCTCTGGAGCCAGGCTGGGAGAGCTGGGAATGTTCACCCGGAGAAAAGAAGGCTCCAGGGAGAGCTGAGAGCCCCTTGTAGGGCCTAAAGGGGCTCCAGGAGAGCTGGAGAGGGACTGGGGACAAGGCCTGGAGGGACAGGACACAGGGAATGGCTTCCCACTGCCAGAGGGCAGGGCTAGATGGGATATTGGGAAGGAACTGCTGGCTGGGAGGGTGGGGAGGGGCTGGGATGGAATTCCCAGAGAAGCTGTGGCTGCCCCTGGATCCCTGGGAGTGTCCAAGGCCAGGTTGGACAGGGCTTGGAGCAACCTGGGCTAGTGGGAGGTGTCCCTGCCCATGGCAGGGGGTGGCACTGGATGGTCTTGAAGGTCCCTTCCAACTCCAACTGTTCTGCAATTCAATATTAAAACTCAGAAAGATTCACAGCCTGTCAAGTCACATGCCCTGGTTATGGGATGTAAAATTTTGCCTCCTGCACCCCATTCCTCTGAAGCCAGGCCTAAATTTCACACAGGTTTAATACAAGCCCAGATTTTCTGTGGCCATCCAGGACACCAAGAAAGGCTGTTGCACTCTGGGGGAGTGACACACACAATGGGAAGGCCCTGCCGTGGCTTAACTCTTAATTTAGCCTGGAATGTTCTTCACCCCAAAAAACCTCAGGTTGTGCAGCTGCATGAAGGAATCACAGGCACAGGGAGGGAAGAAGGTGGGAAAGTCTGGAGATCTTCCAGCATTGTAAGATCAAATCATAGGATCACAAAATCATGGACTGGGTTGGGTTGGAAGGGACCTCAAAGACCATTCAGTTCCAACCCCAACACCTTCCACTAGCCCAGGTTGCTCCAACCTGGACTTGGACACTTCCAGGGATCCAGGGGCAGCCACAGCTTCTCTGGGAATTCCATCCCAGTCCCTCTCCACCCTCCCAGCCAGCAATTCCTTCCCAATTCCTTCCCTGCCCTCTGTAATTTAAAGCCATTCCCCTTTGTCCTGTCTTTACTTACTTTATTAAAATTCCCTTTCCAGCTTCCTTGTAGGCCCAGGAAGTGGGGGAAGACCTGGGAAAGACAAATTAAAGCAGGACACACGGGCCACCATTTGAGTGGGACAACTTCTGGTGGAACAGGCTGTGATGGGACAGGGAGAAGCCACCAGCAGGTCCCTCTCAGTGGTGGCTCCTGCAGGGACTCGCTGCATCAAGTCCCTTGCTCTAAGTCGTGCAAGAAATAAGCCAAAGTCATCCCATGTTCACCTTTGGATTCCACAACTCCCCTTTCAGCCTTCTCCGAGGTGTGTTTCATCATCCTGCTTAATTGTGCTCCATAAATCTCCTCTGTGCTGTGGCTAAAACGTGGCCTCTGCCCTGGTGGGTTTCTGATTTAAGCAGCTGAGAACTCAGGAGCTGGAGGAGGAAAAGGATGTGCCCCAAACGCCGGTTGTGTGGTTCTAATTTTAAAAACATCAGTGTTTTTTTAGTGGAAGGGATCAGGCAAATGTAAAGATGAGGAAGAGAGGACACAATGGGAAGCAGGGAACGATTTAGGGAAGAACAGGGAGGGGAGAGCAGCAGTAAAAGGGTGATGAGAGACAGCAAAAGGAGCAGCTGAGTGGCCTTCAGGGCCTGGGTGGTCGTTTCCAGCACTTGTGATATATATTAGTTGTGATTCCTGATGGTTGTGCTGAGCTGATTTCTCCCCACATCCCTGCAGCTGGGCGCTCCTTGAAATGTTTTTCTTCCCCAAACCCATAAAGGATGATGGGGAAAAAATGACATGACATTGTAGGCCTTGCCTCTCCTGAAGGGGAATTGTTAAAAAGCAACAGCAGTCCCAGCAATGCCATCGTGAAAGCAGAGATGAGAAGACCTTTGAGTTAATTTTATCACATTCCATCTCATTTTACAGATGTCCACTAGATCACACTTCACTTTCTTGCTGAGTATTTGATATCACCTGACCAGACTTCAAATGGGAATTGCCAAACCTCTGCTGTCCCACTGGATACACCCCCCACCTCTAGGAGCTTTTTGAATTCCTGCAATTCCCAGCAAATCTTGCCCCATCCTCTTTGTGTTTTAAAGGTCCCCTGGAGCCCACATTGTAAGGTTGTTCTGATGAACAGGTTCTACAACACTGACATCTCTTAATCCACTCTCAGACCTTTTGGGGGCTGAAAGATCAGGGAGGAAACAGCACAAAACCTCCCATCCTGACTTGTCTCCAGCCCCGAAGTGGTGATGGAGCTGTGGGGTTCATCTGCAAGCATCTGTCTTCCTGATTTTGTCCTTCTTGCTGACAACAACAGGAAAAATTAAAGACATCTGTCTCCAGCCTCATTCAGTGCCCACAGAACAGCCCTGGGCAATAAAGCTGATTTAAGTCTGGTCCTGTAGATCTGGTGCCTCAGTTGGCTCTTTATCATCGTCCTTATGAAGTGCCTGTAGCTCCCTGAGCATCCTCACTCTGCCCACAGACACTTCCCAACACCAAATATTTGGGAATTATCATCCCTGTTGCTGCTGAACAGTTTCCAATCAGAACTTTGAGGCTGTTTGATGCAGGGATTTTAGATTTGTCCAGGCTGAGAGAGTCGGGGCAGTGGCCTGCAGGGTTCATCTCACCCATCAAACTGGGAGAATTCCAAGGTGATGGGAGGTAACATTTTGGGGCAAGGGGAAAGTCAAGCCTTCTCCACCCCCTAAGCCGTGCTGCCACGGAATCATGGAATGACTAAGGTTGGAAAAGACCTTTAAGGTCATCAAGTCCAACCATCGAGCAGCACCACCACCGTGTTCACCAGTAAACCACATCCCCAAGTGCCAATCCACACATTTTTTGAACACTTCCAGGAATGGAGACTCCACCACTGCCCTGGGTAACGTGTTCTAGTGCTTTCCAACCCTTTCCATGAAAAAATAAAATTCCTACTATCTAATCTAATCCTCCTCTGCTGCAATTTGAGGCTGGTTCCTCTCGTCCCTACCTCACCCTGTCCCAGGCCAGGACAGGGGGAGGGATCACAACAGTGGCACCATCAAAGGCAACATGGAGCAAACATTCCTAAAAAACTTATCAACACCGTTGGTATAACCCACACTGGAGGTATGAAGCTACTCTGGTGTTGTGGTACCACGAGGCAGAAAGGATCAAGGGGTTTTCAGTAAAGAAACTCCCCCAAAGAAACTCTTTTTCTCACTGATGTTTTGTCTCAGGGAAAATGCAGGACAAGAACACATTGGTCAGACAGGGATCAATGTTGGTCACTCTCTCCAATCTCTGTGGTCAAGCAGGGGCTCAGGTTTCTAACAGGCAGGTGCAAAGCCCTTTCAGAGGCACCTCTGCCTTCATTTGGGTTGGAAAAGCCCTCCCAGATCATCAAGTCTACCCTGTGCCCAGTGCCCACCTTGTCCCCCAGCCCAGAGCACTGAGTGCCACGGCCAGGCCTTCCTGGGACACCTCCACGGATGGGGACTCCAAACCTCCCTGGGCAGCCCCTGACAAGGCCTGAACACCCTTTCCATGGAGAAATTCCTCCTGAACCTCCAACCTGACCCTCCCCTGGCACAGTTTGAGGCCATTCCCTCTTGTCCTGTCCTGTTGTCCCCTTAGGAAGTTGGTGAACGGGATTCAGGGAACTCAAGTTGTGAAAATGTTGCAGGTTGGAAAATAAGTAGTTTTAGGTGAAAACCCTGAAAGTACAAAGACCACTTTCCACTCTCCTTGGATTCTGGATTCATAGAATCCCAGAATCACTGAGGTTGGAAAAGCCCTTCCAGCCCATCAAGTCCAACCTGTGCCTAGTGCCCACCTTGTCCCCCAGCCCAGAGCACTGAGTGCCACGGCCAGGCCTTCCTTGGACACCTCCAGGGATGGGGACTCCAAACCTCCCTGGGCAGCCCCTGCCTAGGCCAGACAACCCTTTCCATGGAGCAATTCCTCCTGATGTCCAACCTGACCCTCCCCTGGCACAGCTTGAGGTCGTTCCCTCTTGTCCTGTCCTCTTGTGCATTTAGGAAGGTGGCAAATGGATTCAGGGAACTCAAGTTCTAAAAATGTTGCAAGTTGAAAAATAAGTAGTTTTAGGTGAAACCCTGAAAGTACAAAGACCACTTTCCACTCTCCATGGTTCATAGAATCATAGAATCCCAGAATCACTGAGACTGGAAAAGCACTCCCAGCCCATCAAGTCCAACCTGTGCCCAATCCCCACCTTGTCCCCCAGCCCAGAGCACTGAGTGCCATGGCCAGGCCTTCCTTGGACGCCTCCAGGGATGAGGAATCCACCACCTCCCCGCGCAGCCCCTGCCAAGGCCTGACAACCCCTTCCATGGAGAAATTCCTCCTAATGTCCAACCTGACCCTCCCCTGGCACAGCTTGAGCTTGTTCCCTCTTTTCCTATCCTGTTGTCCCCTTAGGAAGGTGGCAAACAGGATTCAGGGAACTCAAATTGTGAAAATGTTGCAGGTTGAAAAACAAGCAGTTTAAAGTGAAATCCTCACAGTCCAAAGACCACTTTCCACTCTCCATGGCTCAGAGAATCCCAGAATCACTGAGGTTGGAAAAGCCCTCCCAGCCCATGGATCCCCCCTGTGCCCAGTGCCCACCTTGTCCCCCAGCCCAGAGCACTGAGTGCCACGGCCAGGCCTTCCTGGGACACCTCCACGGATGGGGACTCCAAACCTCCCTGGGCAGCCCCTGCCAAGGCCTGACCACCCTTTCCATGGAGCAATTCCTCCTGATGTCCAACCTGACCCTCCCCTGGCACAGCTTGAGGCCATTCCCTCTTGTCCTGTCCTGTTGTCCCCTTAGGAAGGTGGCAAACGGGATTCAGGGAACTCAAGTTGTGGAAATGTTGCAGGTTGGAAAATAAGTAGTTTTAGGTGAAACCCTCAAAGTCCAAAGACCACTTTCCAATCTCCATGGTTCAGAGAATCCCGGAATCACTGGGGTTGGAAAAGCCCTCCCAGCCCACCAAGTCCAACCTGTGCCCGATGCCCACCTCGTCCCCCAGCCCAGAGCACTGAGTGCCACGGCCAGGCCTTCCTTGGGCACCTGCAGGGATGGGAACTCCAAACCTCCCTGGGCAGCCCCTGACAATGTTTAGAACCTTTTCCAAGAAGAAATTTCTCCTAAGGTCCAACCTGAACCTCCCCTCTGACCCTGTCACTCATTACTTGGGAGAAGATGCCAACCAGGCAACTTCTTGGAACATCCTCCGGCGTGGCCATCGAGCTGCTGGCTGAGTACAGATCATTCCAGTTCCTTCTCCTCTCAGCAGGAAAACTTTGAGATTGTGAGGTAAGAGGGCTCTGTTGTTACATGCCTGATTTCAGCATCCCTGGGTCACAGTTTCTGCTGGAAAATGGAGTTTTTGGCGTTTGCCAGTGACAGATTTGCTTTGTCAAAAGCGCTACAGAGTCACAACAAGTGTCATATCACCCCTCTCTTCTATCAGCTCGTAATAAATTAAATTTGAGGCCAAAAGGGCTGTTCAGCTGCTCAATCTTATGCCCCATTTTCTGTGAGGGAAGCCTTGAAATGGGATGGCTGATGTCTCATTCCAGGAGGATTGATGCTGCTGCTGCTTCTCCTAAAAATACGAGAGCGCATTGCCGGGATTGGGAATTTTTACTTATTTCAGTTCAAGTTCTTTTTGTTTCTCTTGCCTGGAGCTCCTGGTTACACAAACCAGAAAATATCCAAAGCTGAATTCAGCAGGATGAGCTATTTTTGTGAGAACTGGAATTGATGAAGTCCTGCCTCCAGCACGTGTCACGCTTGGCTGCCTGTGGTTTGATAAGGTGGAGCTCTGATCTGAGGGGTTTTCCTGGGGCTGGGGCATCCATTGCCTCTCCTTCCCACTTGGAATAAGAGAGCCAAGTGGTTCCACTTCCCCCTCAGTGCCAGCAGGACTTCTGGGACTTCCTCTTCTATCCTTTCTATCCGACCTGCCTTAGTGGTGGATTTGCCAGTGCTGGATTAAAGCTTGAACTCGGTGATCTTAGAGGTCTTTCCCAACCTAAATAATTCCAGTCAGGTCAGAAAACCTATAACTGATCCCATGGGATAATCTTTTAGCATGGCTTGTTTTGTGACTTGACTGATTCCAGGGAAAACATTAAATTCCAAGGTGGTGGAGCAGCTTCCTAATCTAGTTATGCCTTAACACATATTCCTTCCTATCCTTTCCCCCCAAACTGGAGGAATTTACTGGCTTGGATATCACCTGAGGCAAGAGTTGATTTGCCCAACAAATCCACTTAATGGGGAACTTAATGGATCTGGCTTCAAATAAGAATAGGATTAAAATGAGATAAATAATAAATAGGGTTAAAATAAGATGGGATCTAAGGACTCCTTACAGAAAGGCTGGGAGAAAAAAAACCCATAATTAAACATGGAAGAGTTGGAATGGGAGTGGTTTTTTTAATGTCTCTTTTACACCTGAGGTTTTCCAGGCTTCTAAAGGAGCACAAGACTTAAAGGTTTTAATTCCAACCAGCCTGTACCTCTGCACCTGAGGGTTTGGAAGATACCTGTGGACAACTGGATGTGGGAAATCCCATGGGAAGTTTGTCTGAGCCATAAGATTGGCTAAGTCACATTTAGGCTTCCTGAGCCTGGGGTCTGGTGCATCCACAATACTCAATAACGATGGAAAAAAGGATATTTCTCCAACGTGTTTCGTCACTACCAGAAGATTCTCATTCTGAACAAAAAAGGCCTCATGAAAAAATATACCCAGGGCTTTGCTGAGAAGGTTGTGGAGAGTGTTGGAGCTCCTGGAAGGTGAACACAGCTCTGGGGCTCAAGGAACTGGGATTAATTCCTAACAGATTCCTGACTAGATTAGGAAGCTCCTCTACCACCTGGGAATTTAATGTTTTCCATGGAATCAGTCAAATAACAAAACAAGCCATGCTAAAAGATTATCCCATGGGATCAGCTACGGGTTTTCTATCCCTTTTTCTGACCTGACTGGAATTATTTAGGTTGGGAAAGACCTCTAAGATCACCAAGTCCAAGCATTAACCCAGCACTGCCAAATCCACCACTAAGCCAGGACTAAAACAGGTCACCAACTGCATCAACAAACTTTTTTTTGGGGGTCAGTCTCACCTCCCTGCTTTGCCAGGGATTGCACAGCTGTAAAACCAGCATTCCCTCAGTAAGGAGAAGTAAAATAAAGGGGCAAAAAAAAAAAAATAAACCAAATAACGTGGGTTTTTAAATGATTTACAAAAGGAGAACGGCTCATCCTTTTCCACGGTGTTTTACCTGCTTTTGAAGAGCAACACTTCACTTTTTTCCCCCTCTGCTTTCCTCCAGGGATTCCATTACCATACATTGTGTGGCTTTGACATTGGAAAAGCAGCAGTGCTTTTCCACTTAACTCAATCTCAGTTATTATTTTTTTTTCCTGCAGCAGCGGCGGCACTCAGCACAACTTGGGAAATGGCAGGAGGCAGAAAACAATAAGGAGGCGTCTGAATCGTATCTCTGCCTTGATTCCCAGCGTCGAGGCAACTTCTTCTCCTGCCCCGGGAGTTTCTTAATTCTTATTCACGGAGACAAGAGAGGATTGATGGCAGGGGCGTGCTGGGAGGAGAGGCTGATTGTTGTCGGGCAGGACGGCCAAAAACACAACTTAAACCAGGTTTAATTCACACTTTTGTAATGGTAAATAGGAGTAAGAAGGTCATCCAGATGAGTGATTAACCATAGGGCCAGATCCTGATGGTTCAGCACAGTTTTATTTAGGTTTTTTTTTCAGGCAAAGTCTGGTGAAGCTTTATAAGAAAAGCAGAATTAAGTCTGGTAAGGCTTTATAAAAAAAACCCCAGAATTAAATCTCATGCAACAAGGGGCTGGTTTGGAGCTGATTCTTTGCCCAGAATTTCAGTTTACTGCAGCTGCTGTGGGGGTGACAAGCTCTGTAAAGAGGGGAATATATTTTATTGAGCTGACTGATAGATGCCAAAATCGTTAGGCTCTCTTCATCCAGGCAGAATTCCTCCCGCAGTGAGATGGAAACTCTGCCTTCACTCTGCTCCCATTTACACTGATGGAAGTCAAAGGTAATTTCATTACAACCAATATAAAGGCATTACAGACGAGGCAATTACACCTGGAAGAGATTGGTGTGAGCTGAACCCTTTCCTCTGACATTTCTGCTAATGTTGGAAATGAAATAACAAAGTACTTGTGGTATTTTTTTCAAATGTTAAACCCGTAGTGGAGAGACCTGTGTGTGCACCAGCCCCGAGCACCGGGAAATCTGTTGGATTTAGGAATTCCCAAGGAGCACTCAGAGAAGACCAGGGGATAAATTGTGGGAAGGGGTTGCAGGTAAAGCTACCCCAGGAAAGGAGTTGTCAAGGAACCCCCCTCCCAAGAGATACCTGAAGGTCCTAAAACAACGTGAAAGAAATGTGAAAATAAAAATAGATTTCTGCCCCAATCCATCAGCTTTCAGGCTGAGATCCTTTCTTGCAGGCTGTGTGAGGAGAAAATGATGTTCTCATAACCCTTCAGCCTCCTTGTGTCATATATTATTAATCAAGAAAGATCTCAGCATTCATGTGCTGCATCGGCCCAGACTACATTGGATTTTCCCCCCCCTTTTGTTTAAAGAAAACATAAATTCCCACCTGTAGCTCTGCTTGGGTTGGGAGGGAAGAGAAAAGGGCTTGTCAGTGAAACCGGGCAGTGGTTTAGCAATTAGAGCCCAGCACTGAAAGTCAGCAAGGTCACAGTTCTGGGGGAGATTTGCTGCCGGTTTGTCCCGACGAAGTTCCTCCTAAATGAGGTGATTATCGTAGCTGTCAGGAATGAAAAGGTGGGACACATTGATTTCATCCCCACTGCAATCTCCAGGTCTGTGCTGCTCCAGAGCAGTCAATAGGAGTTGCCAATTAACAAAAAAAACAATATTGGCAAGTTCAGCAGTTTGAGGAAAAAAAAACTCCCTCCAGCCGGTGCAGAAACCTCCTGCCATTCAAATCACCGTCCTCGGGCAAAGGCATTGGCAAAGCTCACAAAATCAGGAGCAAATGAGCTTTTTTTTTGGCATATCTGAACAGCAAATTGTAGAGCTGAGAGCCTGCCTGCACGAGGGGAAATGGAGCAGAGCAGCTCTACAGGAAAACGCTGAAGTGCACACCCCATAACAATCACTTTGGGGTAATTATCCCGCTCTGAAAACACGCTGGTTATCCAGGAATAAAGTCTCTTTTATTTCAGAATTAAAGTGCCCACGCTCTCATTCTGCTAATGATCGTAGAGCCAGGGGTTGATTATAGTAAATAGGGACTCTTCCACAACAGCTATTGTGGAAATATTCCCCTTGTAAATAAGCCCTGGGAATACCAGGCTTCCAATTAGGTTGTGCTTCAAACACAGCTTGTATAAATGGATACTCCTGACTTACCTACAGGTTCCAGCAATTTCCATGCAATTAAGTCATTAATGTGCAGCTTTGGGCTGAAGAAGCACCTCCAGAAGAGCAGCCAGGAGCAGTGTCTTTGACAGGATGGAGCGAGACTGGTTCAGAAAACACCCAGCAGCTACAAGTGATGCAAATAATGGCTGTTCCTGCCCTGGCTCAGGAATTCCTGCCTCTCCAACAACAACCCTGGGTCTTCTGTGGTGTTTTTAGCACAAGGACTTGACTGGAGAGGTGTTGTTATCCCTTATTTGCAAGCAGGGAAAGCGAGGCAGCTGTTGGGAGAGGGTTTGTTCGATGTGGTCCAGCGAATGTTGAAAAGCAACCTTTGGTTTTCCAACCCTGAACAGGGTGACAGAGACCTTCCCTTTTCCAAAGGTGATCCTGTGGCAAGAGATGGAGAGTGTCTGTGGCAAAGCAAGAATATGGGCAAGTAAGTTGTTGTTCAGTATTATGGAATCATGGAATATCCCTAGTTGGAAGTGGGTGTTGGAGATGTGCCACTCCCCAGTTCGTGAACTGACTCCCATCCACCATCTCCAGCTGTTCAAAACCCCACAATTCCAGTGCCAAACTATGTCAGGTTTACTTTCAGAGCCGACCTCAAAGACCACCTGGGCTGGTTCAGCTTGAGTCACATCACTGTATTCCAGGTGCAAACCGAGGCAGTACCTTAAAGATATCAAGTGAAGCGACACGTCAGCAACTCTTGTATTTGTGATGTATTTGATATCAGATGTGCTAGTATTTAGCATTACTGGTTCATAGAATACGTTAATCTAAGTATTTAATGCGTTTTATAAACTTTATGAACATTGAAATCCGTTGCTGTTCAGCGCAGCTCCGTGAGGGCTCTGTGAGGGCACTTCGGTTAATCACACGCCAGACCAGTTTCCTGCAGCTTCTGAAGCGAGTGACGGTTATTGGGCACAGGTGTCTTTGCAGGTGTATCTTGTCTGGTGGGTAATTTTTAAACCCGATTTCAACTGACCTTTTAATCACCTGTGCAAGGGAGGAGCCGGGTCACCGCCGCCGTCAGAACGACAACTCCCAGAAGGCCCCGCGGCGACGCCGCGCCCCTTTATGCCGCGCGCCCCGCCCTCCTCGCCTCCTATTGGGTGGCGGCCCGCCCTGCTCTGTTCTGATTGGCTACGCGTGTGTGTGCGCCGTGCCGGAGGGGGCTCAAGATGGCGGCGGGCGAGGCAGCGGGGCGGTACCGCGGCACCGTGGGCAGGAGCAAGGACCCCTCGGGGCTGCTCATCTCGGTTATCAGGTACGGGCGGCCCCGCTCCGCGCCCTCCCGGCCCCTCAGCGTGATACAGGGCCGGCGGCGGGCCCTGACTTGCTGGGGGAGCCCGCGCGGGCCCGGCCTGCGGAGCACTGGGTCCTTCCAGGTTCTCCCGGAGCGGTGCGGAAGCCTCGGTGTTGGAGCAAAGCTTGTCCTTATGGGTGTCCTGCTGTCCCTCCTGCCCTGCTCGACTCATCCCCTCCTCTTCCCAGTGCTTTGCGTTATTCTGGGGCCAGAGGGACCTGGACAGGCTGGATCCGTGGGCTGAGGACAATGGGATGATGTTCAACAAGGTCAATGTCAGGTCCTGCCCTTGGGTCACAACAACCCCCTGCAGCTCCAGGCTGGGGGAAGAGGGACTGGAAAGCTGGAAAAGGCCCTGGGGGTGCTGGTGAGAACGGCTGGACATGAGCCCAGGGGGGCAGGAGGCCAGTGGCCCTTGGATTGGATCAGGAATAGTGTGTCCAGCAGGAGCAGGGGAGGGATTGTTCCCTGTGCTGGGACCTGGTGAGTCCCCCCCTGGAATGCTGGGGGCAGTTCTGGGCCCCTGAGACAGGAGAGACGGAGGGGCTGGAGCGTGTGCAGGGAAGGGAAGGGAGCTGGGAAGGGTCCAGAGCAGCAGGAGTGGCTGAGGGATCTGGGGAGGCTCAACCTGCAGCAAAGGAGGCTCAGGGGGGACCTTCTGGCTCTGCAAGTCCCTGACAGGAGGGGGGAGCCGGGGGCGTGTCGGGCTCTGCTCCCAGGGAACAAGGGACAGGAGGAGAGGAAACGGCTTTAAGCTGTGCCAAGGGAGGGTCAGATTGGACATGAGGATGAATTCCTCCATGGAAAGGGTTCCAAACTTTGGCAGGGGCTGCCCAGGGAGCTTTGGAGTCCCCACCCCTGGAGGTGTCCAAGGAAGGCCTGGCCGTGGCACTCAGTGCTCTGGGCTGGGGGACAAGGTGGGCATCGGGCACAGGGTGGATCCATGGGCTGGGAGGGCTTTTCCAACCTCAGTGATTCTGGGATTCTATGAACCAGGGAGAGTGGAAAGTGGTCTTTGGACTTTGAGCGTTTCACTTAAAACTACTTATTCTTCAACGTGCAACATTTTTAGAACTTGAGTTCCCTGAATCCCGTTTGCCACCTTCTTACAACAGGACGGGATAAGAGGGAACAGCCTCAAGCTGTGCCAGGGGAGGGTCAGGTTGGACATCAGGAGGAATTTCTCCATGGAAGGGGTTGTCAGGCCTTGGCAGAGGCTGCCCAGGGAGGTTTGGCGTCTGCATCCCTGGAGGTGTCCAAGGAAGGCCTGGCCGTGGCACTCAATGCTCTGGGCTGGGGGACAAGGTGGGCATTGGGCACAGGGTGGACTCCCTGATTCCAGAGATCTTTTCCAACCTCAGTGATTCTGTGAATAAACCTTTCAGCCAGTACCAGCTTAATGCATGAGGGTAAAGGCACTGTCCTGGTGCTGTGGAATCCATAAGTGACCTTCACCCCCAAAACCAGCAGCACTGAGTAAAACAGGGCTGGTTGGAAAAGCTGGAGGATCAGGAAGTCCTGTGTGTGCAGAGTCCATCCTTTTTGAGGATGCAGGAGTGGGAAAAAGTGCTGCTGCTTCCAAGTCTGACTTGTAGAGAGTCAAAAGAAAGACCTGTGTCTGGTCATGTTTAGAGTATTGATTACTGTCTGCCCTTATTCCTGAACTCTGCTCTGCTGGAGGATAGTTCTGGATAGACTTGGACCTGAATTCACTGTTTCCTCCTCTGTGGCTTCTTCAGCTGCTTGTAAGTCTTTTTTTTTTTGCTGCTCAAAACCAGTGGGTTGGCAGCTGATTGCCCCCACTGAAGCTTTTAAATGTTTTTCCACACACCCTCTCCAGTAGGTGTGGGCAGCAGGAATCACCTCAGTGGGATACTGGGAGTTGGAATGAGCTTCCAGACTTTGGATCCTGCTCCAATGTCCTGGGGAGAAACTCCAGTCTTTGAGTTACTTTGGAGAAGTTATTGTAGCAGGAGCTCTGTATCCTAGGACATGTTAGGATTTAAAAATCCTCTGGGAATGATAATGTTTAGAAAATTCTGTCCTTTTTATTACTTTGAAAACTGGCCTTTAAAGCCTTGGAAAACTTAAAGGGAGATGTTGATTCTGGAAAAAAAGCAGCTGGTTCCACAGAGGGGAAGAAAAATGTACCTGCATTGATTGCTCCTGTTGTAATCATCTTTGGTTTTTTTAAGTTTCCTGTAATTTCCAAAATTATTTTAAGGTTCTCCTTTTGCACCTGTATTTTAATAAATCTGAACTAATTTAATTTATAGTATAAGACTCAGCTCATGTTGCTCTGCTGTCCAAATAAGAAATCATGTTTGTCTCCATCTTTGGCTTCCAGGCACTGGTATCTTGGCTAGTTTAGGTCCAGTGTTTAGAGATAACATTGAGGTTGTTGACTTTATGAAATGAAAATTATTCACTAGAACAGCCTGATAACTGAACCTCTAGAATTTCCTTAGAGCTTGTTTTGGATGTAGAGATTCTTTGCAGAGCTTGAAGTGCCACGTTGAGCTCAGACCATGACAACCCGATGGCAAAGGAAGGAAAAAGTGTTGTGTTAATAATAATAATATTGATATTTATTTGGGTTGCTCAAGTGTAGAAAGAAATGGCGTGAAAAGGAATTTAAATCACTTTTTTCTATGTGTTGTTTTTGTATCAGGTGAGCCAAGCAACAGGTGAATTATTTCAGAGCTTGTGTGTGGTCATAAAACACCACTGCAAACAAATTTAAACCCAGGGTGGGTTCAGTGGAACTTTTCTCAGCTTCAGAAAAAAGATCACAAATCTTAACACAGCGGGTTGATGGTTTGAAACGTGGCCAAGTTTTCCTTCCTTGATAGCTTTATTTCCAAAACACTGATGTGTAATAGAATCCTTGTGGTTTTCCACTTGTGTTTCCCTGTTTATTTGGGCTGTTTATGTCTCCCTTGGCCTGTGTGAAAGGCCCATAAAGGGACCAGCAGAACTTTGGCTGCGTTTTTCTGCTGTAAACAAACAAATCCAGAGCAGCTTCTTCAGGAATTTTATTTTTACTCATTTGCAGCAAAGTTGGTGTTTTTTTTTTAAGAAGAAAGGTCTGCAGAATCTCTTCAGTGACTGTCTCCAAAATGCTTTGAGGTGGGAAGCTGAAAGGCCTTTTGTAAATATGGATTATTTTATTAACAAAGGGATAATTTCTGATATTTACTCAAGCTCAGTCGTGCTCTGTCAAAAGAGACTGAATAATTTCCTTTCTCCTGATCCCAGATTTAGGGTTTCTTGTGCTTCCATCACTGGACTTCCCAGGAGAAGGCATCTCACTTCCAGGGGTGAGATCCTTGACAGAGTTTAACACAAAGCAGCTCTTGGAATCCTGTAAAAAAATGGGATTTTATGAGCTCTGGGGCTCTACTTTGGGAATTTTGGGTCCTCCCTGGTGTCTGGGGTGTTGCTTTTCAGCAGCTCTGAGGGCAGAAATCTGTGGGATGAAGGAAGGAAGCCCCAACAGGAAGGAATGTCCCACTCCTCCTCCTTTTCAGTCCCTGGGAAGTGTCAGTTTTTCCTGCTGTGTCAGGGAACACGTTTGTTCCTGGGGAGTTGTTTCCTGTAGGAGGATCCACAGGAATTACTGATGGAATTCACCTTGGCTTTTTGGTTGTGGCCAAGAATAGAGAATAAAGGGAACCTCAAGGATGGATGAATTTGGAAGAATTAATGTTTCCTGAGTCAGCTGTCCCAGGACAGGACTGATCCATCTGGGAAGAGCCAGGGAGCACAATTAGGAAGTGGAGTTTTACCTTAACAGAGCTGCTGCTGGATCCCACTGAGTCCTTGTTTCTCCTAAAGGAGAAATAGAGGATTTATTCATAACAATAAATCTGGAAGTAAAAAGTGTGTCCGGGAATCTTAATATTTGCAAAGCCCGCTATTAAAATTCCCACTTTGGGAACTTTTCCTTCTTTTCCCTGTGCCTTTAGGGAACGTGTGAGAGTATCTTCAATTTGCCCTTGTGCTGAGGAGAAATGACTCTTATTTGCTACAAGAAAACAGCTCCTGGGACTGGGACTTCCAGAATGGGATGGTGGATATCAGGGATGGGAGGTGCAGCACTTGAGCTCGTTCCTCAGCACACCCACCTCCAAAAGGTGCTGATTCCTTCTTGGATCAGAAGGATCCCTCAAGTTCCTCAAATTAAATGTACTTTGTAAGGTCAAAATGTTGTCCCAGGAGAGCAGAAGCTTTTGTTGTTTGAGTGTGCTGCTGATCACAGGGGCTTTGGCCGTTTCTTTTTAAAAACCAGAGCAGATAATGAAGCGAATTTGGCTCATCTGCTGCAGGACAACTTGGGGAATATTTTATTTTATCGCTGAGAGGACAAACCCCTGTTTGTATATTGATTTTCCTTAACCTTTTGTTTCGTTGGGAGCTGCTTGAGGCAGCTTTTTGTGCTCTGAAAACAAGCAACCTGGCATTTAGCAAATGCTGTTTTATTTTTTCCTTTTGAGAGAGAGAGAGATCTTGTCAGATTTTTTTTAATTGGTGAACGTGTCTGCCTTTTATTTACTGTTGGGCGTTTTTCCTGCTGGTTTTTCGAACTGGCCTTTAATAGCTGCTTTAATTGGGGGAAAACAAACTTTAGCAGTGACTCCCTAAGACCTCAGTGAAATCTTTGTGCTGAGCTTCTGCAGAGATCTTTGTGCAGATCTCTGCCCAAGTTGAGATCGCAGGCAAAAAAACCCCCGTATTTTATTTCTCACAAGTGAAATTTTATTTTATTTTATTTTTTTTTTTTTTAATGCTTTTGGCTGTTATTTTCATTAGGTGTGAACTTTGCTGAATGGATTCCTGGCATTTGGTTCTTCTCTCTCTTTGTGTCTGAAGCAATAGAGCCGAGCTCCCAGACTGTGATGGAGGGTGAGAAGATGGATGTGGGATGTGGAGCCCGTTGCCCTCGCTGTTCCATTCGGGAAATAGCTGCTACAAGGAATAAAAACCCAGTTATTCTGATCTGTAATGGTCTCTTAAACCCACTTTTATTGCTAATGGTGTTTTCCAGCGTTGTAAAGGTAGAGAGAAGCAGTTCAGGAATTCACAGAGAACAAATTGGACGTGGCAGAGCGTGGCCGTAAACTATAAATTTCCTTGAAACGATCTCGAGGCACTCGTAGAAAATGTTTGCATGTTTGGCAACTGTTGGGTTGTGGTTTGATGGGTTACATTTAAAAACAGTTGAAGGAGCACGTGGGAATACACAGCCACATCCAGAGGGACAGTGGGCCTGGGGAAAAGCTCAAGGGACTTCATTTTTCAGCTCTTAATTTAGCTTTGGACAGTGCCCTGTCAGCCTACCCTGAAAAAAAACTGTGAGGCAGAATAGTTGGTTTTCTTACTAAATGATTGCAAATTCAGTGGTTTGGAAGTTGTTGCCTTCAACAACTTCATTCTGCTGCAGGATTGAAACCTTGAGTTAATGGTGATAAGGCTCTTGCTCATTCCTGCTCTTCCCACCTGGTGTGATGCCAAAGGTGGGCTCATGGTACTCAGGGTCCTAAAATACTCTTCATCATTTAGTCATCCAGGTGACACATTTGAGTAGCATTGTCCACCCTCTGCTCTTACAGGTTTGAAAATACTGATCCTTAGGGCCACATCCCAAAGGACAAATACGTGTGACTGGGCCTGGGTAAAAGCTAAAGGGACTTTATTTTTCAGCTGTTAATTTAGCTTTGGACAGTGCCCTGTGCAGAGCTGGAGTTCAGCCTACTCTGAGAAAAAACTGTGAGGCAGAAATAGTTGGTTTTGTTACTAAATAATTGCAAATTCAGTGGTTTTAGTGTTCCCACCTGGTGTGATACCAAGGGTGGGCTCATGGTGCAGGGTCCTAAAATGCTCTTCATCCTTTAATCTTCCAGGTGAGAGGTCTGAGTAGCATTGTCCACCTTTCCTCTTGCAGCTTTGAAAATAGTGATCCTTAGGGCTTGGATTTTTCCCTGGGAATGTGGTTGGTTTAATTTTTGGATCTTAAGTTAATGCCAAAAAAAGTAGAGTTGGTCCCTGTGGTTTCCTGGACAGAGTGGCATCTCCTGGGTCTGTCTGTTCTCTGCATCCCTTTTCCAAGGTGTCCTTAGGATTTTATCTATGTGGGATTGTTTTTCCCCTCTTAATATTGGAATCTTTGTCTCAGCAATCAGCTGATCACTGTCTCCCCTTGCATTATTTGTTTTGGTGTGGGGAAATTTTAATTAAAGGTTGGTTAATTCAGCAAAACCAAGAATTCCCAGCTGGTGTTTATTAGGATGGCTGGAGGCTGCTCACCCTTCTCACACTGCAGAATATCCTGAATCCATCTGCAAGCCCTCCATGATGAAAAAAGCTCATCCTGTGCTGTTGGAAGTGCTCAAGCCAACTGTGCAAACGGCATGAAAGATTCATGGAGTGTAAGCAGAGGAGGAAAATGTTTTCAAATGCTCTGTTTGCTCTGTGTTTAACAGGATCATGCAGAGACTCGGGGCTGCTGTTTCTCAGAGTGAGGGAGGGAGTTATTTCTTTGCACAAGGGAGATGGAGTTGGCTGGAGGCTGAGTACCCTGTGTTCCCCTTGGTGAGGATGGAGCATTTAACTTGTTTTTTTTAAGGAGAAGAACCTCTACAATCCTATAATAAATTCACATTTCCCATTCCACTTGCCTTGGATGGTGTCCTTTTTGAACCACCTGCTTTCCATGTTGTCTCCACGAAGGGATAGTTTGTCTCCTGACCATTTTATTTCCTCAAATCCATAGGAAAAAACCTATGAAAATAATGATCAAACATTCAGTGTGTTGCCACAGGAGTTAAATTTTTAAATACCTTTTGGAGTTTTAATTTTTTTTTTTTTCCATCTGTCTGGCTTTGTTTCATGAGGACCCAACTTTTACAGTAGTTTTGATGAGTCTCTGGAGACATTTCAAAATGTGCATTATCAGATTCTCCACTTTGAGGTTAAATAGTGCTGGAAGCTGTAGATCACCCCATTTGGGACTTGTCTTTCAGACAACACTTTTTCAATTATAAAATTCAAATAAGTCCATTTAGTTTAATGAACCTCTGGAAAATTTGTAGAGCAGTGGAGACAGTGGGCTTGAAGCAGAGTGTTCTTCTGGTCCCAGGGAGCTTCACAAAACATTTTCATTGTGCTCTGTTGAAAGTGTAGCTGCTTTTGAGGTCTCATGGGGTTGGAACAGCAGCTGGGAGGAGGAATATTGGCTGAACTGCTCCAAACTCAGGACTTTGATCTTTGTGGGTCCCTTCCAACTCTCAGGGTATTCTGTGATTCTAGACAGGAGGTTTTGTGGTTTTTTTTTTTACACCCATAAAATGAAGGCTTAAGGAATAAAACCCCAACCAACCAAACCTTGAATTTCAGAAAGGATCAGATTTTTCTTTCCTCACCGTTGCATTTTATTCTGATTAACTCAGGGCCTTAAATATTAGCAAGATGCCTCCAGTAAATGTTTTCAAAATGCGTGTTTGATCTTAGGTGTTGCTTGATGTTTTCACTGCGAGGCTTAGTCCTTGAAATTATCAGTGTGGGATGTTCTGGTCCCCTCTACAGCTTTTTCCAGGGGGGGAAATAGTAACAAACTAGTGCTACATTGCATTTGCCACACATAAATTTAGGTGCTCTGCAAGAAATAATCTTCCCACTTGTGGGAAGTCAACACTTGATCCTCCCAACAACTTGCACTTCAAAACTCTCTGGCTGCAGCAATTCCTGTGATGATTTGCAACTCGACAGTGCCTGAGGAGCTCTGTGTTTACAGCAGCTTCTGCTGGGCAGGGAGATGTGGCCAGATGCTCCCTCATCTCCTTTTTGTTCCCTTTCCCTCCATCCTCACCTTTATTCACCTGTTGTTCCCTGTCCCACGTGTGCTCTCGGGCTCTGTGGGTGACACCTCGGGATGTCAAAGCACCAGAAACCTTATAAATGATCCCAAAGGCTCAAACCAACAGCAAATATTCTAATTGCTGCGTGGCCACAGCCCTCAGCAAGAGCAGTAACTGGATTCTAATGGGTTTCTCTTTGCTCTGCTCTTTTTTTTCCTCCCTTTTCCATATGAAGTCTTGTGGCACGTTGCAGTTGTTTCCTGCAGAGAGGAGACTCGGCTTTCCAGACGTCCACAATGCTCTGCTGAAATGATTATTTGTTGCTTCTAGCAACTGCTTTCTCTGTTTAACTTCACAAACCCTTTGTTGGTCAAAAATTGTCAAAAGGCCATGTTATTATTATTTTTTTTTTTTAATCCTGTACCTTGTGTTCTGGTTTGTGTTTTAGCTCCTCGGCAGGATGTGAAATGGAAAATAACTGAAGTGAAAAAAAAACCCAAATCAACTCTAATTTTCTTTTCTGAAGGGTAATTTTGATAAGCTTAATGCTGTACTGTTAATATTATTATGAATAATATGATATGAGGCCCCTCCTGGAATGCTGGGGGCAGTTCTGGGCCCCTCAGACAGGAGAGACACAGAGGGGCTGGAGCATGTGCAGGGAAGGGAAGGGAGGTGGGAAGGGTCTGGAGAATTCCTGAGGGAGCTCAGCCTGGAGAAAAGAGGGATCAGGGAGGACCTTGTGACTCTGCAACTCCCTGACAGGAGGGTGGAGCCGGGGAATTTGGGCTCTACTCCCAGGGAACAAGGAACAGGAGGAGAGGGAACGACCTCAAGTTGCACCAGAGAGGTTTTAAATTGAATATCAGAGAAAATTCCTTCCTGGAAAGGGCTGTCCAGCCCTGGCACAGGTTGGAGTCCCCATCCCTGGAGGGATTTCAAATCCCTGGGGATGTGGCCCATGGGGACATGGGGCAGTGGTGGCCTTGGCACTGCTGAGGGAATTGTTGGACTTGATGATCTTATGGGTCTTTTCCAACCCAAATGATTCTGTGACATGTTGTGAGACATATTCAGGAGAACTTTTCTAATATTCCCGTGCAGTGCCCACCCAGCACTTGTCACCTGCAGGTTTCCAAGGTGAACAAGAAGAATTATCCCCTAATTGTCACCCAAACAGTAAAACATTGAAAATCTCACACAATTTCTTCAGAAGGAATCATCATGTATCCCTTAAACTTTGGGTTTTGCTCACTGTGCTTCTGTTGAACAGATTTCTGGTGTTTTTACTGAAGGAACAAGTCCCTGAATTGGCCACTCATCTAAAGTAGCCTCAGCTTTCAGCACTTGATGCCACAAACTGTTTGTGTGTTTGTACCTTCCAGGGGGTTTTAAAGTGAGGAACTGGGAGCCTTCCCGAGGGGTGTGATGGTGCAGAGTAGTAGGAACAGGTGGTGGGAAGTTTTCCGTGGATTGCTGTTAAATTTGGACCTTTGATTTCCCTCAGGGATTCAGTTCAATTCCTCTTGACACAAATGTTCATTTTCCTGATCAGATGAGAAATATCTAAATTTGATCAACGTGCCTGGGTTTTTTTTGGGTGGTGTTTCCCACTGTCTTTAATGAGTATTTTCATCTGAGTGAAGGCAGCTGAATTGCACACTTAAAGAAACCTAATCCAGAAATAAAGGAGGATTATTCCCAGATTTCCAAGCTGCACTTGTGCATCATGTAATACTCTGTTTCTGCCTTTAACCGTAAATATTTAGATGTGTCTGGTCTGATGTTGGGGAGCAGAAGAAAAGAGGCTCTTAGGGAGACACCCAGAAGCAGCAGGGACTTAACACACCTTTCCTGTGAGGATTATCTGCTGTAAACTTAGCATTAATTCTCTTAAACCTGTATTTGCATTTTGCACACAGTATCTGTTCCATAAAAAAAAAAAGGAGAAAAAAAAAACCCACAGAAGCATAATGCCCACATACTGTTACTGCAACGTTCTTCCTGTGAAACAAATTTTCTAGTCTGAGAAATGGATAATTAAGGCTCCCTTTGCCAGGCAGAGCTTAGCAGTAATCACACTTAGCAGGGCTGGCCTAAGGGCAGGTAGAATAGGCAGGCAGTGATCCACCCAGCCTGGCTGGAGGCATCACAGAAAGCAAATTTACAGAAATGAAACATTTATTATTCATTAATGTTAACAGTTTTCCTCTTAGAATTGACACTTAATCTAATTTCCTTGGCATTTTTGGCGGGCAGGTAGGAAGCCGTCAGCGGGCTGGGAAAAGAAATTACTCATCTGCACTGGGAAACAGGGTAAAGGCCTTGATAATACAAAGTGTGTGGGGAAATGTGAGGCTCCTCAGTGTAAACACGAGTTCAGGGGGAGTCTCAGATGTCATTCCTGCTGGAGGTGTGGTTTTGAGGTTGGTGCCTGTGAACTGATAATATTAAAGGTGGTCGTTGAGATCCTTTTGCCACGGTGGAAAAACTGGGGGTGAGGGGGCAGCAAAATGCAGGATTTGATGGGGAAAAAAAAACCCTCTAAGTGAAGGAAGTGAAGGGGTGGGATGAAGCAGGAGGAGTGTGAAGTGCACCCCGAGTTCAGGTTCAGAAAACTGAGCTTGGGTGTGCTGGGAGGGGATCCAGCACATTCCAAAACTAAAGGGGGATGGACTGTGGGCAGATGGAGCTTGGAAATTCATGGATTTGTTTGCCTGACCTGTGTTTGTTACTGGGCATGGTAAGAATAAAAGAGAGGGGAAAACAGGACAAGGGGGTAAATTTAGCTTAGATGTTGGGGAGGAATTCCTGGATATGAGGGTGGGGAGGCCCTGGAATGGATTTCCCAGAGAAGCTGTGGCTGCCTCTGGATCCCTGGAAGTGTCCAAGGCCAGGTTGGAGCAACCTGGGCTAGTGGAAGGTGTCCCTGCCCATGGCAGGGGGTGGGAACTAAAGGATCTTTGAGGTCCCTTCCAACCCAAACCATTCCATGAAAATAGAGTTACTTCTCCAGTTCTTCCCACTGAGGTCCGTTAACAGGATGACTTCTGCTAAAATTTCCCTGTCAAACAGGAAAATATATTTGAAAAGGAGACCCATTCATGCATCCCTCTGAGAGGAAGATGAGCAGATTCCTTCAGGAGCTCAAATGTTTCCATATTTGCTTTTTAAGTCTCTGTACATGAACAAAATAATCCCCTTTTGGGGTTCAGCAGCAGGTTCAGGACTTGCCAATCTGAGCTTTTTGGGGCTGCCTGGAGAGCATGAAATGATGTCTCTTGCTGGCTTTGCAAAGGCTTTTCCTCCTGAGGGTGACAAAATGCCCCAGAAAAGGCATTTCTTGGTATAACTACAAGGACAGTTACTCATTTTTATGCCCAGTTTATTGGTGTGGGCACTGAGCAAAGCCTGTGGTGCACTTGGTTGGCATCAAAGCTCATTTTGTTGGTGAGGAGAAGCTCTGCTCATTTATGAGATGTGAGTGTTACACAGAATAAAGGTTTATCCATATGTGCTGTGTGTTCTGTGGTGCTGAGATCAGTGATTTTAAATCCTGTTTTGGGGCAGGAGTGCATTTGAAGCTCAAAAATAGAATTTTAAGAAGGGAGGTGAGTTTGGCAGCCGATCATCTCCGAGTAGCAGCATTTCTGTGCTCCTGTAGTTCTGTTGTGCCACATGATGAGTGGGACAATGGTGTTTGTTTTCTTCTGCTGTTGAATAGCTTAGTAAACATCCCATTCTTTGATCTCACAACAATAAAAGAAATTTATTAGCCTGTCAGGGAATTACAGCTTCTTTTGCGTCCTGATTTTGTTTTTTCCCAGGAGTTCACTTTTTCTCCCTTTCCTCCCCAAATTAATGCATCACACTGGAGCAGTGAATTCACAGAGGAGGTGAGTTTGGGTGGCAGTTCTTCAGCCTGGGCAACCTGCAGGACTTGGGTAGGTCTATGGAACACATGGACTTGTCAAGCCACAAATAAATAACAGATACTGTAGAGTGACAACAGCCTGTTGTGTAATGCAGGGACTTTGCTGGTGTTGGTTGTTGCTGGGACCAGATGAGTTATGTTGGTTCACAGAGAAAAACTGATTTTTATCCATCCTTGATATGTTTTATTTTTGAAGCTCTGTGTGCATTTCTGTGGTGAATGGTAGCTCCAGTCTGGAGCATTTTACATGTTGTAAAAATGAGATGTTATGGGACATGTGGGATCACAGAAAGGGTTGGCTTGGAAAGGACAGGAAAGATCATCTTGTTCCACCCCCTGCCATGAGCAGGGACACCTTCCATAGCCCAAGTTGCTCCAACCTGACCTTGGACACTTCCAGGGATCCAGGGGCAGCCACAGCTTCTCTGGGAAATCCATTCCAGCCCCTCCCCACCCTCCCAGACAGCAATTCCTTCCCAATATCCCATTTATCCCTGCCCTCTGGCAGTGGGAAGCCATTCCCTGTGTCCTGTCCGTCCATGCCATGTCCCAAATCCCTCTCCAGCTCTCCTGGAGCCCCTTTAGGCCCTGCAAGGGGCTCTCAGCTCTCCCTGGAGCCTTCTCTTCTCCAGGGGAACATTCCCGGCTCTCCCAGCCTGCCTCTTCCCTAAGGAGTGAATCCTCTTTACCTTTTCACAGCTCCAGCCTGTTCAGCTGTTTTAAGGCAACAGGTGAGAATAAATCCAAACTTCCTTTTGGGTCCTGGTTGTGCCAGTTTGTTCCTTCACCTGTGGTGCTGAGGCAGGAAAACTTTGGGAGCTTGGAGTTGGTTCAGTTTTCTGGGAAGGTAAGGTGCTACCTCTGCAGAGGTGGCAGGTTTGATCCATGTGAATACATTTTCCTGTGTATTTACCCTGGGAAATGAGCTATTCCTGTCTTTGTGAACTGTTGTAGGAAGCAGTTTAAAGCTTTAGGTCTTTGCATAATGTTTCCAGGACTCCTGGAAAAGTCTTTCCACCTGCTCCCTCCGCTCGTCGAGTTGGCTGCTGGAAATGGGAGATGAAAAAAATGCTTGTGCTCTCCAGATCAAATTCCACAAAAATGAATAGTCCCCAAAGGACTTTTTTTTTATTAATCTAATTCCAGTGTGAATTCACTGACCTGGGGGAAATAACAAGGTTCATTTGTTTTCTCGTGTGGGACGTGATAAAAACATTGCAGGATTGTGTCTGATCGTCTCCTCTGTCCTGCCCTTCCATCTGTGGAAGTGACTCCAGTGAATTAAGCACTTTGCATTTGTGTAATCTGTATTTTTTTAACTGTGCAAAATCAAAAGTCAATGAGATTTGGCTCAGTGAGTTCCTGTTTTACCACAGCATAAAAACGTCTCGGAGCAGCCGAGCAGCCGGTCGGAATTATTCTAATCCTGTTGAGCTCTTACTAATGAGACAAGGCATCTGCAGCCATCCAGCTGCCAGCTACAAATTCCAGGTATCTGACAGGGGAGGAGGATTCTCATTTGGAGAGAAAAAAAAAAAAAAAAAGGTAATGAAAAAAAACAAGAAGTGAAATGGTTGGGAATCCCTCCTGGAAATCAGAGTTCCCAACCTGCCTGGAAACTGCTTTTCCTCCTGAGCGTTTTTTTTAGGGAGTTCTAAAAAGCTGATCTGTGTTTATCATGGCTTCATAATCTGTAATTCCCCCTTCAAAGTTCTTTCTGCAAAGTTCCCTTCCCAAACAGAATTTGGATCCTTTCTGTTTGGCAAACAGCGTGTTGACTTTTCGCCTTCCTCGCTCCCCATTTTAATAGGACTAAAACAAGCAGAGATGCCCTTGGCTTCCTTTTCTGCAGTGTTGGCAGGAATGTGGATAATCTGAGGAATATTAAGTATTCCTTGCTTTGCTTTTTTTTTTTATTTCAGCAGAGCAAAAAAAAGAAAGGACTCCTGTACCACGGGGCTTGGGTAGGAAATTCAGTGTACGAGGTTTCAGATATTAAGGGATTAATCCAGACTCCCAAATCCTAGAACTGAAACCTTATTGCTGAAACTTGCTGGTTTTTCAGTAAAATAAAAGAAAAAAACCCAGTCTTTCATACTTTTCTCCTTTTAGGTCTTGGGTTTTGATTTAAACTTTACCATAAGGAAATAATCTGCAGGTATTTAAGGAAAACTCCTGTGGGTGGGGAGGAAAAGAACCCTATTAGGATTGAATTGTTGTTGTGTAGAATTATTTATCCTTCTTGGTGTAGGAATTGATTCCTTCAATATTTTAAACCACAACAGACCGAAGGACTGTAAATAAGAGGAAGTTTTCTGGTCAAAATACAAATATTGTGGTTTTAGTGCTGATTGTTTGCACAATATTTTCCCCAAACAGGTAATTAAAGCAAGCCAGACATTCCCAATGCAGGTGTTTATTCTGGGAAGATTTCCCAGCTGGTGCATCTGACAGAGCCAGCTGGAAATCTTGGAATGTGGTGGTTGACTGAGCCTGAAACTTCCAGTGAGTTCCCAGGGTTGCAGGTTGGGATCACAGGCTGGAAAAGCGTGGAGGGGGTGTGTTAATGCTCTCCTGGGGGAAGGTGTCCCTGCAGTGGACAGAGCAGTGTTTTGGGGAACTTTGACTCTTCCCTTCTCCTCCTTCCTACTGCCTGGCAGCACCTGGAACTCTGGATCGTGGTTGTCTTGTCTTCTGGGTGCCAAAATATCCCGGAAAAGTGAAGGGAAAATCCCATGTGTGTGTTGTGTTGGTGTGCACACGTTCAGGAGTTGGGTGCCATCACCTCCAAAACATTCCTCAGCCCCATTACTGGAATATTCCCGAGGAATATTCCCAGAGAAATGCTCTATCCAGGCAGATCAGTGGTTCCTCCAGCCTGGTCGTTTGTCTCCTACAAAATCTAGGAGAGGGGATCCAGGCCTGGTGTCCAGTGGCTCTGTATTTCCCAGGTGCCTGCAGTGGTTGAGTTTGGGATGTCAGAGGATACATCCCAGCCCTGTTCCCTGGGAATACATTAAATTCCTTTCCCTGAACCTGCTCATGGTGTTGAGCCTCAAATCCTGCAGCCCAGCCCAGGAGTTCACTCCCTCAGGTGTCAACACCTCCTCCTTCTTTGAGCCAATCCTTTGAGTTCAACAGGTGCCCCTTGCTCTAGCAGAGCACGATTTTGGTGAAAAACTACTTTACTTTTAAATTATTCATCTGGTTTTTTTCACCCCTGCAGCCCTGTTGTGTCTCCTTTCAGAGAGTCTTGGTGTTCAAATATCTGAGAGAGCAGCTGCTTCATCCCCTGTCTTGGTTTAGTTGCCCTTTCAAGGATGGGGGAAGACAGACCAGAACTGTGCATTACCATTATATCATTCCAGTAGGAATTAGCTCGTGGGATCTCCAAGGATTTCTGATTTCCAGCTGCACTGGCTTTGTCCTTCTGCCCTGGGTGGTGGTTTCAAAGCTGCAGGGCCTGTTGTGACACCCCCCCCCCCTCTGTCTCTCATTTCATAAACAGCTCTGCTTCCCTGGGCAAATGTCAAGTTTTAAAACACCGAGTGTTTTTAGCAAAATATATTTTTTTCCTATAGAGGGCAAGTTAAATACAAATACAAGGACAAACCCAGCTGGGCAACACAATAGGAATCTGCTTCAAATTGTTGGGAAGCCAGAGTTGGGTGGGAATTTGCTGGAACATTGGAAAAAAGGCTCGTGGCATCCTCTGTAACAAACCCCTGACACTGCAGAGGATTCTTTGGCAAATCAAGCCTTTTTAAACTGAATTTTGTTTGATTAAAAGTAAAAACTTTTCTAGTCTGTGATATGGGCCAGTTGAGTTGTGTGTAGCAATCCAGGATTCTCCTGGAATCCATCCTGAGGGTGGAGAGGGTCGATGTTTCCATGAACTCCTGAGAGCAGCAATCCTGTGCAGCTCCAAACCCAAGCAGCCTGTCGATTCCTGAGGAGGATATTCCTTTGTGTCCCTGTGGAAGCACTCTGGAGATCATCCTTGTGGCACAAATAAGCAGTTCTTCCCAAAGAAAGGGTATTTATCTGCAAGAGCTCTGAACAGAGAATTATTATTATGATTATTATAGAATCATGGAATGGTTTGGGTTGGAAGGGACCTTAAAGATCAGATGGTTCCAATGCCCTGTCACAGGCAGGGAGCTTTGTACTAGATTTGGGATTTTCTGAGCAACCTGGCACAGTGTGTTCTTACTTTTGAAGTCCTTTTTGCATGATATTATGTTCTTAGTGTTCAGCTCCTTTTTGCATGATATTCAAGTGCTTCGGCTAGAATACAATTAAAAAACCATCTTGTTTTGTGAAAAATGTGATTTAAGGTACAGCTGAGAACGTTTGGGAGTAGAATATTAATGTAGTATCATTAGGAAGCATTCCTGTTTCTGTAGCTGCCATGGAGCATGGAACTGGGAATGCTACAAATGGAACTGGGAATGCTACAAATGGAACTGGGAATGCTACAAATGGAACTGGGAATGCTACAAATGGAACTGGGAATGCTACAAATGAGTTGATGCCTTGGAAGAAGCTGCTCTGAGGGGAGACTCCTCCTGATCTAACTTCCTCAGGAGGGGCAGCTCTGAGGGGAGACTCTTCCTGGTCTGCAGCTTCCTCAGGAGGGGCAGCTCTGATCTCTGCTCCGGGTGAGCAGGGACAGGATCTCAGGGAATGGCTGGAGCCTTTTGAGAAGTGTCATCTCAAAGGTTGTATTTCTCCTTACCTGCTGTGAGATGTGTCTGTGTTGTGTTAATTATTAATGATTGGCCATCCTTGTGGTGTGCAGGGTGAGGGGCAGGTGAGGTGGAGGCAGCTCAGGTTTTGGGATGTTGGTGGATACGTGGGATATGTTCTGTGGATGCACACAGAGATGGAAATCACAGGCTTTTTGTGCCTGGGGAAGGGTCTGGAGGGGCCACACAAAACGTGCCTGGGGGCACTTGGCTGGTTCAGCTGGAGAAGAGGAGACTGAGGGGAGACTCCCTGGGAGTCTCAGGAGGGGCAACTCTGATCTCTGATCCCTGTGACAATGACAGGACCCAGGGAATGGCTGGAGCTGTGCCAGGGCAGGGTCAGGTTGGATTTTAGGGAAAGCTTCTTCCCTCAGAGGGTGGTGGGGCACTGAACAGGCTCCCCAGGGCAGGGGGCACTTCCCAAGGCTGCCAGTGCTCAGGGAGCATTTGGACAACGCTCTGTGGGACAGGGTGGGGTTTTTGGGGTGTCTGTGCAGGGCCAGGAGTTGGACTTGGATGATCCCTGAGGGTGCCTTCCAGCTCAGGGCATCCTGTGATTCCATCATAGTGGAATGAGGAGGTTGGTTCTCCTCTCAGCACGTTCCTGGTGCTGGAGGAGAGGTGCATCCACATCCCCTGGAAAATGTGCAGCTCTTGTTTTTTGGGAGTGGGGGGTGAGGCCCACACCAGTAATCCAAGGAACAACAAAAGAAAGCGGATCCCTTCTCCTCATTCCACGTGTATCCACCTCAATCTTCTGCCAGCTGAAAGTGAAAAAGTGGGGAAAACTCTGCCAAATAAAATAAACCACTTGTGTGCCTGATCCTCTCTGTGGGATATATTTTGGCTGCAGTTGCTCTGTCCTCTTGGTTAGTTGGTCAGGACAGGTGAGTTCCTGTGTTCCCGTGTTCCACGTGGCAGCACAGATTTCCTTGCTCACTTGAGTTTTCTGGCTGCTCTTTCTGGGATCACTATCCTCTAAAAAGGCTTTTTTTTCCCCTCCCTGTTTAAAGATGGAGCCCCTGAGTTGGTTGTTTCTCTTTGGAGGGAAGAAGGAGTAGTGAAGTGGAATTTTTGGGTCTGTCTCTCCTGACCTTTCCAAGAGAGAGGGAACATTGCTTGTGTGTCTGAGTTCTTCCTTTATATTTATCTGAGAGGAGCTTTTGCACTTGAGTTCTTACAACTTTCCCAATGGGATTGAAGAATTCAGGAAAATCTACCCAATACCAACCCCCTTGTGAACTTGCTGTCCTTGAAATAAATAAATGAACCAGAAGGAAAGACTTTCTTTCTTATTATTTTTCAGTGAGGTACAAGAAGTCCTTGCTTCCCTCCTAACCTGGACCGCTCAACCTTCTTTACACAAATAGCTTAAATTCAGAAACAAATTGAAGTTTTTTGACTCCTGCCAGTGTATTTTTCCAGTCTTTTGGGTCAGAAACAATGACTTTTTCTGGTATTTTACTCTTTCAGTGTAGAGTCCACACCATGTTAAGGTGATGTCTCAGTCCAGAGGCAAAACTCCAGTGATTTAAATGAAATAAATCTCCTTGTTTTCGTGTTCTGCTGGGTGTATTTTTCAAGACATCTCACTCTCAGCAAGTAGATGCTCTGGATTTCTTTGAAAGTTGTGATTGCTGCATGATGTTCAAGCATATGGTTCAAAACAGTTTGCATGCAGTGATTTTATTTATTATTTTTTTTAATAGCTTTACTTTTGCTTATTTTCCCCTCATAGCTCCTTCATGATGATAAATTCTTTATTCAGAAATTGTCAGGAGAGCTCCAAAATTCTGGTCCTTAAGGTTGTGACACCCCAGTGTTTGGGTCATAACCTCTATAACTGATCCCAAATGAGTTTTCCCAATGAATTAGAGAGTTTTCAGTGTCTGTATTTGCTGATTTAAAGCAGAAGAACCTGTGTGGACTGTGGCTCCCCTTCCAAGGATAAAGAGGAAAATTCAGGATCTGTTTTTTTTTTTACACAAGCCACCTTTGAGTGCTGTAGGTGAGGATGTTTCTCCTGGGGCTTTCTGGTTGTGCCATGGGGACATTCCAGGTTGTGGCCTCCTGGATCTGGTGGCTGGATGGGTCTCGAGAAGGGTGTGGGGTGAAGAGAGAGAGGGAAGAAGAGAAGATTGCATTGATTCTTGAGTAGAAATTTGGGGTGACATCAAGAAGACTTAAAAAGGCAGTTTTGCCAAGTTTTCAGCAGTTTTGTTGGAATCTCAAACTTCATTGATTGAAGTAAGAAATCAAATTAAAAAATCTGATAAGATGATGTTACTCAGAGGTTAAAATCAACGAGGGGGGGAAATAAGGGTCCATCACACCTTCCACTAGCCCAGGTTGCTCCAAGTCCTGTCCAGCCTGGCCTTGGACACTTCTAGGGATCCAGGGGCAACCACAACTGCTCTGGGCAACCTGGGCTAGCTCCTCCCCATCCTCCCAGCTAGGAATTCTTTTCCAATATCCCACCCATCCCTGCCCTCTGGCAGTGGGAAGCCATTCCCTGTGTCCTGTCCCTCCATCCCTTGTCTCAAGTCCCTCTCCAGCTCTCCTGGAGCCCCTTTAGGCCCTGCAAGGAGCTCTCAGCTCTCCCTGGAGCCTTCCCTTCTCCAGGTGAACATTCCCAGCTCTCCCAGCCTGGCTCCAGAGCAGAGGGATCCAGCCCTGGGAGCAGCTCCGTGGCCTTCTCTGGACTCTGTTCCAGCAGGGCAACATCTTTCCTGTACTGGTGTGTTTGAAAATGGGTGGATTATTGGAAAGCAGGGATAGGCTTGTGATGGATTTCTGTGTCCCTGTGCTTATCCCTTGTGTCCCCAGGGCAGGTGAGTTGTAGAAACTCCAACACTCCAACTAAACTCTGAGTCCAAAGTTAGAATTTCTTCCCTATAACTCATTTATAAATAACAGATCAGGAGATGTTTCACATATTGCACTGTACCTGTATTAATGACTCTGTGGCAATATGATAACTAATAGACAGCTTTCCCTTTTCATAAATTCAGGAGCAGCAAAAAAAGCTCTGAAGAATCTGAAAACTGGCAGAATAATAAACCACAATATTTATGTGTTTTATTTTCTTGCAGTACGTTGGTCTCTCCTGACCCCCAGACGGGCACATTTACCAGAATAAACATCACAAAACTTCATTACAAATAGCGTAACCTAAAACTTAGTTTACTAGTGCTTTTTTACCAGTTTTCTATAATTTTTTTTTTGTTGTTCAGAATTTCAACAGACAGGGATTTTAATGAAGAGAAGGGTTTTCTCTTTTTGTGAACTGGATTGAAAAAGAGATGTACCATCCCAAAAGAACCGGTCAAAGCCATCCAGAAGCCTTGAAATGAAAGAAAAATTGCCTGAAATCAAAGTAAAAGTTCAGTATAGAAAGGTAGAGAGCAGTTCCTTTAATTAAGGCCTTAAGGTGTGTGAAATACCCCCTGAATTGGGTGGGTGGTCTTACAGGACCTCTCCTTCCTCCAAACTTTGTCTTCCTCATGATGTTCTGTCCTGCTTGGAACTATTTCAAGGATTTGGGGCCTTCTGAATAGTTTTGATTAAAGTTATATCAAACAATGTGCTGGTTATATCTTGGTTTTGGATGCTCTCTCCAGACTAAACGTTCTTTAGCTTGTTAAAAGTCTCCGTCTATTGAAATCCTTGATGAGGAACATGAAACAGTATTTCTGGAATTTAGTACAAGAGATATTTTGCTAAGAGTTCTATCCTAAAAGTGCTAAAAATCTATAGTATATAGATTCTAGAGCATCAGTTCCAGGGGGTGTGACAGTGTGTCAAAGGAGATGAGGAGAAAGAGAAGATGAAGGGAGTGGTCTTGGAGACCTCCAGCTCCAATGTGGGAGATGTGTCAGGGGTGTGGGAGGGATGGTTTTGGAAGTTGTGCTGCATCCAGTTGGCATCCAGTCACTCATGGTGTCCCCAGGGATCAGTGCTGGGCCCAGTCCTGTGTAATGTCTTCACTGATGATGTGGATGAGAGGATTGAGTCCACCCTCAGCCAGATGACACCAAGTTGGGGGGGAGTGTTGGATGTGCTGGAGGGCAGGAGGGAGGGCTCTGCAGAGGGACCTGGACAAGCTGGATCCATGGGCTGAGGACAGTGGGATGAGGTTCACCAAGGCCAAGGGCTGGGTCCTGCCCTTTGACCACAACAACCCCGTGCAGCTCCAGGCTGGGCCAGAGGGGCTGGAGAACTGGAAAAGGCCCTAGGGGTGCTGGGGAGAGTGACTGGACATGAGTCCATGTGTGACCAGGGGGGCAAGAGGGCCAATGGCTGCTGGGCTGGCTGAGGAAGAGTGTGGCAGCAGGAGCAGGGCAGGGCTTGTGCCCCTGGGCTGGGTGCTGGGGAGGCCACCCCTGGAGTGCTGTGTCCAGCTCTGGGCCCTGAGCTCAGGAAGGCCCTGGAGGGGCTGGAGCAGGGGCAGAGAAGAGCAGCGAGGCTGGGGAAGGGACTGGAGCACAAGTGCTGGGAGGAGAGGCTGAGGGAGCTGGGGGGGCTCAGCCTGGAGAGGAGGAGGCTCAGGGGAGACCTCCTCACTCTCTGCAACTCCCTGACAGGAGGGGGGAGCCGGGGGCGGTCAGGCTCTGCTCCAGGGAACCAGCAGTAGGACAAGAGGGCACGGCCTCGAGCTGTGCGAGGGCAGGGGCAGGTTGGACATCAGGAAGGAATGTTTTCCGTGGAGAGTGCTCAGCCATTGGAATGAGCTGCCCAGGGAGGGGGTGGAGTCCCCATCCCTGGAGGTGTTTAAGGACAGACTGGATGTGGCATCAGTGCCATGGGCTGGGTGACAGGGTGGGGGTGGGTCACAGGTGGGACTGAATGATCTCAGAGGTCTTTTCCAACCCGGTTGATTCTGCGATCCTGCGAATTTCTTCCTTTTACCACCTCAACAACTTGTGCAATCCTTGTGTCCTTAGGACTTTATCCACCAGTGACGATGTGGAGGACAGGGAGACCGAGAAGGGCCGGCTGGAGGAGGCCTATGAGAAGTGTGACCGGGACCTGGACGAGCTGATCGTGCAGCACTACACGGAGCTCACCACGGCCATCCGCACCTACCAGAGCATCACCGAGCGCATCACCAGCTCCCGCAACAAGATCAAACAGGTACAGGCTCACCTGGGCTCTGCAGCACCTCCACTGGGGCTGGTCTGGGGGAAAAAATCCCTGCAAGGCCTTGTTCCTGTAGTGTGTTGTTAGAAACTGCTGGTTTAACCTTTTAGTTCTCCCTCTGGTTTTCCAGCTTCTTGTCATCGCTCTGAAGTGAGTTAAAACTGAATTGAGAAGGTGTTGTTAGCCACTAATCAGTCAGTGAATACCCATTGTTACCTATTAATTACCCACTAATTACCCACTGTTACCCATTAATTACTCACTGTTACCTGCTAATCAGCCAATGAATACCCAGTGTTACTCATTAATTACCCACTAAATAGCCACTGTTACCCTCTAATTGCTCACTGTTGCCTACTAATCACCCAGTGAATACCCACTGTTACCCATTAATTACCCACTAAATATGCACTCTTACCCACTAATCACCCACTACATACCCACTGTTACCCATTACTCACTGTTACCTACTAATCACCCAATACCCACTGTTACTCATTAATTACCCACTAAATAGACACTGTTACCCTTTAATTACTCACTGTTACCTACTAATCACCCAATGAATACCCACTGTTACCCATTAATTACCCACTAAATACCCACTCTTACCCACTAATCACCCACTAAATACCCACTCTTACCCATTAATTACCTACTGTTACCCACTAATCACCCACTGAATACCCACTGTTGCCCATTAATTACCCACTAAACACACAGTTACCCATTAATTACCCTCTCTTATCTACTAATTACCCATTGAACACCCACTGTTACCCCTTAATCACCCACTGAATACCCACTGTTACCCATTAATTACCCACTGTTATCCACTAATCACCCACTGTTACCCATTAATTACCCACTGTTGCCTACTAATCACCCACTGAATACCCACTGTTGCCCACTAAATACCCATTGTTAGCCATTTAATTACCCAGTAAATACCCCCTGTTACCTACTAATTACCTGCCCAATGCCCACTGTTACCCACTAACCACCCACTAAATGTTAAGCACTGAGCTCCCACCCGGGGTACTGTGTCCAGCCCTGGGGTCCCCAGCACAAGAAAGACCTGTTGGAATAAGACCAGAGGAGGCCCCGGAGCTGCTCCAAGGGCTGGATCCCTCTGCTCTGGAGCCAGGCTGGGAGAGCTGAGAATGTTCCCCTGGAGAAGAGAAGGCTCCAGGGAGAGCTGAGAGCCCCTTGCAGGGCCTAAAGGGGCTCCAGGAGAGCTGGAGAGGGACTGGGGACAAGGCATGGAGGGACAGGACACAGGGAATGGCTTCCCACTGCCAGAGGGCAGGGATGGATGGGATATTGGGAAGGAATTGCTGTCTGGGAGGGTGGGGAGGGGCTGGAATGGATTTCCCAGAGAAGCTGTGGCTACCCCTGAATCCCTGGAAGTGTCCAAGGCCAGGTTGGACTGGGCTTGGAGCAACCTGGGCTAGTGGAAGGTGTCCCTGCCCATGGCAGGGGGTGACACTGAATGGTCTTCAAGGTCCCTTCCAACCCAAACCATTCCATGATTCTAATCCTGTGCTGGGCCTGATTCCAAGTCCCTCTGGCCTGACTGGGCCATCCAGTGGTCCATCCAATCCCAATTCCTGTGTCCCAGGCTGTGCCGTACCGGCCACGCGTTTTCTGTGGGATCTGTTGGAGAACAGCAGCTGTTAAAATGCAGACTGAGAGGTGGGAGTGAAGTGCAAAGCTTTGTGGTGCCCCTGTTCATTCATTGTCTGGGCATGTTTCTCTCAGGTGTTTGAAGTCCTGAGGGCTGCTGAGCTCACACCTTTCCATCTGCTCTGCTCCCGGTTTGATCCCTTGGCCTCCAGCCGCCTCCTGAGCAGCCTGGGTGATTCATCAGCTTCCTTTTCGCTCACAGAATACGAATTTTGGTGCTATTTCCCAGCTCAGTTGTGTTGTGTGAATGCACATGAACTCCACGGCCCTGGATCTTCCTGCATTTTCAGTGCTCACCCTTCAGTGCCGTGCCAGTAAAAATAACTGTTGCACTCGTGCCTGGGGACTTGTTTGAGCTGCTCTCTCCCTGCAGCACCAGATTAGTTCTTTGCTCTCCTGTCTTGTACCTCCTCTGTAATTTGTTGCACCTCAACTTGGCAAATTAAGCACCACATTTATTTTAAATTTTTTTTTCCTGGCTCTGTGGAAGTCCCAGCTCTTAAAACCAGCTTTAAGGAGCAGTAGACATTTACCCTGACCGACCCTTCTGGTTTTGGAAATTCATTTAGCATTTTCAAAGAAAACGAGACCGTTCTGATGCTTTCCAAGGGTAAGAGTTCACTGTAGGATTTATGGACCAGGCTCAGCACTCTGAAAGCAGGGATCAATTGTACTAAATTTGAAATCAGCTGTAGCCAGTGGCCTGTTTTCCCAGAGTGCAGGAAGCTTTGCAGAGGTCAAACCAAACAGAGAGTGGTGTGACCTTTTGGTCCCACCTTGAAGAATGACCGGGAGGGTGAAGGACCTTTTGATATTTAAGTTTTCTTATTAGTTTTGGTCAATATGTATTGGAGTGGTTTTGACCTGATCTCAGAGGAGGCCCCAGGTCTGGTTTGTCATCAATCTGTGTTACACTCCCAGACTTGGCTTTGATGTTCCCCTCTGAAGGTGGATGATCACGTGGGTGTTTATTTGCATTAGGAATTGTACAAGTGATGGATAGTCCAGATCCCTCAGAGTAGCTGCCTTTTGTTGTCAATTCCTGGGTGAATTCCTGTTGGGAAAGGTGCAGTTTCCAGCATAGCTACAAGAAGTGTTGCCACTGTAAGACTGAATTATAAAGTAGAACCAATTTGGGCTGCCAAGGGGGAAGTTCCTGCTTAAAGGTTTGCTCTTCATTCCTTCCCCTGCTCCCAAATGTGGGTGTAGTTGATCACCTTCCTTGCAAGGGCAGGAGTGGGAATGTCTTGTGAGATTCCTCCTGGCCCCAGGATTGTTTTGCTGACCTAATTTGGCTCCTGTCACTGCAGTCCATGATAATGGTGCAGTGCCAGGTCAGTGAAACACTTTAAATTAATGTATTGAACAGGGATTCAGTCTGAAGTGAACTCAGTGTGTGCTTTGGTTTCTCTCTGCTTTTATGACTCTCTTAGATGAGGTTTTCTGTTGGCTGAGGGTTTTCCCACATTACTCTTTTCAGAAGGACATTTTGGAGTGCAGGACTGAAATCTCAGTGTCTCCTGCTTCCAGACAGAGGTTGTTTAATGGAACTATTTTTACTTATAAGTGTCCACATTTTGATCCATGAGTGTGTTTTACATGTTGGGGGTTTTTTTTTTAAGCTTCCTTTTGGTGAACAAGGAGAATGTGCAGCTGAAGTGGGATTTGTAGAGAGCTTTAAAGGCTCATTATTTAAAAATAAATTGAAGGGCTTCTTCTGAGAGTCTCTCTTCATGTGTAATTCAGTGAGAGTTCAGCCTGAGAAAAGGTTGGACCCCAAGTATTCATAACTTATCACAAAAACAAGAGTGGTGTGAAGGCAGCGTGTGAAGCTGTGCTGCTAATTGCTTCCACATTTTAATATGGATTGTTGATTTGCATTAAGCAGGAAAAGAGAGGTTACACTGACCTTACCAGAGGAGAACCTGAAAGCAGGGAATGCAGGCTGGGGGTGTGAACAGAAAAGAGGGGAGAAGAAAAAACCTTAATGTTGCCTGAATGGGGTGAAATTATTTATAAGAGAGACTTTTGCCACTTAGAGAGGAGGCTCCAAACCAAACTGAAGGGCAAACACCAGAGGGTTTCTCCACGTGATGGCCTTGATAAATAAAGGAAATGTTGAATTGAACTCCCTCTTAAATGTTCTGATGAAACATTTTCTGTCTCTCTTCCAAAAAAACCCCAGTTTGGTGCTGCCCAGTGTATCAGGGAGATGGTTGTACTTCCAACTAGTTGTGTTTCGAGGAGTGGCCACCAAAGCTGAAGAAAGCAGGAGATGTGCCAGAACATTTCAATGGGCAGATGGGAAACGTTTGGAGCAGGAAAATTAGCAGGGGGGCTTATTTGCTTTCGCTGGAAATCGGGTTCCTGCCGGCTGCCAAAATCCCAAATTGATTTTTTGGAAAGCTGCACGTCAGGTTTTTTGGTCCTGGGGAAGAAGGGTGGGTGTTTGGTCATGTTGTGGTGCTTCAGTTAAATTCTCACTTTGGTGAGAATCTCAGAATATTCTCTGATTTTAGATCACCTCCTCTCAAAGTATTCCATGATTTTAGATCACTTCGTCTCCAAATATTCCCTGATTTTAGATTATCTCATTTCAAAATATTCCCTGATTTTAGATCACCTCCTCTCCAAATATTCCCTGATTTTAGATTATCTCATTTCAAAATATTTCCTGATTTTAGATCCCATCATCTCCAAATATTCCCTGATTTTAGATCACCTCCTCTCAAAATATTCCATGATTTTAGATCACTTCCTCTCCAAATATTCCATGATTTTAAATTATCTCATTTCAAAATATTTCCTGATTTTAGATCCCATCATCTCCAAATATTCCATGATTTTAGATCACCTCCTCTCCAAATATTCCCTGATTTTACATCACTTCCTCTCAAAATATTCCCTGATTTTAGATCACTTCCTCTCAAAATATTCCCTGATTTTAGATCACTTCCTCTCAAAATATTCCCTGATTTTAGATCACTTCCTCTCAAAATATTCCCTGATTTTAGATCACTTCCTCTCAAAATATTCCATGATTTTAGATCACCTCCTCTCCAAATATTCCATGATTTTACATCACCTCCTCTCCAAATATTCCCCGATTTTACATCACCTCATCTCCAAATATTCCCTGGTGGGGTAGAACTTGTATTAAAAAGCATTTCACTGTGGAAGAAGTTCCAATTTGTGTGTCCTGTGCAGTTCCCTTCAGCCAGAGGAGCAACCAGAGATTGAGGGGCTTGGCTTTGGTTACAGTCTGTCAGAAGTGAAGCCAGGCAAGGCCTAGAAAGCAAATGTAATGTAGCAATATGAAAAGTAGAGAGTTAAATTCAGAATATAGATTTTAAGCAAAAGCACAGAAAACTTGGTCTTAGAAACAGCGGAGGCAATAACTAATTAAGGTGTGCAGAGCACAGTGACACAGGAGAACAGAAGCAGATGTACTCAGGGAAACAGAAAGAACTAAGAGGCTAAATCAAGTATAGAGAAGGAAAACAAAGGCTGATAAAGAAGGAAAGTGAGTCAAAACATGGGTACACCTTGCCAAGATATCAGGAACTTCTACCACATATGCTAGAAAGGTAGCCAGGGTAGGAAAGTTCACAAAGTTCATGAAGAGGATGATAAGAGGGCTGGGGGCCTATGAGGCTGAAGAACAGGAACGACCCTCCCAGATTCTCCCCAAGTTGAAGACCACACCTCTAACTCCGCCTAAACGCCACCTGTTATGAATATTAAAATTGTCTGTTGCAATATCGTGAATATTCATATTGTGTTATGCAGTTACTTGCCAAAAATTGTATCAAAAGACCAGCTGTGAGTTGCTGGATGGAAGCAGTTACCCAGGGCGACCTGGCTGCTTCCCGGCACCGTGAATAAAGCTGTACCTCCTGCTTAAAGGCTACAAACTTTGTGTCTCTGAGCAGTTACTTCGTCCCTGCCTTGTTGGGGGCATAAAACTGGCATCAGAAGTGAGTGTGGGAAGGGGCTGATCTCAGCTGCAAGGACAGGCTGACCGAACCCTTTGCCGTGTCGCCGCAGGTGAAGGAGAACCTGCTGTCCTGCAAGATGCTGCTGCACTGCAAGAGGGACGAGCTGCGCAAGCTGTGGATCGAGGGCATCGAGCACAAGCACGTCCTGAACCTGCTGGACGAGATCGAGAACATCAAGCAGGTCCCTCAGAAGCTGGAGCAGTGCATGGCCAGCAAGCGCTACCTCAACGCCACCGACATGCTGGTGAGATGGGGTCCTCAGGAGCCAGGGAAAGAGCTTCCCCCTCCCGCCCCCCCTTTTGGGTAAAGGAAAGAAAGGAGGGGGAAAATAAAACCCCAAAGAACCGAGAACAACAGAATCGAAGCGGTTGATGCCTGATAGGAGCTGAGGAAAAAAAACCTCCGGAGCAGTTAATTGAGGATGAGATGAGAAAAGGGTTTAATTCTGTTAGAGATGACACCAAGCTGGGGGGGAGTGTCGGTCAGCTGGAAGGCAGGAGGGCTCTGCAGAGGGACCTGGATAGGTTGGAGAGTTGGGCTGATTCCAAGGGGCTGAGGTTCCCCAAGGCCAAGGGCCGGGTCCTTCACTTTGGGCACAAGAACCCCCTGCAGGTCCAGGCTGGGCCAGAGGGGCTGGAGAGCAGCCAGGCAGGAAGGGAGCTGGGAGTTGGGCTGGGCAGGGAGCTGAAGAGGAGCCCGAGTGTGCCCAGGTGGCCAAGAAGGCCAATGGATCCTGGCCTGGCTCAGGAACAGTGTGGCCAACAGGTCCAGGGAAGTGATTCTGCCCCTGGACTCAGCGCTGGGGAGGCCACCCCTGGAGTGCTGTGTCCAGCTCTGGGCCCTGAGCTCAGCAAGGCCCTGGAGGGGCTGGAGCAGGGGCAGAGAAGAGCAGCGAGGCTGGGGAAGGGACTGGAGCACAAGTGCTGGGAGGAGAGGCTGAGGGAGCTGGGGGGGCTCAGCCTGGAGAGGAGGAGGCTCAGGGGAGACCTCCTCACTCTCTGCAACTCCCTGACAGGAGAGGGGAGCTGGGGGGGGGTCGGGCTCTGCTCCCAGGCAGAGATCAGCAAGACAAGAGGGCTCGGTCTTCAGCTGTGCCAGGGGAGGTTTAGGTTGGAGATTAGAAAGAATTTCTTTCCAGAGAGGGTGCTCGGATATTGGAATGGGCTACTCAGGGAAGTGGTGGATTCTTCATCCCTGGAGGTTTTTAGGATGAGACTGGATGTGGCATCAGTGCCATGGGCTGGGAACCACAGTGGGGTTGGATCAAGGGTTGGACTTGATGCTCTTGGAGGTCCCTTCCAACCCAGCTGGTTCTGTGATTCTATGAAGAAGTGTGTCAGCCGTGTCCAGGTGTTCCAATTTATAACAGTGCCTGTCCAATATCATATTGTTGTGCAATATTTTGGGTGTATTTTTTTGTATATATATAATTTATAAAGATACATACATAAAGATATGTGTGTGTGGGTGAGGTTGCTCATGGCTGTGAGAGAGAGACAGTACAGACCTCGCTGATAAATAGATTTCTGCAGTGTATTGTGCTGTTTTGTGTTGTTTGTCTGGTTCTTTTTTGTTTCCAGGACAGAGAATATTTTCCAGTAAATCAAATAATAATGATACAAAAAACAGCTGTTAGTTCATGGGGGGTTTTTTAATATCTCAAGGAGTGCAGAGAGAGCTCAAGTGGAACCCGAACGCTCTATTTCAGCCTCTCATTGACACTTGCAATCCTCATTTGAGGACAAATGTACCTGTATAAAGCAACAATAATAAAGAAAACAATAATTCCCTTGCATTTGGAGCCTTTTCCTGGCTAAAATTTCACCGTGGGCTCCCTGGCCTTTTGCCATGTCCTGTTAACACAGCTCTGTGGGGCTCTGATGTTGTAATCTCTGCCTGGCTGCAGGATCATTCCTTTCCCCTTGGATATGAAATGGATATTATGTAAAATCACTGCTGAGCTGTCAGGGAGGGAGGCAGAGTATCCATAGATCTCCCTGTCCTTTGGTTTCACTCCTCAAGGTAAACACATGCTTGGGAAAAGCCCAGAGTGATCCAACAAGGAGTTTATATCCCTCATGTTGGAATCAGAGCCCTCATTAATGCTGTCCCTGGATCCTTGTTGGAATTAGACCTTTGCAGCCCCGTTTGAGGTGGATGCAAACATTGTCAGGGCATCATTTCTGCTCGCTGCATCCCACTCCTGCAGCCTGCTCTTTGTATTCCACTCACATTAATTGAAGTAATTTTGCCACTGAAGCGTGTTTCGAACCCCCCTGCATTTAAATTGAAATTTTAATTCCCTTATTGTTTGGAAAAGGAGGCTGGAGATGGCTTGTTACAGGTTTCATTATCACTCAGAACTCTCCAGCTGCTGGTTCTAATGTGCAGTGACTGAGTAATGCGGGGAAGGATTGTTAATAAAAGAGTGGCAGCTTCTCCCAGTCGTACAAACACAATGCAGAGGTAGTTTGTGACAGCTTACATTTGTGTGAAGTTAAAAATTTGAAGTGACAGCTCTTTTTTTCTTTCTGGTTCTGCGTGCACCCAGAGCAGCACAGCTTCAAACATCAGCTGTTCACGTTCTGTGCTCCTCCAGCATCCTGAGAACAGAGCAGAGCCGGTGTAGCATCAGCTTTGCTGTCCTATAATTGCAGCCTCACAGGTTGTCTAAAAAGAACCTAATTCCAGCACCCTTTGAGTTGGGAAGCTTTGGAGAAATTAGGGTTGTCTGGAACAGATAAAACTCCCGTTGGAGATGGAATGTGGTTTAGTTATTTTCCATTTCTTTCTGTGGGTTTTTCATGGTGTGAGTTGATACCGAGGTGACTTTTCCTGAGGTGGATCTTTCCCAGACTCGATTGCTGATGGAAATGTTCATTTTCATGTGGCAGTTGAGAGCACAGGCACCCATTTGGGTGTGTTTTCTGCTTAATATAAAACACAAAAAGGTGCTCAGGGGGGACCTTCTTACCCTTTCCAACTCACCTGGTGGAGCTCGGGAGGGGTCGGCCTCTGCTCCCAGGGGAACAGGGGACAGGAGGAGAGGGAACGGCCTCAAGCTGGGCCAGGGGAGGTTTAAATTGGATATTAGGGAAAATTTCTTCATGGAAAGGGCTGTCCAGCCCTGGCACAGCTGCCCAGGGCAGGGGTGGAGTCCCCATCCCTGTGGATGTGGCACTTGGGGACATGGGTCAGTGGTGGCCTTGGCAGTGCTGGGAAATGGCTGGACTTGATCTTAGAGGGCTTATCCAAAGGGAGAACTTAATATTTGCCATTTGTTTATACAGTCTAAGAGATAAAATGCTAAAAGCAGTTGAAGAAGCCTTGTTGAATCAAGTAATTAAAGGTCATATCATAATAGGATTAAATAAAAACTCCTCAGGCTACTTTCTTTGCATGTCCTGACTTTTATGTGTCCAGCTTTGCAATTTTAATGAACTCGTACCACTTTCTCAAAATATATAAAGTTTTTATTTTTTTAAAATCTTTTAATTCTGATAGACCATGAAACACTTACTCTGAACTTGATTTATTAGTCCAGGGATTGTGTCAGGTGAGAAAACACCATGAAACTGCAGAAATCAATCCACAGGATAGGAGGGAGGATAACTCCTGTTGCCAGTTGGGAATTTTTTATTTTTTATTTTTTTTGTTAGGACAACAAGAAAGAAAATAAAAGTGGAAAAAAGGAAGGATGGAGCCCTGTGACCTGTGTTCACTTAACTTCTCACATCCTTGTGTTCCAGAGTGAAGAACTCAGTGTTTTACTTTAGCCTGAGTGTCTTTGTCCCAGGAAACACAAAGCTCAAGTGACAGTAATTCGTTTCTCCGGGGAATGCTCCAACATTCCTTCCCTTTTTTCCACGTTAAGGACTTAACATTTCAGTTTCCTGATGTCAGGAAAACAATAATACACGTCTCCTGCTCTGCTTTCTGACGTGAATACCAGCAGCAGGATGGTTTTTTTGGAGCTGCAGCAGGATTTTTTTGGGGGCTGAGCACTTTCTCTCCGTACCAGTCGGAGTTTCTGGGGTGCAGCTGGTGCCTGATATTTGCTGTTGGATTCAGTTAAACCCTCTTGGCTCAGCCTGCAGCTGGGCAGGAGGGGAGGTGGCTCTGCAGGAAAATGAGGGCATTTTCCATCCTCACCACTGGAATTCCTTAGGAGGAATTAAATGTGTTGTCTCTCAGCTCCACAGGCTGTGAGATCTCCGTTGGGTTAAATTTTGCTTCGTCCCGAAATCTCACCTTTCCATTGGGAGCAAACCAAACTGGAGATGCTGCCAAAGCATTTTACAGAAAAATGATCTATTTTTTTAACTGCAGGACTTCCCAACCCAACCTGGTGGCTTAGTGGGTGACACAATGTGGGCAGAAATCAGAGGTGTTTGGATAATTGGAAATGCTGTGCAGAAATCAAGGAATCATGGAATGGGTCGGGTTGGGAGGGACCTCAAAGATCATCCAGTTCCACCCAGGTCAGGTTGGAGGGGGCTTGGAGCAACCTGGGCTTGTGGAAGGTGTCCCTGCCCAGAGCAAGGGGTGGGACTGGGTGATCTTTAAGGTCCCTTCCAACCCAAACCATTCCATGAATCCGTGTCCCCCTCAATAATGGTGTTCCCCAACATTCCATGCCCTCTGTGGGAGCATTAGGAGTCATTGATGTCCTCCTGGAAAACTGTGGCTGTTTGTAGCCCTGGGCATTGTTGAGTTTTCATTTTTATTACTTGACTGGAGCTGCTACCTGTGGCTTTCCTCGGGATACACCCAGGAGAGGCTTTCAATTAAAAGTCCCGTGTAGTGAGCAGGCATTTTACACCCACAAGTAGCCTGGAATCAGGAAATAAATAAAAATAGCAATGCAGTTCCTGGCCTGCATTTTATTTACTCTCTGCCTTTCAGTTGGAACAAGGAAAATCAATAAAAAACAGCCTTTCATTTTATTTCTGCATTCCTTGTCGCAGCCCTGGGATTCAGGTGCTGCCCTGGAACAGTTTTATATTTTGGAATTAATGCTGAAAAGGGGAAATATAAGAGACTTTTGGTTTGGGGTTGTAAAGAAAACGCCTTTAATGGCAAATTTAAATTTTGGCTCTCCTTGAAATTCTCTTTTTTTTTGTCCCCTGAATTACACAAATAATGTTATTTGTGTAATGGTTCTTGGCTTAAAGTCTTTTCCTGGTTAATGTGTCCTGTCACCCCTGACCTTACTGTTCCCAAAGAAGCCTTTTGAGAAGTGGCATCTCAAGGGTTGTATCTCATTTCTTGTTACCTGCTGTGAGATGTGTCTGTGTTGTGTTAATTATTAATGATTGGCCAACCTGGTGATGTGTCAGGGTGAGGGGCAGGTGAGGTGCAGGCAGCTCAGGTTTTGGGATGTTGGTGGATACGTGGGAGATGTTCTGTGGATGCACACAGGGATGGAAATCACGGGCTTTTTGTGCCTGGGGAAGGGTCTGGAGGGGCCACACAAAATGTGCCTGGGGGCACTTGGCTGGTTCAGCTGGAGAAGAGGAGACTGAGGGGAGACTCCCTGGGATCTGCAGCTCCCTCGGGATCCCTGATCCCTGTGACAGTGACAGGACCCAGGGAATGGCTGGAGCTGTGCCAGGGCAGGGTTAGGTTGGATTTTAGGGAAAGGTTCTTCCCTCAGGGGGTGGTTGGGCACTGAGCAGGCTCCCCAGGGCAGTGGGCACTTCCCAAGGCTGCCAGAGCTCAGGGAGCATTTGGACAACACCCTCAGGAACGAGGTGGGATTCTTGTGGTGTCTGTGCAGGGCCAGGAGCTGGACTGGATGATCCTGGTGGGTCCCTCCAACTCAGGACATTCCATGATTCCAATTACACACTTCCAAGTTCTTTACAAGAATTGATTCTGTGTGTTCTTAGAAGATATTTCACCTCCTTCCTGTATCTTTTTTTCTGTCTTTCAATTCCGCTTTGATTGTTTTTTTAATAAACCTCCCAGACTAGTTTTAAACACATTAAACGTGGAGGTTTTTTTTTTCCCTTGGAAACATCCTATCATTTTTTTTTCCCCCCAACCTCGGTGTACTTATCAATAAGTTGATCTCATTCTTTTTATCCTGTAATTTGCATTATCTGAGCAGCCTGTTCATTAAGCTGTGAGTGCTTAATGCTCCTCATTTGCATTGCCACGTGCTTGACCCCAGCTCCTCGTTAATGCACCAACAAGCAGAGAGATCTCTCCAGAGCATTCTGGGGGGGGGGGGGGCTCTTGGCTCTGCTCATCACAACCACTCATTTAAAAGTTTATTAAACAAGAAAACACACCCTAATGAAGCCAGAGCAGGGTTTGAATCCAGCAGATGCTTTTCCAGTAATCACTGATCTTTCCAGGAATTCTTTTTTTTAAACTCTGGATTGTAAGATGTGATTTTTTTTGTCCCTGGTAAAAATATTGCAGCGAAGAGAAATCATTGCAGAAGGGTTATGGGACAGCATAAAATAATCTGGATCAATCTGACTGATTTATTTTTTGAAAAGGCAGCTTTAAAGCCGGCGAACGGTGTGTGAAAAGGTGCAATAAATTCAGGTTTTTAGGAAAGCATTCGTAACATTTGGGATGAATTTAACACGAGTTTTCCACTGCAGTAATCTGATTTATGCCTGGTGAGGTTGGCAGAGTGCTACCAAGTAATTCTGAAAACGGTTTGGTCGAAGAAACATTTCCAGGGGCAGCTGGAGGAGAACTTCAAGCTCCTAAATGATGTGTGGACACTGTACCTGGTTGGGAAGGAGGCAGAGCTTGTCTGACACCACAGTTTAATAGAAATCTTCAGTGAATTTATGAATTCTCTAATAAAATCTGGTAAATTAGTAGTTGAATTGAGTAGGTTTGCCCTGAGAAGCTGTGGCTGCCCCATCCCTGGAAGTGTCCAAGGCTGAGTTGGAGCAACCTGGGATCGTGGAAGGTGTTGGGATTGGAACTGGATGAAGGTCCCTTCCAGCCCAAACCATTCTGGGATTCTATAACTGATAGAAAGGAGTTAAAGGTGCCTTTGGCAGCAGAGAGATGGGACATAGGGAGTGCCAAGATTTGAAGTGTCATTGGAAGGCAGGAAGAGAATAAATTCGGGAAACTGCAGGTTTGCATTAAGGCAAATCCTGATGTTTTAATTTAATGCATTGGGACCTCCTTGTTCCAGGCATCATTAGTGTAAAGAAAAGTCTTTTGGGGCAGAGATGATTTTGAAAAATAGACTTTCCTAAATGGCAGTTGCAACTGAACGAAGATGAATTCAATCAAGAGGCAAATAAAAGTATGGAAATGAAAAGTGGAAGGAAAAAAAAAATCTGTGCTGCCAGCAGATATCCTGCCTTTCCCACTTCAGGGAAGTCATTTGACCACACTGGTGTAGAAATTTGCTCGTGTTTTGTGTTCAGGTCCAAGCGAGCAGTTGGATAATCCTTGTTTTTAGCCCCCTCTGTTCCCGGGTTCGGTTCCAGCATTTTCTTGCTGGGCAGACAGTGATGAATTACAGCGAGCGAAGGAGGGAGGAGATGATTGATGGCTGACAGGGCTGAGGCAAATTCCAAGGAATGAAATTTATGGAGCTGGAGGGAAAGGACAGCGAGCGAGGAACAGAATTTGATAAATATTTAAAAGTTTTTTGGAGGGAAAACAGCAGGTTTGGTCATTGCCATTGAAACACTCGAGAAAATAAAGGACATTTGTGCTTTGTGTGAAGGTGAAAAGTAACCCTTTTACCCAGGTCCTGTATGAACATTTTCCCTGTCCTTCCCCCATCAAATCAGTTTGTGTGGAATGTTTGTGTCAGGATGAGCTGTTTTCCTGCAACCTGAGCACTTTTTTATGTGTGTGTGTAGCTCAGAATCCTTTAAACTGATCTTCCAGACCTCTCCCCCTCTCAGCCTCAATCATCTGTATCAGTCCCCCCTTTTTTGTGCATCACTTGGTCAGCAAATCCTTTTGTCTCAGGGAGGGGGAGTGAGCTCAGCTCTTTCCAAAATGTTGCAAAGGAATCATCTTCTTTTATAGCTCTTTGTTTGCTTTTTGCTTTGTTAATTCTTACGGGGCTGTTTAAAGGTGAACAAAACCAGGAGCAGTTTCTTCCATCACATATAATATAATATAATATATATAATATAATATCCAGACTGCTAATCAACACTGAGAGCTGTTCACCATCAGCTTCTCATTAATCCTGTGCTCCTTTTCTCCTTTTTCCTGTTTTTATGAGGAAGGGAAGCAGTGACAGTCAGGAATAGCTGTCATGGCTCTGTGTGTTTTTCCCATGGTTTTAGCTGAAGGCTCCCTGCTTTAGGATCATCTGGATATTCTTTTAAGTTCAGGGTCATCTTTATTAATTGACATTCACTGATTTTTCTTGGTACCAACTGTGGCAATTTGGTAACAGGCAATTCCCAATCTTTGGTTTTTTTAAATGGATGTTATGTGCAAATTTTCCATGTGTCCCACGTGTCAGATGTCCCACCTTCAAAGGCCATAAATTTTCAGCTTCATTTTGATTCACCTTTGCAACCAAAATACTGGAACAAATTCCCAGATGGAACACATAATAATTGATAAATTAATTGGTAAAAGTCATGTCAAGCTTGTAATTAAAAGGTCTAAATGCAGTGTAAAGCAGGTTTAATCAGTTACTCATTAAGTGTTTCCAGCAGAGGAGGCTCAAAGTGCTCAACAGGCTTCTGATTTTTGGGAGTTGGCCTCTTCCATGAGTGACTGGAACATCTGGGAAAAGCTGAGAATGCTGGGACTGCTCAGCCTGGAGAAGGGAAGGGTCCACAGGGATCTTCTCAATACCTGTAAACACCTGAAGGGAGGGTGGAAAAAGTCAGAGCCAGGCTCTGGTGGTGCCCAGGGATGGCACCAGAGGCCTTGGGCACAAACTGAACCCCAGGAGCTTCCCTGTGTCCATCAGATCCCCTTTCAGCTGTCCAGGGACATTGAGGTGTGTCCATCCTTGGAGATGTTCCAAAGCCATCTGGACACGGCCCTGTGAGGCTCTGGGTGGCCCTGCCTGAGGGGGTTGGACCTGAGGACCTCCAGAGGTCCCTGCCAACCTCATCCATTCTGTGATTTCCTCCATTGCCCACGGAAAATATGGGAATTTTTCAGGCACGACAGCCTCGAGTTTGGGGAACTTAAATTTATTAACCAGCTTAATATATTGCTGCTTAACTGAAACTTCTGGTGAGTGCTTTGGGTTCTGAGGTGGGAGAAGAAAAGAGAACACAGTCAAAACACGTTTTCTCACTCTTCCCCAGGTGCAATTTTAAGTCCAACACCTTCATTTCCCTTTTCTTTTCTCGGCTTGTTTTTTTTCCATGGCTTGGGCTCAATCTGTCCCAGTTTTCTCTGCCAAGACAGGGGGTGGCACAGAAATTTGGTGTCACCTGGGAGGGTTTCTTGTTGCTCTTCTGCTTCTTCTCGCTCTCTTCTGCAGCACCTGGGTTCATTGAAAGGTTTGGGAACCTGGAATGGAAGGAACCTGGAAGATGATCCCATGGGCAGGGACACCTTCCACTATCCCAGGTTGCTCCAACCTGGCCTTGGACACTTCCAGGGATCCAGGGGCAGCCACAGCTTCTCTGGGCAACCTGTGCCAGGGCCTCCCCACCCTCCTGGGGAAGAGAGAGCCCATCATTTCATAGAATCATAGAATCAGCTGTGTTGGAAGTGACCTCTGAGATCATCCAGTCCAACCCTTGATCCACTACTGCTGTGGTTACTAGACCTTGGCACTGATGCCACATCCAGTCTGTCCTTAAACACCTCCAGGGGCAGAGAATCCATCCCCTCCCTGGGCAGCCCATTCCAATATCTGAGCACCCTCTCTGCAAAGAAATTCTTTCTAATCTCCAACCTAAACCTCCCCTGGCACAGCTTTAGACCGAGCCCTCTTGTCTTGCTGATGGTTGCCTGGGAAAAGAGACCAACCCCCCCCCGGCTCCCCCCTCCTGTCAGGGAGTTGCAGAGAGTGAGGAGATCTCCCCTGAGCCTCCTCCTCTCCAGGCTGAGCCCCCCCAGCTCCCTCAGCCTCTCCTCCCAGCACTTGTGCTCCAGTCCCTTCCCCAGCCTCGCTGCTCTTCTCTGCCCCTGCTCCAGCCCCTCCAGGGCCTTGCTGAGCTCAGGGCCCAGAGCTGGACACAGCACTCCAGGGGTGGCCTCCCCAGCACCCAGCCCAGGGGCACAAGCCCTGCCCTGCTCCTGCTGCCACACTCTTCCTCAGCCAGCCCAGCAGCCGTTGGCCCTCTTGCCCCCCTGGCCACACTGGGGCTCCTCTTCAGCTCCCTGCCCAGCCCAACTCCCAGCTCCCTTCCTGCCTGGCTGCTCTCCAGCCCCTCTGGCCCAGCCTGCAGCTGCAGGGGCTTCTTGTGGCCAAAGTGGAGGGTGTTCTGCCCTTTTGGCCAGTGCAAAGTCCCAGCAGCTGGAGCGGGAGGACCCCCCTGTTCCTCAGGCGGAGTTTTCAGGCAGGTCCTTTCTCTCACACACCTCAGGTGCAAAAGGAGTTCAGTGAAGTGCTTGTTTAGATCTGGCTACACTTATTTAAGTCATTTTATCGTTGTTTTCCTTTCCTTGTACCTCGTGAGAACGAGTCCCTTGGAAAAGCAGGAGATCAATTCTCCTTTTAAATGTCAACAGTGTCTTTATTCACCAGTGAGGCAGCCGGGACCTTCTGGGTTGCTGCTGTTTATTTACTCTTTTATTCCTGGGCTTCAGCTTTTTCCCTTTTGTCATATTGTGTTTATGTTCAATGTGACTTTTTTTCCTTGCAGTTGTGACCCCCTCCCTGTTGTTTTCTTTAAACCTTTCTCTGTTGTTTGTTCACGTTTTCATATCTGTTCTCTGAACTCAGAATAAACTGCTTTTCCCAGGCAGAAAGGATTTGGGTTTTTAGTCTGAACGACCCCATTCTTTGGGAAGAAATTCCTCCCTCTGAGGGTGGGGAGGCCCTGGCACAGGTTGCCCAGAGAAGCTGTGGCTGCCCCATCCCTGGAAGTGTCAGGTTGGAGCAACTTGAGATAGTGGAAGGCGTTGGGACTGGAACTGGATGATCTTTAAGGTCCCTTCCACCCTAAACCATTCTGTGATTTCACAATTTTACGATTATTCCAGGTTTTTTTCGCCCTGAGAAACCATCTAGTTGACGATTTTCATTTTATCTGTGCTCGCTTCCAGACCTGGGGAGGTTTAGAGAAAACCTTTCAGGAGAATAAATAGATTTAACTGCAAACAGATTGAAAAAACTTTTTGACTTTTTGAAAGCAAGAATCTTGACAAATACCTTGTTAGCGCTTAGATTGTGGTTTGTTGTAAAAGGCTAAATTAAACCCTTCCAAATTGGATGTTATGCTAAGCAAATGTTTAGCTACATTTTCTTTTTAAGGCAATTAAGCCCTGCTCTAAACTGCCTGTGACCTTTAAACAAGCTGCCTAATGGTGCTGCTGCCACAGTTATTTGCTATAAACTGGCAATTTTTAGCTTATACAAAGCCAGAGCTCTTTTTTCAGGCTCATTTCGTTGCTCCTTATTCCTCCAAAAGGTCTCTGCCTATTGGAGGTAATAATAAATAGATATAAGAGAAGTAGATTTGGACATCAGAAATGACTGTTAGATTATCTAAGCCAAATTCTGTGGTAATCCAGGCCAATATTTGAATTATTATTTGCCTGAATTACAGTTGTTGTGTTTTTATGAGCAGCTTTCAATAGGAGAGCCAGATTTCTGAATTAAAGAATTAGAGAAGGTGGTGGGGATTACCTGTAATGTCTTTGGGTGGTATTTCCTTATTTTAATCAGCTTTTTAAAGAAAAAAAAACAAGATATTTGTTTTGATTCACTTCCCTGGCTGTTTTCTCTTGCTGTAGCTCCTCTCTGCACCCCAACCCCTTCCAAAATAATGTGGGGAGCCCCCTTACCTGTAGTTATCTTTGTGTCCAGGTACTCCAACTTCAGAAAATAGATAAAAAACACTTTTTTTCCATTTAACTGGACCATGTGTGTGGAAGAAAGAGGCTTAAAGGACCCTCAGGTGCTTTTTCTGGACCCTTGAACGACTTGTGGTTCTTCTGTACATCTAATTTTCAGGTTCTCTGGGAAAGGCTGCTTTTCCATTATCAGGGGCCAACTGAGGGGGGATAACTCTTCCCCTCCCTGTCCAATTCCATTTATTAGTCCTTTTGTTGGCAGGAACAGCCCCCAGTGGGTAATGGGAGTGTTAAAAACCAGGGAGCTACGTGGGAAGGGTGGTTTGAGCTCGGGGGGGGGGGGGGAAGAATGAGAGGAAAAGCTAATTAAATGTGATATCGTTGCATGTTTAGAGCATCTTTAAAATGTGATACCACTGCATGTTTAGAGAATCTTTAAAATGTGATACCACTGCATGTTTTAGAGCATCTTTAATGCTCATTATCCACCACACAGCGAGGATGAGGAGCCAAAGGCAGGGGGGTGTTAATTGTACCCTCAGTTCTCTGTGTGTGTGGAGGGACAGGGAAAACAGGATTCAGTTCCCTCGCTGACTTGGAGCCAAACTCCTCCAGAAGTGCCCAAACCAGAGGTGACCATCACCAAGTCCTGGCTGGACACAGGGAGAAAATCCTTCTGGATGGGAGGGATGAAACCCCAGGAGATCAGGAGGCACCGGGAGTCTCCAGATGTTCCACCCCTGAGCCGATGGGGAAGTTAGACCTGCTTGGAAGCGGAATGAGAAACTTCCAGGGGTCCCTTCCAAGCTGGGGCAGTGTAGTGACTGTGTGTGAGGGGGTTACAGTGCCTATGGAATTGGGAAATTTTAGGCACATCCCTCCCTGCTGCCAAAGGAAGAAGAGGAAAACTGGAGCTTCCGCTTCTGCCGGAGGTTTCCGAGCTGTGTCCGCTGAGCTGCTCCGTCTGGGTGTGCTCTGGCATTTGGTGTCCTCTCCTTCTGGGAGAGGGAAATCGGGGTTTTTGCTTCATCTGTGGCCTGGGTGGGTTCCTGATGTGTCCTGGCCCAGCTTCCATGGCTGTTCCCAGATGGATACTGGGAAGGAAGAGGGTGGACGGTGCTTTGTGTCGAGTGTGTCCAGTGATGGATACACTGGATGTCCAGTAAGTGCTGGTCGATGGGGTTGGGGAGGAGCCTGATGAATTAATTAACACTGGGACACTAATTCCTGCTCCAGACTGAGCTCCACCCTGCAGGCTGCACTCTTTCCTCATCCATGGAGAGAAGGGAATACACAGGGAGGGATTTCCTGACAAAAATTTTTCGGGAGCGAGGAAAAAAGTGCAGCTTCCTCTTAGCAACTGCTCCTAATTTAAACAGCCTGCCTGTCCCAGGGCTATTCCAGGGTTATTCCTGACCTGCAGGCAAGCAATGGAATTCACTGGTGATAGATGTTCTTGGAGCAGAGATAATATTTACTGGTACTGAGGGACCAGCCCCTGGCTGGGCTCTGCTCACTGTTATCTCCTGCCTTTTAATTTTTAATGTTTAACTGACAGGTTTGTTATGAACCAAAATCCTCCAGTGCAAGCAAAGCTCTTGTTTCACCACCAGCATCTTCCCTTAGCAGAGAACGGGTTTTTAAACTTTATTTTCAACCTCTGTATGCCCAAACCTCTTGTTTCACCACCAGCATCTTCCCTTAGTAGGGAAGGGGTTTTTAAACTTTATTTTCAACCCTCTGCATGCCCAACATGCTGTTCCTGGTTTCTTACAACATCACCGCTGAGGTTTTTGGAAGCTGCAAGAGGGACCCTTCGCTTTTATTTATTTATTAGTAGCTGTGGAAGTGAAATAGAAAACCAGGAGGGATGTGAAGTTGTTGCTTTTAGGCAGTGATTTATCATTCCTGGGGGAATATTTGGGTTTTGTCCATGTTTGTTTTTAGGATATCAATGAAATTTAGGTTCCTTGTTCTGTTTAGAGAACAATGTAATAATGTAATAAAAAGAGTAACAGCAGTCCAACATCAGTGCCAGGATCTTGTTTTGACAGTTTTCTACTTGATAATCCTCCTGTTTTGGGATAAAATGTGCCTTGATATTTATTATAATATTTTATTATAGAATAATGTAGTATTTTAATCATAATATCATTTTATCAGATAATATTTGCATATATTATGTATAAATATATAAAGATATAAAAATATACATTTATGTATATTTATCGAAATATATATTTATATAGTATTTTTATAAATATATATTTCTATAAATGCATAATAGTTGTAAATATATAAATATGTATTTATATATAAATGTATGAAATATATAAAAATGGAATAATATGTAAATGATAAATAATATTAATAGTATATAATATAATGATATATAATTATAATATAATAAAATATTATATTATATATAATATATCATATAATATAATGATATATAATTATAATGCAATATAATAATATAATATAATATTATGTATAATATATATTATAATATATAACAATATAATATAACAAGATAATAGAATAATGAATATACAAAGAATATATAAAATATGTAAACATATATCTATAAAAATATGAAAATCATTATATTTTTATAATATTATTTTATAGTATACATGTAATATATATAATATTATACTATGTTATATTGTATATTATATTAGTATAATTTTTATAATTTATTATAATAATATTTATAATTTATTATAAATTATTATAATATTATAAATAAATATTATAATATTATAATTTAATATAATAATTATACCAGTTAATTATTATATTAATGAACTGTGTTCTCACTAACTTGTTTTACACACGTGCTCCAAATATTTGAAGACTGCACCTTAGATGTGAGTTTTTTGGAAACTGGACCCTTCCATATGTTGAACTTTGGTTTAGGAATAGAAATAAAGAACTGTTACTTCAAGGTTTTCTGCTTTACAAAGGATTTTAGGGATAAAATCATCCCGATATTCAGACACCTCACTGCCCAAAGAGCGAAGTGCTGAGGGACGAACAATATTCACAGGAGATTTAAGATTTCAAAGCTGTCCCGTGTTTTCCCGGCAGGTGTCGGCCGTGGATTCCTTGGAAGGTCCCCTGCTGCAGGTGGAAGGGCTGAGCGACCTGAGGCTGGAGCTGCACAGCAAGAAGATGAACCTGCACCTGGTGCTGATCGACGAGCTGCACCGGCACCTCTACATCAAATCCACCAACCGCGTGGGCCAGCGCGGCAAGGACAGGGGCAGGATCGGGTGCGTCCGGGCTCGGGGGGGGACAGGGCAACAGTCCTCCTGCCCTGGGGAAAGTGAGGCACTTGGGCAGTGCCTGCCGTTGGTTTTCACCTCTGTGTAGTAAAAAAACCCAACTCTTGAAGTTCTGGAGCGGATGGGAATCTCCCGTCCCACACGTCATGGATGGGGAATAGAGCGGGAGATGCTCCTCCTGATGAATGGAAGTCCTGTCCTTTCAGTACCTTTGGTGTCATAGAATCATAGAATCAGCTGGGTTGGAAGGGACCTCCGAGATCATCCAGTCCAACCCTTGATCCACTACTGCTGTGGTTCCCAGCCCATGGCACTGATGCCACATCCAGTCACTTCTTAAAAACCTCCAGGGATGGAGAATCCCCCACTTCCCTGGGCAGCCCATTCCAATGGCTGAGCACCCTCTCTACAAAGAAATTCTTTCTAATATCCAACCTAAACCTCCCCTGGCACAACTTGAGACCGAGCCCTCTTGTCTTGCTGATGGTTGCCTGGGAAAAGAGACCAACCCCCCCCCGGCTCCCCCCTCCTGTCAGGGAGTTGCAGAGAGTGAGGAGGTCTCCCCTGAGCCTCCTCCTCTCCAGGCTGAGCCCCCCCAGCTCCCTCAGCCTCTCCTCCCAGCACTTGTGCTCCAGTCCCTTCCCCAGCCTCGCTGCTCTTCTCTGCCCCTGCTCCAGCCCCTCCAGGGCCTTGCTGAGCTCAGGGCCCAGAGCTGGACACAGCACTCCAGGGGTGGCCTCCCCAGTGCCCAGCCCAGGGGCAGAATCACTTCCTTGGACCTGTTGGCCACACTGTTCCTGAGCCAGGCCAGGATCCATTGGCCTTCTTGGCCACCTGGGCACACTCTGGCTCATGTTCAGCTTCCTGTCTTCCTGGTTTTTTTTTTAATTGCCAGTGTAACACAAACCTTAAATATGCTCTGAAAAGAACTCTGTTGACACTTGGCACATCTATGGAGATTGGCTGCCCCATCCCTGGAAGTGTCCAAAGCCAGGCTGGACGGGGCTTGGAGCAACCTGGGATAGTGGAAAGTGTCCCTGCCCATGGCAGGGGTTGGAATGAAATGAGCTTTAAGGTCCCTTCCAACCCAAACCAGTCTGTGATGAGGATTTTAATGAAGGTTCTGGGGTACAAACAGGCTGGTTGTCAGGTGGGTTTGGGGGGTAGCAGGTCTGGGAGAGAAGAGGACAACATTCCCCCTGTCCTAAGTAGGAACTTGGGAGAGTGCCATCAACTTACACCCCAACTTTTCATTTTTGCCATGCAAATTCCTCATTTTTATGGCCGTGGAGAGCAGGAAAACTCAAATATGTTGATGGACCTTCAGTCCTTTTCTCGTTCCTTCACTTTGCTTGCTGGTTCTCTTGGGTTTTTGCTGCTTCCCAGAGAGTTCTGCTGAGCCCAATTCCCACTCTTTTCCTTCCCTGGTACTTCCACCTTTCCTACAAATGTCATGATGGTAAGGCTCAGGTCAGGCAAAGGGAAGAAGATGGGGGAAAATGGCTCATTTTCTAGCAAACATCCAAATTTTAAAAGATGTAACCATAAAGTTTCTAAGCAGATTTTTAAAGGTTAATAGATGGAGGCCACAATATTGAAGCCAGAGCTGAATTCTCTTGGCTTTGTTGTGTTTCCAAGGTGTTTTAAAGATGTTGAAACTTCTTTACCTGGTTGGTACCTCTGGGAATTCACCTGAAGTAGAGGGCACCTGGCTGTTTATTCCTAATTTTGCTGATTCTGTGTTTGAGGGCAAGAGTTGTTGAAGGGAAGGAAGGAAGGCAGTGCCTAGAAAAGAGAAACACAGTGTTTGGAATAAACAGGGGCAGGGAGCAAAAGGGGAACCAACATATGATAAAGATGCAGAGAAAAGATAAATTAACATTTTATGAGGAGAAGGACTAAAAATCTGCCTCCCCAAAAAGAACAGGTGAGACAGGAAGTTGCATGAAATGAATTTATGAAATAAAGGACTGATTAAAATTGAAATTTCCTTGAAAGGAGCGTTGCTGGCAAGTCAGCAGCCCCTTCCTTACTCATCTTGTTAATTAAAAACAGACACAAAGCTTTGGTGTACCCAGTCTGGGGCACTGCTAATTAACTGGAGTTTGGTGTGGCTGCTGCAGGGACCTTTCTATTATTCTGGTTTGTCTTCTTTTCCACCTTCCCTGTTGCACATCCTGGATATTTGATGACTTGAACTCTCCCAGCAAGGGCAGTTTGTTGCTTTGGTTTAATGTACTGCCCTGGGCTGGCTGGTTGACCAGGGTGCAAAAATGTTTATAATTATTTCTTGTATTGGTTTTAAGTGGCTTTTATCCAACTTTGGAATGCACAGTTAATCCCTGAAAGCGTGGTTTTGTAGGTGTATAAGGAATACAGGTGGTTCTTAAGCAGGATACCCTTATTTTTGCAGGTCTCCATAAGCATTTTGACCTCTGAGCAAACATCCTGAACTCCATTATAGGAGCCCTCTGCATTTTTTTTCCTCCTAAAAATGATTTCTTGTGTCTTCTTGCCACGTCCAGCTGTCACTGTGCAGTGTGACACATTTCTGGCTATTAATACAATGTGAATTTATGAGGAAAAGGACCAAGCAGAAAGTCTTTAACTCCTGAGTAAGAAAGTCCTTTTGGAATGGGATGCACCTGGGTATGCACAGAACAGGAAGGAGAGGAAAAAGTGTGGAGGTTTCTGGTGCAAACAGAAGAGTTGGAAGGATTAGAAGTTGATGGAAGCTATGGGAACAGGAGCATCTAAAATTTAAGGAATAAATGGGTTATTTGTTGTGAGCAAAGATTGTAAATAACAGCAAACTATTTGCTTTAATTGTTTCCCCTCCCACAGCTCCCTGGTGAAAGATGCCTCTCCTGTGCCTCTGATGGATGTCACTAATTTATCCACACCTCGGAAGTTCCTGGAAACCTCCCAGTTCAGCACTCCTGGAAGCTCCAGCAGTGAGTATTTAAGTCATACACATCCCTCACAGAACGAATTTGTAGCTCTTCAGCTGATTTTACAGGAGTAGCAGGAGGAACATCATCCCCTCTCCACCTCTGGCTGCTGAGAGGAGGCCCTGAGACTAAAACCTGGGGAGGGATTTATGCTGTGCCATGAGGGAGTGGCGTGTCCTGGGGCAGAACTGGCCCTATCTGCTTTTTAATTTTGGAAAATCATCTTTCCCCCCTGCTGTCCCCATCAGCTTCAGTTAAATACACTTAATTTTCTGTGCCTGTTCTCACTTTGATCATGAGTTTGGCTCAGTTTGTGTGTGGGTCTCCCCTCCATTACTTCCTGGAGGTTTGTGTGGGTGTTACTGAAGGGTTTTTTTTGCAGTGTTGGAGCCAAAAAGGTCAAATCTTTCCCTTGTGGGAGCTTTGGCTCAAGGTGTGTCTGTACACAGCAATAATCCAGTGATGATCTTTGTGCTGCTACAACAAACACTGAGCAAAAACATTGTTTTATTGGTGCTTTCGTGGGAGGCTTTGCAAGGGCTGCAGAGGTGGGGAATTAATCCTTGTATTGTTTCAGAAGATTAATAAGTGGGGTTGTCCTTGATGAATAATACAGAGTTGACCTAAGTCTCTTCCCCCCTTCCTTTCAAAACCTGACTGGTTCAGTATTCCTCAAATGCAGAGAGTGTTCCCTTCTCATCCTTATTAATTCTTTTGTCCTTTTGCTTCTGGGTTTGTCACACTACCCTCCTAGATCCTTCTCTTTGATTATTCTTATCTTTTGCTCTTGTAGGGGTTTTGTTGTTTAGCTCTCCTCCTGCAGGGCTGGTCTCAGAGCCCTGGGGCTGTTTTTTCGTGGAGTGGAGGTTTGTGAGGAGTCACTTGTGATCTGACAAGGGAACCTTTCAGGGCTGGAAACCGCATTAAAAAACCTGGAAGAGGGGAACTGTATGAAAATTCTGAGGGAAAAACTTAAGAATTCCTGTTCTGCTCTGTGTTCAGTGAGAAATTCAGTTCAGTTTCTTGCTAAAAATCACAGGGTTTTGGGGAACTGAGGAAACAAACTACAGAAATCTGAATCCCAGTCTGACCACTGTGAACAGAATGGTTTGGGTTGGAAGGGGCCTTAAAGATCATCTGGTTCCAACCCCTGTAAATGTTAAAACACTTCCTTTTCAGTGAGGGAGTTCTGCAGTGCCTGCCACTGTTTTTCACCTAAAATATCAGTCCTCTGTACAGTAGGAAAACCAAAAAATCTGAAGTTCTGGAGCTGATGGGAATCTCATGGATGGAGAATAGAGCAGGACATGGACCTCCTGAAGAATGGAAATACCTTTGATGTCTTCCTGATTTGTTTTTTTTTTTGATTGCCAGTGTAACACAAACCTTAAATATGCTCTGAAAACAATTCTGTTGGCACTTGTCACCTTTAAAGACTCACAGTTCGCTGTCAATCCCGGTCACATCTGTGGAGATTTGGCTGCCCCATCCCTGGAAGTGTCCAAAGCCAGGTTGGACAGGGCTTGGAGCAACCTGGGATAGTGGAAGGTGTTGGGGATTGAACAAGATGGTCTTGAAGGTCCCTTCCAACCCAAACCATCCTGTGATGGTGATTTAAGTGAAGGTTCTTGGGTACAAAAAGCAGTGGCTGCTTGTGAACATAAACCAGCTGAATACCTGCAAACAAAGGCTCTGGTGGCTTCATCCTCAGCTCCAGTAATTGGTTTGGGCCAGTTGAAAAATCTGCCTTAAGTTCTTGTTTTTTGCAGATCTCTTCTTGCTCTTCACACCCAGCACACCAGAAAATCTCTTCCTTGGCTCCTCACTCTGCTCTGTGTCACTCAGTGAAGTGCTGGGCAAGTGTCCCTCAGACTGGGAAAGCTGCAGATCATAATAGAAAACATTTGATCAGCACAAAGTATGCATATGGTTTTGCTTCAAGTGCACAATGTACTTATGGAGATTTTTTTCCCTGTAATTTTATTTAAAAGTAGCCTTTTCCAGGACTGCACAACTAGCAGAGAATTTAAAACTTATGTGTATGCATAACAAAAGCTGTTCCTGCCTTTAGTCACTTAAGTTCTTTCTGGCTTTTTTATTGATGAAACAAAGTGGCCTTGCATATTAATGGATGACATTATAAAGCACTGACTCACTCGACTTGTCTCAGCAAAGATGCCAGAATTTGGAGTCCTTCCTGCCTTCCCTTCCCAAAGGAGGTGTTGCCTTGTGCTGGAGAATCTTTATAAGGGAATTAAAGCTGTTCCTGCTGCATGTAAAATAAACAAAGCCCTCAGTAATGCTCACCTGAGGATTGCAGATATGGCACTTCACCAGTAACATTTTCCCTTCATGCCAGTTCAGAGAAATAAATCCACTTTTAAATGATATTTCTCTGCTCGAACCTTCTGTACTCTGAAGAGTATTTGTGGAGGTTCCTGCTTTGCCAGGCTCTTCTGGAACTATAAAACGTGCTCACCTGGTTCACAGCAAGCCCAAGAGTTGCCCTTTCCTGAGAAATTTGGGAGAATTCTGCTTAGGAATCCCACAGAAGATGAGCTGTGATGGTGAAAATTAATATTGTTATTGATGGCATAGGTAAATTTGAGGCTGAATTGACAATTTGCTTCAGTGACCTTTTTTTTCCTCAGTGATAGGAGAGAAATGGAACTTCTAAATCCAGGCAGTGTGGTGGTTCTAAGGTCAGGTCTAGTTACTGCTCCTGCCTCTCATTCTTCAAAAAACAGCTATTTTTGTGGAGGTGAAAACTTGTGGAGACCTGGGAACTTGCTCCTAGAAAATCCCTGCAGGAGCCAGAGCTTTAAATATCCAGTTTTAAAGGTGACTCCAAAAATGCCATTGTGCCACGTTGTCTCCGTTGCTTCCACTTCAAATGTGCTCAATAAATACTTAAAAGATTTTTTTTTTCTCATAGACCTCTCCTGAGGATCTGGGTGGTTTTTCTCTAGCATTTTTCCTAAACTGTAAATGATCTGGGGGTGTGTTTGGGGAAGGAAAGGGAAAATCAGGGAGATTTTAGAGCCATGAAAGCCAGAAGAGTTAACACATAGTTCCTCTCCCTGTATAATTTCATTATTAATTCCTGTGTGTGGTCCCATCATCGGATATTTGACCACAGGGCACTTATTTTTTTATTTGGAGACTTGGTTTTCATGCTTGTGTAGATTAGGAGGATTTTAAACTTGGCTTTTCCTCTGGGCTTCATAGTTAGAGCAGAAAATGCCCCAAATCTTTTAAAGTTCCCATTTCTGCAGTAACTGTCCATTTGTTGCTCCTTGGCTCCATGAATGTGTTGGAACAAGGACTGAACACCAGGAATGAGCAGGTGACGTTCCTTCAAGTATGAAATGATGGCTTTGGGGCACCATGAACTCGTGTGCTTTTCTCTGAGAGGTTTGAAGGCAGAAAGGGCATAATCAGAAGGACATAAATCATGGAAAATAGCACATTAAATTTTACTGAAGTCCCATAAAATCCCCCAGCTAATGAAACTTTCAGTAACAAGCAGCAGCAAATTTTGGAGTGAAAAACAAGACCCAAGAGCCTTTTCTTCAGCTGCTTTGCTTAAATGAGGTACCAGCATTGACTTTTTGGGGGAATCAGACCAGCCCTTACAGCAGGTTGGGTTCTTGGGAAGCGGCAGAACTGGACAAATGAAGGAATTCCCAATTGGCAAGGAAGGTTTATAGGGCATCATCAAAGCAGGGATCTGTTCAGGGAACCTTCCACCTCTGAAACCATGGAAGTGAAGGAATCAGTGATGCACATGGTTCAACTTTTAGTGACAACACCAAGTTGTGCATTTTCAGGTGAAAAAATGATTCAGTGATGAATTTTTTTTTGAAAATGGCCACCAGAGAATGAGGCAAAATAATCATTCTTTTAAGTTGTTGTCTCAGGAGGCTTTTGAGAAGCCATATTTGCATGTTCTCCTCCACAAGAGGTTTTCAGAGGTTGTTAGGACAGGAAGATCAGCCAATTCCCCTTGGATTATGGGGGTTCATTCTGCTCTCCATCCCTGTTTTCCAGCTCAGGGCACTGGGTACCCCCAGAAACTGGTCTTGCTGTTAAAGGCTGAGGCAAAAGAAGGCATTTGGTACCTCAGGCTCTCCCTGAACTTCTCTTACTATTTCCCCCACATCCAACAGAGGATGGAGATTCTCCTTGGCCCTCCTTTTGTTGCTGATGTATTTATAGAAACATTTTTATTGCCCTTTACAGCCAGATTAAGTCCCGACTGGGCTTTGGCCCTTCTTTTCTCCCTTCGCAACCTCACAGCATCCTTGTGTTCCTCCTGCCTTGCCTGTCCTTTCTTCCAGAGGTCAGAAACTCCTTTTTTCCTTGTTCCAGCCGCAGCTCTTGGTTTTTATCCTTTAGGATTTCCTCCTTGGTGAATGTCCAGCTTTCCTGGACCCCTTTGCCCCTCAGGACAGGCTCCCAAGGGTCTCTCACCTCAAGAGGCCCTGTGACAGTCCAAGGTCCCTGTTCTGCTGACCCCTCTCCTTCCTTTTGGGATTTGAAGATGGGAATAAGTTCTGACAGCCTCCTGCTTTTGTCTTCACCCAAATGAATAACAAAAGTAATTCATGTTCCCAGTTTAAGAGTAAATACAGGCAAAACTTTCACTTCTGAGGGCCGATCTGTAGGGGCACCTGCCTTCACCTCTGCCCATGTGGGGATGCAATTTTCGAGGTGAGCTCCTTAATAAATGCCTGTGTCCTTTGATGCCTTTCTGGAAGAGGAAGGGGACAGGAGGGGCTCATTCCTGAGCCAGAGCTTTGTGGTCAGACAGCCCCTTGGTGACATGAAATGGCAGCAGAGGACGTTTGAAGCACGGAAGACGCGAGAATAGAGCCTCTTCGGTTACCCGGGGTTGGCGTCTTGTCACATCTCACAGATGAATGAGGCCCCCAAATCCACCCAGGATTCCTGTTTAATAAGCACAACGGGCAGGAAACACACTTGAAAACAGGTTTTATCAAACACTCAGATCTAACAAAACTTTCAGTGCCACGTGCTGCTCCCAGATATCGAGCTGTCGTCTGTCGGAGATGCAAATCCACGTCCTGACCGTTTGGGGGGCGTTGGAAATGGGTTTGCTCTTTTGGAAATGCAAGAGCCTTCCTCTCAGAGTGTGCTTGGCTGAGTTCTCAGCAAGATTGCTGCTTTTACTCCTCTTAAATGCTGTCTTCCCATTTGGATACGGCTCCATTTCCTCCCTCTTGGGTTTTCGTTGTGTGATATTAAGAATAATTCACGACCCGCTTACAAAGGAGCTGCAGAGCCGTGGTGGGGGCTCTGAGAAGCTGCTCAAGCTGAGAAATATCCTCACTGAACTCAGAGAAACAAGGTATTTTGGGTTTTTAAAAGAAAACAACAGGTTAAGCCTTTCCTCCTGTGCTCTTTTCACAGCTCTCGTTGCAAGGAGCTCGTTTTCCGTGTTTGTGCCTGGCGTGCTGTGGGTTTGGGGGAATAACAAATGGCATTAAGAGGGTGGGTAGAAACGATGTCTGCAGCACTCAAAGTGCTTTGCAGCCTCGTGGGGTGAAAGGTCTGTGATGGAGGAGAGCTTTGAGCAGGAATATGTTTGCATCCAGTTGTTAACTTCCAGTTGGTGTTATTGGTTATGCCTGTTTGAGGTGTCTCTATATTATCCTTGGGGTTTTTGTTGCTTTTTTAAAAAAAACAAATTAATGCACTCTGTGTGTTTCTAGTTGTTTGTCTCGTAGCTTGTTCAAATTTAATTGAAGAGAGTGTGTGTGAGAGAGAAAAAGAAGCACTATTTGATCTTCCTGATGTCTCATAATCACAGAACAGTTTTGAGTTGGAAGGGTCTTTTTAAAGGCCATCCAGTCCAACCCCCCCTGCTATGGGCAGGGACACCTTCCACCATCCCAGGTTGCTCCAAGCCCCGTCCAACCTGACCTTGGACACTTCCAGGGATCCAAGAACAGCCACAGCTTCTCTGGGAAATCCATTCCAGCCCCTCCCCACCCTCCCAGACAGCAATTCCTTCCCAATATCCCATCCATCCCTGCCCTCTGGCAGTGGGAAGCCATTCCCTGTGTCCTGTCCCTCCATGCCATGTCCCAAATCCCTCTCCAGCTCTCCTGGACCCCCTTTAGGCCCTGCAAGGGTCTCTCAGCTCTCCCTGGAGCCCTCTCCAGGTGAACATTCCCAGCTCTCCCAGCCTGGCTCCAGAGCAGAGGGGCTCCAGCCCTGGGAGCAGCTCCGGGGCCTCCTCTGGACTCTCTCCAGCAGCTCCACGTGCTCCTGCTGTTGTTTCCAGGGCTGGAGGCAGCTCTGCAGGGGGGTCTCCCCTGAGGGGGCAGAGGGGCAGAATCCCCCCCTGCCCTGCTGCCCCCGCTGTGGGATCAGCCCAGCTTGGCTTTTTGGGCTCAGTCCTGCCCTGCTGGCTCCTGCCCAGCCTCCCGTCCTCCATCTCCTCACCCAAACCCTGCTCTCATTCCCTGTCCCATGTGGTGCCCTCCCAGGATCCATTCCCACCTTGCTCTTCCCTGGCAGCATTTCTGGGTTGGGATGAGGAGTGTGGGAACAGTGGGTTTGGTTTGAGCCAGAGGGGCTGTGGTTGGGATCACTCTGCTGCAAAGAACCAACTCTCTGCGTTGTTGGAGCCTGAAATCGGTGTGAGCTGGCACTGAGAGGAGTGTTATCTGTTTATTGTGATTATATTTATGAAGTGGCACCATATGGGCTCTTTGGGACATTGTTTTCTTGGTCTTGCTCTAACTCAGAGCTGCTGCTGCTGCTCCTCCGTTCAGAGTTCCGGCTTCAGACAGCTCCTGCTCCTCGTGACGTGCCATTTCTCATCCCTGCCATGTTCCTTCAATCCTCCTGCTGGATCTTTTGACATTTATTCAGCTTCTTGGAGAAGTTTTGAAGTAAAAAAAAAATCTGTTGAGGAGTTGGAACCATGGGAGTCATCTGTCACCCACCAGCCCTTCCCAAAGCTCAGCACCAGGAATATGGAACAGCCATCAGGGGGGGGTTCATTTTTATCCAAGGATCTGGTGGCTGTGGATCTTCCAAGATGCTTTGAGCTGAGTTTGCCTCGAAGACACACTTAACTTCCCATAAGTGTTTAAATATATTTATTAAATGTTTCACCCAGCCTTTAACAGAACCACGCTTTTGTTGTTGCTGGGTGTTATCTGCAAATTAAGAAATGTTGCTTAATGGACACACTTAAAACAAGCAGAGTATCTCTTGCTTTCCCATCCCTTGTCTCTTAGCAACAGGATTTCTCCCTGTGCAGTCCCTGTTACTTCAGGGCCATATCCACGATACCCTCCCTAGTTCTTCCTGTTATTTTCCTTTTTAGAAGCCCTGCTAAAAGATTTGAGTAACTTCATCAACCCCTTGGCAGAAGTGATAAAGCAGAACGAGATAAAATCAAACAATGAGTCGCTCTGGCAGCATAAACTTTGCTGAATAAATCAGAAGTCTCTTAAGCTCGATACTGTTTGTAATGAAAATTCCGCTCTTGTGAAGGATATAACAAGTTAAAACAGCTGGGGTAGAAATTTAGGGCTTTTTAGCTGCCTGAAACACATTGAAGGGATTTGTAGGGATGTGGTACCTTCTCATTTATAAATATCTTAATTACACTAGAATCCTCTATTTCCTCACTAACACATAACTTAAATAATGGACCATTTCCAAATCAATCAAACATTCAGGTTACTGTATTTATGTGTAGAAAAGCCCCCAAGCAAACAGAAATATCCTTTGCCTCCCCCCAAAATCCAAGTGTTGCTGGTTTCCTTGTTTATTCCTTGCTTGCTGGACATGGTGGTGAAGAATATTATGAGTTAAAACAGCTGGGGTAGAAATTTAGGGCTTTTTAGCTGCTTGAAACACACTGAAGGGATTTGTGGGGGTGTTGTACCTTCTCATTTATGAATATCTTAATTGCACCGGGATTCCTCTGTTTCCTAACACATAACTTGTGTCATCCTCTGTTTCTAACTCAATCAGACATCCAGGTCACTGTACTTATGTATAAAAAAGCTCCCAAGCAAACAGAAATAACACTGTTCCCCCAAGAATCCAAGTGCTTCCTTGTTTATTCCTTGGTTGCTCCAAGTGGTGGAAGTTCTGTGAAGGGAAAGGAGTTCAGATGCTGCTTCTGGATGGTCTCAGGTGTCGGGTTTAACAGTTTTAAATCTTGGATTATGCCTTTTGAAATCTCTTTTCAGTGCGAGACTCGAGCCTGCTGGAAATCAAGGAAGACACGGAACTGGATCCAGAGGAGAACAGCAGTGTCTTCATGGGAATTCTCATCAAAGGGCTGGCCAAGCTGAAAAAAATCCCAGAGACAGTGAAAGCCATCCAGGATCGCTTGGAGCAGGAGCTCAAGCAGATTGTGAAGAGATCCACGACTCAGGTGGCTGACAATGGTTACCAGAGAGGGGAGAATATTTCCCAGGAAAACCAGCCCAGGTAAGGATATTCCAGCCACTTGGATTGCTGCAAAAAAAAAAAAAAAGTCCTAATTGATGATATGAACTGGAAAAGAGAAAAAATCAGCTCAGTTATTTGGAGTGTGGCAGAGCCCAGTTGAGCTGAGGCAGGTGCAGAGCTTTGAAATCGTGTACGGAATTAATTGTATCACAAAATTATATCACCAAAAAAAAAAATTATTATATCACAAAACCCAAGTCTCTTAAATGGTTTTGCAGCCCCTTTTCTGTTGGTGGCAAGGTGTGGGAGCCAGTGAGAACTGTGCTGGTGCTGCTCCTCAGGATCCACTAGAACTGTTCTTGGAAACGTTGTCAGGATCGTCGTCCAAAGGGAATTCTTGTGGGAAAGGAAAGGAAACGTTGCATCTTCATTGTGTGTGATATTTGCAGTGCAGAATCACTCCCAAGGACCACATTAGCTTGATAAAGACTTCTTTTTTTTAATTCCTCTTGTTAGCATTGCTGGGCAAAACAATGGTGGTGCGAAGAATTTGCAGAGTTACAGTGCTGAGAACTCAGTAAAATGAAACAAGCCTTTTTTGTGTGGATCACAAAGCACAGTTTTAGTTTCTGATGCCAGAGGGAGCGTAATATCTGCTTGATACTTGTTTTATGAATCAGACTGGAGAGGTTGGGTGGCTCCTGGTTGTCCTTGAAAAGGATAAATTGGATCAGATCATATATTAATGACATTAACCTGCCAGAGGGCTGAGTGAGGCACAAAAAAGTTTGATGGGTTTTGGCACCTGTAGGGGAGTGTAAACCTTCTAAAATGCTCATGTTCCACAGCTTGGGAAAGTGTCTTGAATTCTTGCTGAACACAGAGATAATTAGAACTGATTGTAAACACTAAATCACATGTGAAGTTTACCAGCAAGCAGGTGAATCGTTTACATTGAAAAGAATAAATTATAGCAGGGGAAGGTGTTCCCACCCCTCAAATTAACTCCAGCTTTAAATCAAAACTCAGCCACTTTCCTCCTGTCAAGGAGAAAATAAATCTGAACAACGAGGGTCCTGCTGTTTCAATAGAGCTCTGTAAGACCCCAAATCTGAGCATGATGCAGTGCCCAAAACTGCTTTGAACTATTCATTAGGCTGTCAGTGCTCTCGTGACCTCAGGAATTTGGGGAGGGAAATGTTTTTTTTTTTTTGTTCAGTTTCCCTTAAAACTGCTCACGTTGGCTGCTTTGAGTCTCTCACTGAACTCAGTGCCTGCGTTCAGCTGCTCTGCTTTCCAGTGGTGTCCATAAAAATTCCCACTCCTGGCACATAAAATAACTAATAAGGTGACAGAGGGGCCTGTGGGATCTCGAGCCTTGTGCTGGACAAGCTCCCTGTGGCTCATTCCCGGTGCACAACATGTTGCTCCAAAGTTGACTCTTGTTTTTTCCCATGGGAAGAGGGGTGTATTGTTTCCCTCCACTCAAGGGAGGGAGGCACATCCTCATCCCTGCAAGTGTCCAAGGCCAGGTTGGACAGGGCTTGGAGCAACCTGGGATAGTTTGAAGGTGCTCCCTACCCATGGCAGGGGGTGGCACTGGATGGGCTTTTGAAGGCCCTTCCCACCAAAACCTCTCAGGAAGAGCAGCTTGAGATCCCCTGGGATTTGAAAGTGGTTTGAAGTTGGAACCTGGAGGGCTGGAGGGACAGGCACAGGGAATGGACTTCCCAGTTGCCAGAGGGCAGGGCTAGCTGGGATATTGGGAAGGAATTGCTGGCTGGGAGGGTGGGGAGGGGCTGGCACAGTTGCCCAGAGAAGCTGTGGCTGCCCCTGGATCCCTGGAAGTGTCCAAGGCCAGGCTGGAGCAACCTGGGCTAGTGGGAGGTGTCCCTGCCCATGGCAAGGGTGGAATGAGATGAACTTTAAGTTCCCTCCCAACCCAAACCATTCCATGATACAAGTGATTCCTAAGTTTCCTAAAACATTCAGCATGGATAGTGAGACACAGACTTAGGACAGGCCTAATTAGATGGAGCATCTTTTCAGATACTGTACTTGGAATATAAACCCTCTTCACTAACACATTTACTTGCTGTGAGATGTGAATGATACAAAGGAAGTAAAACCTGAGAAAGGGCAGCAACAGATTCCAAGTTGTTCCTTGTTCCTGGTAGAAGATGACTTTGGAAACTACACTCTCACCTAGTTGCAGCTGATCTCAGCTTTAATTAAAATGGACCATTTTAAAGGCTGGGTAAATTCTCTGACATTTTTAGATCCTTGTGCTTGGAACAGGTTTATGGAAAAGGGCTTAAATACAGGAATTGCCATTGCCTTATCCTCAGTTAATGGTTCATTAAGGCATGTGTCATACCTTCATGTTTAGAAACCTGGACCTTGGGTGGAAGACAGAGTCACAGAGCCACAGTCAGACTGCTGCAGGAACCTCTGGGTCTCTCCTGGATTTTGGAAGATATAGCTGTAGAATAATAATACCAATACTAATAATACTGATAGTAATCTGGGTGCACACCTACTTGAGGGACAGATTTATGGACATTTTGGTAAGGACACATTAAAATTCCAGCCCGAGAGGGGATGGTGTCTGGACAATTTTGCTCCTAAATCCTGTCACTTGGATTTATTGTGCTTTTCCCTCCATGTCCATAATACACTTGTGGCTTTTGACCTCGTCTCAAAGCTTTAAAATAACTCCAGGAATTATGTCCATGCCACCACCCTGAGCAGGCAGAGGACATTACTGCTGCTGCAATGCCTGAGTTGTCACCAGTGACCCCTCTGAGGTGGCAGCAGTCACTCTGCATCAGCTCATTCCTGTTATTCCCCGGACTATGGAAGTTGCTTCCGGGTGTGTGTGTCTCTGTCTCTCCACATATTTCCCCCCTCTCCTCAGCTCAGGGGGTCACAGGCTGGCTGTGACAAATTGCCTGAGCCAGGCTCCTGTCACTGCCTGTCCCTGCTCAGCTCAGGTCACTCGGAGCTCCAACCCCATCTGCATAAAATGTGGGCCACGTTCCGGGATGGGTTTTGTCCGCCCGTGTCCCTCCGGGGTCACCTTGTCTCAAAAATGACCTGACAGATTTGTAGGACTGTTGGAGGGCAAGAAGGGAAGAGGGGCTGGCTCATCTGAAAACAGGGAAATGTGGAAACACAATATTGGATCAGAATGGAAGATGTAAAGGGATGGTTACACTGAGAGTGTGGCCTGGGGAGATTCCTCTCTGTCAGTCTGTAACACAGCAATAGGGACACCCTGGAATTTAAAAATAAATCCTTCAGTATAGTATTATTTTAGAAATGACTCAATAAACAAATTGATAATAATGGCTCTTAAACAGGTTGATAATGTGAGGTCAGGCTCACCCAGGGACAGTAAAAATGAATTTGTCCAACTCTCCAGCTGGTTCTGCTCTGCCAAACTGTCCCTTCCTGGGGCAGCAAGGAGGTGGAGAAATAACTCAGCTCTTGTGTGTAGTGGGATGTTGGTAGAAGTTGGGCTTGGGGTTAAATTTTCTCAGTGGTAGATTTGCTCCCATAATGCTCCTTGTTGCCATTTCAGCCAAGGCTGTTGAGGCTTTTGTTGCTTCTTCTCAAATATGAAGAAACTCAGCTCAAACACCAGTTGTTTGGTTTTTGTTTAAAGGTGTCTTAGTTCCAGTGGCTCTTTGTTGAATCTTGTTGAGTCGAGGAAGGCCACAAGCTAGTTCAGAGGGCTGCACCACTTTTCCTATGGATACAGGCTGGGAGAGCTGAGGGGTTCCCCTGGAGAAGAGAAGGCCTCCAGAGAGACCTGAGAGCCCCTTCCAGTGCCTAAAGGGGCTCCAGGAGAGCTGGAGAGGGACTGGGGACAAGGCAGGAGGGACAGGCACAGGGAATGGCTTCCCAGTGCCAGAGGGTTAGATGGGATATTGGGAAGGAATTGCTGGCTGTGAGGGTGGGGAGGGACTGGAATGGATTTCCCAGAGAAGCTGTGGCTGCCCCTGGATCCCTGGAAGTGTCCAAGACCAGGGTGGAGCAATCTGGGCTAGTGGAAGGTGTCCCTGCCCATGGAACTGGATTATCCTTAAGGTCCCTTCCAACCCAAACCATTCCATGGTTCTATAATTCCATGAAGACTGAAGTGTGCTGGTGAAGGAGCGGGAGCAGCTCTGGTTTTTCCTGGATTTCCCGTGTCCTGCTCCGGGAATCGCAGCTCCCGCCGGGCACACACAGCGAGCATGTGGTGACTCCAGAGCTGCTACAGGGAAAAATGTGATGGAGCCTGTCTGTCAGAGCTGGGAGTGCCTAACATATGGATTTGGGAAGTGTTATCTCCACGTTTTGTTGGGGTTATGTGTCTCCTTGAGTTGCTCATTAAACGCCGCTGAACTCGATCACAACGTTCCTGTTCTCAAATAGTCAAAATGTGATGTCATTGCCTTATCACAAACTATTTAGGGCTGTGCTGAGGTTCATTAATTGCAGTAATTGGGCAGTAAGGAAGCCATAGGAGCAGGTAAAATGTAGGACATTGAGATGAGATTATCACTGTAGTAAATACAGTAGTAAAATCTTACTGACTGACACAGATGAGGAGACTTGATATTTTAGGTTTCTGATATTTTGCAGTGTTTAAAAGCTACCATATTAATTTAATAGTTCAAAATCAATTTCTTGTGTTCTGTCTGTGTGGGTAAGTCCACTTTTATTGCCTCAAGACTTTATTTTCTGCTGAGGGAAGAGCAAGTTGTCTCCCTCCCTGTGTGCAGCCCTGTCTGGGGTCATACAATAATCTCTAATGTGGTGCTACTCTGGAGTTACTCTGGAGTTACTAATGGTTCTGTCTTCCTTGTAGCCCCAGGTAGGACACTTCAGTGCTGTTATAGAGGAGGGAGTGAGGAGAAAGATCCTCAGGAGTATTTATGTCCCAAACCTGAGCTGAAATTAGAACCCACAGAGAGGGTTTGAAGCCGGGTGACGTCTCAGCATCTGTCACCAAACAGGACCACTCTTTCTGTCTCCTTCCCACTCCTCTGTTGTGCTGGATGACTGTTTGTGCCCGTGGAGCCTTGTGGAAGCTGAGCAGGGGTTGTTTTGATGGTTTCCAGGTTGCTGCTGGAGCTACTGGAGCTCCTCTTCGACAAGTTCAACGCGGTGGCCGCCGCGCACTCGGTGGTCCTGGGGCACCTCCAGCAGACAGTGGCCTCTCCCTGCAGCCAGCACGATGGGGACATCAAGCTCTACGACATGGTTGACGTGTGGGTGAAGATCCAGGATGTCCTGCAGGTAAGAGTCCTCCAGGTGGGCGCATGTTCAGCTTTTACAACAGCTTTTAGAACCAAAAATACCGGTGTGAGCACCTGTCGTGCTCAGGAGACAGCAGCGCTGGGGTTTGTCTCGGTTTTTGGGAAGTGGCCACGTTTATAATAGATTGTGACACTCCAGAGAGAGCTGAAATATCAGCAAAGAAAAGGAAAAAAAATAATTCTGTGGGTTCATCCTTCTGGTGTCTGGAAAGGTTGATTCCTTTTGCCTACCGAGTGATTTATCAGCAGCTTTCAAACAGTGACATTTTTGTTCTGTTGTTACCGTGTCATCGCTGTCTTATGAGGTGTCACAGCTCTAATGGCTTGTCTTCTCCTGTCACTGTGGCTGGGCTGTAGGCAGCTGAGACACTTGTTTTCAGGAAATTCTTATTTGATTCTTATTCTTGACTCTGAGAGACTAAAGCTGTGCCTTGCTCAGGCTTTATTCTGGGACTGCGCCTTTCACCTCAGTGTGTGAGGCTCTCTCAGAGCTCTCATCTCTCACATGCCTTCTTGCTGTTCTCTCCTTGCTGTGAGGCTCACACATGAATATTGTATTTCCTCCTCTATTTATTTGGGAATTGCCTTTATATACAGCACACAGATGTAGAGCCTCACCTGGGATTTGATAGAGGAGGTCAAAGAAATGAGCCTGGCAAGATTTATGGTGGTCATTCCACCTCTGGGCTGTTGATGAAAAGTGCTCTCTGCCTCCTCTCCTAACAGGAATTTTCATTGCAGGGCTGTTATTTAGCTGTTGCTCTGCAGGTTTGTTTGATTGTGCAACAATGGAGGGTTTTTTTGCTTACCCAGATACCCAACTCTGTGCATGGTGTGAATTTAATACCTCTCGAACCTGCTAAACGTAAGGTTTGGGCCTTGGATCACCTCCAGTGGCTCCTTACCCCAATTATTTGTCTTTCTAGAGGAATTGTTGTTAAATAAACCTCCATCTGTTTTCTCCATGACACAAATTTTCACCTCCTTTCAACACTGTTCTCACAGGAGTGTGGTTGGGGATGTGCAGCCAGAGGTTCCTGAGGGGTTTCTAAACAAAAGGGTGTCACAGAACTGAAGTGTCTGGCCCTATTAAAGGGCACAATTAACCTTAAAGACATGAGGAGTGGCTTTGGCACTGGAGACCTCCATCCCTCACCTGTGATCCAGGAGGTTTAAGAGCCCTGAGTTCTGCAGACTTTGCTCCAGAGAGGACAAAGCCTTGGGAGTGAAAACCCTCCCGAGATTTTCCCTCCAGTGTGACAGAACACCAAGGCTGGATATTCCCCTTCTCTGTGGGAGTTTGGGATGTGAATTTGGAGCAGTTTATCCTGGCTATTCCAAAAACAGGGATGATGGAACCTGAACACAGAAGCAGGTGTAGGTGTGAGCATTTAGGGAGTGAAAAGCTCTTTCCGTGCTGGGGAGGCAACGTCTGACCAAGCTTTCTGTGAAAGGTGTGCCAAGAAAAATACAACCACCCACTTGTAAAGGTTTCATTGATACTGGGTGTCAGAGGGAGGCAGAAAAGCTTCCAAAAGAGCTTTTACAATGCCTAAAAGCAGCACTTTAAGATCCATAATCTCTTGCTGGTTTAGGGTAAGAGATGAGCACTGACTGACGTGGAGAGGAGGAAACATTGCACTTCTTTGTTCACAATCTTGTGGGTGTTTGTGCATTAGTTCCCTTGGAGTGGCTTAAAATATTTGTCCTTTACAGTGTAAGAAAACCTTTGATCCCAAGCCTGAATTATTTCTATCCTGCTTTTCTGAATAAGGATAATTTTCGGAAAGAGGGGAATCTTTGCAGCGGAGGAGGAGCAGAAAACTCAGTTTTAAAAGTGTTTATTTAAATCTTCCTGCTGAAAATCTGGGGAGGAGGGGGGGAAGTGGCAAAGTGCATCAGGGAAAGGGATGCAGTTCCTTCAGATCCTGGTGAATGGAATTTAGTCATCACATCAGAACAATCTCCATGGCTGCAGCTCACCTGGATAATGTTCTGTGCGTGTACATTGTTCATCTCCGCGTGTGAAGTACATTAGAGCAAGGTTATCTCTCCAGCTCTGCACCGAATAACGTGAGCTCGTGGTGGGCTGCAGATTGTCTCCTGTGGGAAATGAGTTGTTTTCAGCTTGTTTTTGTAGCTGGATTTCTGAAGGCTCCCTAAAAAACTGCACCGAGCACCGTGTGTGGGGTCGGAGGTGGCTCGGTGTTGAGCAACGTTTAGGCACGGAACATGCAGATATTCAATTTTTGACCTTCTCTGAGAATGGAAGAATAATACAGAAGGCAGAGTGACCTTTTAGAGCCGGGTGCCGGAGCGGCAGAAAACAAACAAACAAACAAAAAAAGCAGTTTGTCAAAATATTAGGGCAGGAAAGCACAATTTGGGGTTATTTCCTGGTGCCGGAGCCAGCGGAGCCCGTGGTGCTGCTGCTGCTGTTGCACCAACAGGACAGGGGTGAAACGTGTTTAAATTTGAACTTGGTGTTTTGTGCGTGGAGGTAACGAGCTTTTCAGTGTAGGAGTGGGAGGAACATCCTTCTGAGCACCCTAATTACTGCAGGAACCAGTGCTGGGCTGGGAGAGCTGAGCTGTGTTCCTGCAGCAGTGGAATGATGGGAATAGTTGTGTCAGGATAATGCAGGGAGGGAATTCTGGGGTTTTCTGGCACAGTTCAGCGTCTGTGATGTGTCCTACAAATCACAGACCTGCTGGAGTGAGTCCAGAGGAGGCCACGGGGATGCTCCAAGGACTGGACCACTTTTCCTGTGGAGCCAGGCTGGGAGAGCTGGGAATGTTCCCCTGGAGAAGAGAAGGCTCCAAGGAGACCTTCCAGTGCCTAAAGGGGCTCCAGGAGAACTGGAGAGGGACTTGGAACAAGGCCTGGAGGGACAGGACACAGGGAATGGCTTCCCAGTGCCAGAGGGCAGGGTTAGATGGGATATGGGAAGGAATACCTGGCTGGGAGGATGATGAGGGCCTGTCCAGGTTTCCCAGAGAAGCTGTGGCTGCTCCTGGATCCCTGGAAGTGTCCAAGGCCGGGCTGGATGGGGCTTGGAGCAACCTGGGCTAGTGGAAGGTGTCCCTGCCCATGGCAGGGGTGGATGGATGATCCTTAAGGTCCCTCCAACCCAAACCATTCCATGATTCTGTGATTTCCCAGCCCAAACGATGCAACAGGTTCAGTGCTCTAGTGCTTGGGGAGAAACCAGAAGGTTTTGGTCCAGCACAGTTTTGTGTCATTTACTTTCTTAGTCAAGGCCAGATCTTCTGACACGTCATCATCACTTTTCAGTGCTGTCTTTTGATACCTTGATGGGATTGTTGCCTCTGTCCCTGCTCAATAACACCAGTGGACATTCAACTTCTTCAGGAATGTCACCCTTCTGGTGACAGGGTGATCACCCTGGCAGCTCTTCTGTCTCAGTGCATTCCCCTGCTCCCGAGAAACCACCCGAGACAGCTCCCTGTGGTCCTGTAACCAGCTCAGGCTGGAGCTCTTTGCCTCCAGAGGAAGAGATCTTCTCTATTTCTGTGGTACTGAATCTGTAGTGGATGATTCTCAGTTTTATCTGTTTTCTTGCTCCTGCAGAAGAGAGGGAAAATCACATGTAGGCTTAGGACATTTATTTTAGCAGGTTCTGGTGATCTGTCTGCTGAGGAGACTCTCACAACTAGTGCTTTCCTTTTTTGGGGGTGTTTCTGTCTAATGCCTTCGGGTGTTTTCCAAAAATGGTGTCATTTAGCAGCCTAAACATTGCTGAAACCATAAGGAAACTGGAGCAGGAGGAACTTGAAGCCTCCTCTGTGCCCACACACTCCTGTCGTGCTGCTGCAGAGCTGGAGGGATCAGACACTTGATTGAGAAGCCTCTCTTAGTTACCCTGTGATGCTCCACCACCCTTAAATCCTTCCCTATAAAGAGGAATGGCACTGGAGGGAGGGAGATGGGATCATTCTGGAGCTCACAGCCAGATCTGGTGCTCGGCAGTGGGAGTGATTCTGCAGAAAAGCTGCTCTTAAATTGTCCTTGCTGCGTCCCACTTGTCCAGGAGTCCTGTGGGAGCATCTGGAGATGGATTTCAGGGCTGTGCTGCTGCAACCTGAGTCACTCCGTGGCTTTTAAGTGAATTAATGGCCTAAACTGTTGGATCCCTCTGGCACACAGGGAAAAGGTGCTGATGTTCAGCAGGTTACTCAGTGGAGAAGATGTGCAGAGCTTTGAGCTCCGTGCCAACACACCCCAGCCAGCTGTGCTGTCATCCCATTCCTTCCTTTTCCACAGCCCAGGATGTTTTCCTTGCTCTGGCAGCTCTGCTCGTCCTCCTGACAGGAATCTAATTGGAGGGAGTTGATTTGGCCAAGGCTTTGCTGCTGGCTGGATTTGCTGCCTGCTCAGGTCCCTTGAGCCGTGGCAGGGCTGGCACGGGACTGAGTGAGGGAATGCACCATGGAAAAGGGAAGGGTTTATCCTGGCAGCTGCAGCTCCCATCATCCCGCTCCACGGAGCTGCACCTCAAGGTGCTCATGGAAAACCCAAATGCTTTTTGCCCTGGGTGGCTCAGCAGAGCCTGAACCTTTGCATTTAAAGGCTGAACGAGCCGTCTGTGACACAGTTAATACTTAGAAAGTCAAATCAGCTTCTTGCACGAGGGCTGTTAACGTGCCATAAATCCTGGTGGAAATGTCAGAGCAATATCTGAAATTGCTGTTGCATTTGGGAAGTTCACAGGGTGATGTTCTGAACCTGAAGCAGTGTTATTTTTTTCAGAAAGTCTCTTCTCGGGAATTTAATGGTTGTCCTCAAAATAAGGTACGACAGTCCTCCTGGTCCTTTTTAAGTGGTCCTTAAATGTGTGGAACTGATGCCCTTGGACTCCTGACTGGGGTGTCTCATTAATGCTCATCTCCATGAGCTGAGAGGATGTTGGTCCTAAAAGTGATTGGTCTGCAGCTTTTAAAAGAACACAGTTTTACTCAGTCTCTTGCAGGGCAGAGAGAACCTTCCACTCCTCACAATGCTGAGGTTTCAACATGGAATTTCAATAATTAGAGGAGGTCACTTGACACTCTTTTATCCCCCCCTGTTATTTGAAGTGAGCTCAGAGCATGAATGAATAAATCCAGCCTGGTGTGACAGAGGTTTTTTTGCAAATGTGTACTAAGAGCAGAAGAATTTTTGTGGAAATTTATAGTCCAGGAGGAGCATCATCTTTGTTAATTTGGGAAGGCACAAGCTGGTTTTGCAGGAAGGTGTTTCTTCAAGTTTTAGCCTTGCCAAGAAGATGTGCAGTGTGTCCCACCTCCCCTCTCTGTCCAGATGCTTTACAGATTTGCTCCAATTTACCTGATAATGGAAATCTTCTTTAGTTTTTCCAGAAAATAGATTGGTGGCTTTCTTAAGCTCCACTTGGAATTTGGGATGGTGGAATTCACCTCAATAAAAAGGGTTTCAGGAAGCAGAGAGCGATTTCACGGCGTGGGGATGTTTTTACAGCTGGAAGGGCATAAAATGGGATAGCAGTGGCTGTGTCCTTTTAAATGTCCTTTTAGAACAAAGAATGCAAAGAAATGCCCCAAATCGATCTGTTTTCTCTTTAGCTGGATGATTCTGTGTTTAAAACCAACTGAATTGCTTTGGGAACAGGTACCTGGACAAGGTCCAGAGCTGAGCTGGCTCCAAGCATTGGATTATTGTCTTTCCCAGGAATGGGCCTTGTTAACTGAACTGTGCTGGATTATATATTACATTATATTAACAGGGTGACAGAGCAGAAGTTTTCTCCACTGCTGCTGCAGTAACAGCTTCTGTTCCCAGGGTTTTTTTTTCTCTCCTGGAGCTGTTGATCCAACGAGCTTCATAAACACCAACATTTACACTGAAATTCAAAGGAATAAAGCCCTGAATAAAAATGACCTGTTTGAACAGTGCACACTCACTTGTGCAGCTCATAGCAGAGGAGCCCAGTGAGATTTTGGGAGATTTTTAAAAACATTAACTCATTTAATGAAATATTTGGGGTTTATGAGCGAGGAAAACATCATCTTCTTCTGTCCATGCTGTAGAGCATCGAGCTGCTCTCTGTTTGAAGGGCTTTCACTTCAGATGGATTTTCCTTTTAATAGCTGAACACAGTTACAAAGTTGCAGTTTTAAAGGGTTTTGGAATTTCTGCCTAAATATTTAAGGAGTTAAATCCACATGAGTTAAAAACTCTCTGCTGATGGTGCTGAATAAGGGACCCAAATTCTAGGAAGGAGGTGATTTCCAAAAGCTGTTGAGAAATGAAAGAAATAAATATAATGAATAAAAGTGTAGTTGTGAAAGAAGTCAGCCCTGCTGGGTGTTAGGCTGGGAGAGCTCCCACCAAGGAAAAGGTTGGGAATGGGGAATGACACGTTCCCTGCTTTGATATTGGGCACGTGGCATGAAACCTGTGCCTCGTGAACCCTGGGCCATCATCAAATTGATGCAATTTGAGATACAACTTTTTCATTAAGACAATTTCTTCATTGATACAGGTTGAGAGAACAGAATTTTTTTCAGCTTGTTTCCCCAGTGATTCGCATTCCTTTCTTTCCCAAGCTGGAAGGGAAAGACCAAAGAGGGATGTGAAGTGCCCACCACACCTGATGTGTTCCTGTGTTGGAAAGTGCCAGCGGGAATATTGGTAGTGGAAGGAAAGAGCGTGGAATTCCCAGCCTGTACTTTTTAGTTTTCATCTTCTTGGAACTGACATAATGGGATGATGTAGAAGAAATAAAACTTGGCTGCAGATGTGCCAGGTCTTTTCTTTTAACCATTTTAACCATTTCCCTGCGTTCTTGAGCAGTTGTGTCAGCCTGGTCATATAATCATAGAATCATAGCTGGGTTGGAAGGGGTCTCTGAGATCATCAAGTCCAACCCTTGATCCACTACTGCTGACCCATGGCACTGATTCCACATCCAGTCTGTCCTTAAACACCTCCAGGGACGGAGAATCCACCCTCCCTGGACATCCCATTCCAATGGCTGATTACTCTCTCTTCTTCCTAATATCCAACCTAAACCTCCCCTGGCACAGCTGAAGACTGAGCCCTCTTGTCTTGCTGATCCTGCCTGGGAAAAGAAACCAACCCCCACCTGGCTCCCCCCTCCTGTCAGGGAGTTGCAGAGTGAGGAGGTCTCCCCTGAGCCTCCTCCTCTCCAGGTTGAGCCCCCCCAGCTCCCTCAGCCTCTCCTCCCAGCACTTGTGCTCCAGTCCCTTCCCCAGCCTCGCTGCTCTTCTCTGCCCCTGCTCCAGCCCCTCCAGGGCCTTGCTGAGCTCAGGGCCCAGAGCTGGACACAGCACTCCAGGGGTGGCCTCCCCAGCGCCCAGCCCAGGGGCACAAGCCCTGCCCTGCTCCTGCTGCCACACTCTTCCTCAGCCAGCCAGCAGCCATTGGCCCTCTTGCCCCCCTGGCCACACTGGGGCTCCTCTTCAGCTCCCTGCCCAGCCCAACTCCCAGCTCCCTTCCTGCCTGGCTGCTCTCCAGCCCCTCTGGCCCAGCCTGCAGCTGCAGGGGCTTCTTGTGGCCAAAGGGCAGCACCCGGCCCTTGGCCTTGGGGAACCTCAGCCCCTTGCAATCAGCCCATGGATCCAGCCTGGCCAGGTCCCTCTGCAGAGCCCTCCTGCCTTCCAGCACATCAACACTCCCCCAGCTTGGGCTCACCTGGAATGTGCTGATGGTTCCCTCCATCCCCTCCTCCAGATCCTCAGTGCAGACACTGAACAGGACTGGGCCCAGCCCTGATCCCTGGGGATACCCCTGGGGATGGATCCCAGCTGGATGCAGCTCCATCCCCACCACTCTCTGGGCCCTCAGCCAGTTCCTAACCCAGCCCAGAGAGCCCCTGGCCAAGCCTTTTCCAGGAATATCCCATGGGAGATGGTGTCCAAGGCTTTGCTTTTAATGTCCTTTTTTTTCCCTGGTTACATCAGTGTCCACTGCACTTCATCCCTGCTGGCAGCTGAAATTAGGAGACACTACAGGGAGTTCATCAGCATTTGTGGACGTGTTTTATGGGACTATAAAACCTCCTCTCTTTTGATGTGCTGAGTTTATTCACACTCACTCCTCTAAAAGCAGTGACTTGTTCCCTTCCCAGCATCACAAACCCCAAAAGGCCTCCCTGCAGGACTCCTCCTCTCCAGCAGAACAGGAGGGATCCATGCAGGCAAATTCCTGCTAATATTCCAGAGTCACTGATCTCCAAGGGAAATGCCTGGAACCTCTTTTCCTTAAAAGCTTCCCTGTTCCTGTGCTGTGCTCTCCTTGCCAGGCGTGACACTTATAAAACCCTAAGGGAAGAATCTTTTTTTCCTCAAGTTTTCCAGCTCTTACTGTTTCTTCCCTGATAGGAATTCTCCAGTTTTGTTTTTTGGGGGGGTGTGGGGGGGGGCTGTGTGGTTTTTTCAGCAATTCTTTGTGAAGTAGGACACTATAGAATTGCATTTGCCAAAATTCTTTCATAGAATCACGGGATGGTTTGGGTTGGAAGGGACCTTTAAGATCATCCAGTTCCAATCCCCTGCCATGGACAGGGACACCTTCCACTGTCCCAACTTACTCCAACCCCCTTCCAACCTTCACCTGCAGGCTTTGATATTTTATTTTATCCTTTTTCATGGTTGCATTGACCAGCTGCCTTTTGAAGTGGTTTTATTTAGGAAGCCTGCAAACATCTTTTGGTGGTTTTTGAGTCAATACATCATTGGGTTTCTATAGATAATGTGGACACTGGTTATAGATGATGAAGACTTGAGGTGGACTGTGGTTCTTGAGGGCAGGGCACAGTGAGAAAGTATTTCAGCACATAATCAGCCTTGATGTGGTTTTTTCTTTTCTTAATTACATTTATATTTTGGCTGAAGCAATTTTTGCTGTGCCGGGTTTTCACCTGGTTTTATCCCCAACATTCAGCTACGAAAGAACACAGTTTCTGCTTCTGTATTTATTGTGTAAATCCATGTGTACAAACCAGCAGCAAGTGGCTGATGATTCCCCAGCGATGTCTGGGCTGGGAGAGGCTGGACAGCTCCAAGCCTGCGTGTTTTGAAGGGAATGATGAACTCCCAATTTCTGTTGGGAACAACCAACCCCCCTCGGCTCCCAAATCCTTCTGGGAATGGCACTGTAAGGCTGCATTTTTGGACATCTACACACTTAAAACTCAGCTTCTTTGTCAGAAATAAACTTGGGAGAAGCTGCTTTCCCCCCTGTTCTGGTGGCTGAACTGGAAAATCTGAATTATATTTTATCCCTCTATTCTTTGTGGGAAGCACCAACGTCCATGTCCTCAAAATTGCCATTGATGACTGACTCTGATTTTTATTTAATGTTCTGATTTCATCTTTTTTTTAAATGGACCAAAAAGACTATTTCAAAAATATGAACTAAAATCAAAATTTGGGGTTCACCTGGCTTTATTTTTTCTTGGTTTTTTCATGCTTTTAGACTCTTTGGAGAAGGTTTGCTGATCAGAAAATCACGGAATGGTTCGGGTTGGAAGGGATCTTAAGAGATTACCTAGAACCAGATGATCTTTAAGATCCCATCCAACCCAAACCATTCCATGATTCTAGAACAGGAAAGACCCATATCTATCAAAATATAGAATATCTGTGCAAAAACAACAGCAGGATTTATTCCAAGATCAACATGCTGCTTGTAAGCAAACAACTGGAAAAGCTGTGGCCACGGTAGGAACCATGGAAACCCATTTTCACCTGAGAAAAGAGGGACATGAGGGAATTAGGTAATTAAATGTGGCCTGGATACAGTCCTTCTACTCTTAGTATGGGATTAAATGCCTTGAAAAACTCTTTATTTGCTGGAAGAGGCCAGAAGAAATGTTGTGAGTGTTGGCGAGGCTGTGAACTGGAAACTGGTTAATAATAATAATAATAATAATAATAATAATAATAATAATAATAATAATAATAACAACAACAACAGCACGTGTTGCATTGTTAATTCATTCTTTCCAGGAGGAAAAGCTGGACTCCTGCTTTGCATCTGCTGGGAAAAAAACCCAACAAACAAACAAACATCAAAGAGCAGCACTGGGAGAGGGAGAAGGAAAAATCTCCCTGTGCTCCACTCTGGGGCTGTGGTTTGAGTGAGGGGAGTCTGGTGCTTTCGCTGACTGGAGCTTTGCCTTTTATTTTGAATATTTTTAGTATTATTAGCAGTGTAATGTCACTGATCGCTTCTTACCATGGTTTCTGTGGGTGAAATGTTGTTTCCCAAAGCTTTTCTAGTGGAAAACTTGGTGGTGCCCACTATTGCCACGTAACACTGGCTGTGAAGTGCTGTAAAAAACTCTTAAACTGTTCAAGTGCTTGTTTTTCTGTAGTTTTTAGTGAACCACCCTGTGAGTTCTGTGATGGATGAGGTTTTCCAAAAGAGCCACAGGCATTTAGGATCTTAACTCCCTTGGCAATCTAATGGGAATTGGACAACTAATTACTTCAGATTCTTTTAAAAATCCCAGATCTAATTTTGTAGTGTAATAACGTGATTTTAGAGAAGGGTAAACCTCCAAGAAAAATAACATTTAGTGTAACTTTTAATATATTTTTTTTTTTTTTAATAGACAGGGAGCTGTTTTTGTGGCCTTGCTGATGGCTGAGCCTCCTGTGTTGAAGCTCCTCTGGAAAAGGCCTGGAGCAGGAGTTTGGGTGGATGAGCTGGTTGTTCCCTTTTTCCAAGGGCTGACCCCTGGGCCTTGTGCAATATCCAAGCTGAAAACACGAGCAGGACTCTTTGTCTGCTTCATTCCAATTGCAAAAAGGTTGATCATGTCATTAATTTTCTCTCCTTAAGCAGCTGGAAGTTTCTGAGCATGGCAGGGAGAATAATCCAAATCAGTGCCACCTCCCAGGTCAGTAAATAAATAAATCAGAGCAGAATATCCAAAATCATTCCCTTTTTAATGACAGAGGACACTGAAATAACGCAGTGGATTTATCTGGGACACAATAAAAGGATGATGTCACTTTATTACAGTGATTTGGTGCTTGCTGGTTAATCAGGGTGTCACATCCCTGGTGCCCTCTTGGAAAAGCTGCTTTTCCCAGCCCCATTTCCTGCCAGGGTGATAAATCATGATGCCTTGGAATTGTTCCTCACACAAACCTCTCGTGATGATTTGCTTCAAATCAAAGGTGACTTTCCTTCAGAGCCCCTTCTTGGTCCTGATGTGGAAAAATATTTCCAGATCCTTGCTTTGAGGAGATGTGCATTGCAAGGTGACTGCAGCTGGATAACCTTTTCCGCAGGACCCTCCTCTTTCCAGTGGCAGCAGTTTTAAAATTTGGATTTTGGTAGTGTTCACCTCTGCCAGGTCCACACTCTGGTTTTTAGAGTGTCCTCAATGCCTTCAGTGCCTCATCATCCCTTGGGTGTTTAAAAAAGAGAGATTTATAAGTCTTTTTCAGGTGATCTGTACTTTTGCCTTCACACTCAGAGGAACACTGAAAAAAACCCCAAGGATTCCAGGGGATGGGATTTTTATATCTGTGAAAATCATTGGGAAAATACTTTTCAGTGCTCGCTCAGCTTTCAATCCTGCTTTTGGTGTGGGGACAGGCCAAGGCCCTGAAAAACATCTCGTTGCAAAGTGAATTTGAGCATCTCTCTGATTCAGCTCTGTGGTAGGAAGTGGTGTTGAAGGGGAGGGAATTCCATCACCAACTCCACGTGGGGCTCCAGGCAGGATTGTCACCCCAGCAACTCGTCCACAGTTTGGTTGAAGCGGAACTGTGATTCTCTTAATTATGAATTTGTGATTTTTCCAGCCTTACCATCCCCGAGGTGTTTGGAAGGATGAGCAAAGGCTCTGCATGGCAGGGAGGGTGGATACTGGATGATCTTTAAGATCCCCTCCAACCCAACTCTGATTGTCCTGTGATCAGCTCTGTGACCTCTCAGTGCATCTGAGGAGATGGAGATCAGAACCTGTGATTTGTAGGAATTCTTCCCTTGGCACACAACTGCCTGATTCCCTTAAATTCTCTGAGGGCAGGTTGAATTTGATCCTTGTATTCCCAAATCCCACTTTCCTTAGCAGTGATTCCTTCAGCCTCATGTTTTTTGGTTCCCATTCCTTCAGCCTGTTCTTCAGAGGCTGAGCCTGAACAATGTTCTTTGTCACTTGTGCTTCATATCTGCTATTCTGCCTCTGCTCCCTTTGCTTTATCCATAACTGTGTTTCCTGGGAACTGCCCAGATTTTAATCTGAATTTCTGCAGCGTCAGGCTCAGTGTGTTCAGTGCTCAAACACCAGCAGTGATTTCCCTCTTCTCACAGGCCACCAAACACGTTTGGACGTTCCCTGCAAAGCCATTTCAGCAAAAAATCCCAAGCTCAGACACCCCAGGGAAGGGGATTCTGCAACTGCACGTGGGACTGAGATGATGAGACTTTATCTCCAAGGTCACCAAAATGTGTGCTGCCTTTTGAGGGGTCTTTGTTGTCACCTTGTCATTCCCTGGGTGTCCCTCTGGGAATTCCCGGCCTTGCATTTTCTGGGAGTGCTTTTTTTTTACTTCAGGGCTGAAGGTTTGGTTGGTTGAGCATTCTTCTCTTTTACATTTAGTTTTGCTGGGAGCTATAAAACGACCAATTTCCTTAAAGAGCAAGTTAAAATTTCCCATATTCATTGATTTTCTAGCAGCGGCCTCCTGCACAAGTTAAAAGAGTTTCTCGTGGTCTGTGTGGGGTTGTTGTGGGATCTTGTTCTTCTGGATGCACAATATTGATCCTGAGAGCTTTTGGCTTCATTTTGAAAGGTGGAGTAAAAGGAATGTGAATCCATTTAACACTCCCAGCTGCAGCCCCCTCAAAATTATAACTCAGTGGCTGCTAAAGGGAAAAGTGCTGGAAAACAGGAGTAGGATAGCGAGCAAATACATCCAGGGTAGGGCAGTGCTGTTAAATTTAGGGGGAATTTATTAATTTAGATTTTAGTTTACATGTCTGTGGAACGGCCACGTGGCTTTTGCAGCCTAAACTGAAGACAAAACAGTACCTTTTATTGAGGAAAAAACATTATAATCCCAATTCCCTGAAGCCCTCCCTGTTGGAATGGGACTGGAGGAGCATTTTTTTTTCCAGAAATGCTGTAAAACTTTTGCTGTCCTGTGGACAAAAGCTCTTTTTTGAAGAGCTCCTCTAATTCTCTGCTTTCCAATTCCTTTCTGTAGTGAACAAAGTTCTTCCACACCCTCAGATTCCCTGTCATCCAAAATCCCCACATTCCACCTCCTGGAAGTATCTTTACCTTGTCAGTGTAGTCCTGGCAAGATATTGGAAAGGTAAAGCTTCTGGAAGGTGTGGAGAGTATTAAAAATACCTTTCTGAGCAGAGAATTGAGAATTTTGGAGCTCAGTTTGATGTCTGTCGGGATCTGCTGGAAAAAGCTCCACATGGGATGGAAGGAGCTACCCGGTGAAAATGTGGTTGTTGCTCTTTTTAACCTTCACAGTGCCAGATTTGGGTTGGTTTTTTTTGAGATGCTGTGTTTATGTGGCACGAGGGAAGGAAAAAATCAGCAATGTCTTATCCATCCAAGGGGAAAGCTGGATCATTTTGGGGTGAACGTGGACTTTAATTAATTTATATTTGTGGGTTTTGCCTTATGAAATAATCTGGTTGGGTTAAAATGAGTCCCAGCAGCTGAGAAATATCCTGATGGTGCATTTCTGCACCTGTTTAATTTGGGTTTGCAGGGAAGGCCAGCAGGGGAGACCTGCCTTCAGTGATGTGCTGGTGTAGCAGAACTGAGCTGCCTCGGGGCACTCCATGAATCTGAAATGATTCCCACCAAGTGTTTGCTGAACCTCAGCTCGTTTTTGCAGTCTGGAGTGTGGCTCATTAATTGCAGGGAGACTCACCATCCCTGTGGACAAAAGGAGTTCTGTCCAAATTAGAGTTTCCCTTAAACAGAGCTGACTTTTTCATTTTGATCATTGAGAGAGAGAGAGGCCCTGGGTGGTTGTGTTTGGTTTAAAGGGGCCTTTGGGTTGAAGACACGAATTTTTTAATTCATCTGCCTCATTCCCTGTTCCAGGCTGAGCATTCCCACTGTCTCAGTGTTTCCTCACGTGTGAGCTGCCCATCCCTTCACCCCCATCACCCTCCAGTGTGTCCATGTCTCCTGTGCTGGACACTCCTGGTGTGGCCTCTTCACCCCAACTTCTGGTTCCTTCTCCCTCACCTTGGATCATGATCACCTCTCTTGTGTTAACCTGTTCATGCTTTTACTGCTTTCCATTATATTCTGTATTTCTATAGGGTAAGCTCATGCTCTTAATTATCAATATTCATGCAAGTTGTAAATACAACTGTACAAGCAACAACCAACTTGGTTGCTGCTTCCCTGCACAGCATGACAAAACCCTTGTATTTAAATCTTGATTTCTTTTGGGTCTTAGGTCCTATAATCTCCTTTCAGCCCCTTGCTCTCATCTGCTCAGGCTGATGGAACAGGTGGCCCTGTTATTTCTGGGTGTCAGGTGGAGGCAGGGGCTGTTCAGGAGCTGTTTTGTTGCTTTGTTCACTTGTTTTCCCCGTTCCCCAAACTCCCATCTTCCCAGAATTTACTGTTCTGCTCCCTCCTTACTGCTGCATTATTGTCTGCAGCACTTCCTATTGATTTTCTGTGTTGGGGGATGATTTCCTTGGCTGGAGACAGTTGTGAAGAATTGAGAGTAATTTGCTCAGAGAAGGTTTTTGTGCTTCCGAAGATCTCGAAGATGGTTTAAATCTTTTCTGTGGCCTGATTTGAAGAGGTTTGATATTCTTGTTTGTGGAGTTGTCATTTTATTAAGGTCACTTGGTGCATTCCTGTCTCTTTGGTTGGCTTCTTTTTCAGCACAGGAGAAGCTGCTTTATTTATGTTTAAAAGACCCTTGTATTATGACTTAAATTTAATATTCCATTTTGGGGTTCTTCTCCAAACCATTAGCTGAAAGCAGAACGGCACAAAATTCGATTTAATCATTGCTAAATTAGTAAAAACCTTGTGCAGACTTCAGGGAAAAGGAGCATTTTGAGGTGGAGATTTATTCCCAACGTTGCCCTGCGAGTTGTGAGTTGCAGAGAGATAAATTATTAATCCACGGGCCGTAATCTATTGGAATTCGATTTTTAGGACTGAACTGATAGTTCAGAAATTACCTGTCACTACCTGATGTTCAGGCTGGGAGTTGGGCACAGGTTTTTGGGAATGCTGCTGGATTTTTGTGTGGCTGGATTTGCACGTTCTGGGCCCATCAGTGTTACCGGGGGGGTTGATCTACAACTTTGGCCCTGATCCAGAGGAACAATTAGCTGGATGGATGATTGGGACCCTTCCCATGGTGGTTTTTTTTTTGGTTGTTTTTTAAGCCTAAGTGCTTGCCTGGCTCCCAGCCAGGCTGCCCAGCACCTTGCAGGATAATGGCAATATTTTTGTAATAATCCAAAGCACGGCCTTTTCCAGAAGTGATGGCAACTCATTTCCATCTTATTACTGGGAAATAGCCCAGCCTGGGATTTCCAGAGGCTCAGAGCAGCTCAAATGGTGTTTATTGAGTTTCTCCATCACTGCTGGACTAGGAGGATGAGGAATAAAGTTGTCACTGACGTTCTGCTGTTTGTCAACCAGCACAGGGGGTGATAGCAGATCGTTACCTCGTTAACAGTGGGATTAAAAATGGCATTCCCCAAAAAGTGAAGGGGTTGGACACCCTAATGGAGCCAGACACCTGTGGCAGTGCTGTTTTGTTTCCATGTGGGAATGGAGAACAGTATTTTGGATTGCTCTGAAAATGGGGAATTGGATTTTTTTTATTATTTTTTTAAAGACATGGGCATCTCTTTGCTCCAAGAATTTGAGTGTTCCGTGTTCGTCCTCATCGGCAGCCAGGCTGAAGCTCCCACTGAAACGGAATTCCTGACCTGCTGAACACATTCCCAGGAAATCCCAGTCCTGCCTAAAACCTAAACAGACAAAGAATAAGAAGAGAAGCACCCAAGTTGATGGGCAGCAAGTACTTAAATCACAGAATCCTGGAATCATCAAATCGTGGACCTTCGAGATCATCTTGCCCAACCATTGTGGATAAAGTAGAAAAGTTTTGGGGTTTTGGTTGTGTTGGCTTTAAAATCTCCTAAAAATCTCCTAAAAATCTCTTAAAAATATCTTAAAAATATCTTAAAAATCTCTTAAATCTAGTCTGGTTCTCCAAACTGGTGGCCTCTCCCTCCAAAAGGGGAAGAGATTTTGAGCCCAGAGGTTACTCCTCTCGGATGATGTTCACGTTTGAGGCACTTCAGAAGTTGTCAGCATAAAAGCTGACTTGGGGCATGGGCTGGGTTAGGACAATTGGATTAAAGTGGAACATTTTGCAGAGAATTTGGTGCAGAATGTGGGGAGCAAGTAGAGGAGGCCTGAGCCAGCTTCTTGCTGATAAAAAATCCAAGACAGCTCAGCGACCCAACAGATTCAGGGCACAGAGTAAAAGAGATTTTATGCTGATTGGTTTTTAGAGAGAGAAAGTTAGGGGGGGGGAAAATTCGAATAATGAGCCCTTTCTGCAAATAAACTTAAATATGTGATCTTAAAGGCAGTGGGAGAGTGACAAAAAAAACATTTTCTGTGGTTATGCCTTTAGAAATGAAAACATCTGAAACACGTGATGGCTCTTCAGTGAGAGGTGGAGGAACAGGGGTATTATGTGGCTGCATCTTGTTGTCAGGATAATTCAAGAGGGACTGTCTTCTTATCCCTCTGAAAACTGGGTGGTGGTGAGAGATGTCAATATTTGTCTTGGGTGGTAAAGTAAATATTTGCCACCTACCTGTCCCTCATCAGCCAGCAATCGCTGGCGAGCAGCAACGCGCCGCGAGGGGAGGAGGAGGAGGAATGAAGTGACAGGAAAATCGAAGATGAAGCCACTGAATGAAAAACAGACACCAAATAAACCTAAAAGTTAAATAAAAAAAAAAAAAAGGAGGTGGATGGATTCCCTTGCGATGGAGGAAGCCAAAGGATGGAGTGAATTATGCAAAGGTGGCGAGATGACGGATGTCAGTGGAAATCTGTGAAGCTGTTTGCAGACGAGGCAGGGGAGACAGACTTCTTGTAGGAGGTGGAGGAACATGCCTTTATTTAAAGAATTCCTCTGTCTGGTGAGAGGAAAAAAATTGGGAGTAGAGGCAGCAAACCACTGTGTGGGGGAGTCGGGTGGAGCAGCAGGTGCTCTGTCTCTGCGTCGAGGAGTGGGAATGGAGCGGGATTTCTCCTTTAATGGAAAGTCAGGGAGTTCAGGTTGGATTTTAGGTTGGATTTTAGGGAAAAGTCCTTCCCCCAAGAGGGTGGTTGGGCACTGAACAGGCTCCCCAGGGCAGTGGTGCCAGAGCTTAAGGAGTGTTTGGACAATGCTCTGTGGGATTTTGGGGTGTCTGTGCAGGGCCGGGAGTTGGATCCGTGATCCTCGTGGGTCCCTTTCAGCTCAGGATATTCCATGAGTAAACATCCAGAGGAGCAGGCTGGGTGTCACAGAATAAAAGAGACAGAAAAGGAGGGTAAAGCAAAAGCCAAATTGCAAAGTCCTAAACAGGCAAAGGAAGCAAAACTCCTCCTTGGCTGCTGGTTTCACCTCTCCGGTCTTGGGAAGATCTTCCCTTGGAGCAGAAAGGAAAACATCAACCAGATAAACACTAAAGCATCAAACAGATAAACAGCTCTGGCTGCCAAGGCTGGAGGTGTGTTTATTTGGCACAAATCACTTGAAATTGAAGCAGTCAGGCCCTGGGAAAGCTGATAAACTTGAGATATTTTGGGGAGGAGAGAGTAGGAGGGAAGCAAAGGCGATCGTTGGAAGTTCTAAGGATCAAACCTGTTGGATGTATCATTAATTAGACCCCTTAAAGCAAGACAAGACCCTTGCAGAAAGGGCTGGGGGGGGGTTGTTGAGTTGTACAAGACTATGTGTAAAAAAAAAAAAAACCAAAACAAAACATTCTGGGAAAGAGAAGTGATTTCTGTGAAACCAGGCTGGAGTTCTGAGAGTGCAGACAGGGAAGGTGCCCAGAAACTCTTCCATTCTGGGAATAAAAACATCCAGGCAGAGCTGGAGGCTTCAGAAGGAACTTGGGAATTAATTTAAGCTCCAAGGCAGTGTCAGGAGACTTTTATTTTATTATTTTTTGGGGGAGGGAAGGAGAAGTACGAAATTACTGAGATGCCAGTAAAGATCTCTTAAAGCCTCCGGCTGAGGGATAGGAAATAAGCAGAAATGTCTTATTTACATGGACAAAAGAGCCCACAAATTATTTATGCAGCGGAAAAATTGGCTCTTGGGGAGGTTTGATTTATTTATTTCATCACTCAGCACACTTGAAATGGATAAAGAACTTGGCTACAAGGTTATCTTGTTGGTTTTTTGGGTTTTTTTGTTTTTTTTTTTAACTGATCAAAAGACTGACCAGGAGATGTAAAGTGAGAATCAGTGAAGAATTATTATTATAATGGATGGAAGAGAGATTAACTGTGTTTTTTGGGATCATCCTCGTGACCAGGCTGCAAAAAAAAGGGCTGTGCAGGGTGTGACAGCAAGTTTTGATGCCTCCCACGACATCTTCTGAGTTATTTGGGGGCTGATGAACCTGTGAGGTGTTTAAAGAAGTGCATTTTGAGGGGGGGAATAAAACTATTTGTTGGAACTTCCTTGGTTCTCAATGAAACAAAAGGCAGGAGTGTTGTTCTCGGAAGGCTCTGAACGTGTCCAAACTGGGAGGTGGGGGGGGGGGCGTAAAGGATGGATGGCAAATTAAATTTTATGTTGTTTTTTATAGAAATATGTGGTTTAAGTCTCATTAAGTGTCTGCCAGGAGTTGTGTGGGCTCAGCTTGGAGGATTTTGCAGGACAAGAGGGAATTGGGAGAGGGGCACAGTTACACGGTGTGAGGAGAGGCTGGAAAAGTTGGCTTTGTTTCCCTTTGGAAAAGAACAGATAAGGAGGAATGTTAAAATAATGGGTGGGTTGGGAAGGGCAGGAGGCAGTTCTGTTTTTTCCTGCTCCAAGAACATAAAACCATGGAATGGTTTTGGGTTGGAAGGGACCTTAAAGATCATCTCATTCCACCCCCTGCCACGGGACACCTTCCACCATCCCAGGTTGCTCCAAGCCCTGTCCAACCTGGCCTTGGACACTTCCAGGGATGAAAAAAGGGTCTTCAGTGACAGTACAGGGCAATTAAAGGGTAAAAAGTGGTAGGTTTTTCATGCTGAATTTGTGTTGAATCCAAACTCCCTCTGCCAAGGTCCATGTTCATGGAACCTTTGGATCGTGAAGGTTGGAAAAGACCTTTAAGATCCTCAATCCAACGACCAACCATGTCCCCAAGCACCACATCCACACGTTTGGGCTTCCAGGGATGGTGACTCCACCAGTGCTTCATGATTTATTGTCTTTTTGTGGGATTATAATTTATAACTAGAAATGGCCTGAAAAATGGAGGCACTTTGGGGGGATCTTTGCTCATAAAATATATCACAACCGCCCTGTGTTTCACCCGGGTTTGTTATGGGCAGATTGACACGTGAAATGAATGCTTATTATATCACTATTTATATATATATATATAAAAAATAATATATATATTATTCATTATTACTTTAGGGATCCTGTTAAATTTAAATAAGGAGATTAGAGAACTCGTGGTGTTTAATTTTATTTTTTTTTCTGTCTTTTTTTTTTATACCCCCCCCCCCTTAACCTGCCCTTGGTCATCACCATTGCCCTTCCTCTTGCTCCATGATAACCACAGCATGAGCAACACCTTCCTCCAAGGAAAAAAAAGGTCTTTCAGAAATCTCTGGTGATTCTGGAAAAGCATAAAAAGGAAAATCTAGACACAGAAAAGGAGTCAGGGAAGCAGAGGGAGAACCTTCCGAAGCCATGAGGATCGGGCTCTGCTTCCGGGGGACGAGGGACAGGAGGAGAGGGAACGGCCTCAAGTTGCACCAGGGGAGGTTTAGGTTGGATACTGGGGAGAATTCCTTCCTGGAAAGGGTTGTAAAGCCCTGGCATAGCTGCCCAGGGCAGGGGTGGAGTCCCCATCCCTGGCAGTGTCCAAAAAACACGTGGATGTGGCACTTGAGGAGGTGGTTTGATGGTGAACACGGTGGTGCTGGTTGATGGTTGGACTCGGTGATCTTGGAGGCCTTTTCCAACCTGAAAAATTCCATGATTCTGGGATCAGAAATTGAGGAATAAAATGACTTTGAGTTCCAAAGGAACAACCCATTTATGGATAAGAAGGCTGAGAGGTGGAGGGAGGCCTTTGCTTTCAAATACATCAAGAGAGTTGAACAGGAGTGGAATTGTGTTTCCCAGGATACAATCCCATAGGAAATACTGAGGGAGACTCCAGCATTTGTCTTCCTGTCCCAGTGTCCAGTGAGTGTAACCAGGGAGTGATTTAGGGCTGTTCTGTTGTGGTTTTGCATCCCTGAAAACTTCCAAACCTCTGTCAGACGACGGTGACGTGGAGACGGAGCAGGTGATCTCTCAGTCTCCCGGTTTCTGTGCTTCCTGGAAAATCACTGGGATTTATTGTGCTGCCAGAGAGCCAGTCCACCTGTTTGTGGGTTATCAAAGCTTTGAGGCTTTGCCTGTTTTAGTTCCAAGCACTGCCTTGGAGGTTGGGATTCGGGAGAACAAGACACGGCAATTAAATGTGGAATTACCGAAGGAGGGAGGGCACACGTTGCATTTAAACTTCACACTTGTGATTTAAGTGCCAGAATTAAAATCATCAGCTCCCTGTGTGGTCTCCTTATTTGTAAGAATTCAAGTGACATTAAAATTGGATTAAAATGAGCTTTTACTTGAAGGACCAATATGAAAATCAAGGGAATCTGAAGGATTTTTTTGGGGGGGGGTTATTCTCCTCTTGGGGCGGGGAGATGGGTGGGGGGGTGGTTTCCCTGTGAACTCTCCTTGGCAGTGGGAACCGTGTGTGTTTTTATGGATGTGCCCCATCCTCCTCCTCTTAAAAGCTTCACCCTCGTTGCAGCCACGCACCAGCATCTTCCTTGCCTTGATTTATCAATTATTTACACTTGGACTGTGATGCATTTCAACTTTTGGAAATAAAGGTATATATTAGTGCTCCATTTGTGACTGATAGGATCTTGGGAGAGGCAGCAGACTAATGGAAGGGAATAAGGAAGCACTTGGGAGCTGCTGGCTCAGACTTGACAGTGATTTGTGGTCTGTAGGTTTTCAAGTGCACAGTGTGTTTAAAATGTGCCTGTTGCCTTTCCTTTGTTTGACTGGAACCCGTGGACGTGGATTTTTTGTTTGCCATCTGTGTCCTCAGTACCGTTCCAGCTTGGGAATATTTATAAATACTCCCTGGATCTCTTGGATTCCTGGGGCCAGTAGCTTTGTCCCACCCTGTGTGGTCTCTCCAAAGCTTCCCCATTTTATCCCTTGGAAATAAAAAGGATGAATCTCCCTACTATGTTATCCAGCTGAGTGATGGAACTTCTTCCATCCTTCTCTCTCAACTTCTGGACTGTTGTTGTGTTGTTTTTTTTTTCAACTGGGATTTTTTTTTTAATATATTTGAAAATAATTCTGTTAACTGGAAGCTGTAGAGGTAGAACCCTTAACTAACAGCTTTTTTTAGAGCTTGGTGTCACACACACTCAACATTATTAGGTGGCAGAAGACAGTAAATTCACAGACTCCCCTGTGAGTCACAGATGTCTTAAAAACCCTCACAAGTAATTATCTGAAATGGAGACAAGTTAATGTAGGTTTGTCTCTTTTGTTTCTTCTAATTGTTCGTGGTAGGGAGGCATGTGGTAATTATAATTATATAATTTTTAAAAAAGTTATATTTATATATGTTAAACGTACCACGACATAACTGGACATGTAAACTTATATCCTGACAGTCCTCTTGGGTTTTTTTGTGTTACAAAGGATACAAGAAGGGATTTTTTTAATAAGTGAGGGGTGGTGTCTGTGCAGCGTCCTGAGTAAATAAATATCCTTTTAATTTCAGAAATTTAGGAGCAGGAGGGAATTGGTGCAGGGAGGGGTGGGGGGGCGGGGGTTGAATCTCAAAGGGCAGAATTTACCACGGGTAGTGGCAGCTTTTTCTCTGAGAAAGCAGCACTTCAGTGGTAGGAAAACTGGCTGGAATTGCTGCTCAGCCATCTGCTTTATCCTGGCTCCCCCCTGTGGCATTCCCCTGCCACACATCCCAAAGAATTCCGTGTGAACCTGGACCCGGGTTTGGATGTCAGGATTTAGTCTTGGCTTTGGTGAGGGTGTTAAACACATGCACTGTGTCTTTTTGCTCCTGTCACTTTTGTTTGGACTGATCCGTCCCCGTCCCTGTCTTTGTTGCTCAGTGCCAGGAAAATGAATATTCAGGGAGATTGGAACCTGGATTCAAAGATCCAACCCTCTGGCTCGGATTTCTTGCTGCCATTATTTATTTTACCCCTTTTCCTTCAGTTTTTGAACCAAACGAATCCCCACCTCTCCTGTGCAAGCAAAGAATATTATCCTTAAAAACCGACCGTGTGGCAGCAGCCTCGGGATGTTCACGGGAGGTGGGATTTCAGTATCGAGGACCAGGCTCTGGAATTCCTGTTGGGAAAAACAGGGATGAATTTACATCTCAAAGAATGACAGAAGCTCAAAAAAAAATGGCAAAAGGCTGGGTGGAGACGTCCCAGCTTTGTTCAGGAGATGCTCCTTTGTGAGGAACGGCAGCACCAGGACATTGTTTAGACCCTGCAAAAATACCAAGTGGGTTTTTGTTTTTTCTTTTTTAATGTCAGGCTTTTAGCTTTAAAATGGATCCCTGTTGCTATTGCATTTACACTTCCTTCTGGCAATCCAAAGGACTGTTTTTGCGGGGAAACAATGACATGCATGGTTGGGCTGGATATTGGAAGGCACGGGAGCGATCCCGGAGCGCTTACGGTGCTCTCAGTAAACAAAAGTAGTGTGCAGGTCTTGCTGGAGAAATCAGCTAAAATAATTGGAGCACTTGCCAAATGGAATGGGCTCCAACAGGGCACAGGGAGTTCAGGGCTGGGAATTACTTTGGAAATTAAGCTGAGGGTTCGGCGCTTCCCAGGCGGAGGCCTCAGGTGGGTCGTCCTGAGAATCCTTGGAAGAGCTGGAGGGCACTGGCAGGACTGTGGGAGCAGGAGAACTGGTGCTGCTCACTGGTCTGACTGGGGGGTCACCCAGGGGGGTGTCACACAAGGGGACAACCCATAGTGTCCCCCTGGCTGTGGCACGGGATGGTTTGAGGGTTGACACTTCCTTAAAACTGGCTTTTGTTAGGCCAAGAGCTTAACAAGGAAGGCTCTGTCTTGTATAGTCAGAGAATCTCAGGATGGTTTGGATTGGAAGGGACCTTAAAGATCATCCAGTGCCACCCCCTGCCATGGGTGGGACACCTTCCACTAGCCCAGGTTGCTCCAACCTGGCCATGGACACTTCCAGGGATCCAGGGGCAGCCACAGCTTCTCTGGGCAACCTGGGCCAGGGCCTCCCCACCCTCCCAGCCAAGAATTCCTTCCCAATATCCCACCCAAATCTACCCTTTTCCAGTGTGAAGCCAATCCCCCTTGTCCTGTTCCTCCATGCCTTGTCCCCAGTCCCTCTCCAGCTCTCCTGGAGCCCCTTTAGGCCCTGGAAGTGGCTCTCAGCTCTCCTGGAGCCTTCTTTTCTCCAGGTGAACCCTCCTACCTCTCCCAGCCTGCTTTTTCCTTCTCTGTTCCAGGTTTCATCCTGATAATCGAGTGGCTTTTTTTACCTGCTGTTAATAAGGAGGAAAGATAATGCCTACCTTGGAATTTAAAGCCTCTTGCTTCTCCCTGCCCATTTCTGGTCCCTGTGTAGGATTTAATTTCACTGTTCCCACTCCATCCCTTTAAAGCAGGGGTAAGAAATGTCCTGAAGGTCACATCCCTCCTTGAAACTAATGCTGGTGTTTTTCCTCATCCCATTACAAGGTCCTGGGAATCATTAGGTGCAAGTGGTGCTGTTTGGCTTCATTTGAGAAGCTGATGGAAGGGGGAGGAAAAGGCCCCCTGATGCAGAAAGGCATTCAAGGATCTGCTGGAACGGAACATGTTCCTGAACATTATAATCTGCTTTATGGTGGCATTTTGGTGGCCCTTTGCTGCACCTTTATAGAGCAGCATCAGAGGCAGAAGGGAGCAATCCTGATGGATGCTTTATTAAGCTGGAACTGCTCACACTGTAAACAACTGGAAATTTAAGTGGTTTTTTTCCCCCAAGCCTGAAAACAGGAATCTTGTTTATGCTGTGAGCTCCCCCCTCTGGCACCACAGCATTTGGAATAACGAAGGCCCTGAAGCTTTGCAGAAATAGGGATTTCTGGGACAAGCTCAGGGGATATTAAGCCTCCAAAACCAGTGCTGCCAACACTGCCACTCACCTCCAAGCTTTTGGGAACGGGGTGAATATAAAGCAGTGGGTTACTGTCAGTTTGACAAAGAGTGTCTCCAGTTCTGATGTCCTTTCAAAGGTATCCCCGGCCTTGAAATGGTGGCTGCTGGGTCGGTGTCAAAGGGGAACTTTCATCAACCTCTTGGTGTCACTGAGCTCGTTCAGAAACCTCCATTTCCACCCTGGAATTTCGCTGTTCCTTTGTGGAATCTCTTCATGCAGCTCATTTTCTGGGCCGTCCCTCTCTCCAGGCCGCAGCTGTAGAATCAGATCTTCAAGGGTTTGGTCACTCAGGAGATGCCAACGTGCGTTTAAAGACTCAGAAAACCAACTTCTGGTCAGTCTGGTGCTTGTTAACCGGGGCTGGGTGCTGCCAGGGCCTTAAATGTTAAAAAAAAATGTGAGATTTAAAAGTCAGTTCTGACGTGCGGGAGATGAAGTTGGGAAAACGTTGGACTTTCTAAATGCAGCATCACAGCCTTTCCTGCAACATCTGTTTAAAAGCCTTTTATGTGTAATGAAGCAACAACACTGAGTGTAACTGTAGCAGATTTCCTTTTTTTTACTCCACTTTTCCTCCTCCACGAGCCCGACACCAGTTGGTAAATCCCTTCTGTGGGTGATGTGTCCTGTTGCAGCAGCAGATTTCCAAGAGGTGGGTGGGAGTTTCCTCGGGATGGAAGTTTCCCTGCTCCCCCTCCTTTTGTCAAGTCACCACAAAGATGTGTTTTAATTGATCTGGAAGAAGATGAGGCAAAAAACTGGTGGCTCTTACTCGCTTTAATTAACTTTCCTTGCCCTTACACCGGTTCTTCCTCACTATTTGTCCATCTCTGCAGCTCCCACTGCTCTGGGTTGTATTTATTACACTCACCTCCAACTGGACTTGTCTTTTCCAGGGTGATTTTCCCCTCCCAGTTGCTATAAAATTTATTGGAAAAATCCCTTATCTCAGAATCGGGCGTAGTTCATCGTTACAAAACAGCTCAGGCTCAAAATCCAGCTTTAAATATTAATTCTGGGGAAATGGATGCCATTTTTTTTTTTAGCTATTTTATTTAGACAAATATTCAGACTGCTAGTTGGGGGGGGGTTAATTATTTAATTAACATGCATGATGGTATAAAGGTGTTTGCTAATTCATTTGTAACACAGTTAAATTATCATGTGTGTGACACAGATGGGTCAGTCTCTCTGGCAGCTGATCCCAGAGTCTTTATGATCCATGGCAAAGGTCCTGAAATCCCTTATCCAGCCTCTGAGCTAATCCCAGGTGCAGCTGCTGGTCCCTCACATTGGGATTTGAAGCCTGAGTTACACAAAATACTTATTTTATGGTATTTTGGCACAAAACATCCTGTCATGGATCCCCCAGGGTCGTGTGTTACCACAGGACAGCCCTCTTAGGATGTGCAGGATGCACACAGGGATAACTAAATCCATCTATCCCTGCAAATGAGCTGAGATCAGAGGGTGGAGTCCTGGTTAATTAGAAGAGATCTTAACTCAGGTTTAAAGAATCACAGAATCAATTCCTCTGAGATCATCAAGTCCAACCTTGGAATCGTCGAGTCCAACCTTGGAGTCATCAATTCCAACCTTTAAATCATCAAATCCAACCTCTGAGTGTGGCTTGGATTTGTGTCTGAGTGACACAATGAGTTTATCTGTGGGTTCCAGTGGCTCTGTAGGTTATGAATGTGCAAATCAGATGAATTCCCAGCACGAGAGAGGGACCCAGGGCTCGAACTGGTGGGTTTGGAACCCCCCAGGTGGCTCAGGGCGCGGGTTCGGGAGCAGAAGACGGCGCTCTGGATGCTCCCAGCAGGATTTGGCAGCCAAGCACGGTGCAGACAGGCTGGATTTCCTCCTGCTGGAGAAGTTTGTGTACTTTTGAGCGGTGCTAATTGATGGGCTGCACCCGGAGGGGAATAAATCTCTGCGTGTCAGATTTATGAGGACCCTCGTGGATAAACGGAGCGAGAGCGGGGGGAGCCGACAGGCTGAAAGATGTTACATCCCATTCCCTCCCCCCTTGGAATCCTGCAGTTTTCCAGCCATAAAACTCTCCTCCTTGCTGGTGGGGATGAGCAGCTCAGAAAACTCGACCCAAGGAGCCGAGGGCTGGGAGATGTGCAGGTATCTCCCGAGGGAAGGAACGAATCCCGGGGATTTTTCCTCCCCCGTGAGCCGCGGGGACGTCGCACGTTTCCGTCAAGTGCCTGATTAAGTTTGACATTTGAAAATAGAACTTCACACTGAAATAAGTGCTGTACTTGTGAGTATTTAATTAAGATGTTTAGTTCCTGTCAGGGGTGGGAGTTTTTCTCCTCTCCTGGTAAGGGCGATACGTCCTCGACTGCTGAAATTTCAGGCACCTGTACTTAACCTTTTCCTCGTCATTCCATTTACATGGGAATCTGATTAACAACTTTTAAAGTTCAGAAGCTGCACTAAATGCAATTAAAGCCCTTGTGGAGTCTGTTATTAAGAGCTGGCATTTAATGAAGGCTGAGGGCACAGCACTGGCACCATCTACACTGGGGCAGGATGTCTTCAGCAATTAGTTGGAGGCATGGAATACATGGAATATTCTGTATTACCCAGGACTGAACATGGGTGATATTTAAGCAGCAATCTGCCCTTTTTGCTTTATTTTTGCTCCTTTCTTTACTGCATTTTCTGGGCCCCTTTGAGCTGCAGAAGCTCAGCTCAGGTGGGTTCAGCACAGCCCTCTTTCCCCTGGGCATTAAATCCTTCCCTGAGAGGATGCTCTGGAAGGTGGGGGGTGGCAGGTACGAAACCTGAGGGAATAGATCCTGCTTCTTTGGGATTTAAAAACAATTAGCTTCACCTCAGTTGTAAGTATAAATTTCTGTGTTCTTCCCCATCTGCCAGTTGTGCAGAGCCACTGAAGCTCAGCTAAATTATCCTTGCAGAGCAGGACTCTGCCCTCAATCACTTGGCCAACTCTTGCACTCCTCCTTGGCCTTTGTATCCTACAGGAACAAATGGAAGTCCAGTCCAGCTGCAAGTGGGATTTAATCTTCCAGGAAAATCCTTTCTTTTGTGCCGCCTGTGAAGCAGGTGGGAATTACACCTTTCTGGTGAAGTTCATTGTGGTTTGGTCTATTTTAGAGCAGTTGGCTTGTTTTCCACCCTCGGTTGTCCTGGACTGTGTTGGGTGGTATTTTCCCACCTTCCCAGTCATGTCAGCAGGAGCATGTGCTGAAGATCCACAGAGAATAAAGTCACAGGATGGTTTGGGTTGGAGGGACCTTAAAGCTCGTGTGATTCCACCCCTGGCACGGGCAGGGACACCTTCCACTAGCCCAGGTTGCTCCAACCTGGCCTTGGACACTTCCAGGAATCCAGGGGCAGCCACAGCTTCTCTGGGCAACCTGTGCCAGGGCCTCCCCACCCTCCCAGCCAAGAATTCCTTCCCAATATCCCATCTAAATCTCCCCTCCTTGTGTGTGTATATATATGTATATCCATAATATGTAAATACACACATATGGACCCCCACATGTATTCTTACACACACAGAGATGTTTTTATCTGCTCATCAAACACTCACAGTAATTACAAGCTACTACCCTGAAGCTGATTGGATTTACTTGCCAAAAACTCTTACACCAGGATTTATTCTTCCTTTATTTTGCGTTTTGTGTTGGTGTTAAAGAGCCTGATCCCAAAATAAGGAAGTGGCCTTATAACTGGGATCACTTCAGCCCACTTGTGTTTGCAGAGCAGCTGAAGGTGCCTGGAGAAAAATAAACCCTCTCCATTTGTTTTCTGACCCAGTCAGTCAAAATGACTCCTGGGGGCTTAAATAAATTTGTCATCAGTGTTTGTTCCTCTTTTGCTGAAATAATTGTTTTGGGGTTTGTAGCAGGAACAGAGTTTCACTTTAAATCTGTTCAGTCCCAGAATCATGGAATGGTTTGGGTTGGAAGGAACCTTAAGGATCATCCAGTGACACCCCCTGCCATGGGCAGGGACACCTCCCACGATCCCAGGTTGCTCCAACCTGGCCTTGGACACTTCCAGGGATCCAGGGGCAGCCACAGCTTCTCTGGGAAACCCATTCCAGCCCCTCCCCACCCTCACAGCCAGCAATTCCTTCCCAATATCCCATCCGTCCCTGCCCTCTGGCAGTGGGAAGCCATTCCCTGTGTCCTGTCCCTCCAGGCCTTATCCCAAATCCCTCTCCAGCTCTCCTGGAGCCCCTTTAGGCCCTGCAAGGGGCTCTCAGCTCTCCCTGGAGCCTTCTCTTCTCCAGGTGAACATTCCCAGCTCTCCCAGCCTGGCTCCAGAGCAGAGGGGCTCCAGCCCTTGGAGCAGCTCCATGGCCTCTTCTGGATTTGCTCCAGCAGCTCCACATCTTTCTTGTCCTGTAAACTCCAGACCTGGACACAACAATAATCCAGGTGGGATCTCATGAGGGCAAAATGATGTAACAATGCTGTGTCACAGGGGTGTTGATACATCAGAGGGAATTAGGGAAAACTCAAAGAAAACACCTCCATTGAAATGGTGACTGATCCAGGATCCCTTTCCAGTTGGATTTAGGAACTGCTGGGGCAGCCCCTGTGAAGAGGGGGAGGGTGAACCAGAGGTTGTGGTGCTGAGTGAGGTTATAAAGTCCCCACACGTGTCATCAGAAGCCTGTGGAATGAAAAGCTTCTGGTTTTAAAGTGCCCAAAGCCACCCAAGCAGGGTAGGGCTCCTTGCCAACCACGACAGCTCTGGCAAAGTGGTGGTTTTAAAGCAGTTTTGAGGTTGGTTCCCTCCTTCCCTCTCTCCCTGGAGGGACATGCACATTCCCAGGGTTGCAGGAAGAGCTGTGCTCCTTCCCAATTAGCATTGATAACGAGGGGAGCACTGATGGCATTATCTATCAAGAGTTCTGGGGAGGGGGGGGATTCTTTACCTCTTCCCAACAATGAAAAACAAAAGGAATTCTTCTCGTGCAAGACTGGAATTGGGCAGTGCCTGGAGAGAATTAATTCTGGGAGGGTTTTTATTGTTGTGTTAAACGAATTTGAGTAGCCACAAGATTAGATACAGCAGGTTCTGCTGCATTAAATGATGTTCAAGGCCTCTAAAAATTGGGGTTTGCTCTTTCAGGCTCCCCTTTGGTGTGTTTGAGCCCACGTTCTCCACATGCCAAAACTGATACAGGAAAAACTCTGTTCTTGGAATTCAATTAACGGTTCCTCTTTTTTTTTTTTACCGAAATTCCACAATCACTGCAGCGTTTTAATTATCAAGACTTTTAATCCAGCTAATTACTGGGTAATTAGCTACAGAGTGTTGTCTCACAGTGCCACAGCTTTCCTTGCCTGGTCCTGGCACTTTGCAAGCGGCGAATCCCGTCTCCAGAGCTTGGAATCACGGCGTGGTTTGTGTTGGAAGGGACCCGAAACATCCTGTAGTTCCAACCCCCTCCTTCCAGCTGCAGGAATGATGCCTCTTCCCTGTGTTTACACAGTGTCACAGCAGTGCACCCCACTTGAATTCCCAGCTTTTTTTCCTTCTGGGATTCCTTTGCAGTTGCTCTCCTTGCCCCTGGAATCGTCTGTAGCTGGGTATCCATCCCTCAGGAGCGTCGCGTGTTCCCTCAGCGTTTGCTGTCCCTCTGAACCACGGGATGTGTGGGATGATTTGAACCTGCTGGTCTGGTTTTATTTACCAGCTTTCCTCATTGAAATCCCCGTTGGGAAATCCCTCTCCTGCTTTTTGTGATCTCAGCTGCTGGTTCCTCCTGCCTGCTCTGACTTTAAAACGTGACTCCAAAGCCTTCCCAGGGGCTGGCACAGCTCGGGAGGAGCCCACAGTGCCCCCACACCTGAAATCCCAGCTTTTCTCCCTCTGCCCAGTGTAGCAAAGCAGGAAGCTGAACATAAACCTTCCTTTCAGTTGCTGCAAAATGCCAGAGACATTCCCAGATGCCCTGAGTTATTTCCAGGGGGTTTTACCTCTTACATTTTCCTCACCCCACAATCAAAACAACCTCCAGCTGGAGTTTCGTGCCAAGGACAGGCCTGGGGGAGAAGTTTTCTCTGGCACAAACCTGTTCCCCAACCACAGACCTCACCAGCTGGTTTTGGTTCTTATCTCACCTGGAAATGGTCACTGGAGGTGCTGGGAAGGTGGGGTTTTGAACCTGGAGGAGCAGGAGCCTTGGAGCTGGCACTGGGTGGCTTTAAGCTGAAGGAGAGGGGATTTAGGTGGGATATTGGGAAGGAATTCCTGGCTGAGAGGGTGGAGAGGGGCTGGAATGGATTTCCCAGAGAAGCTGTGGCTGCCCCTGGATCCTTGGAAGATTCCAAGGCCGGGTTGGAGCAACCTGAGCTAGTGGAAGGTGTCCCTGCCCATGGTCAGGGGTGGCACTGGATGATCCTTAAGGCCCCTTCCAAGCCAAACCATTCTGGGATTTTATGAGTGATGGAATAACTTTATTAAGATTTCCTGAAGATAAGAAGTTCTTGTGCCTTCTTGCTCGACCCCTAGAAAGCCCTGGGACTTTCTGGAATTAATTCCTGTGCTTCAGAAAGGCCTCCAGTCCTGACTGGGAGTGGAAAGAGGAATCAGTGACAGACAGACAAACTGTCCCCTTTGATATCCACAGTTAATGAACTCTGTGTGCCCAACCCTTCCTCACAGCCTGTCCAGCTTCAACATTCCAGCCTTTGGAATGGTGTGAAGGGTTCATTAGTGCAGCTGTTTGATCAGCCCTGTGCCCTGTGTCATGTCCAGGGTGATCCAGCCACCCCTGAGCCCGCTCTTGGCTCCGCTAACGAGGCCGAGCTTGTGGAGCTTTGGAGTGTTGCTGTTTTCCAGCCTTTGAACAGCTTCCAGGCTGCTTTTATGCACCTTCCACCCCTTTTCCCTGATCCCTTGGTTTGTGAATGAATGCCAGGGTTTGATTTGCATTCCAGATGTGAGACCAACACGGGAGCGATGCTCTAAACATTTACTTCTGACAAAGCTCTGTTCCCAAGGAGATAATTAATACCCATTATCCTTAATATTCCCAAATTTGTAGAGGCAATGTTGCACAATAATCCTATAGATAACGACTTCCTTTTCTTTTCCCTAGAAGGAGAGATTTACCTCTGCTGACATTGAAATTTTCACAGTCCGTGATCATATTGCTAAAATAATAAAAAAAGTATAACAGGAGAATGTGATTTTCTGGGTTCGCTTTATTATTTACCATTTTTCCCCAGAAATATTATAATTAATGAACCTTCTGTAGTAATTTTATCCATAGGAACGTGGAGCCAGGAAAAGTTCAGATCCATTCAGTCCAGAAAGGGGTTGCTGCAGACACTCTTACAGAATTGTGGAATGGTTTGAGTTGGAAAGGACCTCAGAGATCATCCAGTACCACCCCTTGCCATGGGCAGGGACACCTTCCACGATCCCAGGTTGCTCCAAGCCCCAGCCTGGCCTGGGACACTTCCAGGGATGAGGAATCCACAGCTTCTCTGGGCAACAGCACTTCCATGTGCTTTTATTGATTAAGCCGCTTCTAATTACTGTTGTTTTAAAAACGAAGATGAATTGAACTTAGACTGAAAATTAGATTTCTGTCCAACAGAAGAAAAGGATTCTGAGACACTCTTGTTTTCTCTTGGAATACAGAGGACAAAAAGAGGAATTAAGATTTCTGGCACCCTGCGAAATTCAGTGTCGACGATGTTCTCGTTTCTGGTTGAACGTGGTCGTGCAGCTGCCCAGATTTGTGTGTTGACTTTTAGTGCTTTGGCTTTTGTCACATCTTTGGTGGGCATAAAACTTCAGCTCCTTCTGTTTATTTAAAGCTGAATTTGTCACCATCATAAGAATACGTCAGCCAGGATCCATCTCCTGCAAATCCGTGTTGCTGGACATGAATTCTTTTATTCTCCCTTAATTCTTTCTTAATAGAGTCTTCCATCATCTGTTCTGTCATGTTGTCCCTGATCAATATGAGGGAGAGAGGCCAATAATTACCTGGTCATCCCATTCACCCTTAAAAAAATCAGTGATATGGTTTCCTTTGATTTTCTGCCCCCCCCAAACACAGGAAGGATGTTGAAAATCAGAGCTGATGGTGTGGAGTGTATTGTGGTTTTGTGATGGAGGTGGTTCCATAGAACCAGGCTGGGAGAGCTGGGAATGTTCACCTGGAGAAGAGAAGGGTCCAGAGAGACCTCAGAGCCTCTTGCAGGGCCTAAAGGGGCTCCAGGAGAGCTGGAGAGGGACTGGGGACAAGGCCTGGAGGGACAGGACACAGGGAATGGCTTCCCAGTGCCAGAGGGCAGGGCTAGATGGGATATTGGGAAGGAATTGCTGTCTGGGAGGGTGGGGAGGGGCTGGAATGGATTTCCCAGAGAAGCTGTGGCTGCCCCTGGATCCCTGGAAGTGTCCAAGGGCAGGTTGGAGCAACCTGGGCTAGTGGAAGGTGTCCCTGCCCATGGCAGGGGATGTCACTGGATGATCCTTAAGGTTCCTTCCAACCCAAACCATTCCACGATTCTGGGACTGAACAGGTTTCATCCATAATGGAAGAACAAATTGCTAAATGTTTTTTTCTCTGTGTTTTTAAACTTGATTAAGTTTGAGGGTTTATAATGGATTCCACGACTCCGGTGTCACTTTATATCCAGGACTAGGGAATATTAAGTGTGTAATACAGGGCTTGGCTCCAAGATTACATCCATCTCGACTCAGAGTGTGTGAGGATGTGAAACACCAACTAAAGCTTTTAACTGATAGAATAAAGCTTATTCAGACCTCAGCTCTCTTTTAGAACCTCACCAGGGGTGCAAAATAGGAATTAATTTAACTGTTGCCGTGGCCAGGTGTGTTTTCCTGCCCGTGCTTTGCTCACAGGTCAGTCTTGGGCACGATAAGAACTTATCCAGCTTGTTGTGGAGCTCAGCCAGAGCAGGAAAACGTGGATCTGGAGAGTCACAGAAGCAAAATGTGGTCTTGCCCCAGTGTTGCACTTCAGGAAGACTTTGAAGTCCATCAACTCGAGGTGATGGACAGGCCGCACGTGCCGACGTGACCTTTTGGAACCCGAGGGTTTAATTAAGCCTACGAACCCAGAGATACTGCTTTTCCAATAAAACCCTGGATATTAATTTTCCCTCCCAAAGAGCAGTCTTTGGGAGAAGGAGCTCTTTGTCCTGTTTCGTGGCCGGGTTGGTTGGTTTGACCAATGTAACACACCCGTGGACGGCAGGATCCGACCGCGGAGCCGAACTCCGGCCTCGCTGGAGGTGAAGGGGTGTTGCAAACTTTGCAGTCACTCATAAATCTTGCTGGAAGCCCCTGTGATTAATGCCTAACGAGGTTTTTGACTGATGGTTTAGCAATTCCTAATCAGGTGTTACGGGACCAAGTCAAGGAATTCCCTGACTTGGCTGGTTGAGGGAAGCTCCTTTCGCTTACACAGGCAAGAAGTGCCTGGTTTTTCTTTTCTTTTAAGTGTTGATTTGGGTTGGGTTTTTTTTGGATTATCTGGTTTTCCTTTCCTTTTAAATGCATTTCAAGTTCTGCCTTGCTGTGGTTTTTAATAAGACCACAACTTCCAACATTGGAATATGATCCTTATTAAAACCCTCTTCTCTGGATAACTTGGGCTGTCCAGACACAGGGAATAAATCAAGGGTGATGACACAGATTGAACACCAGGAATGGCTCAGCCCAGTGAGAGAAGGGGAAACTGCAGGCTGGTTTTTGCAGCTGGTTGCTGGCAGGGTTTGCACACTGGGCCACGTGTTGATGGTGCTGGAAAATTAGAAGGGTTTTAATCTTCGTGCTGCAGTTACGAGGCAAATGTGCTGAGTGTTGAATCCCAGAATGGTTTGGGGTGGAAGGGACCTTAAAGATCATCCAGTGCCACCCTCTGCATGGGCAGGGACACCTTCCATTAGCCCAGGTTGCTCCAAACCTCATCCAACCTGGCCTTGGACACTTCCAGGGATCCAGGGGCAACCTCACCCTCCCAACCAGGAATTCCTTCCAATATCCATCTCTCCCTGCCCTCTGGCACTGGGAAGCCATTCCCTGTGTCCTGTCCCTCCATTCCTTGTCCCAAGTCCCTCTCCAGCTCTCCTGGAGCCCCTTTAGGCCCTGGAAGGGGTTTCAAGGTCCCCCTGAAGCCTCCCTGCAAAGATCTCCTGTCCCCCTTGGCTGTGTCCCGTCACTGCTCAGCCACGTTTACACTTCATTCCTTTGCCCTGAAGGATTTGTGGAACTGTTGAGTTCAGGGCACTGGAGCAGGAAGAGCTTGGATCTGTCTGGCACAGTTTTTGCTGGTTTGGGTTTATAACTTAAAGCTCAACTGTCCCATCCCTGGAAGTGTCCAAGGCCAGGTTGGACGGGGCTTGGAGCAACCTGGGATGGTGGAAGGTGTCCCTGCCCATGCAGTGGGTTGGAATGGGATGTTCCTCCCAGCTCAAACCATTCTGTGATTCCACAAACTTTTGAGTTATCAAAACCAACAACTTTCACTGCTTTTCCAGCTTCTGACTTTTCCCCAGCCTTGAATCCAACCACCCTGCCCACTTGCCTGTTAAATAGATTAATAAAACAAAGGAACCATAAATTAACACCTTTCCCTTCTTTTCCCCCTAATCTGTGGCGTTTTTCAAACTGCTCTGAATGTCTTCCAGCAAACTCCTCTCCTGCTTCTCTATTTCACTTGTTCCCCAGCAGGGATAATTCTTCTATTCCCAGCTCAGACCTCTGTTGGCTTATTGTATCTTGGAGCCAAGCCCTGTATTACACACTTAATATTCCCTAGTCCTGGATATAAAGTGACACTGGAGTCGTGGAATCCATTATAAACAGGTTTCATCCATAATGGAAGAACAAATTGCTAAATGGTTTTTTTCTCTGTGTTTTTTAAACTTGATTAAGTTTGAGGGTTTAATTAGATTTTGTGGTGATTTTAGGGCTGGTAATTTCGAGTGGAGAAGATGAAATGCAAAATACAAACGGATTTGGTAAATTAGTGTCACAAATTAAGCACAGTGATTATTTTTTTTACCCATAGACACGAATTTTCAAAGCTCGTGCTCAGGTGAAGTTTTAATTGAGATGTTTTAGAGGCCAAATTTTTTATGTGTGAGTTTTTATTATAATTATTTTTTGTTCTGAGCTAATCCTGAATTGTTTCTAATTAGGGGCACGGTTCCATTTGCCTGGATATTTATTCCAATGTAATTTGTTTCAACTTAGCCAGCAACAGGAGTGATGAATTCCTTTCATTACATCCAAGTCTCTTTGATGGGCTCTGACTGGCTAATTATTCACAAGGAACACATTCCTAATGGCCTCAGAGTAGGCAGAATTTCCTGAAAATAAATAGTGGCTTTCAGAATACACGGCCAAAAGTCAGTTTTCGAGGGTTTCTTTTCATCTTCGGGCACGAGGGAATGAAAAGGGAAGAACTTGGAACCTGTTTCTGCTCCTGCACTTGTGGGTTTGCTTAAATAATATCAAATATCAGCCTGCAAAGTGTTTCATCCCACAAAGGGACCCCCCCAACCCCTCACTGGGTGACAGGAAAACCATTCCTGAACTGCTTTGGCAGAACTGGCAGCTGTGAGAATTCATGTTTTCAATGATAAAGGAAACATTTTGGTTTGGGAGCTGTCCAAGGGCAGTTTTTTGCAGTTTTCCGGGGATATTTTCCAACATATGTGACCCCAGCACTCTCATGGATGTTTTCTGTTTCTATATATCAATATCAAAATAGATGAGATATAATATATACATTATAAAAGATGGGTTGTAATGCACAGCTCACCATTGCAAACCTTAGTGTTTTTAAGAGCATATTTTGTGTTTTAACCAGTGTGGAAAGGGCAGCTAAAACCCACCCACCACCTCCCTGGGCCTGCCGTGGATGGAATCACTGTTTGGAAGAGTGGGGACTCCTTGCGGTTACTCAGGGCTCGGAACAGATGGAATTGTCAAGGATAAGAAAACTGTGGAGCAGGTTGCCCAGAGAAGCTGTGGCTTGCCTCTGGATCCCTGGAAGTGTCCAAGGCCAGGTTGGAGCAACCTGGGCTAGTTAGTGGAAGGTGTCCCTGCCCATGGCACTGTATGATCTTTAAGGTCCCTTCCAACCCATCCACGACATTAACTTTCCTTAAAAAACCTGCCTTCTCCCATGGAAAATAGGACAAGGGGGAATGGCTTTCAAAGTGACAGAGAATGTGTTTAGATGGGATATTGGGAAGGAATTTCTGGCTGGGAGGGTGGGGGGCCCTGGCACAGGTTGCCCAGAGAAACTGTGGCTGCCCCTGGATCCTTGGAAGTTGTCCAGGACAGGTTGTAGCAACCTGGGCTAGTGGAGGTGTCCCTGCCCATGGGAACTGGATGATTTTAAATTCCCTTCCATCCCTACCATTCCATGACTCTAAGTAATGAAAAACAAGCTTTTACTGAATCAGAGCCACGGGAGTCCCCAGGATCCTGTTTCTGGTTGTTTTCCAGCCGCGTTCTCTCAATCGGAATTTTTGAGGGTTTTGTCGAGTTTTCCCTAAAAAGTACCTAAAATTCCCAGGTGAATCATAAATTTAAATGCTATTTTTATCCCTGCCTGCTGTTGTCAGATGCTGCTGACAGAGTACCTGGACATGAAGAAACACCCGCAACGGCCTCGGAGCCCTCGGCCCAGCTGAGCTACGCCAGCTCCGGCCGGGAATTCGCCGCCTTCTTCGCCAAGAAGAAACCCCAGAGACCTAAAAACCCCCTGTTCAAGTAAGCTGAGGATGCTAAAGCCCTGCCTAGGCTGCCTTTGGTCCCTCAAGTGCTGCACAAGGCTGGCTGCTAATCTCAGTTTCACAGTGGGAGAGGTGTGGAAGTTCCGAGTTGGAGTTTTAATGCCTGGAGCTGAAGCCTGGCTAAGATCTGTCACGGATTCAGCGCTCAATTTGGAGAGTTTAGCTCTTCCCAGGGCTCATTTCAGGGGCTTGGAATCCCATTACAAAGCTGCTGCAAAGCCTGCAGTGATCCATTATGCCTCCCTTTGTCCAGGGGAAATTCAGGACCTGTTAAAGAGAGCGATAAAGGGGACTGGACAAAGGGAATTAAGATAACTGTGTAATTACTAGATAGGCTAGCAGTTAATCCTGTCACTAACTCCTTTAATTCAAAGTTCAGGGTGGAAAGAATTAAGTGGTTGGGAGGAGAGTGTAAGAGAGAGGATGAGAGAGGCTGGGTGGCCAAGGGAAGGATCTGGGGGAGGGAATTTGGGCAGGAATAAGGAGTGAGGAGGAGGAGGAGTTGGTGAGCAGAGGAGATTCACACTTAGATTCAGGGAGCTGTGCTGAATTTTCATCTCTTCTACTGCCCACATGTGCTGGTCATTCTCGTTGGCCATGTGAGGATTTGGGGAGCACCAAAAAGTGCTGGTTTTGCAGCAGGTGCCCTGAGGGGATGTGTTCTCATCATACCTGAGGCCCCAGTTTGAAATCCAAGTCTTCTTCACTGGTTTTGCCCCTCAAAGGATGGGTTCTCCTGTAACCTGTGATTAGAAGGATTCCAGAGGTGCCTCTACCCCTGTCAATCCCCCTCACCCTTTTTTTAAACACTCTTTTTTTAACACTTTTAACTTATTTGTCTCTGCCTCTCAGGTTGGTCCTTGTGGACTGTTAGAGCCATAAGATAAATGCTTAATAATGGATTGGTCCCTAATTCCATGAGAATTTTCATCTTATTGATTTTGATCTTGTTTAGTGCTTACTGAAGGATGCTTTTAGGGCTGTTTCAGGTTGAGAATTCCACTTCAAATGAACCCTGACTTGCAGATCACAGAATCCCAGAATCAGGTGGGTGGGAAGGGACCTCCGGGATTATCCAGTCCAACCCTTGATCCAACCCCACCGTGGTTCCCAGCCCATGGCACTGATGCCACATCCAGTCTGTCCTTAAACACCTCTAGGGATGGTGACTCCACTCCCTCCCTGGGCAGCCCATTCCAATGGCTGATCCCTCTCCATGGAAAACATTCCTTCCTGATGTCCATCCTGCCCCTGCCCTGGCCCAGCTTAAGGCCGTGCCCTCTTGTCCTGGCTGGAGAGCTTGAAAACTCTACAGAAGCTGGACCTGTCCAGCAAACAAGTTTATGAGGCTTGCAGGAACATGATCTGCTGGAGATGATCAACCTGGAGGATAACCAGGTACCACATTTCATATCCACCTCAGCTTCTTCTAAGAATGCAGAATATATTTATTTTTTTAAATTAAATTCCTTTGAGAGACCAAAAAAATCTCACAACACTGCAAGAAATGAATATTAGAATCATAGAATCATAGAAATCATAGAATCAGTCAGGTTGGAAAGGACCTCTGAGATCATCCAGTCCAACCCTTGATCCACGACCTCCATGGTTCCCAGCCCATGGCACTGATGCCACATCCAGTCTGTCCTTAAACACCTCCAGGGATGGAGAATCCACCCCTTCCCTGGGCAGGCCCATTCCAATGGCTGAGCACCCTCTCTACAAAGAAATTCTTTCTAATATCCACCTAAACCTCCCCTGGCACAACTTGAGACCGAGCCCTCTTGTCTTGCTGATGGTTGCCTGGGAAAAGAGACCAACCCCCCCCCGGCTCCCCCCTCCTGTCAGGGAGTTGCAGAGAGTGAGGAGGTCTCCCCTGAGCCTCCTCCTCTCCAGGCTGAGCTCCCCCAGCTCCCTCAGCCTCTCCTCCCAGCACTTGTGCTCCAGTCCCTTCCCCAGCCTCGCTGCTCTTCTCTGCCCTTGCTCCAGCCCCTCCAGGGCCTTGCTGAGCTCAGGGCCCAGAGCTGGACACAGGAAATGTTTAGTGGAGCAAAACCAGGCTGGCTCAGCCTCTCACTTGTGGTCTGCTCTTGGGTTTACATTTATTTGAGGAATAAAAACTCCCTGTTTCACTGCAGCAGGCTCAGGCTGTGCATTAGTTTGTCAGCAGGGAGGGAGGGAGGGTGTAGCTGTCTCAAGTGCAGGTGAATAACCTGTGGGAGCAGCACATCCCTCGCTGCTGGTCCTGTCACCGTCCCTGCAGTGACAAGCAGAGCTTCCTGGGCTCTCTTGTTTGGTTCCCTGTCAGCTGTCACCAGATCTGTGGAAATCTCCCTCGAAATGGAATTTCTCGGCCCGCTGAGGTTTGTACACGTTTGATGGAGCGTTATCCTTGTCTCCTCTCCCATCTCCAGTGCTTTCCCTGCCAGCCTCCCAGGCTCTTTTCCTTGCCTTCCATCAGCTCTGTCCAAATCAGAGCCTTCCACTTGTCATCAGAATATCTGCATTTAATTCCTGGCTTCAGGAGTCTCTCAGGGCAGGGCTCCACCTCCACCTCCACCATGTTTTACTCACAGGTGTTTGTGCCGTGTCCTGTGACAGCTGGGAGCTGATTTAATCAATATTAATTAATATTTAATTAATCTTAAAGAATCATACTATTTAACATATTATTCCTATAATAATATAATATAATAAAAATATATAGTATGTGTATTATATATATAGTATGATAAAAATATATACTATATTAATACTAGTTAATATTAAATAATATTTAATTAATATTAAACAATTCTGCCACTTGTGTCTTCTGTGGAAGAATGAGAACTCCTCAGTTGAATCCTGCTGTCTGGAAATCAGCAGCTGGTGTTTGGAAGAGACTCGGAATAGGGTTTTTTTCCTTATTTTTAAAATGAGTGTAATAAAAAAAAAATAAATCAGGATTTGTTTAGTTGTAACGTTGGCTTGGGGAAAAAAAAAAGCTTCAGATAAAGGGTGTTTTGGGAATTTGGATGTTTTGTACCATCATAAATGTGGCTTTTTTTCTCTTCCCAAAGGTAGCTTGATTTGCAAGGTGTAACTTGGGGTTGGGGCAGGAAAGGAGGGAATTGTAGACTTGCAAATTCTGTGTAATTCTGTGTAAAACTAACATTTTTTTGACATCTTTGTGGGAATATCTGCACGGGAAAGGAGGTACAAGGGTAGAGGATTTAAGTGGAAATAGGAACGTGGAGATTTAGGAAATGGCAGAAGAGGGGAAATAGGGGAGAAAAACTGGATGTCTGTGGGGAAAAAAAGGGGTGAGAGATGTGGTTTTGATGCCTGGAGAAGATCTCTGGGCCGTGGGGATAATGATACACTGAATATCTCACTGTGGCCAAGAGGGAGAACGTTGTAAATACAGAGACAAGAATTTACTGCTCATTTAATTAAAGTCTGAAGAGTTGTTGTATTTTGATAAATCATTATTGGTTCAGTTGCAGTAATCCTCACACGATCCAAATTAAAGCAGAAAAGCCTCATTATAGTCATAACCCCAACGCTGGGGAAGCTGTGAAATACTGTTTTCCCTTTTCTCTGGTGTGATGCTGCTGTTCCCAGTGTCCCACTGAGACTGATTCAATATTCCTTAACGCAGGATTGGGAAGGGGATACAGCAGATCATCACCACCTCGAGGTGTTTTTGTGCAGAAAGTTCCCTCCCAGTCCGGTGTCCACCAGGGCTGTTTGAAGGTGCCTCGTCCCTTGGGAGATGTTTTATCCCCACCATGTGCTCCCTTTCTCCCTGTTTCCCAGTGCCCACCAGGGGCTGGCATTCCCAGTGCCTGGAGCAGCAGCCCTTGGCCACGTGGAATATTCCCAGCTCAGGCAGGTCGGGCACAAGGCCCTTGGCCGTGGGACACTTGTGGTGTCCAGAACTGTCCTGGAATCGTTGAGGGGTCAGATCAGTGCCCAACCTGTGCCCTTTCACCATGAGTGCCAAAAATCCTGTTCATGATGCTCCAACAGTTGGGAAATATTTATCTGCCTCTCAGCTTGGTCCTCGTGGACCGTTAGAGCCGTGAGATAAATGCTTAATAATTGATCCGTCCCTAATTCCGCGGGAATTTTCATCTTATTGATCTTGTTTAGGGCTGACCAAAGGATGCTTTTGGGCTGGCTGGATTGATTTATTCCTGTTGAATTCCAGGTTTGAGTCCCTCCTCCCACGCCATCAGCATGAGTGCCTACCTGCGGGAGCAGAGGAGGGAGCTGTACAGCAGGAGCGGGGAACTGCAAGGTATGGAAAGGGAAAATGTGTTCATTGGATAATTGTCCTTTGCAGGAGCTGGAATATCCCATCCATGCCATGCCAGGTGTTGATCCCCCTCTGCTTTGCCACTAGTTTGAAGCTCTGTTTATTATTAAGTTGGGAAGCAACAGGGTTTCTCTTTGTTCCCTCTGTGTTTCCAGCTGGAGGTCAAGGTCTGAAAAGATACTTGTAAGACAGTGGGTGAAGTGGAAACCTCACCCTGAGCACTCGGTTTGGATTTTTGGAACCTCTTTGGATATTTACTGCCATTTATCTCCTCACATTACATACTGGGTGGGATACTCCCCCTGGATTGCTCTGGGAGCTGAGCTCAGCCAGCTCTTATTTGAAGTTGGAAGGACTAAAGTGACCAATTCTTTGTCTTGTGCACTTGAAGAGTGTTTCCAAAAGGTGAATTTGAGGACTTGGGCTGCTCTTGCTGGTTTATTTTCCCTGTGGAAAATGCTTTATATCCACAGGGAGGTGTCCTCCAGGCATGGCATCATTCCATGTGTTTTTCCTTTCACAAAAGGGTTGGGTTTGGCAGCAAAATCAAGGGGGATATCTTCGGGTTGCCATGATAACCTAGAGCAGGACTAAATTCTGGGTCATCTATTCCAGTTTCTTACTGGGGTAATCATAACAAGAAATAATTTATACTCTTAAAATATGATGGCAAAGGGTAGAACTTCTCCTCGAGCTCTTGCCCATGATAATTTCCAGTTGGCTTTTAATTGAGAGTGTTTTATAATTTACAAGAGATTGTTTGGGTGACTTCTTATTCCCTTTTATAACTTATCCAGAGTGACAAGTTAAACCCACCAGGGTGTGGAAAAAAAAGCCTGGAGGGACAGAGAGAGTGTTCTTGTGGCAGATTGTTTCACTTGGGTGATCTTGGCATCGATGATTAGGGATTAACATTCCGTGGTGAATATTCAGATGGTTCTGGGTGGACTGTGAAGGAGGAACCTGAGGTGCAGATGTGCTGGAGTTGACAGTTGCCCCACACCACGATGTGAAAACAGAGTGAAGTGGAGACACCTGCCATTTAAATTCTGCTCTCACCTCTTGCACACACCTGGGAGGTGTTGAACGTGCAGCTCTTCACCCCTGAGGTTCAGGTTCTCACCTTCAGAGCTGTCACGCGTGCCCGGGGTTAGCTGAGAGAAGTCCCCCAGCTCGGGGGGATGTTGTGAACTCTGAGTTTTTTGGGAGGGTTTTAAGTCATTCTCCACAGTTCTGAGCCCTCCAGAATTCCAGGTCTCTTTGAGATGTGTCCCGTCGTGTTCCGTCGTTCCCGTTCCGTCTCCACGCCCCGTTGTCCCTGTTGCCTTTAAAACACAGCAGAGAACAGAACTGACTCACCCCATGGCTGTGTCCTCCTCCAGGCTGAGGTTTTTTTTTGGGGATCTTTGGGGTTGTTGCTGTCAGACTGAACTGAGGGTTTGTTCATAAGCAGCTCCTGTCCTGGGTTTGGAATTCCTCACTCACGGGCACAGCCTGGATTTCGTGGAAGAGCAGCTCCTTATTGGCAGGACACAAACCCTGAGGCAACACTTGTGCTGAGCAGGAGGTTGGGAGCCTTTTCCAGAGGGGAGGATGCAGGAGAGCTGTGTAGGATTTGCAGGATTCCAGAGGCTGGGAAGAACAAAGCCTGTGGACAAAGGAAATAAAAGACAAAACACAGGAATTGGTGTGGATGGAGCCTGGATTCTGTTGCCCTTTCTGGCTGAGTTGGAAGAGCTTGGACGTGATGCAACAGGGGACAAAGAGTCAACAGGGACAATAGATGAGATGACTTGCTGAGGGTCTTTGCAGTTTAAACCACCAGAAAAGTTTCCCTTTGAACTTATGTTAAAAATGTAGCAACCTCTCTTTTCTATTATAAGCTGCTGTTCCCTTTTAGGGAGCTCATTAATCTTCTGAATCCCAGACCACAGCAAGATCTGCATTTGGATTTTTTTTTTTTCTTATTTTAACCTTTTTTTTTTTATTTTTTTTATCCCTTTTAAAGAGAAATACAATTTAATTGTTCAATCAGGTTGGTGGAAAGCAGGCACGTGACACTCTGCCTTCTGTGAACGCTGCACAGTTTCTCTGTTCCCAACAGCCTTATCCACGGGGATGATTCTTCAGTGGCAGCAGGGGGAGTGACTTTGTTAGGGAATCTTTTTTTTTCCTGGAAAAAAAAAAGACCTTCAAAGAAACATATGCAGGAAAAGAAAGGAGTTATAAAAGTTTGGCTCACGCTAACTTTTTTTGAAAGGAGAATTTATTTAAATAGCCTTAAAAGGTGTGAAGATCAGAGGGAAGCTTGTCATTAACCTCTTTGATTGGGCTGAAATAGTGCAGTGCACGAGGCTCACATTATCCCTCAGCAGGGGAAAGGGACCTGCTGCAAGTCATTTAGAGCTGGAATTCTTGTGTCTTCTTCCACTGAAACTGGAGGAGGAAGACTTAGACCATGTGTTTTCCCTTGAAGTGGACACACAAGTTCTTTGGTGGTTGTCATTAAAAAAAAAAAAATGGGAAAAGGGGCAAGTCCATCACTGAGATATCTCCTTCCAGGCAAACATCGTGTAGAGAGAGCTGGGAATGTTCCCCTGGAGAAGAGAAGGCTCCAGGGAGAGCTGAGAGCCCCTTGCAGGGCCTAAAGGGGCTCCAGGAGAGCTGGAGAGGGACTGGGGACAAGGCCTGGAGGGACAGGACACAGGGAATGGCTTCCCACTGCCAGAGGGCAGGGATAGATGGGATATGGGAAGGAGGCCCTGGCCCAGGTTGTCCAGAGAATCTGTGGCTGCCCCTGGATCCCTGGAAGTGTCCAAGGCCAGGTTGGACAGGGCTTGGAACAACCTGGGCTAGTGGAAGGTGCCCTTGCCCATGGCAGAGGGGGTTGGAATGAGGTGAGTTTAAAATCCCTTCCAATCCAAAAATCCAAACCATTCTCTGATTCCGTGAAAGGACTTAGTTTTCACATGATCCAAACCCTTCACCAGCACAGGTGGTGCCTTAACATCTGTATCCTGGAGGGTCTGCAGGTCTCTCTTTGCGGAGCTGGGGCAGGAGCTGGATTTGGGAGCTGCCAATTAATTAAAAATAAATAAATAAATGAAGGAATAAATGAAGGAATGAGTGAATAAATGAATGAAGGAATGAATAAATGAATGAAGAAATGAATAAATGCAGGCCAACAATAGGAGCAAGCAAGGTCAGCTCTGCCCGTGTCCCATCCCACACCTGGGCTGGTTCAGGATGGAATGTGGAGCAGCTGTTCCCATGGATATTTCCATGGGCTTCACACCTGCTCAGCACCTCTGTAAAGCTCAGGCTTGTTCCTTCTTTCCCCTTGGAAGCTCAGGGCACTCCAGCATTAATTCACTTCTCCGGGCTTCGCAGGGCAGGGATTTATTTGGATTGTTCTTTGAGATGTGATGCACCTTCCTGGGAGCAGGATTAGAGGCAGAATTCCAGAGTCACCACTCAGTTTTTTGTTAGATCCCACTGGTTTGAGTATTAATTCATCATGGTATTAATTTATAGACATATAAACAGTGTCTGCCCTGAGTGGCAGTGGAGCTGAGAGGATGTTCCATGTGGGTGTCCCATGTGGAATCACTGCTACGAGTGCTTTGTGCTGCTTTAAAGGATGGGGATTACTCTTGGGTTGTCAATTGTGCCTTTGGGTTTTTACTTTCATTTGGTTTTGGTTGTTGTTTTTTTTTAATGAGAAACTGTGTGTCCCTGATCCTGCTGCTTGGGCACCTTGCAGCTGAGTCTGTGCTCGTGCTGGCACTGGAAGGTGGCACTGGGCTTGTACAAGGAAAGCAGCAAAAAAAATCGAATTACTTCATAAAGGAAGTCTTTAATAGAACAAAGAATGAAATTCATGCCCCAGAGCTGTGTCCTCCCAGCTATTGGGAGGCACATTTTGTGTGCTGAGCTGAAACAGCAAAAATTCCAGAATTCTTTATGAAGTTATTTAAGCAGTTTCTGTCCAGAACATCCCAGGGATGCAGGACTCTCCTTCCTACTTCTAAAATAAAATTGGATAAGTTCCCCTTGCTTTAGTTTTCAGAAGATACTTGAGTTTCAGGTAGCATGGGGGGGTTGGAAACAAGATGATCTTTGAGGTCCCTTCCAACCAAACCATTCTGTGGATCTGTGGAGTTTCCAGTGTCTCAGAGATGACTTTAAATTCCCAGAACTTTTGAGCAGTTACATTTCTCTTGTTGGGAATAGCAGAGCACTACATGAACTTAATTCCTAAACTAAAAATGTAATGGAAGAGGCTCTTGTGGATTTTAAATATGCAGCACTCAAATATCTCAAAATTGACCAGGAATCCACAACCTGAAGTGTCCATGGCCAGGTTGGAGCAACCTGGGCTAGTGGAAGGTGTCCCTGCCCATGGCAGGGAGTTGGAACTGGATGATTTTTAAGGTCCCTTCCAACCCAAACCGTTCCATGATTCTGTGATTACCTCTGTGTAGAATATAGAACTTGTTTTTGTTCCCTGAATTCCTCTCAGTGTTGGGCATGTGTCTGTCTCCTGGGTTGCAGTGGATCTTGCTGGAAGTTTGGACCGTGGCTGAACAGCTCAGGTGTAACTTTTGGGACTCAGAATTACCTGATCTCTGCAAGTCTCAGTGCTCCAGCACTTCCCAGTGGATCAGTAGGAGAACTACAGTGTTAAAGATGTATCATGTCATGGAATTATAGAATCACAGCATGGTTTGGGTAGGACAGGACCTTAAAGATCATCCAAGTCCAACCCCTGCCCTGGGCAGGGACACCTTCCGCTGTCCCAGGTTGCTCAGCTCTGACAAAGGATGGCAAATCCAGCTGTGGCACAAAGCCCTGCTGTAATGACACAATAGATAATGGATCATTTTTTAACCTTGATTCTTAAAAGTACAAATCCTGTGGATTTTTTCACACCGGCCGGGGGATAAATGGAAAACCGTGAACACCCCATGGTACAAATTTAAATTTGGGGAGTGGGTTTTGTGTTACTCACCGGTCTGTTCATCTGTTCTCAGTCCAAGCCTGAATATTTCTTACCATAAGGTTTCAAGTAATTAAAGAAAAGCCAAAGAGAAACTCCGCTAATTAAGATTTCGACGCCGAGGAATCGCAGCGAGAGTCGCCGGATCTGATATGACAAGGGCACAATGTAAGGCCAGGTCTGGGGAAAATGCAGTTATTTGTAGGTGCCGTGTTCCATTTGGATTCACCAAAGGGCTGCCAGAGGGAGCCAGCTGAGCTCAGCAGTGACAGAAACGAATCCTGACATTTTGGATAATGAAAATTCGGGTTCAGCACCTTTCGGAGATGGGGATGATAATGTGTTGTCAGTCAGAGCTCTGTGAGGGGGGGGGGGGGGGGAGAGAGGCAATAGAATTCCTGTCTGCTTCGGAGAGACAACGTTGTGACAAGTGGACTGGTGTTGGTTAAAACCCTCTTTAAGGAAGGCTGGGGGGGGGATAAGCAGCTGAAGAACCGGCACGAGGGGAGGGGGGGAGCGGGTTTGATGTTCCGGAGGCTCCTGTCACGCAGAGCCGCTTTTGTCTCGCCGTGATGAGCAGGATCAGAGTTTGCTTTGAGCTCAGGGAAGGAGGAGGGGGAAGAGAGAGGAGGAAAAAGGCTTTTTTTTGTGTGGTGTGTGTGTGTGGTTTGCCTGCATTAATGCGATCAGCTCGTGGAGACCTTGTAAACCCACTTCTGATTTTCCTCAGGCGTGTGTCGTTCCAGCTGTAGCTGGATTAGCGGCGCGGCCTCTTTCAAGGCTGCCCAATCAAGGAGGGGTTATTAAAACCGGGGGAGCTTTATGACTGAGAATTAATTAGAGCAGCATTTTCATGCAAAACATCCAATTTTTTGATTAGCAATGGAGCAGGGCCGCAATTAACACTCTGGGAAGCTTAAATTTCCAGCGTTTTGATTCTCGGGAAATGAGATTATCAAACCGGGGTCAGGCACTTGACAGCAGAAGGGGATTAGGTGCAAGAAAATAATTTGTTTCTTGATTTTGCCTCGGAGATTGTTATAAAGCTGCCACAAATTCAGAGGGAGATACCTAAAAAAGGAGGCAGGAGGGTCCCTTTGCTTTGTCAGTGCCCTCCTTGCTGGGCAAGGAGCTTTTCTTGTCCCCATCATTGGGAAGAGCAGTCCTGCGTTTCATCTACAGCAAACAGGTTTTCGTTGCTGGGTGGGGTTAATCCAGCTTTCCCCCCATCCCCGTGCTTTGTTTTTGTTCTTTTAAGCAGCTTTTTTGATCCCTTTCTGGTGTCTGAGGGTGTGTGTTGCTGCTTATCAAAGGCTGACCTCGGCCAGCCGGCGGCTCCCGTGAAAAAGGGTCGGGGCATCTCTGTCGCTTCCAGAGAACATTGAAGGCTTTGGAGGGGTTTTATCTCCCACTTAATTCTTGTCACTTCTCAGGAGGTGTTGAAAGTCAATGCCTGGGCTGTGAAACTCTCTGCTTTGGTTTGTGGCAGGGACTTTGAGCCAGGTAAGGCAGGCGGGTAATTTTGAGGGCAGGTCGATATTTGCCGACTGCGGCGAGTTCAGAGGGTGCCAGAACGGTTTGGGTTGGGAGGGACCCCACAGATCAGCCAGTTCCACCCCCTGCCGTGGGCAGGGACACCTTCCACTAGTCCCGGTTGCTCCCCTGGCCTTGGACACTTCCAGAGATGAGGATTCCACAGCTTCTCTGGGCAACCTGTGCCAGTGTCACCACCCCGGGCTTGACTTCAAGCTCCTCTTTATCTTTGGTCCCACAAAACTGTTCTCACCTCAAAGCCCAAGGACCTCTAGGAAACTACTCCACACATGTCAGGTCCTTTTTTAACCTGAAACCAGAAACATCAGGCTGTTGTATCAGCAGAGGAGCTTCTCAAAAAAAGGCAGAAAAATCAAAGTTGGAATCAGTTATGAGTTCTGTCATCACCTTGGATTCTCCATCTTCACCACTCTCCTGCTACTGCCAAGCTTCTCTCCCCCTTTTCATATGAGAAGCACATTCCAATAAGTCTCATTTTATAAAATGCCCCACAAATACTTCAGGATTAATAATCTTGTGACCAGGACTGGGTGTGTTGAGTTGTTGCAGTTCTGGGCAGAGGAACTCCCAGGTTTTCTGGGACTCTCCCTGTCCCAGGCCTTGTTTGCAAAGCATCAGTGGTTTTCCAGGTACTGTATTACAGCTTCTTTCCAGCTTTGAGTTTGGGCTTGCTAAAGAATCGAGGGCTTTGTGGGGAATTTACAAAGACACTGTGGTAATATCTTGTATTATGCAGATTAAAACAGAACAGGGAGAAAATGTTTGTGCCTATAAACTGTAATACCCTGGTTTATATCAATTAGTGGAGTTTTTTTCCAGGCTTTTGAAGTACCGAGCACGAAATTCGTTGCTTTCTGTAAATTCAGTAGTAAAGGTTTATTTAAAATGGTTTATTAAAATTTTCCTGCTGTCAGGATCAGGATTCCCCAGTTTGGTGTGAGCAGGTTTCTGATGTTCCGCTCTTCCCTGAGGAATATCAGGGCTGCAACGTTGGAATGGGGCTGGAAGAACACTGGAAAAGCTCCACAGGTTACTAAGTGGGTGGCACTGGCATTGCCTCCTCTCAAATTTAAATCATCTGAAGCCAAAAACCTATTTTTGAGCTCTGGGCTTTCCTTAGGACGTTATTTGTGTGGGGCCATTTTTGTATCTCCTTAAGGAATATTTCTGTTGTTCCTGTGTTGGGTTGGTGTTTGTGGTGGGACATTCCCTTTATAGAAACCCCAGGTTTATATTCCTACTCTTATTTTCTGCTGTTATTAATAATTTACCACCACGTGAAGCGGGGTTTGCAGAGAGCTGAGACGGGCTGGAAAATGAGGAATAAGAATCTCCAGTGGGATCAACTGGGTCAGAATTTGACCTGGTGAAGGTTGGTCAGTTAATCCTGTTCTTTTGGGATCTGTAATGACCAGATGAGCCAAAATTGCAATAAAATATCCTTCAACAGGAAGGATCCTTCCTTTTGGAAGAGATTTATACTGTATATTTTTATATATTAAATATTTTCATATATATTAAATATATATTTCATATTTTTATATATATATTGTATTAATATGTATTTTTATATATATATTCAGTATATTTGGACTTGATGATCCTTGTGGGTCACTTCCAACTCAGGATATTAATGATTCCATGTACTTTCTATAGTGATTAAATGGTGTGATGGCTTTGTACATAGATATTATATATTTAAATATACATATATATTTGATGATGATGATATTTATATATATATATAATATAATATACATCTAAATATATACAAATATATATATTAAATATATATTAAATATATTAAATCAAATGTATTACATTATATATAAATTTTATATTAAAATATATTAAATATGTATATTTTATATATTTAGATATACATATTAAATATATTTATAAATATATTTTTAGATATCCATATTTAAATTTTTTTTAAATATTTTTCATCGGCCTGTTAGACAGTGTACAGTCCTAAGATGCTCATGGGTGCTTATATTTTTCTCTCGAATCTTGCTGACATTGGATTTTTCCATCAAATTCCTCTTTTCATCTTGAAGTTTGTCCAGACTCATCTCTCTTTTGCAGGTCAAATTCTTATTTACTTGCCTGTCATTTCTTTTTTTCCCCAGCCTGGGCGACAAGACCTTAAAGACGTTGCTGAAACATCCCTTTTCCTTCCCCTGTTGGATCCAAAAGCTGATCCTAATTAAACAGAACAGTCCAGCAGGGTTTGTCTGTGGGGGCTGAGGTGCCTTCCTGCCTCTCCTGCAGATTTTAGCACCTTTCAGGCTGAGCCAACTCCAGAAAACAATTCCACCAGGGAACAATTCCGTGTCCAGGGGGTGGCAAATTACGCCACATTCCCTCAGGCTGAGAGCGTGGAGGGAGCTGCTGTTGCTCCTGTCCCTGTTTGGTGGGTAAAGGAGTGTTTGATCTCTGGCCCTGTCATTCCAGGGCCTCTCATCTGTGTCTGAGATCCCTCAAAAAAGGAGGAATTCGTTGTTTTTCAAGGAGCATAACAAATGCACCCAGACAGCTGCATTAGCATTTGGGGGTTCCTCCCTTGGCTTTGACTGATGGAGATGTACTTTTTTTTTTTTCCTCCAGCCAGGAGGTTTGGTTTTTTGGTTTTTTTGGTTTTCTGGTTGGTTTTTTTTGTTGGTTTTTTTTTCCATCTTGATAATGTTGAAATGAAACTTCGCAGCGAAAGCTCAGCTTTCAAGGAGGGCTCAAAGCCATTCGGGCGAGCGTGAATTAACATTTCCCTTGTCTGGTAAAGGTCACCCTTTAATTGAGATTCACCACATTCAGTCCAAAGCCGGGTTCCAGAGACCTCTCTCCTAAAAGGAGGCACAAATTGGGCAGCATAATGTCATCAGAGGCGAGGTTGGGTGGCAATAAATCACTCAATCCAGAGCATAAAACAGATCCTTCAAAGGCTTTTGTGGCTTCGAGTTTGAATACAGTTGGAGGATCTGTAGATGCCTCGAGTTTTTCCTAATAAGGGAGAGCTGTCGGGAAGAAAGTCATTCTTTTTTTTTTTTTTTACCTAATTAAAGGATCAAAACGTCCCACATTCGATTTTAGGTTGGCTGTTAACTCATTTTATGTACTTAGGACTCGAAGGCGTCGCTCTCCTGTAAATCCATTTGTGTCTGATACATCAGATATTACTGCCAAAAATAAAAAAAAAAAAGAGCTAGGCAACAGCTTTCATATATCCATTATACTCTGCCTTTTCTAGGGATATAATTGTGCTGAGAAGGTGATTCTCCCCCTGCAGAATGGAGATGTGACTTAATCAATAAAGGGATGTGATTTAGGGTCCTGGAGATACAAGGCTGACGGTTTTCTCCAGGGCTCTGTGGGCCCGAGTGCGTAAATCGTTGCTGGAGTTTGGCTCAATAAATCATGTGCAGGGCTACAATATTTCTAGCAGGGACAGAAATATGGGTGTTTTCCAGGTGAGGAGAGTTTCCCGGAAAAAGAGTTTGCATCCATTAATAAGGTGAGGAGATGGATAGGGAAAGGGTATTTTTGTGGAGGCTGGAGATGGAGAAGGGGAAGGCAGGTGGAATCACAGGATGGTTTGAGTTGGAAGGGGCCTTAAAGATCATCCAGTTCCAAACTCTGCCACGGGCAGGGACACCTTCCACTAGCCCAGGTTGCTCCACGCCTTATCCAACCTGGCCTTGGACACTTCCAGGGATCCAGGGACAGCCACAGCTTCTCTGGGCAACCTGTGCCAGATTCTCCTCACAGGGAAGACTTTTTTTTTTTCCCCAGAGCTTTGAAACCTCCTCTCAATGGGCTTTTAAATCTCTTTTAAATCATTTCACTTCTTGTTGTTTGCTCTTATTCTTTTCACAGCAGCTCAAGGCCAGGATCCCCTGTAAGGACCTGGCCAGTGCCCCAGTTGCAGACAAACCTCGTTGCTTTTGGATCAGGGTGGAGAAGTCCTGCTCTCTGTCTTCCCTGTTGTGCCCATGTTCTTTCAGGTGACTCTAAGCAATGAGGTGTGGTGGCATTTCTGGAGTGCAGGAGAAGGAGCCTCCTTGTCTTAATTCTATTCTAAAGGTCCATCAGGTGAAGTCCTAGAGGTGCATGTTGATCCATCTTTAAAGGAACTCATTTGGGTGGTTATTCCAGCTGAACTGACCTGGAAAGTGTCAATTGGATGCATTAATGGGAAAATTTTGGAGGGACAACCTTGAAGGGAAAACTGAACCTTCCTCTAAAACTGTCCCTGAGTGTCTCTATTGTTGTTTCCAAGTCATCAAAAAACATGTCAAATAACAAAGGAATATGTCACCAAAAATAGGCATTTTGGGCAAAATGAGGGCCATTTCTTGCCTCAGTTCCCTGGAGCATTAGGAATTCTCAGGAGTCTTTTGGATACTTTCTCTCTCCAGTTCCTCCCCAGTCCCCTCCTGAAATTATGAGACCCATTTTGCCTGTGACAACTTTTCATCAAGGGGTTCAGAGTCTCAGCAAATGTCCATTACCAGCTGTTGGACTGGATCATCTCCAGAGGTCCCTTCCAACCCTGACAGCTCTGTGATTCCAGGATAATCTCACACAATCCTTGAGTTTTGCTCTCCAGCGCCGACCGGGACCGGATAATTGAAGGAGAGCTCATGGGAATCTTTCTTCCCAAGAATCCTTCATTTGGTTACAGCCCAAGCAAAGATTGGTGGCTCTTTACAGTTATTAATGTGCCACGTTTGTACCTAATTTCACAAAGCAGAGAGGGCAGGGAGGGTGTCCCAAATTCCATGTTCCAAGTGGCATTTGCAGTTCCTCACACTCATGGCGAACTAATGGATTGAAATTCATGCTCTGGGCATCCATTTCCCAAATTTTCCCCGCTTCCATGCCAGCCTTTTGAGCTGTGTCAGTTCACCACAAAGGCAGAGAAGTTGTTGAAACCAGATTTTTCCGTGTGTTTTTCTCACATAAAACTTGTGCAGCTGCTTGAAGGGGCTCATTCCAAGTTTGCTGGAGAGAGTAGAGCACCGGGCTGGTTCTTTTCCCTCTAAATGTTGGTGCAGCAACTGCTGCAGATCTCATAGGGTTTTCATGTTTAATTGTAACGACTTAATAATATATAGCAAAGAGCTGGCTGCTCAGTGGCTGGTTTTTTAGCATGATATCAAAAATCCTGTGGGCTTCCGAGTGCATCTGTGCTGCTCTTTGGGAATTTTATTGCGCCGATCACGGGTTGTGTTGACTTAATTACCATCGGGAATTACTGAATGAGATCCTCCCCAAGCCCTGCATTCACTGTGCCTCAATGGCATCCAGGATGTAGGGGGGAAAAACATGGGACAACTGGATCTTCCTTTGGTCTGCTTAATGACTGTGGAAATTATTTCCGCCGGCCGGTTCCGATGGAGCTCCTTGTGAACGGGGAGATGCGTTGGTATTATGTGGAAAAGCTGTAATTCCAGGTTCATGGAGGACTCAGGGCTTTTCCCTCAGCAGGGTGAGGTGCCAGTTTGGGTTAAGGAAGGGATGAGCTCGTGCCCAGGAGTGGGTCTTGTGGGAATAAGTGTTGGTGCCCTTTTTAGCTGCCGTGGGAATGTGAGGGTTTATCCGCCGTTGGCTAAAAGTTGTTTCAACCATAAGCAGGCAAAATTTAAAGTCTTTCAAGAGTTCAGGAGTCCTGGGAAATAGAAATAGAATCATTGACTTGTTTGGGACGGAAGAAACCTCTGAGATCATGGAGTCCAACCATCCTCTGGCTCTGCCAAGGCCACCACTTAATCCGGTGTCCCCGAGTGCCACATCCCAGGGCTTTGAAATCCTCCAGGGATGGGGACTCCACCTGCCCTGGGCAACCTCAGAACGTGGATAACAAGAATTTCTTGCAGCCTTTCCCTTTCTAATTAATTCCCTGGAAGAGAAGCACTGGGAACTCTATTAGTGGTAATAGTGGTGGGTGGGTGAGTGTGTAAAGAGATGATGTATTGCTACGTTTCCATGCAAATATCTGACACTTAATCCATGTCTTTTATCCCTAATTGAGGAGTTTGGTGGTGGTTTGGAATTTCAGCTATCTAGGAGGGGGGGAAAACCCTCAACAAAAGGCCCTTCCTTACTTGATGAGAAGCCAGATGTTTGTGCAGGGCTGTGATAAGGGAGCCCTATGGGGACCCAGGTGGGTTCTGCTCAAAAACACTCCTCAGGTCTGACTTTGAGTTTCAGTGGACCACTTTGGCATCATTCCATCAAGCACAGCAACTTATCTCTGCTCTTCCCTTGTCTCTGGAACATTCTCCCAGAGCCTGTTTGGAATGTAGAATAAAGCAGTAAAGAGAAAAGCCAGGGGTGGCGTGCGTTGAAAATATTTATCACTCATTTTCCCTGTGTCAGGAGCTCGTTCCATCGATACAAGTTTATATACTGATTTTATTGATTATTACTTGATTCTTCTTCACCCACAGTTTTCAACCAGTTCACACATTTGTGTCTGAACTGTCCAGCTCCAGCCCAAAAGACTTTTGTGGACTTTGGGCCACCTGTGCCACCCGTGCCCCTCAGATCCATTCGGTTCCCTGCAGGGGAGAGGGATTTGTGTCCCTAAAGGCTTTATTTTTAAAAGGGCATTTTTGTAACTGGAGGATCCAGTTTAGGAATTTAACACGCCTTTACCTTTGTGTGACAAAAAGATGCTTCTCCTGTTTCAGGTGCTACCGCTACAAAGGGAAAAAAGGGGAGGATAATTTGATTTTCTCCTGTTGAGTGGCTGCAGAGATGTGAAATACAGGGATACTTCTGCTTCAGGCAGGGAAAAACTACAGCATCTCTTGTCTGGGAGCCTGAAGAGCAATGCTCCATTCCCAGGGAAAAGATGCTGCCAAAAGGCAGATGAAGGAGTGGCAGAATTATGAATTGACTCCTTTGGAAAACCGATGTCTCTGCATAGAAAACTCGTGTTAAAAAATGATTTAAACAGTCTGAACATCTGTCAGGGAGTGAGTGATTCGGGGTCACTCAAAGCATCACCCTCAGGGGGTATCAGTCAGAAATGATTGAATATGAATTTATAAAATGTGAATTAACATTTGAGGTTGCTCTGTTGCTCGTGTGCACGAAACATCCAAAGGAAAATCGAGTTAGAGTCGACTTGGAATGATTTACACAGAGACCAAAGATGCCAAAGGACAAGGGGGGGGACCCTTCTTTGAGTCTCCAGGTTCAGAGGGGACCCCTTTGCTTCCTAAATTCCTGGTGGAGCTTAAATGTGACTTAAATGGGACTTAGGTGTGACCAAGGTCCAGCTGACTCCGACTTGGACACAGCTTGTATCTAAAGGAATTAATGACATGGATTTTCTTAGGAAATTCCTGAGTTGTCCACATTCTCCTCAGGCAGAAGGGGGTTAAAAGTTAATTTCAATATTCAAGTTAATTTGAATATTCTCCTGGTTTAAGAGTGGATTCCCATCCCAGTGCTATTCTTGCCACTCATTTAAGACTCTCCCTCTTCACCCAGTTTCCACCTTGCCGTTCCTTGGACCTAAATATCTGCTCCCTGGGCCTGGTTGCCACAGCAGCTCTTCCACCATGGAGTTATTTGCTTGTTATTTATCATGTAAGTCTGTTTTTTCCTCTCAGATATTCCCACTAAAAGCTGCTCTGCTTGAGGTCCCTCAAAGAGAAATCCTGTTCTCACGACGTGCTGCCTTTTTAAGGGTTGGCTTTGGGGATCTTAGAGGCCTTTTCCAGCCTTATAATTGAGGTTCAGAGGCATAAAACTGTAATTACACACCTTACTCTGTTAAATATTTGGATTAATTAGGGGTATTCTGAGAGCACTGTGAACCCCCTGCTAGAAGAGCAAAGAAATTAAAAGATTATAGTTGAAAAATGTCATTTGGGTTTGACGTTCTCTGATCCCATCCTTTAGCACCACGGTCGCCATCACCTTAAAAGAGACGTAAAATTTAGTTTAAGGGTAATTTATCCAGGAGACTCTTTGGTTGTTGCCTTTGCATCACTAAAAATTAGTACCAGGCTGCCTCTCTTGCCTGCTTTAGTGACAGATCAGGGTCTGATCTCTCAAGGCTGCACAGAATCAGCTTGAGTGGAAACCACAGTGACTGTGTTTGAGTTTTTTTAAAATGTTTTTCTTCACTATATTAATAGATACAGAAAACTGGGGAATCGTGGAAAAGTTCAGGTTGGAATGGACCTTAAGGATCATCTCGTCCAAACCCCTCCCCTGGGCAGGTTGGAACATATTAAATCACATATTAAATCACATATTAAATCACAGCACAGGTGTTGAACGAATTTCCCTCCAAACTTGGAATAACTGACTCCACATCAGTCCCAGCTGATTCCCTTTTTTTTCCCCACTATTCGGGAGGTTTTGTTGGAAAAAGCTCTGAGCAAAGCCTGCTGGGGTCGTGTGTTGTGGATGATTCATCTGCCAGATTGTGGGAAATCAGTTCTCTGTTGGAGGGGGACAACCCTAAACAGCTGATTTGAGGACCAAAACTGCTTCATTTTTCCTCTTTTAGTCCCGTTTTTGTCCCCTTCCTGGGTGTTGGAGCTTCTGAGGAGCCTAAACCAAGCACAAACCATCAAGAGGAGAGTCATTAAACCCAAGCAAAAGCCAGACAATTGAATTAAATGCGGGGGAAGGAAGATGGAACCTCCTTCCTTCTGTTTTAATAGGAAGTTATGCAAATGGCACTGGATAAGCAAATTTATAAACATTTGGATGAGGAAGTGGCGAGCAGAGAGTGATGGGTTGGAATGTGTTGGGGAGGGAGTTAATGATGCAGTTGGGAGGCAGCACGAGGGGGATGGGATGTGGTGGATGTAATACCAGGGAAATGAAGCAGTTTAATTCCAGGCTTTGCTGCCAGACTCCGTTCCTTCACACTCTGACTGCAGACTATTACAGTTATTTAATGTATTTCACCCACTTCGTGCTTATGCAGAAAACCATAGGATGGAAATGTTTTGATTCCCCTTTTCCCCCCCCTTCTTTTTTTTTCGTAGAAAAATGTATTTATTTTAATTGGAAAATAGCCATATATGGTGCACTCCTTGTCCACTTGCTGCTGTTCCTGTGGAGAGCACGCAGGGATTTAATTGAAATATTTACCTGGAGAAAAGGGCTGTGCTTGGCTTGGCTTCCAAACTGCTCCAAGGATGGTCTTGTTATTATTTTGTTGTTTTCTCGTCTTTTCCACCCTTTCCTCCTGAAGTTTTCCGCCCTGGAGAGAAAAGGCTCCAGGGAGACCTGAGAGCCCCTTGCAGGGCCTAAGGGGCTCCAGAGAGCTGGAGAGGGACTGGGGACAAGGCCTGGAGGGACAGGACACAGGGAATGGCTTCCCACTGCCAGAGGGCAGGATAGATGGGATACTGGGAAGGAATTGCTGTCTGGAGGGTGGGGAGGGGCTGGAATTGGATTTCCCAGAGAAGCTGTGGCTGCCTCTGGATCCCTGGAAGTGTCCAAGGCCAGGTTGGACAGGGTTTGGAGCAACCTGGGCTAGTGGAAGGTGTCCCTGCCCATGGGCAGGGGGTGGAATGAGATGAACTTTCAGGTCCCTTCCAACCCAACCATCCTGTGATTCCATGAATCCCATCACCCACCTCTAGGAAAAGATTTCTGATCTTTGGGAAGTGTTTTTATGATTTTTTTGGGGGGGGAATAACAGACAAGAGGAGAGGGAAGGCTTCTGATTCCAGTGGTGGAAAAACAATGTGGATGGAATTTGCTCTCACAGTCCTGACTAACGAGCAGAGTTTAAATTTGTGGTCTGTGTTGTGCACTCAATACCTGAGTGTATTATACAAAAAATTAACCTTTTCACTTGCTGAAAGTGTTCAGGGGGAAGCAAAACAGCCTCTCCATGTCTTTGTCTGTGTGTTTGTATCTTTGCATTATGTAATTCTGTGTTCTGGGACCGATCGCGCCGGGCTGCCGAAGAAGATCTGGATGCAGGGAGCACAAGTTCTAATTTATTTTGTTCACTAGAGGCAATAATTGGCTTGTTCAGAAGTAATGAATATTCAGAGTAAATTCATTTTGGAGAGGGCAATTTTTAATATGGATAATCTAGTAAATTATATCATGAATGAAAGAATGTTTGTTTGTAAAAGGACAAGGAATGTGACTGCAGAAGGTGGGGGACTCGTTGCAGCTGGAAAGAAAATCTGGGCAATTGCTGGTGGGCTCTTGGGGAAGTGCTGGATTTCTGAGCTGGTGCAGAGGGTTTAACAAGACTCTTGTCCTGTGAGTAAATAATTCCAGCACTCATGAACTTCATCCGTGGAGAGAGTTGGTGGTTTGTGGAGATGACTTCATGGTGAGAGCACACGAGCGGCCACTGTGAGTTTAAACCTTGTGGGAATGTTTGGATGAGGCAGAATTCAGCCCTGAGCAGTTTTGTGTGCTGATGTTTTTCCTTAATTTTTTCCTTAGCATTCCGTGAATGTCCTGCAGGCAGTTTTGTCCCTGTAGAAAGGGGGTTTACTGTTCCAAGTCTGATTTTTGAAGGGCCGGGGGTGCCTTCGTGGTTTCATTTTGCTGATTCGCGAGCAGAACTGCTCTGTGCTGCTTCCACATCAGTGCTGGCTTCCTTCAGAGCTCCTGATGAGTCTTCACCACCTTGGACTTCCAGTTTTGTGGTGAGTCTGCCCAGTGGAAGGTTTTTCAACCCCCATGGCAGGGAGTTGGGACAGATATCTTTATGTCCTTCCACCCCAAACATTCTGTGATCTGCTGGAGCCAAACTCTGTGCCCAATGAAGTGCCCAGTAGCTGTAAATGTTGAGGATGAGGGAGGTGCCCACCTCCTACCTACGATGTTCACATTTAACTTTGTTAATTTAGGGAATTGAGCAGTGTTTGAAGTTCTCTTATCAGAGAACATCCTTTGACTTCCTTCAGCAGCCCTTTGCTGCTTGCCACTCACCTTGTCCTTTGCTTCACCCCTCCTCTCTTCCCTTTGCTTCAGAGGCATCTGAACCACGTTCTGTGTCAAGCCCTTGTGGTTGATCCTGTGCTGAGGAGCTGGGGCTGATTTTAATCAAGCCTGAACTGTCATTCGGGTTCATCAATGTCACATGAGCGCCGCTTCTCCTCATCAATGGTCACATTAACGGCAAATCCCGACTCCCTGATTATTAAAGTGGATGGAAATCACAGCTCTCTGTGTGGGCAAATAGCTGCTCATCAGCAGGGGTTTGATGGCCCTGAGTAGTTTCATTCAGGCCTTAATCAGGGGCTTGTAACTCTCTGGTTTTCTCCTGGTGCTCTCGAGTTGCGTCGACACGTGCATGCGTTCCCTGGGTTTGTTTTTAACACATCCATCAACCGGAGCACAAACCTGATTCTCACTGAGGATGGGAACAGCGTAAAAACCCCAGTTTAATGCCACAAAGGTTTGGGAATTGTTGTTTATGAAGATTGGGAAGGTGGGGAGTCATTAAGGAGTGAGGATGAAGGAACTGTTTGGTGGCAGAGACACGCGTGACGCAGCACCGCCCATTTTATCCCTGCACAAACTTCACATTTTCTGCCTGATTATTACCTTGATTTCTTCCCTTTTCCCTGTGCTCTCTCCCCTGTATCTCCACCTTGCTCCAATCCCACCAGCTTGCACCAAGTTTTGAACAAGGCGCAGGTGCAAACTGTAGTTTTAGCTGAATTCGGTTCAGGCTGGTCAACACTTGGCTCTGAAGGTCCAGGTGTAAGCTTTGGGGTTTCTAGTCCCCTTCTCATCCTTATTTCTGTTGGATCGAGAACAGATTTGTGGATTACAGGATGATGACAGGGCAAAGGGGAATGGCTTTAAGCTGAAAGAGGGTTGATTTAGATTGGATGTAGGAAGGAGTTACTGGCTGGGAGGGTGGGGAAGGGCTGGAATGGATTTCCCAGAGAAGGAATCCAGGGAATGTGGCTGCCCCTGGATCCCTGGAAGTGTCCAAGGGCAGGTTGGAGCAACCTGGGCTAGTGGAGGTGTCCCTGAGGTTTGGAACTGGATGGTCTTTAAAGCCCCTTCCAACCCAAACCATACTGGGATTCCATGATAAGTGCAAAGTACCCTCACAAACTCTGACAACTGCTGTTATTCCTCAGATCATTCCATGCCCTGCTGAATTCAGGGGAGGCTCTTCCCTACCTGTGGGCCCATCACTTACCCTTTAAAGATAATTTGCTTTTCCCCCAGCTGGCACAAAGGGTTCAGCCCAGTGCAAGGGGCATTTGGGTCATTATTAGGAATTATCTGAATCTGCAGTTTAAGCAGCAGAGGCATAACAGGAGTCACAAGTGACAGGACGACGCTGATCAGGCACCAGATTAAATTCTTGTGTAACGCTTAAGTTTGTTCACACTCAGAAAAGTGTATTTAGGATAGAATTATGTACAAAAAGAAGTAGATATGTGGGCTTTAGAATTCAATAATGCAGTAAGAAAGGGGTTTGTGATGCATTTTCAGCCCTGCAGACCAGGCTCTCTCTGTGGCTGAATCCAGTCGAGTGATTCCTTGATGAACTTCAAACATATTTCCCCCCGTTCCTCCCTCAGGTTTTCCTTGTGCAGAGCTTTTTGAAGAGTTTTTGCCCAGCTTTTAGTGCTGTGACTGCAGTCCTGCCACAGACTTCACTGGCATTAGAGTTAATTAATGACAGACCCTGTGAGCCTCGTTAAGGGGAAGCACAAACCTGTCCCGGGGTGTTTGTCAGTGTGCAGCTCTTCCCTGTCGAGGGGAGTCACAGTTAACTTTTCACCAGCTGGAAGGTGCTTCCATCCTCTTTAACTGCCACCAGGCCTGGTTAAAGGCCAACATCTTGCTCCTGGCACCAGGGCACTCTTGTCTTCCCAACAGACCCCCCCTGATTTCCAAGCTATTCCCTCAAAAGACAACAGGGAAGGAAACGAAATAAATGAAATGAAATAAAGAAGATACAACCAAGTAGGAGAGCAAAGAAGGAATTCCTGTATGTGCTGTCTTCACTAGTGGGTCCTGGATTTCATTGGAGCCCTTAAACCAGAAGGCCCTGGTGGTTTCCTCCCCCTGGTGTGTTATTCCAGTCCTGACGCCATCGCTTGTCCAAGAATCTGCTCTGCAGGAATTAAGCTCAGTCCCTTGTTTCCTCCTTTTTCACTTTTTGGGATCTGTTTGTGGGATATATTCAAACTCAAATTCAAATGTTGTGCTACCTGGGATGGGATTTGTCAGGGGCCAGCATCTCCTGCCTCCCAGTTCTTCCCTTTTGAAGAAGCAGATGAACCAAAGCTCCGGTTTAGCCGCTGGAAGAGGAGGAGAACAGGGATGATGGAAGGAGACCAGAGCCTCCCTTATCCCCTGGGCTCTCTGGAGACATGGAAAGCCTTTGGAGACTCAAGATCCACAGTGAAGGTGATCACAGAAGCCACTTGCAAACCCCAGTGGGCTTTATAAAAATCCAGGAGGATCATCCCCGTGGCCAGAGCAAGTGGAAACCTCATCCTGGAGCTCAGCACATCCGAGGGCTGGTTCTGTAGGTCATGTCTGGTTCTCAGCTAGCTCAGGTTTGGGTTTATCAGCTGTTGGGCAGCAGTTTTGAGGCTGTCCTGGACTCTGGAAGGTGTGAAAACCTGGGGAACTGAGCACCATGATCGCCTGTGACAGGTGCCAAGTGTTTTCCTTTCTCAGAATATACTTTACATCTTTCATGTTGTGAGGTGTTTTGGGATAAGTAGGATAAATAACCTGCTGGTAGCTGTTTTTCTAAGGCTTTAATTGATCCCAGAGCCCTTATGTTTCTACCTCATAACTGAGCAGCATTCTCATACACTTCTTTTTTTGTTAAGCTGCCTCTCGCTTGGAGATTAAAACCCAAACAATTAACCCTTTTTTTTTTCTTACAATATCCACCTATGGGGGGAACAAAACACCGGGTTTTTGGGCTCGTTTATCAATGAATTGGTGCCGAGATTTTCCTGGAACCACCACACAGGGGAAATGAAAAGCAACGAGACGATTTACAAACAAGAGTGATCCCGGCTGTTTATCCACAATTATGTCTCTGCTCCCCAAGGAAACCACCGAAGGAACATTGTGAGTTTAAAAACAGCTTTTATTTTTGCAAACACTGTTTTTAATTGCTGAGCTGAGGTGGTTGTTCATTGCCAGAAATTCCCAAGGCTTGTTTTTGCAGACAGCACAATCTTCTTAACTCGATTTTGTTCTGGATTTTCATCCTTTTCTCAGCTCTCTTAAACTCATTTAGGCTCCAGGTTTCCATATTATGGAACTATCCCTGTTTTCTCCGGGACCGTTTCCAGCTGTACAAGTTAACCACACTGCAAGTTAACAAAACACTTTTATTGAATCCCATCCTCGCGGAAGGGCTTGGAAGTGTTACGGAATATTTCTAATTAGTCAGTGGGAACCTGGTCTAAAGTACTGTAATGTTAAGTCAGTTTTCCAGAGTAATAAAAGGAGCAGAGAAGGTTTTTCCTTCATTTCTGTGAAGCTGTGTTGTATAACTTGACTTTCTTGGATATCATGGACTGATTTGGGTTGGAAGGGACCTGGAAGATCATCTGGTTCCAACCCCAGGGACACCTTCCACCATCCCAGGTTGCTCCAACCTGGCCTTGGACACTTCCAGGGATCCCGGGGCAGCCACAGCTTCTCTGGGAAATCCATTCCAGCCCCTCCCCACCCTCCCAGCCAGCAATTCCTTCCTTTGGGAAGGTTCTTTCTGTGTCTTTTTCCCTTTTTGCCCAAAGAGTGGAAGAGGATTGAGCTGAATGGAGACTTCCCTCCTTTCATTCCACCTTGCAGTGATCCCTGCTTTTGTTCCAACATTTCCCAAGTCATCCAGGGTCCCAGTTTCCCAGGAAAGGATTAACCTGGACCCCAGGTTAGTCTCAGAGTGAGGAGGAGGAGGATAATCCAATGCTACCTTGTAACACCACCTCTGCTTCTGGAAGCAGATCCCTGGATCTGTCTGATCCTACCTGGAGTGACTGGATGCAAAAGGATCCCAACTCAGCACGTGGTTTCTTCAATTCCTTTTGAAACCCTTCCCAATGGATTCAGTAGGATTGTGGCCTATTTTTGGGAATGCTGCTGTGAACTAATCAGATTATTCTCCCTATGTGTGATTTGGAGCTATAAAATACAGAGCTACAAAAACATCTGTGGAGGGGAATTCAGCAGCTGGGATGTGCTTTCCTCCCTCATTCCTGTTCTGCCACCCCAAATACAGTTTTTTAGGGATAAACCAGATGTAAACTCCAGTCTGTGGGTGGGTGAGGCTATGGGATGGTACCAATTTTTCATTTCAGGACCGGTGGCAATTCCTTAAAGTTGGAGAGACCTGAAAAACCAGCAGCTCTTTGTTTTTTCCCCTCTTTTCCCCCGCCTCTCTAATCCCTCCAACATGTGCAGAAATGGGGTTGGACTTGAAGATCTTTCCCAACCCTGTTGATTCTGTGATTCCATGAAATGGATTCCTTGGAAAACTCTCCTGGCACAACGACCCCTCCTTGAGATTCCCACCAGTTTTGTGTGAAACCACTTCCCTCAGTTCTCCAGCTCCAGCATCTTGATTCCTGGGTGCCTCCTTCCTTCCTCATCCTTTGCCATGAAGAGGAATTCCTGGCTCCATCTCCTTGCAGAGCAGGTGAAAGGAGGTCACAGCTCGGTGGCTTCAGCTCAGCTTTGTGTCCTCAACTTTTGGGACTTTGACTTTGTCCTTTTCCTTGTTGCTCCCTGAACACTTTGGCACGAGGACACAATGGAAAAGCCCTTTTGGGTGGGCTGAGGGATGTTGAACCATCCATTTCTTGAAATGGAAATTTAAGCCCTTGTTTTTTACATTCCTTTCCTTAAACGAAGGGATATCGATCCGCTGGATTGAAGTCTAAAAATAAACCCCACCACTTTTTATCTTCCCAGTTTATTTTCCGAGGAGTTTTAGTCATCTCCAGGTTCAGCTCACCTGAAAGAAGGTGGAGATCAGATTTAGGTTGTTTGAGGGGGATAAATCCCGTGCTCCATCCTGTGCTTTCTTATCCCGCCTCGGGAAAGCGCCGGGATCTGAAGCTGAGCTTTGTCTGGAAGTTTTGCAGCTGTGGGAAAGGTTCCTGTTCAAATCCCTGCTGGAGATTAAAGTGAGATGCATCAAACCCATTGATGTGTTAAGCCCAAGTGAGGGAGTTGAGCTCCTGTTTTGAGTTCCAGTGGGTTGGGTGGAGAGGGATCTTTGTAGGAGCGCGGAGTCGAATCCCAGGAGAGAGGTGGAGCTCGGAGTTGTGGTGGCTTTGTAGTGACGTTCTCAGCAGCAGCCTGAAGTCTGGGAGGAGTATCTGAGTAGTAGTGCCTGTGTAGCAGGTCCCTGCCAAGGGGCTCTGGGAGTGCCACTGTTAAAACCACTCCCCCGGTTTGGCTCCGTCACCGCCCGACTCCGGAGATTTCAGGAGAAAAAAAATTGGCTCCTCTCCACTCGCTGCCGTCATCCAGAGCTTGGAGTGGCTTCTGGAGCACAAGATGAAAATTAAATGGCTGGTGTCAGCGGGAGGAAGAGGCACCACAGCGTGCCTGGTCGTTCCCCAGCCCATCCCGGCGTTTCCGCTCGTCGCGCAGGACGCGGTGCCAGAGCATATGGATCACCAATTGACACTCTTTGAGGGGCTCCACCACCTGGAGTCGGGCTCACTCCGGCAGTGATCTGCCCAGAGATGAAGCAAAGCTACGCCAGCACTGAAATAAACACAGCACTGGGAGCCACTGGAGTTTTGTGGGACTTGCTGTTGTTCCAAGAATTGCTGGAAGGAGGGGGGAAAAAAAACCCCAACAAATGGATTAATGAGTGTTTCCAACAGCTCATTACTGGGGTGAGATGGGCTCTGCACGGCCTTGTCTCCAGAAACACAAACCAATTCCTGTTTTCATGCAGCTTCTGGGAGAAAATGGAATTAAAGCGGTGGTTGTCTTTAAAAGTGTCGCTGCTGAAGGATTAAATCATAATAATGCAACAAATAATATCTGCAGTTGTGAATTACAGAAAACGCAGGGAAAATACATCCCGTGAATGATTTGCCATAGATTTATTCTGTTAAAATGGGGGATTATTACAATCTAAATATAACATATAAATTTCTGTGTGTAAATATATATTTAATGTTTTTTTTTTCCTTGGCTTCTTTTTCAAGCAGTTGTGTTGCTGCTTTGGGTGATGGAAAGAGCTGCAGTTGCATCCCTGGAAGTTTCCAGGCCGGTTGGAGCAACCTGGGATAGTGGAAGGTTCCCTGCCCATGGCAGGGGGGTGGAATGAGATGGGATTAGGGTCCCATCCAACCCAAACCATTCCAATGATTCTACAGGAGCTGATTCCTGTTTAGTAGGGATGTTTAAAATATATCTCTATATCTATTCTCTTTCTATGTATATTATATTATATAGCTATATAATATATATATATATATAACTTTTAACAGTTTGTGGGCTTTTTAAAGTACCATCATGTGTGATTTTGCAATAATCTGTTCATTTTGGCAGTCTGTTTTTCAGGTTTATATATTTCATATTTCTGTATTGGCCACTGTATTTCTAGGTCTTATTCTGCTGTTGGGATTGCAGTGAGAGCTGTGCAATAATTTATAATCCAAGGGAAGCAGCTCTGGAGAGCTGAAGTTTCTGCTTCCCCTTCCCAGGAGTGCTGGAAGCTGGATTTAAACCCTGCCACAGCCTCTCACTGTGTTCACAGATGCACAAAAGACAGTTTTAATGTATATTTGGGGTATTTAGGCTCTAAATGATGTGTTTAAGGAACTGGATGTCACGTGAGGACGAAGCAGAAGAGATTCCCTTTGCTGTGTTGTACACGTGGTTTTGTGAGGGCCCTTTCTTTTCCCCTGAAATGGGAAAATGAGACCTGAGCATTTGCTTGGTTACCTTTTATTTGATTTAAAAGCTTTTTTGCTCAGTTGCAGTTTGAACAGTTTCGGTGACATCCTGAAAATAAGGTGTTTATTACCTAATCCAGACACTTTTTACACCTGAATCCAAGGAAGCAGCAGCAAAGAGATGAAGTTCTGGTTCCCCTTTCCAGGGGTGCTGGAGCCTGGATTTAAATCCTGCCACAGGTTCACAGATACACAGAAGACAGTTTAATGTATATTTGGGGTGTTCAGGCTCTAAATGATGTGTCTGAGGAGTTGGATGTCACAGGGAACAACCTCAGGACGAATCAGAAGAGATTCCCTTTGCTGTGTCTGTAGAAGTGTTCTGTGAGGGCCTTTCTTTCCCTGAAATGGGAAAATTGAGACCTGAGCATTTGCTTGGTTATCTTTTATTTGATTTAAAACTCTTTTTGCTCAGTTGCAGCTTGAACAGTTTTAGTGACATCCTGAAAATAAGGTGTTTTTACCTCATCCAGACACTTTTACACCTGAATCCAAGGGAAGCAGCTCTGGAGAGCTGAAGTTCTGGTTCCACTTCCCAGGAGTGCTGGAGGCTGGATTTAAATCCTGCCACAGGTTCTCACTGTGTTCACAGATACACAAAAGACAGGTTTAATGTATATTTGGGGTGTTCAGGCTCTAAATGATGTGTCTGAGAGCTGGATGTCACAGGGAACAACCTCAGGACAAATCAGAAGAGATTCCCTTTGCTGTGTCTGTAGAAGTGTTCTGTGAGGGCCTTTCTTTCCCTGGAATGGGAAAATTGTGACCTGAGCATTTGCTTGGTTACCTTTTATTTGATTTAAAAGCTTTTTTTGCTCAGTTGCAGCTTGAACAGTTTTAGTGACATCCTGAAAATAAGGTGTTTTTACCTCATCCAGACACTTTTTATACCTGAATGTGCTCAGATCTTGGTGTCTGAATTTAATTTCTGTCTGTTGGGGGAAAGGAGTCCCATGAGATGAACTTTTTTTGGTTGCCTTTGCCTCCAGTGTATCAAATATACACAAGAACTGGATGATCTTTAGGATTCCCTGCATTCCACCAGCACATTCCTGATGGATTGGTGTCGCTTTAAACAAAATCCAGTCTTGCTGAATCACTGAACTTGCTCTCCAGGAAAGCTCTTTATCCAGGGAAGCTGACAGATCACCTCTGTGGTGCTTCCAGACATTCCTGGCTCTCTTAATTCTTCTCCACAACGAGTTTTGTGCCGCCCAATAAAATATTCATGTTAAAACAGGTCCTAAACTAATTATGTGCAGGCAGCAGTTGCCTGTGCAGTCATTTGCTGTTCACTTGGCTCAAGTTAATGGCTTGTATTTCAGTACAAATAGTCCCTCCTGGCTGTTTCCTGTCACTGATTCTTATCCTAAATGGAATGTTCCATATGTGTCTGGAGCTAATTCTTCAGTCCAGAGGAGCTTTCTGTGAAGAGGAGGAGGATGGGAGATGTTTTATTGCACTTGCTGCAAGTGCATTTTCCTCCTCTTCAGTTCTTTTCTCTCTCTCCTCTGAGCCTTCTTACACGTTCTGCATTTTTAGCAGCAATAAAGTAATAGATGTTCTACATCCAGGGGCTGTTCTGGTTGGGTGTTGAAGTTAAACAGTGGGGAAAAAAAAAGGGGAGGAAAGTGATATATCACAGGAAGATACCCAAGTAAAATCATCTCAGTGTTCATGTAGAGGCATCACCTTAAACTGTGGCACCATTAAAAAATCCTCACAGTGTTGGTTTTCAGCTTAAAATTGCCCTCAAAGAGGAATAGGATTGATAAAAGCTGAATAAAATGGTACTGAGTTCCAAAAGGGCTCGTGGCATCTTTAATTTTCTGGATTAACTCCATGTGGGAATTAAAACCTTTGAGGCTTTTTTCCCTCCCTCCTTTTCCTCAGCACGAATTTGTATTAAAATATTAAAAATACTGACAGATCTTCATCTCTCAGTATTGCCATATGTCCACTTACAGTGAAAATATAAATACCCTAAATGTATGGCAGTAATTTTGACTAATCTCGTGTCCATGTGCCTAATTGGTGGTGGGATCAAGGCCTGTGAGTGCTAACATGGAAATAAATTAGAAATCTTTAGTTTTCCTTCTTTTTTAAAAAAAAAATAAAATCTCCATGTTTATAGCAAGTAATTTAAACAGATTGCAGGGGAAAAAAAATCTGCTCCAGTCTGTAGTATTTTTTCCCACATTAGTCCTAGTGGGAGTCTTGGAATCTGCCATGTCCGAGAATTCCTTTAGACATTGAACTTTGCAGGAAATCAAGAACAGAAGGATTATTCTGTTCCCAGTTAAACTTCCTCAGACATACACAGAACTCCTGCAATCCAGGGGGTCTCTTCCATGGACTCCACATAGGAGCACCTTTGGAGTGGTGGTGGGAGCTGAGGGGATTCATTCCTCCGAAGTCCTTTGGAAAAGGAACCGCTGCGGAATCCCTGATGTTACAGAACGTGCAGAACCTCTCCAGAATCTGCACAGGCCACTCCAGCTCATCCCAGATCCATTCATTTTCCTGTCAATCCATTATTTATGGTGGCATTCTACTGTTTATTTTACCAAGTTCATGAGCTTGGGGAGGCAGAACTTTGTGCATCTCCCAGAGCCCCTCTGAGGTCTCTCATCTGTGGAATTTGAGCTTTAGGTCAACAGAACTTCGGAGCTGATGCCAAATTGGGTGGGAATATTGATCTGCTGGAGGGCAGGAGGGCTCTGCAGAGGGACCTGGCCAAGCTGGATCCACGGGCTGAGGACAATGGGATGAGGTTCCACAAGGCCAATGCCGGGTCCTGCCCTTTGGCCACAACAACCCCCTGCAGCTCCAGGCTGGGCCAGAGGGGCTGGAGAGCTGGAAAAGGCCCTGGGGGTGCTGGGGAGAGAGGCTGGACATGAGCCCGAGTGTGCCCAGGGGGGGCAGGAGGCCAATGGCCCCTGGATTGGATCAGGAATAGTGTGTCCAGCAGGAGCAGGGCAGGGATTGTTCCCTGTGCTGGGACCTGGGAGGCCCCCTCTGGAATGCTGGGGGCAGTTCTGGGCCCCTCAGACAGGAGAGACATGGAGGGGCTGGAGTGTGTGCAGGGAAGGGAAGGGAGCTGGGAAGAGTCTGGAGAATTCCTGAGGGAGCTGGGGGGGCTCAGCCTGGACCAAAGGAGGCTCAGGGGGGACCTTCTGGCTCTGCAAGTCCCTGACAGGTGGGGTGAGCTGGGAGGGGGTCGGGCTCTGCTCCCAGGGAACAAGGGACAGGAGGAGAGGGAACAGCCTCCAGCTGTGCCAGGGGAGGTTCAGGTTGGATATTGGGAAAATTCCCTCCTGCAAAGGGCTGTCCAACCCTGGCACAGCTGCCCAGGGCAGGGGTGGAGTCCCCATGCCTGGAGGGATTTCAAATCCCTGTGGATGTGGCACTTGGGGACATGATCAGTGGTGGCCTTGGCACTGCTGAGGGAATTGTTGGACTCCATGATCTTGGAGGGATTTTCCAAACTAAATGGTTCTATTATACTTCGAATAACGAGGGACAGAGAAATGGGGGAGACGAAAGCAGAGCAAGTTAAAACTTAAACTCCTGTGAGACCTGACTGACCTACAGGACAACTCTGAGATATTTTTATTGGATTGTTATCATTTTATGAACCTCAGCCATCAACACAGACCTCACATCACATGTTGAGGTTTTATGGGTAACTTAAGCACCAGACATGAACCTTAAATGACTGAGGATTTGGGAGGAGGTAAATCAAACTAACAGCATTATGAGTTCGTGTGTTTTCTGTGCAGTGGTGCCTTGACTCCAAGAAGAGGGGAGAAAACACTCTCACAGCTTTATAGTTTACAGATAAAAAAAAAAACCTTTAATGAAGTTTTTACATCGTGCAGATTTAACACGAAGGAATTTTTATTGCTGTCAAACTGGTTCACATCGAGGCTACATTTTGCACGTCAGCTTTTATGAAATTCATGAAGTTAAAGGAAAACTGTCCTCCCAGCACTGCATTTGGGGTTTGTTTCCTTCCCTCCTTGACTCTCTTTTCCAAATAACCCTCGTCTCTGCCGAGTGTGAACATCCAGAAAGGCTTTGAGTGATGTGACTTGAATGTCTCACGCTGGGAACTGGAGGAATGATCCTTTATCATGGGACTTGAGGGGATACAAGTCTTTCCCTTTGTTATTTTGTGTTCTTGAATGCTCTGGTTTTATAAACACATCGTTTACCGAGGGCTCTCTCTGAACTTCTCCTCCCTCTCGAAGTGTTGCTGTAAGAGATGATTTCCTGCCTCATGAAAGATGACTGATAGGAGGGAAAAATTGATATCTTGATGCTGGCTGTGCTTTGAGGTGTTTGATCGCTGCCAGATCAGTGATAATTTCTTCAATATCCTCTTGATTTGGGAAAAAAATAACCCCGTCTCCTTAGGAGTGAGTGGAGTGAATGTTATCTTGCCACGAGATGAATGGAGATGTAAAATTCACTTGATAGCAGCTGGATTATGGGTTTGGGTTGATTTTCTACGAAATGAGTCCTATCATAAAGGAAATGAGTCCTTTGTGGCCGTTCTGTCTGTCCCTCCCCACTGATGGGATTGATATCAGCCAAATCTGGGAGAGGCAGAAGGTGCAAAGATGTGGAATTCCGGGGGGAAAAAAATGTAAACCTCAACAACTGAAAGAGGAGAAAAACAGGGAGGGAAAAAACAAATAAAATCTTGGTCATGGGGATGAGAGAAAGAGCCTCAAACGACCCGTGTTTGGTGAGGTCTCCTGGTTAAATATCGTAGGATTTTGTGGAGATTTATGGATCTTGCAGTGTGGGGAGCTGAAGGGACAAAGGAAATGCATCTTTTTCTCCAAGTGTTGATCCTTAAATGGTTTTTTTGGGAGCTGGAAGCAGAAATAGCATTTAGTTATTACGAGGTATCCTCATTAGAGACTTTGGGCTTGATTTTTCATGTGTCCAGCGTCCTCAAACTCAAAGCAAAGTGGTACAAATGTTCGTGGGGGCTGGAAACAGTGGAACTTTATTTACCTCATGTCAGAACTGAGTCCCTGATGTTCCCAGATCCGTGACCCCTCGTTAACCTGTAGCTACGTGTCAAAATTAACTCTCCCTCCTTGAGAACTTTACTCCGAGTGTCTTGATTTGGAGACTTAACCATGGACATCCTGAGGCTGCACAACTTGTTCTTGACAGGACAGGGGCATCCTGGGGACTTGTGGCACCAGTGGAGTATTTGGTGGGCAATCCTGAGATTAACTTGTTGCTTTGAGCAGAGATTTACATGGAGCTTGGGCAGGACCAAAGCTCTGTGAATTAGCCCAGGGTAGAGCTGAGGTTAATGAGCTCTGGTCAGAGGCTTTGAGCTGGACTTGTGGCTCTCTGACTGCTTAATGTGGTGCTTGTTGAATATGATTTAGGCCTGACTTAGGTCCTCCTAGGAGTAATTCCACCTCTGTGTAGGTATTTAGCTCAGTGATGGAGTCCCCATCCCTGGAAGTGTTCAAACAATGTGTGGATGTGGCACTTGGGGACAGGGTTTAACGGTGAACATGGTTGGAGGGTGGACAATTGGACTTGATGGCCTTGGAGGTCTTTTCCAGCCTTAATGATTGCAGGATTCATTGCCCCTTTCTGGTTGGATCAATCCAAGGTGTTGGAGGAAAAGCTGTGCAGAAACCTGTGGTGTTTTCTCCGAGGTGGGAGTGTTGGTTGACCAGGGAAGTCAAAGCTGGAGTGTGGGGAATGTTCTGATTTTAAGGAGCATCAGCTTTGCCTTGATACCCCTCCTTAGACCATGACTTAGAGCAAGGTGGTGGTGGACTCCTTTGGTGTTTAAATCCTGATTTCTGCTGGAATACTCACGGGATGGAGTTGCTGACCTTGTCTAACTGCCCTTGGAGAGAAACCACCCAAATATCCTAAGCCATCATTCAGTAATGACTCTAACAGCTTGTAGGACCTCACTGATTGTGAGGACTGATTAGTTAATAATTAGAAATTAAGGATAATCACAGGATCATTAAGGCTGGAAAAGACCTTTCAGATCATCAAGTCCAACCATCAGCCATCACCACCATTAACCCACATCCCCAGCTGCCACATCCATGTGTTTTTTGAACACTTCCAGGGATGGTGAATCCACCACTTCCCTGGGCAGCTCCTTCCAATGCTTTACAACCCTCTCTCCATGAAGAATTTTTCCCTGATATCCCATCTAAACCTCCCCTGGAGCAACTTGAAGCCATTTCCTCTCATCCTGTCACTTTTCCCTGGGAGAACAGCCCGACTCCCACCTGGTTTCACCCTCCTTTAACCTTCCATATAATATTTATTTGGCCTGGCTCCTTCTTCCCTGGAGGAAATCATTGCTCTCACTTGTAGCATTTCTCTAAAGGAATCTTAAGGAGGAGAAAAAAAAAAAAAGAATTAAACCCTGGGTTAAACTGAGCTAATCCCAAATGACTTAAAGCAGGAGAAATCTTGGAGAAGAGCAGCTGTTTTTACACCAAGTAGTTCAGACAGAGTGAGTTGTGCTGCATCTCCACACTCAAACTGATCCAATACAGGTACAAACATACAGGCTTAGCATGTCATTAATTGTTACAGCTCTTAACAGGGGGGTTTAACTTTTAATTCCTGGACTCATCCCTCTTTTTTTTTTCCCCCTCTGATGTTTGCTGCCCCCCCCGTGGGCCCACCGACCACCTTCCTAATTAAATTTAATAATAGAAAGAGTCATCAGTCAGGGGTGTTGTTCTGCTGGGAGAGGGGATGGGTTGAGAGCGATGTGAAAGAAAAAAAATACCTCAAATTTCAGCTGAACTTCCCGAAACTCCGACCTGGAGCTGTGGAAGAAGAGCCAGGGAGGAGGAGCCCAGCTGGGAAGGGTTAAACACGGAGCTCCCTCTCCCCTTTTCCAGGGAGCGTTTTGCTGGCACAGACAGGAATCAAAAGGGCTGTAAACTTTTATTTTGAGAGCTCTTAAAGAAAAGTAAGCTTTGAGTAGCTGAGTCCCGAGAGTTTTTAAGAAAAGAGCCCAATTTAGTGAAATTGTGAATGAGTATTCTCAGGGAACATCTGGAAACTGTTGAGTTTTAATTTTCCTGCAGCTGCTCTGGTTGGAGCTTTTTGGGGGAGGGGATTTTTGTTTCCTTTTACTCATTTCCTTTTCCCTGGGGTTTCCTTATGTCATTTATTCTTTTTTTTTTTTAATGTTAAAAAATAAATAATAACACAAACACATCTTCAGAGAGCCCTGAGGAGAAGTGGGTTGAGCTGGGAGAGAGCATCGATGGGTTCCAGCTGCTCCCACCCCGGGGAGTGAAAGGATTTGGGAAATTTCAGTTATTGTTGTGGGGGTTTTCCCATTTTTAGACTCTCTTCAAGGGTTGTTTTGATTTTTTTTAACAAGTTAACAGGCAGTGTTGGGTGGTTTACATGGTGGAGCTCAGCTTGGAGTAGCAAGAAGGGAAAGGACAAAAGGTTTCCAGCTGGGATGGGAATGTCACAGCAGGATTCCAGTGCTCCTTCTCTCCTCTCTTTTGTGTTATTTGGACTTATTATGATTAGAAATGATATAAAGGTTGAGTTTGGTTGTGGGATCAATGTTGTGCATTGGCAGAGAGGAGATTTAGGGGACAACAAAGGGGTACAAGGTGCAACTGAGGCCTTGAATTGATGTACTGGAAAGGGAAAGTCGGGAGTTCCAAAAACCCCACTGAAGGGTCTGACTTTTTATTTTATTTTTATTATTGTTAGGAAGAGCTGGAGAGGGACTGGGGACAAGGCATGGAGGGACAGGACACAGGGAATGGCTTCCCACTGCCAGAGGGCAGGGTTAGGTGGGATATTGGGAAGGAATTGCTGTCTGGGAGGGTGGGGAGGGGCTGGAATGGATTTCCCAGAGAAACTGTGGCTGCCCCTGGATCCCTGGAAGTGTCCAAGGCCGGGTTGGAGCAACGTGGGATAATGGAAGGTGTCCCTGTTGTTGCAACTGGATGATCTTTCATGTCCTTTCCAACCCAAACCATTCCATGGTTATTATTTTCCCTCCAAAACAACTGGTCATTTTTCCTGGCTACTAATGAACTAATCCTTTAATTCTCATTTGTTCAACTTAAAACTGACTCTGCTGATGTAGAATTTTTCCTTTTTTTTTCCTTCCAAGGTAAAAATTCACTTTATATTGGAAAATATCTCAGTACATTAACATCCATAACACTTAAAATCTGTCCCAAATTTTACAAACCCCGAATCAGAAAATTTAACAAGGAGCACCCGTAATTAGAAGAAATAATATTTTTAGAGGGGATGGACGGAGGGGAATCACAGAACCACAGGGAAAGCTTTGCAGAGAGGAAGCCAAATCTGGCATTTCCATGTGATATTAAATAAAGGCAGGCTAAAAAACTCCATAACATTTGATGGAACATCTGGCAAAGTGCGTGGCATTGTTTTGCCAAAATATTTACTGTTAGAAGTTGGAAACAAACTTGGTGTGCATTTGGGGCTGGAATATTTAACTGCATACCAGAGCAGAATATGAAATGTTATAAAATCCCGTGAACTGGCTTCTCTCCTGGAGATTGAGATTTCCAACTGGGATTACGGGGCTTGGAGCGCTGCCAAATCCAGCTCCTTGCCCGTTCCTTAGGCAGGAAAATCCTTCAGTTCTGGCTGTAAACTTGGCAGAGGCCACGGTGATCCCGGCAGCCGGGATGTGTGACCTCCCAATTCGCTGGGAAGGGTGGGATGTGTGACCTCCCAATTCGGTGGGAAGGGTGATTCCCGTCGGGAAAAGCCGGTTTCCGATTTCCAGCCGCAAGTCGTTAACGGACCGGTTTTCCCACCGGCTTGTTCTCGTGCCAAGGAAGGATTAAGCTGTTTGTGGGAGGGATGAGGAGCAGCTGGGGCTTTTTCTTTGGGAGCTGTGGGATATGAGGAAGGCTGGAGTGGATAAACCTTTGGATCGGGGGGAAGTTGGCGTTGCTTCAGTGACTGGAAAGCGCGGGATTAGTGAATCCGGCCCTCTGGTCTAAACAGGAGCTGTTCACTGAGGTGGGACAGCAGTGACCCCTCAGCAGCTGGATCACTGTGCTTGATGGTGCCTGTGATTTCCTAAGGAAATATCCTAAGAAATTCCCGCCTGTGTCGGAGGCTCAGGATTAATTTGGGGGGCACTTGGAGCTGGTGTTGGTTGGAGCATCCAACTGAGAGGCCAGAGCGGTCCAGGAAATGTTTATATCTCTGGAGAGTGACAGGCTGGTTAGAAGAAAACAAAAGGAATTAAAAATAAAGGGAGGGAATATGGAAGAAGCTGAGATTTAAATTGTATTTGGCTTTTTTTCCGCCCACAGAAAAATTTCCAATTTTTAATCGGAAAATAGAGCAGGGAAAAGTCCCTTTGAAGTGGCTGCAGCAAAAGCAGTTAATGGGAGGCACAGGATTGTGGAATAAAACTGGAAGGGAATGACTCTCATGGAATGGTTTGGGTTGGAATGGGTTGGAAGGGGCCATAAAGATCATCCCATTGCTCCAAGATCCAGCCCGGCCTTGGACGCTTCCAGGGATCCAGGGGCAGCCACAGCTTCTCTGGGAAATCCATCCCAGGCCCTTCCCACACTCCCAGCCAGGAATTCCTTCCCGATGTCCCAGCTAAACATTTTATCCCCTTGACTTCATCCCTTGCCTTCAGCTTAAGGCAAGGGATGAAGTCAAGGGGATAAAAAAATTCAGGAGAGCAGCCCGGAGAAGAGAGACTGTGAGCGTGTTTTAATGGATACAGATGTTTTTCCAGCATCACCCAGGAATACTCCCAACATCAGGAGCAGGTGGAAGTTTTGGGAAGGAGAAGTTTTGGGGAAGAAGGTAAAATATCAGTAAGGATGAGGTTGATATTCAGCAAATTATCCTACAGGGGATTTGGGTGAGGGTTATGGGAGGAAGGGGGTGGAACAGATGTCAGAGGGAAAAAATTCCTGAGGGAGGCAGAAGAACATCCAGGAAAGGGAGGAAACAGCGGAACAGGTGATCAGATGTGGCAGATGTGTGAAAGGACCACATTGGGAAGTGTGGGATGGGAGCTGAGCCAGCCTGGGAGAGACACAAACCAGGAACCAGTAATTCCTGTGGGAATTATTTATATTTGCTTGGCTTTGGGTTGGAACAGTTGCCAAAGCAAAAACTGTAACTTGTGAGTGGTCAAGTACTGAGAAAGAAGGAAAGAAGGAAAGGGAAAAGGGAGAGAAAGTAAGAAAGAAAGAAAGAAAGATAGAGAAAGGAAAGAAGAAAGGAAAGAAGAAAGAAAAAAAGGAAGAGAGAAAAGAAAGGAAGAAAGAAGGGAAGGAAGAAAGAAGGAAAGGAAGGAAGAAAGAAGGAAGGAAAGAAGGGAAGGAAGAAAGGAAGGAAGAAAGAAGGAAAGGAAGAAGGGAAGGAAGAAAGGAAAGAAGAAAGAAGGAAAGGAAGAAAGAAAAGAAAGGAAGAAAGAAGGAAAGGAAGAAAGAAAAGAAAGGAAGAAAGAAGGGAAGGAAGAAAGAAGAAAAGGAAGGAAGAAAGGAGGAAAGAAAGGAAAGGAAGAAGGAAGGGAAGAAAGAGAAGGAAAGGAAGAAAAAAGGGAGGAAAGATAGAGTAGGAAAGGAAGGAGAGAAAGAGTAGGAAAGGAAGAAAAGAAAGAGAAGGAAAGGAAGGAAAAAGGAAGGAAAGAAAGAAGGAACAAAAGGAGAAAGGAAAGGAAGAAAGAGAAGGAAAGGAAGGAAAAAGGAAGGAAAGAAAGAAGGAACAAAAGGAGAAAGGAAAGGAAGAAAGAGAAGGAAAGGAAGGAAAAAGGAAGGGAAGGAAAGAAAGGAGAAAGGAAGGGAAGAAAGAGAAGGAAAGGAAGGAGAAAGAGAAGAAAAGAAAGAAAAAGGAAGGAAGAAGGAAAGAAAGGAAAAAGGAGGGAAAAAAGAAAGAGAGGAAAGGAATTATTTATTTTTGGTGATATCTGCTTTTTCTTAAAATCCTGCTTGTTTTTTAGATGCAAGAAACCAAATTTCTTTTTTTGTTTTCTTCTGAGCAGCCTGACACCCTCCCAAGAGATAAATATGGGAGCAGAGGAGCAAATCCATGTGGGACACCGGTGCTGTGGAGGGCTCGGCGACGATCATTATCCACGTGCCAAAAAAAAATCCCTTAAAATAATTTTTATAAAGACCCGAGGAAGCTTCAAGTAAAATAAGTCTGAATATGTGGAATTGGTTAAAAGCTGAGAATCGTGTGTATAAATATTTATGAGGGGGGGAAACAGGCAGAGGCATCTCGGGAGGCTCCGCGTCGATCAAAACACCCGGAACGCGAATCGGAGGCGATTTAAATTCACCAAAAGGTGGATCACTGAGGATGAATCTTACATGGGAAGGGAGTGAGGGCAGGAAAAAAGCAACAGGGTTTGGGAAAGGGCTTTTTCTTGTGTGCGTGTGTGTGTGTGTGATTCCTCGTGGTTTTGCGGCGAAGTGTTGCGGCGTCGCTCGTGTGAAGACGTGCGAGGTGACACACGGCGGGAGCGGCTCCGGCGCGGAGAGAGTCGGCTCAGGGCTTGTTGGAGCGGAGGGAAAAGGGCTGGAAACGGGAGACAGAGGATTGTGAATGAGACAGGCTGGTTTGTTGTGTAGGGCTGAGGCTGAGGGAAGAAAAGAATTAGGGTTTTTTTTGGTTTGGTGACAATGAGGGATAAAAGGGAAGTCGAGGAACTTGAACGTGAGGGCTGAGAGTAAACACTCAAGGGATGTCCCAAAGATGGGCAGGGACACCTTCCACTAGCCCAGATTGCTCCAACCTGGCCTTGGACACTTCCAGGGATCCAGGGGCAGCCAGAACTTCTCTGGGAAATCCATTCCAGCCCCTCCCCACCCTCCCAGCCAGCAATTCCTTCCCAGTATCCCACCTAACCCTGCCCTCTGGCACTGGGAAGCCATTCCCTGTGTCCTGTCCCACCATGCCTTGTCCCCAGTCCCTCTCCATCTCTCCTGGAGCCCCTTTAGGCCCTGCAAGGGGCTCTCAGCTCTCCCTGGAGCCTTCTCTTCTCCAGGGGAACATTCCCAGCTCTCCCAGCCTGGCTCCAGAGCAGAGGGGCTCCAGCCCTGGGAGCAGCTCCGGGGCCTCCTCTGGACTCTCTCCAGCAGCTCCACATCCTCCTGCTGTTGTTCCCAGGGCTGAAGGCAGCTCTGCAGGGGGGTCTCCCCACTGTGGGATCAGCCCGGGGCACGGGCAGTTCTGGGATGGGGCATCTCCAGCATCTCACCCGCCAACAACCCCGAGTCCTTCTCCTCAGGACTTCTCTCAATAAATCCATGTTTTTGTGACTCTGTACAACTCGACCCTTTTGTGCCACATCCGCTCCCTGTGGTGCTGAGCTTCCCAGCACAGGTTTCCCTGGTTTTACCCACAGAACAGAACCAAAAATCAAACTGCACCAAGGTTTTAGAGAGGAAAAAAAGAGCTTGTTTAGAGCTCTTACCTCGAGACGATTGGGAATTCAGAATTTTGGAAAAGAGAGGAGATAGTGTAAAATAAACCAAAGGCTGCAGGATTTGTTTGGGGGGGGGGATGTGTCGAGAGAGACAGTTTTCCACAGTTTTTTTCTTTTCCAGGGAGGCAGCTTTATCTTGGACAGTGATTGGCCACCGTGTGCCTGCTCTGCTGAGGGAGTAGGTTTTGAAAAGAGCAACTAAACAAACGCCGGGCTGGGGGAAATGCTGCAAATCCCAGCTGTGTTCCCTCAAAAGGAGGAGAGACGCTCCTTGATGAGCCCGCCTTTTGTCCTAAACTTTCCTCTGTTCCCAGTTGAATACGGGGAGGATCCTCCCGGTCCTAACGACCAAGTCTTTCTGGGAATGTAAAATTACCGGCTCTCATTAATGCCGGGCTCCATCGCTCATCAAAGCCCTCCTTGTGCCTCACGCTGGCTCCTTTTCTCTCCCCCTCTTCATCTTCCTCTCATTATAACCAAGTGTCTGCCCTTTGGACCCATCCAGCTTCCAAGGAGTTGGCACCTGCCGAGATCTCATTTGGGAAGGACTCGTTAACTCTTGAAGAGTCAGAAAGCTGAAATGTGGGAGAAACAACCCGGTTTGCACCAGGAGGGTGCTGTAAATACCCCGAGGGGGCAAAGAGCAGGAAAAGGGAATTCTTTGTGTCCCCGGGCTGGGCTTTATCCTGATAAAATCTCAGTCAACAGGTCCTGGCAAATGCACTTGATGGTTTATTCCTTACAGGGATTTTCTGTGGCTTTGGGGAGATTTCTCCCGAGGGGATGCACTTTTCCGCTTGTACCTGGAAAGCTCAGGAATAAAGATTTCCAAATAAAACCGTGAAATTAGACCCGGCTTGGGGGGACAAAGGCTTTTGACAGGAACTGTGCAAACCGGTTCTCCAGGTGCTGCTGATGGTTCTGTAGCCCCCTTTTATCTCGAGGACCAAAAAGCCCTTTGCAAACTGGGGGAGGATTACACTGATCGGGTGTTTTTAGCCAAATAAATGCTGTTTATGAAAAGGAATTTTCAAAAGGGCTTTCAGAGCTACCTGTCACCGCCTCGGCATCTTTATTCAGTGACTTGAAGCTCTTCTCTGCCTCGGTGGGGGACGCAGAGATTTACTGATGTGCTTTTCAGTTGAAATCCAAGTTCCCATAAGGCAGATTAGCAGCCAGAAAATGAGTCTCTTTGGAAGGAAAAAAAAAAAAAAACAACCCAGAGTTTGAAAGTTGTTTTAAAGCCTATTCTGTAATAAATGAGCCGGTTGAGGAGATGTATCAGGTGGCACCAAAAAAAAAATTAAAAAATCATTGGAAATGGCTGAATCTGTGTTGTTCTGAGCACCCCACCTATCCTGCCAAGCACTTGAGTTCTCATGCTCATCCTTTCCACTCTGAATCCATCTGGTCCTGCCTCAAATTCTGTTTCTTTAGTGAAATCCAGAGGGATCACAGGTGTTTTGTCATTCTGCAGTGACAGGCGGGCTCGTGTTCTGATGAACATCTCGACTCCTGGCTATTGATAAGGTTTTAATGACTTCATTAAAAAGCCCATTATTTCTCATGCCAAGCCCCTGTCAATAGTTGGATAGTGAGAGTTAGAGCTGATATGTGTCCCAATAGTTGTCACAGAAGGTTTGGCTTGGAGAGATGTAGGAAAGTTCTGCGGGATGGAGGCTATTTAGGGTGTCCATTAATCATCTCTAAACACAAGAAGACGAGGATTTGAGAGGCCACTGGAGTTGCTCAGTCATTGAAGCACCCAAGTACAGGAACACTTTTATCAACACTTGGTTTTGGTTTGTCCTCCCACTGAAAAAAACAACCCAGGACTTCACTGCTTTGGCATTTATAGATGTTACTTTGATATCCCATCTGGATTTTACCGTGGTCACATCATTTTAATGTTTTGATACAATCTTAAAATAATTTCTTCTCCTCTCTCGTGGTTACTCCCTGGATCTTTTAATTCCATTAATCATTTGTTTCTTGTGAGATGTGCTGATGTTTCTCCTGGCGTCTCCACAGCCTTTCTGTCTCTGTTTCTTCTCATGTCGAGTTCTCATTCCAGATGGTGTCTCACTAGTTCCTGAAATATTCATAGAATTCCTCTCCTGGCCTTACTGGAAATAGTCTTGGATTGTGTTTGCCTTTCTGACTCATGGTCTGGGTGGCCCCAGGACCTTCTGTGATTGATGGGCACACCTGAATTTGTCTTCTAAAATTGCAACTCCTGGCAAATATTATTAGTACCTAAATGCACTGGAATGTGCAGGATCCAATGATATTCCCTTCCTCCCGTGGTCCAGGTGCAGAGTATCCCATTGGTAACAATTCCCATCTCTGGTTTCATCAGCACATTTAACTTCTGTGCAGTTCTGATCAAAGAACAAGTAGAAATATCCCCTTAACTCATCCCTGTGGATTTTGATTGGTAACCTTCCTGCAGTCCAGGAGTTTTTCTTTCAGAAGTCATCCCTTTGTTATCCCTTTGATCCATTAACCTGCACAGCCATGTTACCAATTCCCACCTTCTCCACCCTGGTGTTTCCTTCAGCACTGTGTATTTTTATTATCACATACACACACTTTTATTATAAGTATTCATTAAATGTATAATTTAAGAAATTTGGTTCAGGTTGCCCAAAGAAGCTGTGGCTGCTGCATCCCTGGAAGGGTCCAAGGCCAGGTTGGAGCAACCTGGGATAGTGAGAGGTGTCCCTGCCTGTGGCGGGGGGTGGAATGAGATGATCTTTAAGGTCCCTTCAACCCAAACCCCCCTGTGATTCTGATGGATCATATCCTTGGAAGTCTTTAAGGCAAGTTCACCACTAAAATTCTGAGTATTGAGCTGATTTTTCCCTCTCCTGGGCGACCAACACCTTGTGAGCTCTGAGCGAGTCCTTATTGCCACCCGCCTTAAATCCCTCTTCATTCCATGGGTTTTCCTTTCCCTCTCTCCCCGTGCAGAGCAGGGGATGGGAGCACGAGACACCAACCTGCCGAGCACCAGGGCCCTGCCACCGGATTTTTGGGCTCCGTTTCCCCTTCCCGGGCGGAGCCAAATCCCGTTTTCCGGGGGGACAAGCTGCTTCCCGAGCCCTCAGCTTGATTCCTGCTGGCAGCAGCAGGCTCTGGGTGACAGGTTCTGTCTGAGAAGGGCTTTGCTAATGGCTCTGTATCAGTGACAGATGGTCACACTGAATGTTTAAAACGTTCAGGACCCCGGGATGATCCTGGGAACAACCAACTCTTGCCAACGTTCCCGGTGTCTTATTCATTTAAAATATTTTCTCCAATTACTGGCTGGGTTTTTTTTTTTATTTAAACGTATTTTGCTGGGTTTCTACTTTTCTAAAACATTCTCTTCCCCCCCCCCCCGTTAAAGGAAGCCTCAAGATGTTGGTGCAGACTGGCAGGAGTCGGTGCCAACTGCTGGTGCAGACTCGTTAACAAATTTATTTTTGCACATATGGCCCAGAGCAGAAATATTAGGGGTCTGTGGTCTTTTGGGAGGGCTGGCAGATACTGTCTGGGAAGGAAAAAAAAAAAAAGCAGCACTTGGGGGCAGGCAGAAATTTCATTTTTATTTTTTCCTGCTGGAAGGACTCCTGGATTTTTTATGTTTGTGGTTTTTTTGGGGTTTTTTTGCTTTTCGAGGGGATGGTTTTCAATCATTTCACAGCCCCTGTGCTGAAAAAAAAAAAAAAAAGAGGTGGTGGGGAAGTAGCCAATTTATTGATGGACTCCCTTTTATTGCTGCAAACGAGGGAAGTTGGTTTATGGGCTCCATCTGAATTTCATGGAGCACAGAGCGTGGTTTAGGGTGGGTTTCTGACCTGCAGGGTTTCAGCCTGGTCCTGTATCTGTCCATCATTATTCACAACACTTGTAAAAGCAAATTGTAAGGAAAACACACTCTTATGTGGTTAATTCTAATTTTTTCCCTGTTTTTGGAGCATTGGACATCTTTTTTTCTAGGTGGCTTTTCAATTCTGTGAACTCTGAAAGCAAAAGAGCACCTTTTGCTTCCTCCAGATCCCTTCAGCCCCCTCATGTTCCAAAAAATAATGGGATTTATTATGATTATTATTTCCAAGGGCAGGTTGGACAGGGCTTGGAGCAACCTGGGGTAGTGGAAGGTGTGGAAGGGCATGGAATGGGATGGTCTTGAAGATCCCTTCCAATCAAACCATTTTAATGATTCCATGATTGTCTTTCTGTGTCCTGCTTTCCACCAAACATGGTGGGATTTTTAGGATGCTTCCAACCCAGGGTGTTCTGCTTCCTCCAGATCCCTTCAGCCCCCTCATGTTCTGAGAAAAAATGGGATTTATTATGATTATTATTATTATTTCCAAGGGCAGGTTGGACAGGGCTTGGAGCAACCTGGGATAGTGGAAGGTGTGGAAGGGGTGGAATGGGATGGTCTTGGGGTGGAATGAAATGATCTTGAAAGTCCCTTCCAACCAAACCATTTTCATGATTCCACGATTGTCTCTGTGTGTCCTGCTTTCCACCAAACATGGTGGGATTTTTGGGATGCTTCCAACCCAGGATATTCCATGATTCTGTGGCACATTTCTATCCATGTACAGCTGGATTCTTGTACCAGGATGGGCAAATCTTTGCTGGGATCTCAGATTTTTTCTTTCTTTGTGGTGAGGACTGGAGTAACCTTCCTCAAGGGTTTGTGTATTCAGCTCGTGTTTGTGGTGCCTTAAAATGACTTTCCTGCTGTTTTTTTAAGTTCTGATGGATGTGGGGGGATAATTGTCCCCCATCTGCATATGGAAAAAGGAGAAGGAAATGATGACACTCTTGGCCTTATTTAAGGGAGTGAAGGTTATTCTGGAGATCTGGAGGGAGGGGATTGACGCAGCCAGGATGCATTTAAATCAAATCAGCAAATTAATCAACACCTTGTTATGGTTGTGTGGTGTGCTGGATTTAATTAGGGGATAAAAGGAATGATGTGTGCAGAGATATATATATATATATAAATATGTGTGTACATATATATATTTGGATTTGGAGGCATAGTTCAATATGACTGGACTATGGGATTGCCTGGGATACATGAGAGGAACAGGCCATAGCATGGGTAAGTTTTCCATCATCTCCACCCTCTGGCAGTGGATTCTCTGGGAATTTTGGGGGATTTTACTGTTTTGAAAAGCCCTCTGGCTGTAGATGTGATGACAGACCTGTCATTTCAGCTGGTCTTTGGTGAGAGGTTGTATGAGGCACCTTTTCCTTCCGTTTAGCTGATTTATTCCAAGATTTGTGCGGTGGGTTTAACCTATTTATAGATCCGATAATTTTAAATTAAAATTAAATTCGTGTAAAGAATTACACGAGCTTCTTAATATTCCCTGCTTATGGTAGGGCTTATATTTAAGCAGTTGGGCTCAGGGATTTTAAAAGTCTTTGTCAGCCTCAGTTTTCCTCCAATTCCTGTGGTTCCAGTTCTCTGTCTCTCCCATCGTTTCATTGATGAAATCCTCAGTGCTGCTGTTCCTCGTCCTTGCCTCGGAATTTCCAATCCTTGCATTTCTTTTCCTCGTTGGAAATGATATTGGAGCAGGGGGAAGTGATCTTTGGTGCTCCTCTCGACTGTTTTTTGACTCTGAAGCTGCATTTTGGAAATCAAGGACTTTGGCTCCTGAGCAAGTGCCTGTCTGGAATTGGATGTTTAACCTGGCAACAATTGCATCACCTGAGGGAAATCTGGGATTAAACACACTAAAATAAGTCCCCAGCTGGGAGGTGGAGAATCTTTGGGTGTTTTCCTGGTGTTCAGGAGCACGGATATCCCATAGTCTGCTCTGCACAAGCTCCTTTGCTGGAAGGCTGAGTAACTCCCAGGACTGGTTTTGTTCATCCCTCCGAGTCTGATGGATGTGCTGGGATTATCCAGGATGATTTTCACCTTCAGGGAAGGCAGTGATGTGTTAAAAATAGTCAGTTTGAATCACCCCTGTGCAGATGTTGAAAGGGATGTTGGTTTGATGCTTCCCAGGAAGGATCTGTCCTTGTGGCACCAACAGGAAGAGCCAAACCAGAGCTGGGGAAACTCAGCAGGAACCATCGGAGTGGCAGCTCCAGGAACAATCCTAAACCTTGGGAAAACATTGGTGGGGCACAGAACAGGCTCCCCAAGGCTGCCAGAGTTCCAAGAGTGTTTGGACAACGCTCTCAGGGACAGTGTGGGATTGTTGGGGTGTCCTGGGCAGGGCCAGGAGTTGGACTTGGATGGTCCCTGGGGGTCACTTCCACCTCAGGATATTCTGTGATTCTCTGTTGGAGGAGGCTTGAAAACTCTCTGAGCACTTCTGGAAAACCCAGAAGTTTGAAAACCCGGGGGTTTGACTTCTCAAGTCCTTGTGGTGCTCATTCCTTTCCCAGTGTAGCTGCTCCAGATCATTTGATCTCCTATTTTGGACGATCAGTCATGGGATTGACTTCCAGCAAAGACAGCTCTTCTTCAGCACATAGCTCTTTATTTTCTAACATAACTGGAGGGATAAATTACTTTTGAAAGTTGGGGGTTTTTTCCCCCTTTCTATTGAAGTGGATGAAATAAAGCCAAGGAGAAGGAATGGATCCATCCCTCTGGTTTCCCTGGCAGGACATCCATGTTGTCCAACACTGCCCTGCTCAGCCTGTGGCCAGTAACACCAGTCCAAAGCTGATGTCAGGTGCTTCAAATATGTGGCAAACACGTGTGAAGTGGCTTTAGACAGAAAATATTCCAAGTGGGAATGTCCCATTCAGGTGAACCAAGAGCTTTTTAAGCATCTGCTTTTCTCTGTGTGCAACGTGGAGCTGCTGCTGCTGCTCCTTCCACACCAGGACTGGCTTTTCCTGCAGGATTTGTCTGTGCCAAACTTACCCGGTTTTAAAACCAGGAGCACTTTCCAGCTGTTCCTTGAGCTTTTTTTGTGGTGGCAGTGGATTTTTGGGAGTGGTTCCTCCTGTCTGAGGAGCCCAATTGTCCTTCCCTGGCTGTGTCCTTTGGAGTCTCTTTTGGAGCAAAATGAGCACAAGTTGTGTCACATATTGTTCTCCAGTGATGTTGGTATTTAATTGGCAGTTTGTCACTTCATGTCTTTCACTGTCCTCCAGGACTCTCCTTCCTCATTAGCTGGGTTTCAGGAGATATTTTAATGCCTTGTAGTGATGGCCAGAAGGTGGAAAAAAGGACTGTTCCATGGTGGAAGATTTACAGTTCCCTACAGAAGGTGTCAGGCACCTTGAAGGGGTGGTAAAACAGCTGTCAGCTGAAAAGTGGTATGGTCACCAACAGGAGAGAACTGGCCAAAAAGAAATTTAAACTGGGATTTGGAAGAAGGTTTTTAACCAGCAGAGAAGGGAGGTCAGACCAGTGAAGGCAAGAAAACTGGGGTAGAGCTTCACACAGGGAGGTGCAGGAGGTTGTGGAGAGGAGCTGGAGGGTGAATTAATGACCCTGGAAAACCCTTCCAGCTTTTTGTCCTTATTTGACATCCTTTGTGTTGAAATGGGGGGGGGGGGTTTCAAAGCAATTACAGGGAAAACTCGGGGGGAATCATCCAGAGCTTCCTGTCGCTGGAAATGAAAGAAATGGGTTTATTTTAGAAAACACTCTGTTTCTTACACAAAACAAACATTTTCCTTTGAATCACAGGAGGGTTTGGGTTGGAAGGGACCTGAAAGATCATCCAGTTCCATGGGCAGGGACACCTTCCACTATCCCAGGTCGCTCCAAGCCTCGTCCAGCTTGGCCTGGATACTTTTTGTTGGTACTGGAGCATTCTGGAAGTCTTAAGGAATGATGAAATCCTTAAAGACTTTGTGCTTTCTACCTTCTCCCGGGCTGGTGGCAAATACCAGGTGCCGTTGGAATTAAGCTGGAAAAGGAAAATGGATCATATCAAATAAAACTCCTCCCCAGCTGAAGGCAGGCTTTGAAAGAGTCCACAATTCCTGAAGCTGTGACTGAGCTGTGTCAAGAGCTCCAGTGAAGTCTGGAAGGGAAGAAAATCATCCAAAAGAACCAGAATTCCATAAATAATGAAAGAGCTGGAACTGCCTGGCTTTTGTAATGGAGATGAAGGCAAGGTGTGATGACAAGAACACATTTACACAGCAGAATTCTTTATAATTAGGGGGATCTTGTCCTCCAAAGAAACAAAACCATCATGAATATTCAGGGCCTCGATTAAAATATTGATGGCAGGCTGGAGACTTTGCTCTCCAAACAGCCACAAACAGTTTAGTTTCAGTGCAGTGAGGTCCAAAAAAAAAAAAAAGGAGCTGCCTTTTTGAGTTTGGGTTCTCCTTGAAGGATTTGTTTTGCTCCGCTTTTCTTTTTTGGGATGGTTTTATTTTGGAAAAGAATTTTGGGATACCCCTTATGTGTCCCCAGTATCTTCAGCTGTCCTTGTTTCACCTCTCCTGCGGTGCCATTTCTTGGTGTCCTCCAGGAAATTAAATCCAACCCTCCTGCTGGCTTTAAATTAAGGAAGCTGAAGGTTTCATCAATGATTAAATGTATCCAATTTTGCAAGCAATGAGTAAATATTTCCAACCTGTAAATGGTTTTAAAGAGGGGGCTGAAAATCTCGAGGTGGTAAAAAGTGGATGCTTTGGAAGCATTCAAGTGATTTTGCTGATAAAAAACCCTGATTTTGTTAAGAAAACGACTGATTTTGCTGATGAAAAGCAATTCCTTAAGAATAACCAGTCAGAGGAGATGCAGAATATTTGGATTTATCAGCAGGGAGGAGGAGCTGGGCTTCATTTGTATGAATTATAAATATAGGAACAAAAATGATTGTCCCTTTTTCCACTTTTCTCCATTGCATTTCTCCATTTCTGTCCCTTCCACAGACACTGGGAAAAAAGCTGCTGAAATCAAAAGCTTATTTGAATTTGGGCGAGTTTGCCAGGCAGAAGGGGAGGAAGGATCCCTTGGATAACACAAGGAGAACAATTTTTCTCACCTGGTCCCTAAAAGAGGGAACTGAACTCCCACAGGAGGGAATTTAACTCCCCAAAGAAGGAGTTGAATCCCAAAACATTAATTTTCTGTACAGACCCTGTTTAATATACAAGTTTTAGGCTCCTGTCTGAAAAGGGATGTTCTTATTTTTGCTAAAATCCCTTTTCCAATGGTTTTCCTGGAAAATAGAGACATGACTTTAGGGATGCAAGGGGATGGTGGTGTCTGGTCTACCCGAGAGCAGCTGAAAATAAGGTTATTTTTAGCCAACCAAACCATTTTGTCACAACTGAACGTCCTCAAAGTCTTGGGATTTAACTTTCTACCTGTTGGGGGAAAAAAAAAAAGGAGGAGTCTCACGAAATGAACTTTTTTTTGGTTGTCTTTGCAAGCAGTTTATCAAACATACACTGGAACTGGATGATCTTAAAGGTTCCAACCCAAACCATCCCGTGATTCCACATGAGAATATTTTGAATTATTTTCATATTGAGCTGTTTGAAAGCTTTTGGTGGTAAAATTGAGAGGGTTTTTTTTTTTTGCTTACAAAGAGTTAAATGCAAAAAAGAAGGATGTTAAGTGGTAAAAAAGAGATGTAAAAATAGTAAAGGTTTGCTCAGAGCTCTGGTTTAAGGTGTGTTAAGCGTGTCAAAAGCAGCACCTGAGCCAGTTTTGCTCCTGGAACCCGCTATTTTAGGAATAATGGAATTTTTTTGCCACATTTTTCTTCTTTTCAGGTGCTTTTCTTGGTTTTCTGCAGACTTGGAGTTAAATGGGAACTCGTAGCAGCTCACCTGATGCCTTGGAAGGTTGGCATTCATTCACGGGGGAACAGAGGGGATATTTTCCCTCCCCTTTATCCATGATTATTCCATGGAAGACACGTCACATTCGTTCTGGGGAATGGGAACACTGCTGGCAGAGTTTAGACCATTAATGCCCCTCACAGCTCTCTGCCCCCACAGGGGGGTGGGTTGGCATAAACCTATTTTATATTAGACAAAGGTCATCCTCCAGCACCATGTTGTTCCCAGATTTATTTTGATTCCTCCTAATATTCCATCTGGGGGGGGGGGGTTGTGTTGCTTTGGGGTTTTTTTTGCAAATGTGTTGGGGAAAAAATCTTCACTCCGGCAGCTGATTGGGGGTGAGAGGCACAAAATCCTTGGATTTGTCACTGCTGAGGAAAAAAAACTGGGGCAGCATCAGCCCTACAACAAAAAAATTCCATGGTTAAGAAGGATGGGAGCCTCACCATCCAAAGGATATGGAGGGAGTCCAGAGGAGGCCCCGGAGCTGCTCCCAGGGCTGGATCCCTCTGCTCTGGAGCCAGGCTGGGAGAGCTGGGAATGTTCACCTGGAGAAGGGAAGGCTCCAGGGAGAGCTGAGACCCCCTTGCAGGGCCTGAAGGGGCTCCAGGAGAGCTGGAGAGGGACTGGGGACAAGGCATGGAGGGACAGGACACAGGGAATGTGCTCTGAGGTGGAGGAATGGCTTTGGTTTGTGCCATTCCCTCTCCCTTCTTTTAAAGTTATCTGCTCGATGCCAAATTGAATTATTATTTAATTAAATTTAATTATTATTTTACCGTTGCTCTGTACCGGTGCGTGCCCCTGCTTCTTGTAACTGAACCAAAAGAACCCACATATTCCCTTTAATTTTGAAGTAGAATGTCAGATATTCCAAGATGTGGGTGAAACTCTGCCAACTGAGTGGCTCCTGTTGATGGAAGCTGCTGAATCAGCAGAAATCACAAATTAATCCTTTTTCTGATGAGGCCAAAACGTTCGAGTCTTGTCTCGTTCAGCCCACAACTGTTGAAGCTTTTAAGTAGAATTTAAGAAAATTTCTAGTATTTGAATGGGGTTTTTTCAACTTTTTGAGCTTTTTGTGGAATTGTAGAATGGTTTGGGGTGGAAGGGAACTAAAAGAATATCCAGTTCCAACCCCCTGCCACGGGCAGGGACACCTTCCACTGTCCCAGGTTGCTCTAACCTGACCTTGGACAGTTCCAGGGATCCAGGGGCAGCCACAGCTTCTCTGGGAAACCAGTCCCGTTTTCCTCTCCTTGATACCTGCACAGCAGGAGCAACTGTTAAAAATAAAAAACAATTAAATCAATTTAGACTTTTGTGTAAAACAGAGCTCGTGGGAGCTCTTGGTTGGTTTTTAGGGGAAATGTTAAATTTCCTGTGGATAGAAATGGACACAAACACATGGAAAAGACTGGTCAGTCTTCCCTGGAGTTTCTGATATTAAATCCAGCCTGATTTTGACACGCTGGCTCCCATGAAACGGTGTTTTATTAAAGCCACCGGGTTATTCCTGGGCTTCCAATGGCTCTGATGAACACTGTATTAGGGTCATATCCTCCAATAACCCCATTTCCAAATCCCTGGCTGCCTTTGAAAGAGTTGTGATTAAAGTTCTGGCTGTTTTCCTGCAATTTCTGGTGTCCCTGAGGGGGGGAGTTCCCTCCCCTTTATTGACATGTACAACCCCAAGGGAGTTTCGTGGCAATATCAGTGACAATCTCGGAGGGGCGGGAAACAGTTTTGCATGAAAATGCCAGAAATAAAAGCTGTCCCCAAATTAACACGGGGGGCTCTGGGATTTGGGGGTTGTTTCCTCAAGTCTTAATTGAGCTTTGATTGAATTCCAGGCAAAACAAAGCAGAGGAGGAGGAGGAGGAGGAGGTGGGGAAAGATTATGAATGAACAGGTGGAGAGATGCTGCCTGACAGGTCACACTGGGATCTGCTCATTCCTGCCGGTGCAGGGGGGCTTGGTTGGTGCATTCCCAGCACTGCCATGGACAATCCATTCCACTTCCCTCAGGGAAAACCCTGGGATCATTGTGCATGTTACTGGAAAATGAAATGATTCACAGAGGAGGAGTGAGGGCGTTGCTTTGTCGCTCACGGGGTCGAATTCCCAATTCTGCCAGGTTTGTAACATTTTCAAGGCTCCTCAAAAGATTGGGGGATTTATCTTCTTTAGGACTGACTCCTTCATTAATACACGGAAAACAAGCCCCTGACAGTTTCTTGGTGGTTTTTGGAGTCCCAGCTTTGAAATCCTCTGTTTCCATCCCATGTTTTAGTGGTAAAAACGTTGTATTTCTCTAGATGTTGGTGGGACTTGTTGATCTCAGAGGTCTTTTACCACCTCAATGAGTCTGTGTCTGCTTCACACAGAATCCATACAATGTTTTACATTTTTTAATCTCGTTCTTTCTCCTCCCAGGCCCATAAGAGGGGCTTTGGCAAAGCTGTCCCACCTCAGGAGCTTTGTCCTTCCTCACACCACGAGCCTTTGGCCTCCCCAGGGTGTGCCTTGCTGGAACTCCCTGTGGCCTTTGGAATGCTGGAGAGGGAATTTGGACAAGGGGCTGGAGGGAGAGGACAAGAGGGAGTGGCTTTAAACTGATGGAAGGCAGGTTTAGATGGGATATTGGGAAGAAATTCTTCCCTGTGAGGGTGGGGAGGTCCTCAGAGCCTGAGGTGGGAGACCCTGAGAGCCCCTTCCAGGGCCTAAAGCACCTCCAGGAGCCCTTGGGACAAGGCATGGAAGGACAGGACACAGGGAAGGGCTTCCCACTGCCAGAGGGCAGGGTTAGATGGGATATTGGGAAGCAATTGCTGTCTGGGAGGGTGGGGAGGGGCTGGAATGGATTTCCCAGAGAAGCTGTGGCTGCCCCTAGATCCCTGTGAAAGTGTCCAAGGCCAGGTTGGAGCAACCTGGGCTAGTGGAAGGTGTCCCTGCCCATGGCAGGGGGATGGAACAGAATGATCTTTCATGTCCCTTTAACCTAAACCATCCTCTGATTCCATGATTCTACCAATTCCTTTGTCCAAAATGGCCTTTAAACTTTTAAGTACTAAAAAAGAAAATGAAACACAGGAGGTTTTAGAGTTAAACAGCTCATAGGAATATAAAACAACAAATGACACCATGTCAAGAAATATCTTACTTTATTTCCCTTGCTTTTTGTTTGCTCACTATGTTGTTTTTTTTGTTGTTTTTTTTTTCCTTCTGACATTAAAACCCAATAGAAAACATGTCAGGGATATAAAAAATTCAGGTAGGAACCATTTGCTGCTACAGGAGATAAGATAAAGAGAGAAGAAAACAGTTGAACAGTTGAGAAGTGAATCCAGCCTGTGAGTAATCACAGTTCATTAGCTCCAGCTTGTTTCCTGGCTCTGGATAAGGACTCATGCTTTGGAAGAGCTTCTATCTGTACGTGGTGGTTTTTAGGGAAACCACAAAATATGCAAGTTGACAAATCCATTAATCAAAGTTCCTGCTGCCCGGGCAGGGGAAAAAAAAGAAAACAACAGGAAAAAAAAGGAGAAACATGCATTTTAAACAACTTTCTGTAGCTGCAAGGAGGCTTTTTTTTTTTTTTTGCATGTGTGGCTGCCACAGTGATCAGATGATAAAGGAGGGTCGGGTCGAACCCCAACCCCTCGCGGGGGCTGCGAGAGCCGAGGCTCGCGACGGGTTTTTTCGAGGCAGATGGAGTGTGAGCAACTAATAAATCAGGTTTCGAAACATTAAAGGGCAACTTATTTAAATGCAGATGGTGTTGGATCTCAGATGAGGCAGGAGAGGAGAGAAGGGAAGGATTGGGCACAACAGTCAGCGCGGGGCTCCGCGGCCGCATCCGAAATCAGCCCCGGGATGTGGCACGGGAAGGGGAGAGACAGTTGGAAAAGCTCTTTGGGCAGTGAGTGGTTGCTCCAGTCTTGGCCTTGGACACTTCCAGGGATCCAGAGGCAGCCACAGCTTCTCTGGGAAATCCATTCCAGGACCTCCCCACCTCCCAGACAGCAATTCCTTCCCAATATCCCATCTAACCTTGCCCTCTGGCAGTGGGAAGCCATTCCCTGTGTCCTGTCCCTCCATGTCTTGTCCCCAGTCCCTCTCCAGCTCTCCTGGAGCCCCTTTAGGCCCTGCAAGGGGCTCTCAGCTCTCCCTGGAGCCTTCTCTTCTCCAGGGGAACATTCCCAGCTCTCCCAGCCTGGCTCCAGAGCAGAGGGGCTCCAGCCCTGGGAGCATCTTATCCCAATCCCTTTCCACTCCTCCTTTCCCAGTTTTATACCTGTAAGAGATTTGTAAAGGTCCAGCCATCACACTTGACTTGGCTTGATTTCATCCCTGCAAGTGTCCAAGGCCAGGTTGGACGGGGCTTGGAGCAACTTGGGATAGGGGAAGATGTCCCTGCCCGTGGCAGGGGGGTGGAATGAGGTGTATCTTTAAGGTCCCTTCCAACCCAAACCATCCTGTGATCCTGTGACCTCAGCTTGGATTTTTAGGTCATTGTGGTGACTGGCACAATCCCAAAGTCAAAGCCAACAGGGGTTGGATTTATTTTGGAGGCTTTGGACTTCCCTGCCCTCTCCCAACCCCTCACCACAACAACCCCACTGCTCCATCAGGCAAACTGGGAACCAGCCAGGAGCTCTGCCTTCATTTCTACACAACATTTGTGGTTTTCCAGTGAAGGCTGGAACCTTCTCTGCACCCCACGTTGGGATCCATCACCCCAAACACTGCTTTTGGGAGAGTGGCTGAGCCTTTATGACTTAAAGAGACACTTTTGAAATGAAATGTGCTGAACTTTATAACCTGCAGGATGAAATCCCTTGGTTTTTCCCCCCCCACTTCACATCCTTTTTGTCTTAATTCCCACCCTACTTCTCTGGTAAAGAAGAAAAGTCTTTCCAAACTGACCGAAGCGATCCAAGCCCAGAATCCCTGTGGATTTGGGGTGTTGCTGTCCTTGCCTGTGGCAGTGTTGGTGTCTCCCTTGCTGAGTTCAGTGCTGGTGACAGGTGATGGACACCCTGGGAGCTGGGAACAGACTGATGCCCTTGGAGACAGTTAATCATCTCCCAGCTCCTTTCCTGCCTGTGCGGAGCCCTCGCCCCGGGTCTGACAGCCGGTGTTTTACAAGTGTTTAACCACCTAATTCCCATCGATCTGGGGGCTTTTGCAGTTCCATCATCTCCCTGATCTCTACTGATTTTGGGAAAAGGCGGGTGCCTGTGTGTTTTCAACCATCACTCCCTTACTCCTGCTGGTCTGATCTTATAAATTCCCAGTTGTGATGAATAAAAAGAGACCAGGGGATGATTAAGAGAAGCAAACAAGAAACACAGTCTTTCCTCTGTCAGAAACCTTTGCTGAACTGCTTCTTCCCCTCCAGCAAGGAAGTAATCAAGTGTTGGCTGGAGCTTATTCTTGTCTGTCTTGATAATAGGTGGGTTTCTTCATCTGGTGCATCTCAGCTCCCTCATTCCCGTTGGAGAGGGAACAGGAGCCGTGTCAGAGGGCAGGTCAGTCACTGCCAGTTTGTGGGTGAAGAGCACAAGGAACATCCTTATTATGTGGGAATAGGCAGAAGAATGTGCCTCAGATAATCCACTAGATGCCTCTAGAAGAGGAGCAGATCCTTCTCTGTGCCTTCCTTCTTCCCTGCTGAGTTCTGGCGGTGTAGGGCAGGAAGTGCCAGGACACCCGGGGGGGGAGCCGTTAATTCAAGCATGGATTGCACACCCCGTGAGCTCTGCTAAAGCAGCTACCCCAGGGCAGTTGGGAAAACGATGTCCCACCCCTGGATGTGTCCAAGGCCAGGTTGGATGGAGCTCTGAGCACCCTGGGCTAGTGGAAGGTGTCCCTGCCCATGGCAGGGGGTGGCACTGGGTGGGCTCTAAGGTCCCTTCCAACCCAGGCTGTTCTGGGATTCTGTAAATGCAGTGAAGTTTGAGGGTTCAGGACATGCAACAAAGGAATTTTAGAGGTGATAAATTGTGTTTGGTTTCTGAGGAAAAGAGTTTAGAAGTGTGTCCTGATGTGTTGAATCCCTGCTGGGGGTCAGTGCAGGGAAAACAGGACTCGGTGTTTGTGTCGGGGGTGGTTTATGGAGCCAGGCTGGGAGAGCTGGGAATGTTCCCCTGGAGAAGAGAAGGCTCCAGGGAGAGCTGAGAGCCCCTTGCAGGGCCTAAAGGGGCTCCAGGAGAGCTGGAGAGGGACTGGGGACAAGGGATGGAGGGACAGGACACAGGGAATGGTTTCCCACTGCCAGAGGGCAGGGTCAGATGGGATATTGGGAAGGAATTGCTGTCTGGGAGGGTGGGGAGGGGCTGGAATGGGTTTTCCAGAGAAGCTGTGGCTGTCCCTGGATCCCTGGAAGTGTCCAAGGCCAGGTTGGAGCAACCTGGGCTAGTGGAAGGTGTCCCTGCCCATGGTAGGAGGTGGAATTAGATGATTTTTCACGTCCCTTCCAACCCAAACCATTCCGGGCTTCTTTGCAAACGTAGCATGTCCACATTGAAATTTTAACATTCCCAGCAAGATGGAAAACTCAGAGCGCTCCCAATGTTTGCTCAAACTTTAAATGCCTGCAGAAAATTCCAGCTTTGTTGCTCATCTAATTCCCTCCCATTTTGCAGCCTGACATTTCAGGCTCCATTTCGGAGACGTTGAGCTGTGTCACTAATGGCCCTGTCTCAGACACCCACGTGCAGTGGCATTCAGGTGGGCACAGCCCATTGCTGGCACAGCATGAGGGCATCATTAGCTCTGTGATAAATATCCCTTTGTTGCCAAGTTATCCTTATTTTTCTTTCTTTTTTATTTTTTTTTCCTTTTTGTCCCCCCCCCCCCTCCATGATTTATTACTGAGCAGATTTAAATCAGCCAACTCTGCTCCTGAGAAGGAAACTGCTACAACAAAAAACACTTGCTGAGAGAGCTGTGAAAGTTTGGGTTATTTTTCTGGTGCTAATAAATGTGGAATTAGACTTTCTTGACTTATATAATTAAAAAAAACCCAACAAACCAACAGCCAAATCCTTCAACCCAGTGAAGGATTTCTTGCATTGTGACATCACCAGAGCGACGGTCCAGATGGTGCCTGGAGTGTGGAATGTGCTGGGAAGTTGTGGATCAGTGAGCAGGGATGGCTGGTCCTGTAGTCAGAGCTGTCATGGCAATAATATTGGGCACTTCCACACACTTGGAAATCCTCAGGGCTCTCTGGGAATGAGGATTTACAGCTCCTTCTCTCTGATGGGGTGGAGAGTTTTCTTCTCTCCGAGTCTGCTCGTGTGGATTTGCAAGTTCAGCTCTTCTTGGAGAGGTTCTGCAGACTGCAGCTCTGGGAATCATAAGGAGGAAAAAAAAAGGCATTATCTTCACTTTTTGTGGAATTAAGGGAAGGTTTGGGTTGGAAGGGATGTGAAAAATCATCTTGTTCCAACCCCAACACCTTCCACTATCCCAGGTTGCTCCAGCCTGGCCTTGGACAATTCCAGGGATCCAGGGGCAGCCACAATTTCTCTGGGAAATCCATTTCAGCCCCTCTCTACCCTTCCAGCCGGCAATTCCTTCCCAATATCCCATCTGACCCTGCCCTCTGGCACTGGGAAACCATTCCCTATGTCCTGTCCCTCCATGCCTTGTCCCCAGTCCCTCTCCAGCTCTCCTGGAGCCCCTTTAGGCCCTGCAAGGGGCTCTCAGCTCTCCCTGGAGCCTTCTCTTCTCCAGGTGAACATTCCCAGCTCTCCCAGCCTGGCTCCAGAGCAGAGGGAATCCAGCCCTTGGAGCATCTCCATGTTTTTTTCTGGTCTCACTCCAGCAGGTTCATGTCCTTCCTTCATCTGCAACCTGGGCTAGTGGAAGGTGTCCCTGCCCATGGCAGGAGGTGGAACGAGATGAGCTTTGAGGTCCCTTCCAACCCAAACCATTCCATGATTCTCTGCTCCCTGTTTCCTGCAGAGCTGCCTGGTCTTGGATTGTTTGGAGGAATGATGGTTCCCCTCCCTGTGTGAGATACCCTTGATAGACTCAAGAAGGGCAAAGGGATATTCCTGGTGTATTTTTATGGACATTCCTTGTGGCTCTCCAGCACAGGGAATTGCGTGCAGTGGATGAATCCAGTCCCATGGCTGCTCCATGTGAATACACATTTCAGACCTTGTGGGAGAGTCCCCAGGGGGGATTTGCTCCCAAATATACAGACAGAGGGATCGTGTCCTCTCTCCTGCTCCAGCTGGGGCTTTTCTCCAGCATCAACTACCACAGAGCTCCAGCATGGAGAGAGGAGAAGGAGAGAGGAGCAGTGGAGCCTGCTGGAATCCTCAGGATTGGTTGGTCTGTATGAGGCATCACCGGGAACAAGATTTACATCTCAACAGGTTTTTCAAGGCAAAACCCTTCGATGTTTTAAAAGACTGAAAACCAAAACCACTTTTCCTCGTGCCTCCCACCTTCCCACAGAGCCTCCGTGGTGATTAATTGAAAACTCAGAGCCAGGAAGATGTAAAATCACCTTTCTTCCCTCCCTGTTCCAGTGTTCTGTTCTACTCCAGTCCCTCAGAGCGGGGCCGAGCGGATCAGGTGGATTGTTTCACTCCTGGCTGCGGAGGAATAAAACATGGAGGGCCCAGTCAATAATATCGATTAGTGCAGGGTGACTTGGTGTAACAAGAATCACAGCCCTGCCTTAATTCCAGCCTGCATTTCCTCCTTTCATGCCTCAGCAGCTCGTGCTCGGATGAATCCTCCAATAAGTCTGTAAAGACACAGAGACCCCGCTGGAAATTGCAGGATCTGACATTAACAGGGGAAATGAATAATTTTCTTTTCCTTGAACTCACACCTCTTGTTTATTTTTTTTCTTTTTTAAAGCTGTCACATCGTGTGAGTTCAATTCAGGAAATTCCTGGCTTTTTTTTTTTTTTTTTTAAGGAGCTTCCTCTTTCTAAATACAGTCAGTAAAGCTGAATTAACTCTGCCTTCAGCTGCTCTGTGCTTCCTGATTTCCTTGTGTTGGTGGAGGATTTACCAGGAGGCTTCCACATCCCAGCACTGCGCTGGAGGAGCTGAGTCAGCTGTGGAAATGCTGTGACTGCAGATATCCCGAGTTTCCCTGGATTTCTCGCTCCACAGGGAGCTCAGTAGCAAACCTCACCAAGACAGCATCTTAAATCCACTGCTGGGTTGGGAATTCTTGTAGAAAACATTCCTGGGATGGGAATTCCTGTAAGAAACGCTCCTGACCTGGAGGGACCTTTTGGGATATGGAGGAGCTGGTGCTGTGACCTGCTCAGCCCTTGGGTTTTGCTGTGAGGTTGCTACAGGAGGGGCAAATAAATCAAATAAATCCAAGTCATCAAAGAGCTTATTTTTTTGCAGTTAATGTCCTAAGGCAGATAAACTTCCCTTTGGAAAGAAGGTTGGAGGCACTTTCTTCCCCTCACACCCTTTCCAGTTTGGAGACTTTCTTCTTGTTTCAAGGCAGACACACGTCAGGGTCAAAAACTTCCATAACCTGCTGGTGGAGCTTTGATTTTCAAGGACTTTGTCATTTCCCTGCACCTCTAAAGCTGCCCAAATAATGTGATGAGCTCCTGTATTTATTATTATCAATCCCTGAGGAAGAGTTCACATGAAGAACAGGAAGGGCTTCGTAATCTTTGGGATATACAGATTTTGCCCGAGTTCATTTTTTGGGGTTCTTCGAGATTTTTTTGCCCAAACCCCACAGTTGATGGGGTTGTTTGTGGGAGGGTGGCAGCACATGATGATGATCCCCCTGCAGAGCTGCCTCCAGCCCTGGGAACAACATTCTTGAAGGATGTGGAGCTGCTAGAGAGACTCCAGAGGAGGCCCCGGAGCTGCTCCCAGGGCTGGAGCCCCTCTGCTCTGGAGCCAGGCTGGGAGAGCTGGGAATGTTCCCCTGGAGAAGAGAAGGCTCCAGAAAGAGCTGAGAGCCCCTTGCAGGGCCTAAAGGGGTTCCAGGAGAGCTGGAGAGGGACTTGGGACAAGGCCTGGAGGGACAGGACACAGGGAATGGCTTCAGACTGGGTTTGACTGGATATTGGGAAGGAATTGCTGTCTGGGAGAGTGGGGAGGGGCTGGAATGGATTTCCCAGAGAAGCTGTGGCTGCCCCTGGATCCCTGGAAGAGTCCAAGACCAGGATGGACAGGGCTTGGAGCAACCTGGGCTAGTGGAAAGTGTCCCTGCCCATGACAGGGAGATGGAACTGGATGATCTTTCAGGTCCCTTCCCACCCAAACCATTCCATGGTGAAGCATCTGGCCCGTTGTCCTAAAAATGTTTTCTTCTGCAATGGTTTTACAAGTGGATTTTGTTGCTCTCAGGACATTCAAAAGTTTCAGGAAGCTGGTATTTCCCTCCCCACCCTCTTTTCTCTTTCAATATCCAAATTTAACATCCTTTGAGAGCTGCCCCTGGAAGTACCTTTGGTTTGACTACAGTGATACACAGGTTGATGTTTTCCTGCCACTCCAGATCCTCCTCTGTGGGGCTGTGGTGCACAAATAACGTTGTCTTGAGTTGTGTTTCTCTGCAAAGGAGCTGCCAAACTCACAAATGGGTTTTTCCTATAGCTGGGACCCTGTTTGTACCCAGGTGGAACTCGGGGAATTGTGTCTCCTGCTTGGGAATCCCAAATTCAGCGCAGGAAATGAACCCTGAGAGACCTGGAAATGTTAAATATTATTAATGAGTTAAAATGCCAGGTCACTGGCAATCAAAACCAAGCATCTTCCAGGTGGAATTGTGGAATCCTCAGATGTGCAGGACCTGGAAGCAGCAACATTCAGGGAAGTGCTGCTCTTCAAGCCCTGTGGGCTTCAAAACACATCTGAGCCACATGGACCAGACATTGGGGGTTTTATTGCACAAGATGCAGGACCTGGACTTCGTGGTCTTCCTGCAGTACTTCCACTAATTTTGGGAAGTAGAAATAATGTCTAAAAACATCTCAACCCCACCTGTATTGTCCCCACTGCTTCAGCAGTGCTTGCTGTGAGCAAGAGGGGGGTACAGGGAGCGTGTCTTCACGTTAATTACTGATCTTTCATCAGGAAAGAAGCCTCTAATTCATGTTTAATTATCACTTGCTAAGCGTTTAATTATCACTTGCTATCTAAAAACCACGGGCTGCTGAGATCTGTTAGCCAACTTTGTTTGATGTTATTTTCCAGGAGGACCGGATGATAACTTAATTGAAGGTGGCGGATCCAAGTTTGTCTGCAAACCAGGAGCCAGGAACATCACCGTCATCTTTCATCCCCTCCTCAGGTAAAATTCAGGTTTTCCACATGCTCCTACAGGTGCAAATCATTAGAATTAAGTAGGATTAACGTTCTGGAATTAACCTTCTCCGCGGGGATGGTGCCGCTTCTGAGCCGCGTCCCGGAGCAGCGACCTCGCTCTGGAGTTGTTGGTGTGCAGATGTTAAAAAAAATCATCATTAATTCAGCTCCTTGGCGATGTTTTTAAACCTTTTTTGAAGTGAACTCTGATGCCAGGTGGGATTCCCTGCCTGGCTGAGCCCGTTTCACTTCCCAGTGTCGTTTATTACCGACGAGGTAGAATTTATTTGCGACCCGCCACGAGTTGTTTGTCTCTCCCTGGCCTTTGTGCTTCTTAAAAAAACTCAGAGGGTGCTCTGATGAACTGCAAGGCGAGTTCAGGCTTTGATAAAACAAGTGTGATCTGGCAAATCAATGCCTGATCCCAGGTGATTCCCAAAATCCTCACAGCTGGAACCTTAAACAGAGCAGGTCTTTAATGAGCCTTTTCTCACCGCATCGTTCTCCCCTGGTTGCTTGAGTTTTGCTCTTTTTTTTTGCTTTGCAGTCAAACAGTCCCTGGGGTTGGTTTTGTTGGAATTAATTGTTGGAATTAAACACTACAGTGTTTGCCTCGGTTCGTGTTGATCTCCCACCTCTGCTTTTCCCTGCCAGGGTTTTCCTTCATCATCAGGGATGTCCTTTCCCACTCAGTACCAGCAGCTTTAGAGCATTTCCCCTCCTTGGCTCTGCTTTTATTACTCGCTGTCACGAGCCACTGAACAAACAGGGGATTGTCTCCCATAATAAAATAGCAATAAAAAATAATTCAGTCTTATCCCCCAGAGGAAGGAACGTCCGACTAACCTCGGTTCTCAGCCCTCAAAAAGATGTTTTTTAGTGTTATTTGTGACTTCTCAGCACTTAAAAAGTACAGGTGGAGAATCCATAAACTCCTCCAGATCTAGATTTCTGATTTCACCACACCAAATATTGGAATAATCTTGATAAAAGCACTAAAATTGGGTATGGGCTTTAAGGTCTTTCCTTGGAAAAAGGGTTGTGTCCGTGGTACCCTCTATTTATTGCTGGCTGTCCATAAACGAAATGGAGAATTCCCCAAGCGAATTTCATTTCAACCTCTGTCTCTTCCCAACTAAAGAAACGCCCTAAAAATGAAATTTGCTGCAGTATAATTTATAGTTTTCAGCCATTTTATTGTGGAAAAAGTTGGGCGACGGTTGAGATGCTCTTCAATTGATATTTCTTCAATTTCTCAATTTTTTTAAATGAATTTACAGGTGCCTTTCAAGCACAGAGGGGGGTGATGCTCTTAGTTTTATTGATGACATATTTCCCATTGATTTAGATTCTTTCCCTTTGCCTTCCCGCTTCATTTCCCCCCCCTTTTTTTCTCCTCAAACCTGAGTGCTCTGCTTTAAAATAACACCTCTCACAAACACTTCACTCTTCATTACCAAGCCTGCAAGATGGGCAGGAGGAATACTTTGCCTCCTAAAAAAATAATTGCAGCATCCTCACTTCCTTGCGCCGGGTTTTCCATCAGCAGCCACAGGGAGGAGAAGGAAAACAGGCTGTGACCCAGCCTGGCCTTTTCCCCCTGCAGGGTGGGGGGGATTTGGGGTTGGGGTGAGGGCTGTGGGAACTGTTTTAATGTGATTTTACCAATTTTAAGCACTGACACAGTGAGTGCTGAGTCCTTGTTGTCTTAGATTTGATTTTGGCTCCTCAGCTTTGGCTCCTCAGCTTTGGCTCCTCAACTCTGTCTAAAATATTTTGATGGTGCAGTAATTCCCAGCACTTGGAATATTAGAATCCTCGTCCTACCTGTGCATCCCTTGTTGGTTAAATCTTTGCTTGGCCCTTTTCTGAATGTTCCTGTCTGAATTCCCAACTCCTCCTGGAGGGAATTCCTGCAAAGGTGTGAAGTTTTCACTTGTTTTATTTGCCATTTGCTGCTGGGGTCGTCTTTCATCCCTGTCCCCTGTACCTGCTTCAGATGAGTCTGCTTTGAATTCAAAATGATCAATATTTTATTCAGAAGTGGGGGGTTTTTTTTCCTTATTTTGACCAAGTTCCCATAAATCTGTTGCCATGTAGACTGATTTTTCTTAGGGAGCTCAGTGCTCCTGGAAGTACTGAGCAAACTGGATTTCTGGGAAACCAGGCCCCCAGTGGGATGATTTAAAGCCTGGCTTTTAAAAGACAATTCAGCCCCAAAATGTGCAGAGTTGTAACCAGAACATTCATATCCATCAGTCTGAGTTTCCCTCTCTTGTCCTCCTGATATGAGAAGTGTCACTGTCCATCACGTCAGAGGGGCACAAGCACAGGGGGTAAATTTGCTGCTTAAAAAGCCTTTTTTTGATCCTTTTTTTTTTTTATTTACAAGCTCAGCTCCAGATCCTTTTGAAAACACAAGTTCAACAGGATTTTGGGGCGGAGGGGGCTGTAAATTCACGCCCTTATCCCCCCATGACCAATGTTTGTTTAAAGAAATTAGAATTTACAACCATGGGGAGCGTAAAGGGAAATACTCACAAATGGTTTTCAAAGCTTCCCTTCCCTTGGTATTCACTTAGAGCAGCAAACCGGAGGTGGGAAGTGACTTTTTGGGATGTGGGTCCCCTGATTTCCACCAGGACAACTGAGACCCACCAAGGCCCAGATTAATTACCAGGATTTAATGACGCTCCACACACATAAGAAACAGAAACGAGGAGTGAATTTCTGAAAGACAAGGGGGAGGTGATTCCTGGGAATTAGATTTTCCTAACTGCACCTAATGGAAAATTCCAAATTGGAGCAGGATACGTGTCTGATTTCCCTTAATTACTTTTCGTGGGAGGTGGTGAAGTATAAAAGTTACCAAAATTGGAGTCCAGTTCATCCTTCGCTGTTAACTGGCATTTCCTTGGCTTGGGAAAGCACTGGTGTTGCTGGTTCGAGGAATAACATCTCCTACTGGAGGAAGGAATCCTGCAGAACCAAATCCTGGAATCTGGAGCAGCCTGAGCGATGTCTGGTGTGACATTTGTTTGGTGGGGATTTTTTTTTTTCCTTCCCTCTCTCTCTCTCTCTCTCTTTCTGTTTTATCGTTAATGTTTATTTGTTTCAGCTGGCATTTGAAAGGCACTTGGCTCCTGAGGGTAATAATCCTTTTACATATGCTTTATAGAGTGTGTTTATTACCAGACAATTGAAGAACAGATGTCTGCAGTCTTGGGAGGGGGGATGGAGGGCGATGGGAACTCAGCGGAACGTGGTTTGGATGTTGGATATCGAGGCCGCCAGGGCTTCCATTTATTACCATCAACCACACCTCATTAAGATCAAACAGCAATTAAAAGGGCTTGGAGGATGATTTGGAAAAATCTGGGCGAGATTGTGACCTTGGGAAGGAGGATGGAGGAGCTGAATTGGCTCGGCAGCCTCTCCCTCTCCACGGGGCTGTTTTTGGGGGAATCTCCCTTTTGGCGATGTCCAAATCACCGCAGTGGATTTCAGAGCCTGGAGAGCAAGGGGAAAACAAAGAGTTGGTGTGTTGGGGTAGGGGAGGGAAAAAAAAAAAAAAGAAAAGAAAAAAGGAAAAGCCAAATCCCTGCTTTGCCTCTGCTGGTGTTGCTTGGGATGCAAAGTTTAACGCTCCAGTTTGCTGCTGCTTGGATTTTGGATTGATGGCAGTTGGAGGGAAAAGACAAGGTAATAATTTGACATTTTAATTTAAAATGGAATGCTTTTATCCATTGCTACGGGTCTCCTTTATTGAAAGCAGGAGGCTTTTCATTTTGCAATTGCCTGTTTCTTCCAGTTGTGTTAATTCCAAAAAAAAAAAAAGAGTGATTGCTCTTTTAATAAATATAATCAATTATTTGGGGACTAATCAAGGAGGAAGGTGACTGACTTTTGCTGCCTGTTGAGATGTCACCAACTGGTGGCAATCAGCTCTGAGCTGCTGAAGGTCCAGTTGCAGATTCCAGGGATTCCCTGTCCTTGGGAAGGAGTTGGCCAACGTGCAGAACACGTGCACACACCCAGGTGCACAAATATTGGCAGTTTTATGGGAATAATTCTATTTATTTCGGGTTGTGTCGAGATGAAAGGTGCTGTGGGTAGAATCTAAACCCTCTGCTGCTTTTGGAAATCTTGGGGAGGGAAGAGCAAAGTTCGGACATCAAAGTCTTGGAGCATCAGCTGCTGCTGCAGCTGAGCAGGTTCCAAAACCTCATGACTCTTAATTGATATAAAACTCTGTGTTTAACCTCACTAAAAACCCCTTTTATAAGTATATCTGTACAGCTAGAATAATAAACAGCTAATTTTATTTTAACTACAATATCTTGTAGTTGCACACCACAGAATTAATATTTCACCATATGGGGAGTGTGTTACTTGGGAAGCAAAAGGAGTGGCAAAATTAGTTTGTGAGTTACATTTTAGACTGTGTTAAATGGCACCAAATAGGTTAAGAAAAATATGTGGTATTTTATCAGTCTAAGGGTTCCACATTATTACTGAAGGAGGTGGAAAATGTCAAAGCCTCCTACGGCACAAATAGTGCTAAATAATGAGAGCTGATGCCTTCAGCTTTTTGAATCAAACCCAAAATACTTGATTTTAGAGAAATCAATAAAACTGACTCAAGCCGGGAGAGGGAACTTGTAATATTGACTGCTGCAAGTTTGAGTTTGAGTAATGAGCAGAGGGTCAGGGGTTCAGGAAAAGAAAATATCTGACGTGCTGGTTTTGTGCACAGGAAACGTCGTTTGCAAACTTTTAAATGCAGTGACTCCTTAAAAATAGAAGCCTCCAGATTTTGTGAAGTCTTACATTCAGACTTATCTTTAAAGGGTGGGGGGGAAAATATCACTTAGTTAATCCAAATCTGGCTCCTGCAAGGTAGGGTTGGTCCTCCCTTGGAAAGGAGGCTCCAGGGTAGGGAGATGGTGCCTCTCTGCTGGTTCTGTGATGTGCTGGGACAGGTGAGGGCCAGATCAGGAGATCATGGAATTCTTGAATCCTTTAGGTTGGGAAAGACCTTCAAGGTCTTTGAGCCCACCCTGTGCCCAATGCCCACCTTGTCCCCCAGCCCAGAGCATTGAGTGCCACGGCCAGGCCTTCCTTGGACACCTCCAGGGGTGGGGACTCCAAAGCTCCCTGGGCAGCCCCTGCCAAGGCCTGAACACCCTTTCCATGAAGAAATTCCTCCTGATGTCCAACCTGAACCTCCCCTGGCACAGCTTGAGGCCATTCCCTCTCCTCCTGTCCCTTGTTCCCTGGGAGCAGAGCCCGACCTCCCCCCGGCTCCCCCCTCCTGTCAGGGGGTTGCAGAGCCAGAAGGTCCCCCCTGAGCCTCCTTTTCTCCAGGTTGAGCCCCCTCAGCTCCCTCAGGAGTTCTCCAGACCTTTCCCAGCTCCCTTCCCTTCCCTGCACACGCTCCAGCCCCTCCATGCCTTGTGAGGAGCCCAAAACTGCCCCCAGGACATGAGGTGAGGCCTCCCCAGGTCCCAGCACAGAGGGATCTCAAATCCTAATTCTTGTCACCTGATGCTTCCTATTATTACAGAATCCCAGAATGGTTTGGGCTGGAAGGGACCTTAAAGATCATCCCTTTCCAACCCCCTGCCATGGGCAGGGACACCTTCCAGTAGCAGAACCTTCCTCTGGAAACTCCCACCTTTATTTTGGCCACGTTACTCCTCCTCCCTGAGCATGGCAGCTGCTCCACTCAACTTTCCATCCTTTCCATCCACTCGCCGCCGTTTTCCCTTCAACTGACCCGAACCCGGAATCTCAAGGGAGCAATTCCACACCCACCTACGGAATTCTTTCCCCCCCCCCCCCGTGGTTTAATGAGTGTTTTTAGGAGGCATTTGGTTGACAGGTGCCTCGTGCTGTCACCTGCAGGGATGGATGTTCTTGGCAGGGATGGATGTTCCTCGCGGGCGAATCCCGACCCTTTTCTCCCTGACAGGCCCCTCGCGGAGCCGCCGCTGAATTCTAAAGACACGTTTTCATCAGAGCCTTGTTGTTGTGACACTGCCAAGGAAAAGGTTTTTCCTTGTGAGTGAGGCCACTGCAGAAGTAGGAGAAGGGATGGGGAGCAGCTTCACGTTTCGTGCTTTTTTTTTTTTTCTTTCCCCCTCCCTCCCCACCCCGATGCTTTATGAGAGCTGACAGTCCTCCCGCGTGCGTCTGATTAGAGATGACAGTTTATAAAAACCTTAATGTGGGACTGTTCATTTTCCATGACAGGAAATAAAGTGATCCCCTTCTCCCCCCACCCCCCACCCCCCCGAGTCACCGCCACCACCTCCCACACAAACAAAATCTCTTACATGCCAAAAAAAAAACCCCACCCCACCTCCTCCTCCTCCTCGTCATCTTAATCTGCGATGCATTGATTTTATATTGTCTGTCAGGGAACGCGCTTCAGCAGATCAGTCAGGTTGGGAGTTTTCAAACATGCTTCATCCGAAGGGGAAAATCAACAGCCTGTCAGAAATTTCACATGTCTGCAGCTCCTCCTTCCCTCTGGATGAAACACGAGCCGAAGGAACAGAGGAATTTTGACATTTGCAAGAGCTCGGGCTGAGTAGCTGGAAACGGTGTTAATGCGATTCCATGAATTACTTCTAACCTGGATCGTGTTCATTGAGCCAACAAAGTAGTGTGGGCTCGTTCCTTCCTGGAATTACAGAATCACAGAATGGTTTGGGTTGAACAGGACCTTTCCATGGGCAGGGACACCTTCCACTAGCCCAGGTTGCTCCAAGCTGGCCTTGGACACTTCCAGGGATGAGGCAGCCGCAGCTTCTCTGGGAAACCTGTTGAGCTGCTCAAGTTTAATTCCAGCGTTTTCCTCCTGTTCTCATGGAGGAGGATCAAGGTTCCCTATATTGCTGAACACTGGTGTTGTTCTTATTTTGTTTATTTGTCCTTATTAAGAAGGATTTATGATGCCACTGGAGTTTTCAGGGATTGATTTATCCCTTGAACGCTCCATCACACGGCCTGAGCCGTGTCTTGGGATAGTTCGGTCGGAAGGGACCTAAAACAATCCCATTGTCCTCCTACCTGGCTAATTCAGGACTGACCACGGGGCCAGAGGAGGGTTTGGCAAAGCTGGCAGGGAAGAGTGGATCCATTTATTCCATTTAACCATCCTGAATACAAAGGTCTGAGTCAGAAGCCCGAATTACACACAGAGATCCACATTTAATCCCACAATCATTAAGGTTGGAAAAGCCCCCTTAGATCATCGAGTCCAACCATTCCCCCAGCACTGCCAAGGCCACCACAAACCATGTCCCCAAGTGCCACAATGGGTTATCAGACACCATAAATCCCCTCAATCACAAGGTGAGATCCTGGAGCTGGTGCCTTTCTAGTGGGGAATGAACTTCCATGGCACCTAAAACTTGCTTTGATACCCTCGCCTTTCCTTTCAAATATAGCAAATATTACTCTGCTGTTGCTAAAAAAAAAAGGAAAAATCTGTAAAGAATTCACAGAGCAGAACCAGAAAAGCATCTTTCACTTTCATGGTGAAAAAACCCCCACCCAAACCCTGACAAATTCTAAATTTGTGATCTGTCTGTGGAACCCGCACAGAAAATACTCCGCTGAGGGTTTTCCCTGAATAGAGGAAATCCAAGGATGAATTTTGTGATTTAAATCCATACTATGGTGTCATTACCCTAAAAAGTTTCATCCAGTGCCTGTGGTTGCTTTTATCAAGCTTTGTGAGTTTTTGATTGAAGGCAGGAGAGCTGGTGCTCGATGAGAACAAAAAAAAAGGTGATTCCTGGTTTTGGGATTTGCTGGTAAAAGCAAAGATCTAAAACCCAAAACTGAGAGGACCTTTTTGGACCCCACACCTCACCTCATCACAGGAGCATGAGGATGAAAGGAAAGAGTTTAATTTTTTTTTTATCATTAGTGTATTTTACATCAATTCATGCTGTTTATCCAAAGGGTTTTCTGGGAACAAATTTTTCTGGAGCTCCCTCGGTGTTGGACTCCTCCTGTTGGATCTCCTGGCTTCATGTTTGAGCTGGATAATCCTCCCTGGGTTTTTGCAAAGCTGTTTAAAACCTTGTGGACAGTTTAAAACGTTGGAATTGGGGGAAACTGTGGCTTTTAACCTCAGAGCACAGAGGGAAATTCCAGTCTCCTCCAGGGAGACTGAAAGGGGAAGGGAAAAAAAAAGAAAAAGGAGATTTTCAAAGTATTTAATTTTCATTTATGACAATCTGAAATATTTGTTTCAGCTTTTTAATTACCCTCTTTTCAGTTGCCTGAGCTGAGCTAAAAATAATGGGTTTAAAGCTGCATTTTTCCATTCTGCTGAATTCATGGATGTTACAGTGGAAGACCCTTATTTATTCCTATTTTATAGACCAGGTTATTTGGTTCAACCACATCTGATGTGTCTCTACAACCATTTCCAGGAGTGTTTTTTTTTGCTGCCCCAAAGGCACGTGGCAAAATTAAAGTCCTGGAACCACCGTGGGAGATGTGAGCCTGTGGAAAAACCCTGGTTTTGGGTCACACAAAAGAACTTTTTGGTGGGATATTCCTGGGGAATTTAATTTTAAATCCTGCTGACTTTTAGAGATTGGCAGAATGGCCACAGATAAACTTTGAAGGAAATAAAGTAGCCTTTAATTTGGTTATTTTGGGTGCCAGGCATCTCGAGTAACAGACAGATGAGCAGGAATTGTGGGATACCACCCAGAAGCATTTCCATAGCTCCTTTCCTCTGGTAACTTCCAAGCTTTTCCAAGTCATAATTCACGAACACCTAAGCTTGAAATTGCTCTGGATGTGGAAATCCTGGGGATGGAGCTCTTGTGGGTGAAGTGTTGAGTTCAACGGTCATAAATTCTGTGCAGACTTGGAACAGATGGAAAACTGAAGGTTATAAATTCCCACTGTTATTAATCAAGTCCCATTTTTTCCATTTTATTGTAAATTTGTTTCTCCAGGTTGTGTTTTTACAAATGGATTTACTGTGAGGGTGCAACAGGTCTGGGACAGCTCCGAGTCCTGCTGGAGCCTGAGGGCTCAGCCTTTCCTTGGGTGACTTGATGTCCCAAAGACTGGATCCCTCTGCTCTGGAGCCAGGCTGGGAGAGCTGGGAATGTTCCCCTGGAGAAGAGAAGGCTCCAGGGAGAGCTGAGAGCCCCTTGCAGGGCCTAAAGGGGCTCCAAGAGAGCTGGAGAGGGACTGGGGACAAGGGATGGAGGGACAGGACACAGGGAATGGCTTCCCAGTGCCAGAGGGCAGGGATAGATGGGATATTGGGAAGGAATTGCTGGCTGGGAGAGTGGGGAGGGGCTGGAATGGATTTCCCAGAGAAGCTGTGGCTGCTCCTGGATCCCTGGAAGTGTCCAAGGCCGGGCTGGAGCAACCTGGGATAGTGGAAGGTGTTGGGGTTGGAACTGGATGATCTTTAAGTTCCCTTCCAACCCAAACCATTCTAGAGTTGTGTGAACAGCAGTAAACAGTTTTATTCCTGGAGAAAATCCGGCCAGTGACCCACCAGCTGGAATTTAATGTTTGGAATGGACCTTTAGATGAAGTTGCTGCTCATGGCAACTCGAGATTTCCAGAGCCCAGCAGAACCAGGCAAAGCCATCACCTCAGTTCCATCTCTGCCTTCAGATGGGTTGGTTTCCAGTTGTGTTTTTTGGCTGTAAAATGCTAAAACAGATGTGATAAAATAGCACAAGATCACAGCATTCCTTTCTTCCAGTCTTTGTTGTGACTTAAGAACCAATCCTTGCAGGAATACTTCCAAATGATGGAGTGGTGGTACCTGGGATGCCAAGTGATGGGATGACAGCTCAGAACACAAACCCACTTTGTTCATGGAGGTTTTATTTCAGGTTTTATTTGAGGTTTATAATCAGCCCTGGCTGATTTCTGGCAGGATGAAAAGACCAGAGAGAAGGCAGTGGAAAATGGGACGATGAGCAGGTTCTTTTGTGGCTTTAATGGTGGCTCTTGGCAAGCTCATTATCTCTGCAGTGACAGTGTGAGAGTGTTTTCAAAGCTAAAAGAGAAATAATTAAAGCTTTAGACACTCCATAAGGTGAAATAATATTGCTAAATAAGTGCAGACCTCTCAAGAATTGTCTGTTCCTTGGTTTTAGGATATCCCCAAGTTGATAATTTTTAGCCCTGAGCCAGGAATTCCTTCAGGGGACAGGAGATGTAATTGTTCCTCATACAAAGAAAAACTGGAGACCTTCGAGAAACAACACTAAAGACAACAAGGAGGGAGAAAATATGGGGAAGTGTCAGATTTGGTTCTCCAAAACTCTCCAAACTGCAGTTTGTCCCTCTTTGAGAAAACAAGTCATCCCTCTTGATGCACACAGTGTAATTGATTTGAGTGGGAATGGGCCTTGAGTTCACTCTGAAAATCAGGCTGGACCTGCATCACAGTCATTCACCCAAACTGAAAGCAAATGGTCGTTAAAAATTCATAGAAGTGGATTAATTGCTTGGAATCTCTACTTTGCTAGTTCCTGTCTTAACTTTAATACCAATCTAACGTTGGTATTTTACTCCCTCTCCTTTGCCTGACTCCTAAATTATTGTTTCATCCCCTTCCCAGGCAGAATTATTCCAAGTTCTTCATGGAACGAGGTATTTGGGAGTAAAACAGAATCATGGGATGGTTTGGGTTGGAAGGGAGCTTAAAGATCATCCAGTTCCAACCCCCTGACACTTTCCACTATCCCAGGTTGCTCCAAGCCCCTTCCTGGCCTTGGACACTTCCAGGCATGGGCCATCCACAATTTTTCCATGTTTTTTGCTTCCCATTCATCCAGATCAGTCTCTCCTCTGTGTAAAAGGTGCAAAACTTTACACTTGTACCATCTGCTGGTAGAAAAGTTCACCCAACCTCTGCTCAGGTGCCTTTTCCCCCCCGAGTCCCCACCGCTGGCACATGTCACAGGTTTGCTTCACCCATTCCAGCCACCCAAAATCCCCTTTTCCACTGTCTGACAGGAGAAGATCTGCCATCTGCATCCCTCGGGAGCCTCCTAGAGAAAATTTTGGCACCTCTTCCCTATTAAAACCAAACAGGAGTTGTCAGGGGTGGAGAACCATTGTTGGAGCGAACAGAACGGGTGCTTATTACGAGTTTTAGCTACGCCCAGGTCAGTAGTTAAGTGGTTTTTTTCTGGTTAGTTGGATGAAAGGCAGTAATGGGTTTAATTGCTGGTTGTCATTTGTAAGGGAGTCGATGAAGTATTAGAATTATTCAGATAATTTGTTGTAATTACCCACCATCAGGCGCTTTGCAACGTTAAAAACACAATCTCTGAGGTAACAGAGCCGGGTTCTTTGGACTGAGGGCAAGAGATTGGAGGGGACAATATCACTTTGAAACATCAGGTGAGTCAGACAGGTAAACAACCCTGAGGTTGGAAAAGCCCTCCAGGGTCATCAAGTCCAACCAACCTTTGACCAACACCACCTTGTCCCCCAGCCCAGAGCACTGAGTGCCACTGCCAGGCCTTCCTTGGGCACCTCCAGGGCTGGGGACTCCAAACCTCCCTGGGCAGCCCCTGCCAAGGCCTCACCACCCTTTCCAGGAAGGAATTTCCCCAGTATCCAACCTGACCCTCCCCTGGCACGGCTTGAGGCTGTTCCCTCTCCTCCTGTCCCTTGTTCCCTGGGAGCAGAGCCTGACCCCCCCCCTCTAACTCCCCCCTCCTGTCAGGGACTTGCAGAGCCAGAAGGTCCCCCTTGATCCCTCTCTTCTCCAGGCTGAGCCCCCCCAGCTCCCTCAGGAATTCTCCAGATCCTTCCCAGCTCCCTTCCCTTCCCTGCACACGCTCCAGCCCCTCCGTGTCTCTCTTGTCCTGAGTGTCCCAGAACTGGACACGTCATGGAAGACACAACATGTCCAGAGTCATCCAGAAATGCCAGAAAACCAGTCGAGTCAGATAGATAAACAAAATGAAGGTGGGGGGGTTTTCTTCCTTAATTCCATAAATTCTTCCTTAAACCTTCCCAAAATCTTGGCGGAACGCTCGATGTTTCTGGAGGGCTGATAAATCCAAGCTGGTTTGAAAAGTGCCTTGGGTGAAGTGTTACCCCCAAAAACCTCCTTGTGTCAATCCCCAGGGAATTACTATTCACTTTGGCTGTGCTGCAGCAGGAGAGAAAAAGCTCTTCTTTAGGCAGCGTTACCCCTCATTCCGGGGGAGAGGCGATGGTGAGAAACGGGAGACGGGAGGAGGAGGCAGAGGTTTCGATTTGCATCGACCTCCTCTCCTCACCCAAAGGAATCAACAGATGCAAATGAAGCAAAGGGGAGGCTGAACCACCAAATTTGTATTCTCGGGGCTCCCGTCCCGGCAAAGAAAAAGGGGAGGGAGAGATTAAAAAAAAAAAAAAAGTCTGATGAATAGAAGTGTGGGCTCCCCCTGACCTTTACCTGCTGTTCTAATTTTGATGTAGAGCGACCGAATTCCTGGAGATGTTTAATCGGCAAAGTCGAATTTTGATGAAGCCGCGTGTCACAGCCCCGTTGCTGCTGCGGGGATTCGTTGTAGTTCGTAGCAAAAGTCTTGATTTGTGAGGTTTAACAGCAGCGAACTGTCACCTCTCCACGTTCCTCCCATCCTTGGTGTCCCAGAGCTTTTGTGTAAGGTGGGAGCAGCGTGTGCTGCATCCCAGAAACCCCCCGTGCCCCCGGTTGATCCCACAGCAAGGGAAGGGGGAATTCTGCCCCTCTGCCCCCTCAGGGGAGATCCCACTTGGAATCCAGCCCTGGGGAACAACAGCAGGAGGACATGGAGCTGCTGGAGAGAGTCCAGTGGAGAGAGTCCAGTGGAGGCCCCGGAGCTGCTCCCAGGGCTGGATCCCTCTGCTCTGGAGCCAGGCTGGGAGAGCTGGGAATGTTCCCCTGGAGAAGAGAAGGCTCCAGGGAGAGCTGAGAGCCCCTCCCAGGGCCTGAAGGGGCTCCAGGAGAGCTGGAGAGGGACTGGGGACAAGGGATGGAGGGACAGGACACAGAGAATGGCTTCCCAGTGCCAGAGGGCAGGGATAGATGGGATACTGGGAAGGAATTCCTACTAGGAGCATGAGGAGGGGCTGGAATGGAATTCCAAGAGAAGCTGTGGCTGCCCCTGGATCCCTGGAAGTGTCCAAGGCCAGGCTGGATGGAACTTGGAGCAACCTGGGCTAGTGGAAGGTGTCCCCACCTGTGGCAGGGGGTGGAACTGGATGGTCTTTAAGGTCCCTTCCAACCAAACCATTCTATAATTCCATGATAATTATCCAGCATTGGGGCATCAAACTCCACACTCATTTCAATAAGAAATTTATTCAGGTTACAAAACATGGAATGAACGAAGAATTAAAACATCATGTATATATTATATATTCTGTATTTTTAGCCTAGGTTTTTAGCCTAGATTTTGGATTAAGAGGTATAAATTGCTTGCATTTTTTTTTTGTCTGCAGGGAAGCACATGCACACGTGTGTTCTCATTGTCATTGCAAACCCTCTAAAATCACGACCCAGAATTTCCTTTAATCCATTTAAGAAATGCTTGTTCCTCTAATCCAACGTATCTTCCCAAAAAATAAAGATGAAAATCTCTTGATGTGACAATAATGATGTTTTTCTTCCTCCGAAAAGAAGATGAAATAAAATCTTCCTCAGAATCCTTTCCAATTCCTCAAGCTCAGGTAGATCCTGTCAGAGGCTTGTCTTGCGTTCAGGTGTCCTGAATTTTAAAGGCAATTTAAAATATGTTGGTTTCCTCTCCTTTTTCATAGAAAACCCTGGGATAACAGGGACTGACAGGGTGTTTTTATAGAGTTTAATAGGCATGAATCTCTCCGTGGATGGAACCAGCCTCAGGCTCAGGGGGGTGATCGTGTCAGTCCCTCCCAGGCTCTTTCCAGGAGCTCCCTGGGTTTGGTGGCAAGTCCCAGCAGCCCCACACGAGGGGGAAAAACAAAAGAAGTCAAATTGTCAAAAGTCATTAGTGGTTGTCACTTCAGAGACCTTCACACTGGAGTTTCCCCTTTGGAATTTTGCTTCTTCAAGTAGGACAGTCAGACATTGGACAGAGGGGCTGGGGGGTAAACCCATACGTGGTTTTTTGGTTATGTCTGCAAGAAATCCATGGAATTTCAGACTTTAAAGTTCAGTTCTGTGCTCTACCTGAAGTTTTTCTACTTTACTGAGTCCTTTTACACCCAAATCCCCCCAATTCTGCTCAAGGTCCATGTCGGAGCGATGTCACAATAACTTATTAATCCCATCCCTCCAGGATTTTTGCCTCTCCAACGAAATCACTGAGCCACAAATCTGAGAGGGAGGGGGGTGTTTAACTAAATTCCTTTGACTGTAAAAAGTGGAAATTTTGGGAACCTTATTTAGGCATCTTTTTTTCCCAGATTTCTCAGCTACAAAGTGGTGCTGCTGCCCAAGGGTGTTGGAGCTGTGGTTCGTGGGGAGTTCTTCTCACAGAGCAATTTTTTTGCGCAAAGTCGCCCAGAAATAGAAAGGTTCCGCTTCAGTTTATATGCCTCGAATTCCCAAAATTTTAAAGCCTAATTATATTTAGCTGTTTTTAGGGGATTTTTTTTTTTTTTTGCCACTTCCTCGTGGCTTTTTGCTGCGCTGTTTGTGACATTTCGAAGCATATGTTTGACTTCTCCCATCTCCTGTGCCTTGTCATTTCGTTGCTCTTTTGAGGGACCGATGTGCAACTTTTGCCAAGCAGTTCTTGCACAGTAAGAAATCCAGGAAGATGCAGAACATGTAGGTATTCCCTCAGGGAAGTGAAAGAGGGAACTGTGGTGCTTCAGGTGGGCTGAGAATGAGGAACCAGCTGGTGTTGTGAGTGTAAATAAGGGTCTTTTACGTGGAGTTTTACCTTGGCGTGTGGAAAATCCCCTTTTAGGAGCAAAATATATTAAGGGGAGCAAAAAAAAAAAAAAGGCAAAACAAGAGCATGGAAGTCACCTCAAACTTGGCCTGGAGGTGCTTTTTGCAGTAAATCTTTTGACAGTTTTGAGATCCCTGTCAGCACAGAGCTGGGAGGTGGGGAAAACTCCCACTTTGTGTGACAAGCGGCCCCAACGAGAGAATTGTGTCAAAAGCCATTAACTGTTCATCATCCCGGGGCACAGCGTGGCTTTGCCTTTGTTCAGCTCCACCAGTGGTGCCCAGAGGTGGCCAAGGAGGAGGGAGAAGAAGGGAAGTTTTCCAGCTCCGGGGTCGTGTCTCTCCCATGGAGCAGCTGGAAAACTCTGCCGGCCCGGAAGGCCCGAAACGCGGTGCGTGACTCCGGCGACTCCGGTGTCACTTCGGGTTTGGGGAGAGGCTGGTTTATGGACAGGGATGAAGCCTGTGTGCTCCAGGGGGGTCTTCCAGGTCAGGAATTAGGGTTGGCTCGTGCCAGAGCAGGGATGGATGCATGGATGTGGTGCCTTCAGGCCTTGGCGTTAGCGAAGCTCCCTGGAGGTGCCGGCAGAGACGGGCAGCTGGAAAATCGCTGCCTTTCCCTCCTTCCCGTGCTTCAACTTCCATCCTTAGGGGTTTGTTTTTTTATTCCCTTTGTTCAGCAGTTTCCTGGGGAACAAACAACAGGGCAGCACACGGATACCCCTTCTTTTCACGTGTTATTGTCCCTTTTTTTTGAGGGTGTTTGTGTAGAAAATCCTCTCGCTGGCACTGAGGGCATTGTTGGGTTTTTGAAGCGCGACACGAGGATTATCAGAGTCTTTTTATTGTCCCACGAGTCACGGTGGTAACTCGGCACTGATTAATTCTGGCCTATTTTTGTGAAATCCAGAGCGGGATGAATTAAAAAGATGAAGATTTGTGGGTTAGTGGGGGGGGTGCTGAGGTTTGGTAGCGTGAGAGTAAAACCAACTTTTCCCTTTCATGGAATCACAGAATGGTTTGGGTTGGGAGGGACCTTAAAACTCATCCAGTTCCATGAACAGGGACACTTCCCGCTATCCCAGATTGCTCCAACCTGGCCTTGGACACTTCCAGGGATCCAGGGGCAGCCACAGCTTCTCTGGGGAATCCATTCCAGCCCCTCCCCACCCTACCAGCCAGGAATACCTTCCCAATATCCCATCTAACCCTGACCCCTGGCACTGGGAAGCCACTCCCTGTGTCCTCTGATGTTACCCATGTTCTTCATATTACAGGTTACAAGACACAGATCTTAAAATCTTGATTTGTAGCCTGTAAGACCTGACTGTGGATGCTTTGACAGTTTGTTTCCCCAATCTCCATAATTTTTAGTGCCAGGGAGCCTTTCCTGTTAATTCCAGGGCACATCAGCAGGTAAAACCCCATTGGCACACGTTGTTCCTTAAAAAGGTGGACAAAGTGCCAGTATAGGTCCTGAGCAAGGGCATCAGTGTCCCCCAAATTAAATATTAAAAATTAAAAATTAAATATTCCCAAATGAAATATATTAAAAAAAACACAACCTTTTTCACCCTAAGGACACAGGTGACTAAAAAAATGAACTGCTGCTTTAATTGAGGGGGTTTTAGACAACTTCTTTGCCACTGAACTCCTTCACACCTCGTTGTGTCTCCTCCTGTCTCTCAGATGAAAGTCCAGAGTGTGAAGTGAAGCCCATCTAGGCAGGAGTGCAGGTCTGGGTAGGTCTGAGCCTTAGGAAGGACTCATCAGGCTCATCCTCATCTCCAGCTCAAGGACAAAGCTCAGCTGATAACGAAACCTGCACATTTTCCTTGAGGATATTTATAACCACGGGGAGGAATTGGCTCTTGCTTTGCATGTCAAATAGGTGGGAATACGTATTCCCACAGTTAAATTCCAGCCACAGTGTGAATAGACTTGTTCACCTCCTGAATTGCATTTAAGAGAGAGCACAATCCCATCCTCTGCTCACCAAAATAAATGTCAGAAAGGACATGACCTAATTACCTCCCTTCCCCTTTTGCATCCACATCAACCCTTCCAGCTTTGGGGGTGTTGTTTAAAACCACTGATTTTTTGCCATTGATCCTGGAATTTCCATAATTTCAGGCGATGAAGTGCATTATGTGTGTTATAATTATGTGATGACATGCAAATGATGTCTCTTAGGTAAAGAATCCAAGATTTTTTAGATTGATAAACCTTAAAAAACGCCCATTTGGTTAAACTCAGCCTGTGTCAGTCCCAGGGTAACGATTTTCCTTGCTTTAATTCCCAAGTGGAACATAAATAACTTGAATACCATCTACCTAAACTTCTTAATCTTATTTTTCACTCCTTTGTTGCCTCAACGCCAAGTTGATCTTCGTGTAGCTCCAAGGGCAAAAATCAAAGGATTTTTTTGAGCCAGACTGCAAAGGGTTGGACTTCATAAACTGAAATGTTAATTGAATGCAAAAGAGCTTTGAAAAATGTGTAGGAACTTGGAGGAGGCTGGAAATTTAATGGATCTGAGAACATTTTTGTTGCCTTGAGATTGTGAGCACCTTCCACTAGACCTGGTTGCTCCAACCTGGCCTTGGACACTTCCAGGGATGGAGCAGCCACAGCTTCTTGGATTTACTGATTCACAGCTATTCCTTGGACTCCTGTAGTACCCAAGTGACCCTATTTACTCAAATTAAGGGGATAATTTGCTGTTAGAATCATCATTATAATTAATTTTATTTATGTTTTAAGCCACTGTGAGGGTGGACAGTTTTTACTCCTCTTGGCCGCATTTCACAACCGTTAATTAAAACAAGGGAGTGACTCTTCTGTTATTCTAAATCTGGATGAGTTTCATCCTCATTTTGCTCTTTTCCCCTTTTTTTGAATCTTCCATGGAAAAGCTTCCAAAGGAAGATGGGAGTGGGCAGAAGCAAAGGGTTCGAAGTTCGAGATCGAGGGTGGAAGGACGTTTGAGGAAACAGCCTCAAGTTGTGCAAAGGGAGGCTTAGATTGGATATTAGGGAAAATTTCCTCATGGAAAAGGGTTGTCAAGGTTGCCCAGGGCAGTGGTGGAGTCCTCATCCCTGCAAGGATTTAGAATTCCTGTGGATGTGGTACTTGGGGACGTGGTTTAGTGATGAACACGGGGGTGGTGCCTCGCTGATGGTTGGACTTGGTGATCTTGGAGGGCTTTTCCAACCTTGGCAATTCCATGATTCCTTGATTTTCTTAGAAAAGATGAACCTGTTAAAATCAGCTGAAATGGCAGCACCAACTCTGCTTCCCCCCCTCCCCTAATGAACTTTATAATAATTATTCCATTCCCTCACTGCCATCATCCATCAGCAGAAATCACTGGAATTTCACACCACTGCCATCTTCCCTTTCTTTTTTAAGGACTCTTCAGCTTTTCTGACAAATCAGCATCATTTCTCCAAACTTTCTATCTCTTTGCTGCCACATCACAGTGCCCAGGGCAAAAGGGACGGGGGATCAAACCTCGTTCCAGTAACAAATTCCCTTTGGGAAGGGGTTACAATTCCTCCTCTTTAATGTCACTGCTGTCCCACAGTGACCTGGTGCCGAGATGTTGTTTGGTTCCCCTCAACTCATGTTACCCCAAGCGCTGACCTGACCTTTAAAAACATGTATTAACACTTATAAATCTTATTTTCCTGTGGCACATGGTTGCAGGTGGATAGGAGGAATTGTTTCACTCATTTGTGTCATTCCCAATACTTCCCTTTCCATCCCGGAGCTCTGTCCTCCTCCCATCCACCCTCCCGTGTTTATTTTGTCTGTGCCTGCTGGTCTTTGCAGCTGAGCTTTAATAATCTGCTTTTTTTGTGATATTCTCTGCTTTTTTGGTGGCCAAATTAAGATTAAAGGGAAACCTTCTGGAAGTTGTGGTTCGTTCTTGGTCCACTCGGGGTTTCTGGGTTGTTGCAATCCTTGGGTTTTCCTGGAGTGGCCAACTTCTGGTGGAGGGTTTAGGATGGTCCTGCCCATCTGCACCCAGGACAAGGCATCCCAGGAATGTCCTGGTTGTGTTTTGGCTCCAAGGTGGGATTCTCTTCCACAAGACAACCACAGAATGAGTTTGGGTTTGTTTTAGTAGTGGCAAACTCTTAATTTCACTTCTTGCCACCTCTCCTGAATTTAAGTAGGAAACCAAACCAAGTCTGAAGGGGAGGAGGTGGTTGCTCTCCTTAAATATATCCCATGAATAAGTGCAAAGAAAAGGTAAATAAATAATTTGGGCAGTGTTGGCTAAAGAATAAATGGATTTAACTTTTCTTTTAGCACACAATTTGTTGCCTTATTCTTTTCCTCATATATCTGCTGCTTACACTCTTGGCACCTGTGTAATAATTTTTTGGTTTCAAAATTGGCTTTAATATCACAAGTTAATAAGGAGAAAAGCATCACAAAATTGGCTTTAATATCACAAGTTGTAGGAGAAAAAGCATCGAGGTGCTGCCACCTCTGAAGGACAGCTCTGAATTACACCGGTGGGGTGGGTGTTTGGAGGTCAACAATAAAATCAGGATGAAAGGAAATGTCAGTTTTGTGGCCTAAATACGATGTATTCCCTGGAGTGGATGGGGAAGAGGAGTGGAAGGTTCCCTTCCCATGGCAGGGGTTGGAATGAGATGATCTTCAGGGTCCCTTCCAACCCAAACCATTCTCCGACTCTCTGGTCCTCGTCCTTAATTCTTAGAAGACCGACATTTGTGAATATTTGCTTTAAAGGAGAATAACTTGTGTGATGTCTTCATGCTTTAAATAGTCCATTCGAGGTACAAATTTGACCCTGGTGACTTGTAGAATTCAGGAGGGTCAAAGGGGACCTCAGTTCTGCTTTGCAGGAGGTCTGATGCATCAGAAGGACCAAGATGTTGCTCTCACTGCATTTATTGCTTTGGATCAGTTTGGGGAAACTTAATTAATTTTTCATTCACAATGAGAAATTTCAAAGGAGGTTCTCACTGGATATCAGTCATAAAACCATGGAATAGTTTGGGTTGGAAGGGACATCAAAGATGATCCATTTCCAACCCACCTTCCACTCTTCCCAGTTGCTCCAAGCCCCTGGTTTTCACCACGTTCCCTCCCCATGTAGGATTTTCCAAGCCCATCTCGCCAGCAGCCAAGCACTCACTGCTTAATGTGCATCCTCTAATAATGGCTGAACTTAATTTCTTAGCAATGACACTGTAATAATTAATACAGCCCTCTTGGGCTGCCTGGGATGAAATTGGAGATATTAAAGTGTCTCCGTCCCCCCCTCCACAGATGCGAAATGTCATCATCACTTGGTGCAATCTGGTTTTATTAGGGCCATATTAAAATGAATGTTTGGCACATCTTCGCTGCAGGCCTATTAACAGCCTTTCCTTGATTTAAGAAATGGCTCCAGGATGCAAATACAGCCCATTTCCCCGAATAAATTCAGCACTTTAACTCTATTTATTTACTCCACGCTGGAAAATGTAATAAGATAAATAATGGGTCCCACAGGGGGGTTGTGGGGTGAGTTGGTGATCAGTGTCTCAGCAGGTCTGTGAACATGGAAGAAATAATGATCAAAATTCATGGTGCTCCCTGGGAAGCCATTTATAGACCTGAGTCTAATAAAGGAAGAATTACAATGCTTTAAAAACATGCTTAGCACGGGAATCTGACTGGCATGAGCCCTGGAGTGAGGAATGTGCAGCTGGATCACCTAAATCTGTGTCCCAGGCTGTGGGAATACCTGGGATTTCTTCTTTACTGCCTAAAAAAATCCAGTCCAGGACAGGTTTTCTACTCTTGTCTCTAAAGCATTCTGCTGAAGGCAACTTGGAGGTTTGGATTTGAAACCTCTGGAAGCGTGTTTGGATTTGCCATCCAAACAATGTGCAGAGCTGTGGCAGTTGTGAGTGTGAGTGGAGGTTGTAGAGCTGGTGAAGAATTAAATGATAAAATGACACAAGGCTGGCAGGTTATTTCTTTATGTGTTTTCAAGAAAATTGATTCTGTGCCTGTGATTATCCAGGTCTGAAACATGGTGGGAATGACAAAAGATGTCTTAGTTAGAAAGCCTGGGCCTTGTTCTGGTACAGGAGTTGGGAGTGAGGATCCAGTTCTGTTTGGAGTGACCAGAGGTGGACCTGGAACTGCTCCAAGGGCTGGATCCCTCTGCTCTGGAGCCAGGCTGGGAGAGCTGGGAATGTTCACCTGGAGTAGAGGAGGCTCCAGGGAGAGCTGAGAGCCCCTTGCAGGGCCTAAAGGGGCTCCAGGAGAGCTGGAGAGGGACTGGGGACAAGGGAGGGAGGGACAGGACACAGGGAATGGCTTCCCAGTGCCAGAGTTCAGGACTTCCATTGATTTTAACTCCCTTAGGCTCAGAGGACACAGGAAAGAGTCCCAGAGTCCTCCAGATGTTGGCAGTGGAGTTGGTAAAAGACTGAAACTTTTTGCTTTGTGGCTTTGAGCCACCACGGAGCATCCTGGGAGGATCTGCTGGGATCAGGTCTTAGGGAATCACAGAGTCCCTGAGGTTGGAAAAGCCCTCCAGGGTCATCAAGTCCAACCAACCTTTGACCAACACCACCTTGTCCCCCAGCCCAGAGCACTGAGTGCCACTACCAGGCCTTCCTTGGGCACCTCCAGGGATGGGGACTCCAAACCTCCCTGGGCAGCCCCTGCCAAGGCCTCACCACCCTTTCCAGGAAGGAATTTCCCCAGTATCCCTCCCCTGGCACAGCTTGAGGCTGTTCCCTCTCCTCCTGTCCGTTGTTCCCTGGGAGCAGAGCCTGACCCCCCCCCCCCCCCGGCTCCAGCCTTCTGTCAGGGAGTTGCAGAGCCAGAAGGTCCCCCCTGATCCCTCTTTTCTCCAGGTTGAGCCCCCCCAGCTCCCTCAGGAGTTCTCCAGATCCTTCCCAGCTCCCTTCCCTTCCCTGCACACGCTCCAGCCCCTCCATGTCTCTCTTGTCCTGAGTGTCCCAGAACTGGACACGTCATGGGAGACACAACATGTCCAGAGTCATCCAGAAATGCCAGAAAACCAGGCACGTCACCTCAATTTCCAGTTGGATTAAAAGCTCCTGTTTTCAGGAGCGTGCGCATTTGTTTTCAGCTTTTCATGGAGTAAATGGCTTCTTTTAACGAGAACAAGAGCGTTTAGTAGAAAAATTAATTCCAGGGGAAAATCACAAGGGTGATTTGTGACCACCCTGAGCCACCAGCTCTCGTCGGCTGCGCGGGCAAACACACAGACCCAGCAGATGTGCTGCACCAGAAAGGGGCTCTTTGAGCTCGGCCCTTCCTCCAACTTGGTCCACACATTAAAACTGAACATCATTTCCATGTCGTGGAGACGCTGGAATTCCCAGTTGGGCGGGAGGATGTGTCTGATATGTGTGTCTTCTGTTCCGTTTTCCTTTTCATTCCGGTTAAATAAATCCTTCCCCGTGCAGGAGAAAAAAGCTCCCCGTGTGCTTTGCCGGGCAAGAGGTGTTTCCCATCAGATATTCATGGAGAACATGAAAGGAATCCTGCAGGAATGGCCTCAGTTGGGTGTTTTTAGGAGGGGGAGGATGGCACCAGCAAACCCACTGGAGAGGTCTCTTGTGCCTCTGAATAAAAGGAGCTGGTTGCTGCCTGATGAAAAGAATATTGGAATCCTCATCCAACCTATTCCAGCCACGTGGATGCTTTCACCAAGATTTCCAGCTTCCCAGGCACAATTTGCTCTCATTTCTCTGCAGGAAAACCTCTGCTCCGGGAATTGTGTTTGGAAAGGAGGAGGGGGCCATAAAATAACTGCTGGACTGAGCAAATTAGTTCAGGGACATGGCAGGTTTCCCCCATGGCATATTTGTGGATGCTGGATGTTTTGGGAGGTGCAGGAGTGAGTAAATTCTAATGGCTTTGGGTGAGGGGGGATGAATTTCTGTGTGTGCATCTGCCCCCTTCTCACTTCTGGAATCACACAACTCTGCATCTCTGTTGTTTTCTAGGTAGGACAACGGGATACAAAGAGTGTGAATCCAGGAGAGGGAGCTCCCTTTGCTCTGGTATCACCTAAAAACTCCAGTCTTGGAGTATGTCGAAGGAAATGTTCTTATTTCCAGCAAACTTGGCTTTGGAGGAAGTTTCTTGCTGTTTTTTCTTTGAAAAGCAGAGGGTCAACAGCATTTTGTGCCAGCTCCAGGGTGGGCACAGACCTGTGGAATCCTGGGGGCAGTTCTGGGCCCCTCAGACAGGAGAGACATGGAGGGGCTGGAGCGTGTGCAGGGAAGGGAAGGGAGCTGGGAAGGGTCTGGAGAATTCCTGAGGGAGCTGGGGGGGCTCAGCCTGGAGCAAAGGAGGCTCAGGGGGGACCTTCTGGCTCTGCAAGTCCCTGACAGGAGGGAGTTGCAGCATTTCTGAAATGGAGGATCTGCAAAGAAGAACTCAAAATCATCGTGTTAAATCAATGTAGGGAGTACGTGGAGCTCCTGGAGTGAATCCAGAGGAGGCCCTGGAGCTGCTCCAAGGGCTGGAGTCCCTCTGCTCTGGAGCCAGGCTGGGAGAGCTGGGAATGTTCACCTGGAGAAGAGAAGGCTCCAGGGAGAGCTGAGAGCCCCTTGCAGGGCCTAAAGAGGCTCCAGGAGAGCTGGAGAGGGACTGGGGACAAGGCCTGGAGGGACAGGACACAGGGAATGGCTTCCCAGTGCCAGAGGGCAGGGTTAGATGGGATATGGGGAAGGAATTGCTGTCTGGGAGGGTGGGGAGGGGCTGGAATGGATTTCCCAGAGAAGCTGTGGCTGCCCCTGGATCCCTGGAAGTGTCCAAGGCCAGGCTGGATGGGGCTTGGAGCAACCTGGGATAGTGGAAATTGTCCCTGCCCGTGGAACTGGATGTTCTTTCAGGTCCCTTCCAACCCAAACCATTCCATAATTTAATGAACACATTTGAGATATAGAGGATTGGGAAGGGTGTGTTGTCTCACTTTTCCAGAACACTCAAAAAACCAGAAGAAGGGGATAGAAGGAATATTGAAGAGTAAAATGCAGGCCTGAACTGCAGGCAGACCTCCTGTGCTGGGAAGAAATTGCAGTTTCTCTTCTGACCCAGTAAGAGAATAGCTCTTGGTTTGGGGGGTTTTTTTATTATTAATATTATTGATTTTTTCGGTAACAATGTTGCTTTTTAACCTGGGAAATCGGGATATTCCATCTCCGTGTTTCCATCCCTGGATGGGAGCTCTGTGTGACACCCAGAATCACAAACCAGCACATCTTTGGTGGCACCTCCCACGTGATGCTAAAGATCCCTCAACGCTGCTAATTAACCTTCTTCCTCATTTAAAACCCGAGTTTTGATGTCCGGAGTTGCCTTTGGCTACTGTTTGAATGGATTAATATTCCAGCAGCGCCTCGTATTTACTCACTCACAGCAGAATGAACTCGGAGTCAGATCCTCATTTAGTTAAAATAAATGTACTTCCATGGGTTTTAAACAAATTTAAACCAGGGGACGATTTGCCCGGGGCGAGAGTGTTGGATCAGGGTCTGAGTTGCATTGTAATGAGGCAGAAACGTCGAGTTTTAGGAGAAAAAGGTTTATCCCAGGCTGCCTTTGTACCTCATGCCTGGGTTTCCTAACACAGAACAAATTGGAGCAGCAAAAAATGAACCTGACACCAAATCCGAGGCTCCAGGAGGAGAAACAGTCACTACAACCTTGGAATGCACATTCCTTCATTTTCAGAGGGGAAATGCATCTTCCCCTTCATGGTTTTTTTGCTGTTTGGGCCTTGTGAAGGGAACATTTCAATGAAGGCAAATAGATCAAGGCGTGTTTTCAAAGCCAAACCTTTCAATCTCTGGGCTCGTTTTCCGTGACCCTGTTGAACGTTGTGTCTTTCCTGGCTCCCTTCCTTTTCCCTCTCCCTTCCTTTCCCTTGTGGATCCTCTCTCTTCTGAGCTGGCTTTTCTTCCTTTGTGAGCCTTCCCTCCTCCTCCTCCAGCTGACACTTTTTTGGGGTGTTATCAGACAGAGATTCCGGGGGGGGGAGGGAAATGGTCCAAATTCTTCTGCGTCAACAGGTTTGTTCCTGATGATCCTTTGATTTCTCAGGATGAGGGATTGTTGATCCCTATCAAATCTGTGGCCAAGCCCAGGTTTGAATAAACGTGGGTTTAACTGGTTGAGGTTTTTTGAGGGCAACAGTGATTTAGAGGGAAGGAGAGAGAAGAGTGGATGATTGGGTTTGTGACTCTTCCCCTCCCAGACTTTGCATCTCTTGGGTTTTTGATAGATGGTCTCTCCGGGAAAAACAGGGTGAAAAAAATCATTAGGATGGTCAAGGGGGAAGTTTGGAATTTTGGCAGCGGAGCTCTGGGTCCAGCTTGGCTTGTGATTCTTTCCAACTCTTCCAGGTAGCTCCCAGTCCATCAGGGATCCACCCCCACACCTGGGAGATGCCACTGGGTTGTTCCCATCGTGTTATTTTGAAGAATTACTGTATTTCCCTCTTTAAACCCTCAGTGTGTCTTTACTGGATGAACATCCCTCAGCTTTACATGAAAGGCCAAGAACTTGCCTTTAGATCATGGGGTCATGGAATGGTTTGGGTTGGAAGGGACCTGGAAGACCATCTCATTCATGGGCAGGGACACCTTCCACTATCCCAGGTTTCTCCAACCTGGCCTTGGACGCTTCCAGGGATGGGGAGTCCACAACCTGATAACTAAATCATAATTTTTTATGTTAAACTTTTGGTTGTGAGTGCTCTTCATCCACAGTGGAATAAACATCATCAAATATTTGTGCCTAATATTTTAAACAGGCATTGCAGTTGGGTCTTGGCCGTTCGAAGCAAGATGATCTTGGCTGTTCAGAGCAAAATAATCTTTGCTGTGGGTATTTTACGTGTTAAATTCAAATTTCTGAAATCCACCTCATTAGAGAAACAAAGAATCCCATCTGTCTGTTTTCTCACTTGCACCTTAAAACCATAAGGTTGCAGGATATCGTTTATTTTTTGCCCTATTAACAAATGTTTGGGGGGTGGTAAAAACCATTCCCACTCCATTCACGTTTTCATGGCTTGGAATTCAGTCTGGAATCAACCCATGGGATGTGACAACCGTGGAATTTAATACCAGCCCTCAGCAAAGTGGGTTTGCTTTAGGTCTTCACCAGAAGGTTTGCAGAGAAATCAACTGTTTATCTCCCTCCGGCCTTTCATGTTCTGGTGTCTTGGGTTTAATCACGTCCAGGGAACTCCTGGAGGAGGGAAATGGGTTTGAAAAGGGAAAAAAGAAAGAACAGGCAGCAGCAAAAACAATCTCCCTGGGTATTTTCCTGGGAATCCCAGTGGATTAGGGACGTAGTTTGCATCAGTGCAGAGCTGATCCCTCTTCCTCAGGGACTGTCAGGGGTAGGGATGGTTCCCATTAAGTTCCTGTTTAGGATTCTCCCTATTAAATCTCCCAAGGAGCCAAAGGGCAGAGCTGAGCAGGGGTTTTAAGCTCCTAAGGTTGTCTGAGCAGGAGATGGGATGGTTAAAATGAAAGAATATTCCCAAGGTGCCTGAAAGTTCCTTTGTACTTCTGGAAATGTTTATTGTTTGTGTTGGCTTTGCTCAGTTGGGTGGAAGGTGGTTTATTTTTCCTCCTACTGAAATTTTATATAAATTGTGTTAAATGACATTTTCCTCCCCAAATGAGGTTTCTGATTCTCTCCCACTGAAGTGCTGGAGAAAGGGGCAGTTAGAGGATGGGCTTCTTTAGGAAAACTCATCCTCCTCTTTCCTTCTTCCCACCTTCTTCCCACCTCTTGAGAAACACTTCCTGGAGACTCGTCTTTCCTTTCCCCTCTTTGCATGGAAAGCAGGTTCCACGGCCTTAATTCCATCCCTCTCCCCCCATATCATTGTACAAATGTGTTGCTTGATGATCATCTCTGTGGTTTATTAGTAATTTAATTGATCTATTGATTTATTGTTGCAAAACTTTATAACTACAAAAAATAATATTTCACTGGCTTTTTTTTTTTTTTTTTTCTGGTAAGTAGATTTTTGTTGAGTTAAATTGAGACAAAGTGACCAAATCATGAGATGAGTTGTCAAAACAAAATTGGTGAGCAATGAATTTTCGCCTCTTGGTGGGAAATCTCTGAATTTTCAGGTAATCTGAGTTGATTTGTGAAATATTTACTGACAGAGGGGGTCACTAAAATAAGTTTTCTCATATATTTGTATCTGTCTGGAAGTGTTGTAGTTCCCATGGTGATGATGCTCGTCATCCACCTCCCAGAAACCCCAAAATTGTGACCTCCCTGAAGCCAGGGCAGGTCTCCTTGTGCTGGTCACTGCTGGGTCACGTCGAGCTCGGCTTCAAAATTGTAGGAATTAAATTGCTGGGATTAAATAGGAGCTTAAACTCTTGATAAAGTCAAAGCTCCAGAAACTCAGCTTGTGACATCTGCAGTTTGTGCTCGGGCTGATGAAAAAAAAAGAGAGAGAAAAGAAGGAGAGAGGGAGAGAGAGAGAGTTGGCACATCTTTAAGGTGTTCCCAGGTAATTTATGAACTGATTTAAAAATTAATTAATGTGTTTTCTCTCCGCTGTTAAATATTCCCCCACCCTCTGAATGTTAAAGGCAACGTGGAGATGGGAAAGAAGTTCAAGTTCTGTGCTTCAAAATCCATGAATATTCACTCAAGAGTGAAGGAATATTTAGGGCAGAGGAGCTCTGTTGTTCCCCTCAGATCTCCCAACCTCCTCGGGGGCGGAGAATCCATGGCCATATTCCCAATCCCATCAGAGGAGCCTAAGGAAGGGGCAGGAGCTGATTGCTTTTCTGGGTCTTTTGAGGTCCGTGGCATCAACCATCCATCAAAAAGCTGTGAAGGAGCCCGGTGGAGCTCTGCCAGCTCCTCTTGCCCCAAATTTGGGGGATGAGCTGCCAACAGCTCGCAGGGACCTGCCGGGATATGGATAACGAGACGGAATTCTGAGTGTTCTGGGTGTGTGCTCGGGCTCATCCCCCAAGTGTGTTCTCATGGTGAATTATGGGGTTTTTAAGACCTTCAGAAGTGTCAAATCTCAACAAGCACAAGGAGGGGGGGGTCAGGTCGCAGATCCCGGAGCGGGGTTTTGATTTCACCAGGACAAACGGAGTCTTCCATCTCTAAAGGAAAATAAAACCAACCCCCTCCTGTGTTTACAGAGACCCAAACGATGCAGTTTGTCAGGGCTGTGATGTCTCAGCGATTATGAGAAATAAAAATACTGTTTTTACATAAATAGGTGTATCGTGAAGTTGTAAGATATCAGAGTTCCAAAACCTGAACTTGGGTATCGGAGCCTCTTTCGGCAGGATAAGGGAAATGAGAAAATTCTTAAAAATTAAGCCTTTTAGGGCCGTTTTGTGCACGAGGTTCCTTTTCTCTTTGGGCTAAGAACAAAAAAGATCCATCACCTTTGACAGGGGATAGCTTGCAGTCAATTGGGAAAAAGGGAAAGCCCCTTTTCAGAGAAAAGAAACCTTTTTAGGTAAAGAGGAATGCATTAAAACTTACCTGAAAAGGGCGGGATTTTGCGAAACTATAAAATGTATGGAATTTAAACCAAAGGTGTCTTTTTCCCCCAGAAACTCGGTGAGAGACCCAACGTGTTGAATAAATTCTTCCTTGTTTCTTTGTTCCCTAAGTTTATGCCGTCTTTCTAAATTTAAAGAGGGGGATGTTTCCCACAGCGATGTCACCCTGGAAGGCAGCCTGGCTTCGTCTCCAAACTTCTGCAGGGTTGAGAATTTAATTGCTATTAAAAGACAAAAAATGGGGAAAGCTTACAAATTCTCTCTCTCAAATGATATTCTGCAGTGTCCCGGCCCCGGGAAAGTGAAATGGAATTTGAGTTTGTGTTTAGACAGTGACTGGGGGTTACGAATGAGCACTCGGGGTTTTTTTTTGCTTTCTGTCCTAACACGTGCTTAAAGGGAATTATCGCCCCCTTAAATCTTTTTAACTCTCTGAATTTATCCCTTGCTCACCGCAGGTAAGGGAATATATCGTTGGGTTTAAAACATTTTTGGGATGTAGTTCATGCCAAGCTACATCACCAAGGAATAAAACACTTGTGATCTGAGTCTTTTACACGGTGAAGAGCCTGTTGTGTTGTTAAATGCTCTCATCTTTATTCATGTCCCGGCTCGATTCAGCCAATTCCCTGTGAATTACTGGATCAGGAGCACTTGAAAACCCCGTAGTAATTTAGGCTGGCATCTAAAATAAACAGGAGGCGTGTTTTTAAGGTCCATATAATATGATTTTGCTTGTTCTCTAGGCTCGAGCTCAGCATTGGGTCGTTATTGGCTGGGATAATAATTGGTAAACTTATTTTAGTGACCCCCCCTCTGTCAGCAAATATTTCACAAATCAACTCAGATTACCTGAAAATTCAGAGATTGCCCACCAAGAGGCAAAAATTCATTGCTCACCAATTTTGTTTTGGCAATTCATCTCATGTTTTGGGTCTCTCCAGTTGATGCTGTTCGATGAGGGATGCATTAAGTGCTGCCATTCATATATAAATTCCCTGCCTGGAAACCTCAAATCCTGGAGAAAAGCAGAACTGGGTGGGATTAGCAGCTCCCTAGGGCAGGTAACTCAACCTCTTCGAGCTGTGCTAACAGGAATTACTGCCCGGAGTTCCCTTTGTTTGTTCCTTCTCACGGTAAATTAGGAAGTGAAGATTTGGGACTTGTCTAAACAGGGAACTTGATGGGCTTTGCAAATAGAGACGTGTCTTCAAAGAGTCATTTAGAGCAATTATTTGAGAGCAGTTCTTTGCTGATGGAGACAAAACAGGCTATTAGGAGTAAAAAAAAAAAAATAAAAAATAAAATAAGACCAGAGCAGCAGTTATTTCCTAATGTGCTCCAGTTTATGGCTTTTTAGTGTAGAATCACAGAAATCCCTTCTTGGAACTGTTTTTTTTCTGCATGAACGGGGATTTTGAATTGCTTCACCCTTTGCTCTGCTCCCAGGGAAACCTTCCAGTGAAGGGACATGATGTCCCACTATATTTAGATATTTTTCTGGCTGCAGTTGCCTCACTTGGGATCTTATAATCCTTCCTAGTGTATTTTTATTCCTGGAAAGGCCTTTTTTTCAAGGAAAAGTGTGTTTCCACATGGTAAACGTGGGGTTGGGCTGCAGCTGCTCCGTGTGAGAGGCAGCTGCAGTGGGACAGATGGATCCTCCTGGCACTCTTGGATCACCAGTTGGAGTCTTGCTGCAGGTTGGAATGGGAAGGATTCGAGCCCCAACACGTAGTAAGGCCAAAATTAATGTGATTCCCAGAAAAAATGGATCTCAGTGAATCTTTACAGAGAGACAACAGCAATTTATTTTCATGTCAGCTGAGGCAGAAATATAAATTCTGGTTTATTCGCTTCTCTTGTTGGGGGGAGATTTTCCACTTGTCTTTAATTCACTTGAGTGATATCCCCAAGATCAGCTCCTTTCAAACTCCCAAAACAACCCTGTGGTGCTCCAGGGGTAAGAAGTCATCACTCTGAGGTCTGCACAAATCCACAGTGGATTCCTGATCTTCCAGGGACCCCTCTTTGCCAACAGCTCCAACATAAGTGGTGACTTATTGCCCTCCCAAGGAGACATTAAATCCCATCTGCAGAGCCAGGAAGCTGCTGCCTCCCTTTTTTGGGGTGTTTTCTGTGTCCAGACACAGTGAAAACTCAGATTCTGGCTTAGTTTTTCTCATTCCTGGGCTGAATTAGTCTCAGTGTGCTTAAATTTCCCGTTCTAACCTCCTTTCCCTTTTCCAGCCCATCCTTATTCTTGTTCATGCTCCACATTCACAGGATTGTCACAGAGAAATTTGGGTTAGAAGGACCTTCAGGATCATCCTTTTCCAAGCCCCTACCACGAGACAGGACATGGACACTGATTTTACCCTAAAAACTGGTTGTTTTTAGCCAAAATCCCGGATTTTAAAGCCTCTCAGAGCGTGTTTTCCCAGTGCAAACATCCCTAAGCTCAGCTTTCTTTGCCATTCCTTGCTCAGGATTGGGAGCAGAGACACAGACACTGGTTTTCCTCTCTCCATGCCATTTTTTTCCTCAAGCACCACCTCATCCCTCTCCTTCTCCTGCATTCCAACAGTCTGTCCCAATCCAGCAACTCCCTGGAATTTGGAAATAATGGAAAGTTCATCCAACAACCCCCATCTTCCAGAGGGGAGGAAGAATCCCCCCCCAGGGTTAAACTCCTCTAAACTGGGCCAGGAATGCAGATTTTTCCCACCAAAAGCATTAAGACAAATGGAAAATATTCCTTTTTAAGGGAGTAACACTCCCAAAAAAATCACTTCAAGCCACACAGTGCAAACCCTTTCCCATTAATCCCCCCAGATATGCCAAAGGATAAATTTTATACTGGGAGGGGGTGGGGTTTTTTATACCAGTTATTCCAAAGGGAAAAAAAAACTTCTGGAAAGCAGCATTTGACCCTCTGGAAATGCTCCCAGATGGATCCATCCCTTCCTCAGGCTGAGTCTCCCATAAATATCTGGGCTTTCCATCACCTCCCAACTCCAGATCAGGCAAGACACACATCCCTGGCTCTGGAATTCCCAGCCTAAAAGGCACTGGAGTTGCCTGACAATGATTTGAACCCCTCCCCCCCCATTCCAAGAAAATGCCCTGGGAGAGGATCTGGTTCTCTTGGAAGAGCTGGATCCATCTGCTCCAGGGAATAAATCACGTGGTCTCAGACTCAAGGAGAGCCCTTGGGAAGCTGCAAAATAAATCAGTGTCAGATCCACCACATTAATTTCCCTCCCAAAGATTTACACACGACAACAGCTTTAATATTAAAAGCCAGTTTTCCTCCTCGTGTGTCTGTTGTTCCCTCCCTGTTAGAAACTCAGATTGATGTGTTTTTGGGGCCAAACCAGAAACTTGGATTGAGGTTTTTTTTCAGCATGGATGTGTGTCCACGTCCATTCTGAGCTGAACAGCTGCTGCTGTCCGGGGTTATCCGTGCCCCATCCAAAATTTAGCATCCCAAGGTCTTGGGAAGTGACAGGAGAAACCCTGGAAGGATGAAATGGGGAGGGAACTCAGGACTTTGCACTTGGCCTCGCTGAACTTGACATCAAGTTCACGTTGGACCAACTTCTCCAGCTGGATAAAAAGCAAACCCTTCATCAGTTCACCTGCTGTGACGGGAATTTGGGAGCTCAGGGATTTGGGAACTGCCCTCTTGCTCTGGCTGTGATGCTTTTTACCCTTCCCGTGAGTGCCACAAGGTGGTGTTTCTCTTTCCAAAACCACCCAAAATTAACCCCACATCTTGTCACAGGATGTCGTTGGTGACTCTTGAGGATGGAGGAGTCATCAGTGTGACGACCTGAGGTCAGAGAAGGGGCTGAGAAGGAAAACCAGGAGCTCTGCTGAAACAAGGGGAGATGGGGGAGCTCGGCCACGAGTGTATTGAGCGAGAATGAGCTCTGTTATTTCTCACTCCCTCCTTCTGTCAGTGATTGAGGCACTTTCAGAGCACAGCCAGGAAAATAATAGGTTGCTTTCACGAAGGGAGAAGTTGAACAAGTGCTAAATCATTCATCAGACATCAGGGAGAGCTTTAGGGTGGGCTCTTGGTGCCTGGCTCTGTTCTGATTCCCTCTCCCCTGCAGCAGAGGCCGGAACATTTCGTTTACTGCCTGGAGGGTTGTGTTGAAATGCTGGGGTTAAAATGAGAGTGGTGGTTTGGGGTGAGGCTTTGTGGAAGGTGTCCCCACACACAGACCCCTCTGCCAAGCCCTGAATTCACCAGCACACGGCTCCTGGAGGGACACAAAGCCAGAGGGTGGTGTTTGTGAGGGGAATATTCTCCCTGGGGGATGGATAAGCACTTTGGCATTGTGTGGATGTCTGAATCCGTGTTCACCTGGTGTTCCCTTTCCGCTGGAAAGTTTGATTTTGTGGCTTCTGTGCTTCCAGAACTTTTATTTTGGGGCTTGAAAGGTTTGAAATGAAATCTGTTCGTTCAGTGACTGTCACTTGTATTCACTTGGTTCATCCTGAAGGTAGAAATGCAGCAGATCCTCTTATCACTGGGTAACAATCATGGAATCATGAATGGTTTGGGTTGGAAGGGACCCTAAAGATCATCCAGGTCCAACCCCTGCCACGGGCAGGGACACCTTCCACTAGCCCAGGTTGCTCCAGCTTGGCCTTGGACACTCCCAGGGATCCAGGGGCAGCCACAGCTTCTCTGGGAAATCCATTCCAGCCCCTCCCCACCTTCCCAGCCAGGAATTCCTTCCCAATATCCCATCTAACCCTGCCTTCTGAATTTTGAGGAATGTATCAGACTCCTAAGTAGGGGATGTGCTGATGGGCATCCAGGAATCATGGAATCACACCATATCCTGAGTTGGAAGGGACACACAAGGATAAGTCCAACTTCTGGCCCTGCACAGGATCAAGCCCCATCCAACCCGGCCTTGGACACTTCCAGGGATCCAGGGGCAGCCACAGCTTCTCTGGGAATTCCATTCCAGCTCCTGCCTACTCTCCCAGACAGCAATTCCTTCCCATATCCTATTTAGCCCCACCCTCTGGCAGTGGGAAGCCATTCCCTGTGTCCTGTCCCTCCATCCCTTGTCCCCAATCCCTCTCCAGCTCTCCTGGAGCCCCTTTAGGCCCTGCAAGGGGCTCTCAGCTCTCCCTGGAGAGTCTTCTCTTCTAATTCTGAGCATTTGCATCTCATCTACTTGGTTTACTGGCACTTCAGTGTGGACAGCCAGTTTCTGAGGTGGCTTCTGCCTGAAGATTGTGAAACCCCTGGCAGGCTGTGTGTGTTTGGACTCGTTGTCCCTGTTTTTACGGATGGAAAAGCAGAAGTGTGGGAGAAACAACAAATAATCCGGCACAGCAAGAGGTAAAACTCCCATCCCCAGGCACCCTCTCCCTCCACCTGCCCTCTGTGGACCTTCTCCATTGCTGTGTCTCTGAAGGCTCCTCGAGCCTTTGAAAACAATCCCAGCAATCAGAGGAATAATTGGTTGGTCCATAGGAGGGAACAGAGTCCATCACCTCGTTCTTTGCCCAAGAGGAGACCTTTATATTTAATTTGGAGTGTAAAGCCACCACCAAAAACCTTCTGTGTCCTCTGGGCTTTGCCTCTTGGTTCCACATGCACTTGTAGGAACCCAGAAATGAGTTTTCTTCCAAAATGTGACTATTTAACCCAGAGAATAGGACAAATTGGAGCTGTTTTGCCTGCTCTCAGTGGGATGATATCCAGGGTCCCCGAGGCAGGACACGTTGCTCCAAGGGCAGCAGCAACAGGCAAGAGGCGAAGAAATGGGATTTAGGAGAGGTGAGTGAGCACAGCCTGGATATCATCTGTTGGAAAAACGCTTTTTTTTTCAGTTGCCTCTGCTCTGCCCATCAGGCACAAGCTCTGCCTGCCTTCAGAAAAGCTTCTGCGAAGCAGAAATGTGTGTCAGTGGAGCAGGACCGGTGGTGACACAATTCCCCCGGGTATTCCAGGGATGCATGGCCAGATTTTAGCCTAAAACGGGCTAAAAATAGCTCAGTGGCCACATCACAGCTGCTAATGCTTTCACTTCCCTTGGCTTTGGATCCAGTCCAGGGGCCTGGAGATTAAAGGCTTGGTCCGTTAAGAGCCCATTCATTATCCTTCCAGACCTGAGTCTTAATCACCAGCAGCTAATTTGGCCCATTAGAAGCAGTAAATATCCGAGTTAACGTGTGCAGTCCTCTTCAGGCTTCGCTTCTGCTTCAAAATTTCATCAATTAGTTTAAAAAAAAAAAAAAAAAGAAATCGGTCTTGCTTGTATTTGTCTGGAAACTAAGAACAGATCATTCCCTCCTGGAACAGAAGTTCCTTCTGCCTTGATCTCTGTGGAGCCCTGAGGGGAATATATGAAATTGTTAGAAACGTTTTCTCCTTTCTTTCTGTGTGGTTTGGGTTTGGTTTTTTGTGGGGTTTTTTTTGGTTTTCTTTTTCTCCTCATTTATTTCATATTCCTGTGGTTCACTGTACAAATCAATATAATGCCTCTTCGGTTCTGGTTTAACGTTCTCAGCTCTGAATGGAGCATTAAGTTATCTCAGAGAAGCTGTTTTGCTCTCAGTGCTTTGGAGGCTTGTTAATATTTAGCAATTTGTGCAATTTGGACATAGTTGCTTTGTCCTCTTTCACTCACTGTCTCTCCCCGTGTGTTTTTGCACCTCAATAATGTGGTTTTTGAGACTCTCTCCTGGGATTTTAACTCATCCAGGAGTCCCTGAGCCTTTCTTTGTGTAGAAACATAGAATATCCTGGCTCTGAAGGGACCCACAAGGATCATCAGAGTCCAACTCCTGGCTCTGCACAGGACACCCCAAGAGCTGTCTAGAGGTCTCAGAGGAATAATCCCATTAATTAGGGCCCAAATTTGGCAAACCTGAGCCAAAGCTGCTCCTTCCAGAGCCCTCTCAGCTGATTTAGGGAAGCAGAAAAAGACCGCGACGAAGCCAAGCTGAACAAGAGCAACAAAAACTGTGATAACCTTTTGTCTCCTGTCCCATCAAACACAGTGGAATGGAATAATCCTGCCAGCTGAAGGAGAAAAATCGTGGAGTTTCCACTGATAAATGACCTGGAGATCTCTTGCCTCGTTTGTTCTCAGTCAATATTTTGCCCACTTGCCGTGGAAGCCTCGCAGAACGCGGGGACGCTCAATCCCGGAGCGGTTTCCATTGGCATTTCTTTAATAAACTCATAATTTATAGACCGTGTTTTACATCTCCTCCTCGTGCCCCCGGAGCTGGTTCCAGCCAGCTCTGGAGAAATGAGCTATTGAGTTGTTACTGCCCCTTGATTAAGTCAATAAAAAATCCATCTGTCTCGTTAAGCGAGCGGCTCCGTTTGGCGAGTGGTGCAATCCCAGATCCCGCATTTTTGGGGGTGAAAAACGATAGCCAAGGCAGTGATAAATCACCCAAAAGTCAGAAGTGACCTGGCAGTGCCTGGGCTGGGCCTCTCCTGAGCCCGAGGCAGCTGCAGATTCAGGGGGATGGTCTGCAGTTATCAGATGGTGACAGTGGTTGCCCTGAACACTCAAGAACATTTTCTTATTTTTAGATTTGATGTTTTGGGTTGGGATTGTTCGAGAAAGATGTGAGATGGTTCATCTAGTGATTTCCTAAGAAGCAGATGGAGTTTTGCTTCTTCACCTCGACTGCTGACATGTCTCAAAGAGTCTCCCTCTTGTTCTGATGGGAAGGATTTGAATTTTCGTGGGTGAGAGCTTGGCTGGGAAGGGAAGGAGGTGACTGAGCTGTACTTAAAGCACTTGGGTGATCAAAAGAGGCCTTGGAATGATCCATGAGGGAATCTGAAGATGCCCCATCCCAGAGACCCCCATGCCCTGGACTGGTCCCACAGCGGGGGCAGCAGGGCAGGGGGGGATTCTGCCCCTCTGTCCCCTCAGGGGAGACCCCCCTGCAGAGCTGCCTCCAGCCCTGGGAACAACATTCCTGAAGGACATGGAGCTGCTGGAGAGAGTCTAGAGGAGGCCACGGAGCTGCTCCCAGGGCTGGAGCCCCTCTGCTCTGGAGCCAGGCTGGGAGAGCTGGGAATGTTCAGCTGGAGAAGAGAAGGCTCCAGAAAGAGCTGAGAGCCCCTTGCAGGGCCTAAAGGGGCTCCAGGAAAGCTGGAGAGGGACTGGGGACAAGGGATGGAGGGACAGGACACAGGGAATGGCTTCCCACTGCCAGAGGGCAGGGATAGCTGGGATATTGGGAAGGAATTGCTGTCTGGGAGGGTGGGGAGGGGCTGGAATGGATTTCCCAGAGAAGCTGTGGCTGCCCCTGGATCCCTGGAAGTGTCCAAGGCCAAGTTGGAGCAACCTGGGATAGTGGGAGGTGTCTGTGCCTGTTGGAAACTCCCTGGTGTGCAAAGGGAGCAGTGGGAAGGAGGATGTGGAGGGATTGGAATGATTTCTCTTTATTACTCTGTAGCAGCAGATTCCTGCCAGTCTCGGGGAGACCCCTTTGCCAAGGGAACAGTGCCATAAAAACTTTATTAAATAGTTTTTATCCAGCTTGGAGCACTACAAACATCACACAGGGCTGGCAGGAGCAGCAAAGATCTACCTCCTCTGGAGTTATTGTTTTTTTAATCTCCTGTACCTTCTCTTGAGTGTCTGTTCTGGGCTACAACCAGCACAGGGAGACCTGCTTTTAGTTGCATCCCACCAGCAAAAAGCCCAGTTTTGGCTGTTTCATGTGATAATTTGCCATGAGCCAGCGCTGACACTTGGAAACAGGAAGAGACAAACGTCCTCAAAAAAAAAAAAAACAAAAAACCAAAAAATCTTTTATCTTTGGAAGGTCTTCTTCGATGCTTTACAGCTGTAAACTCCCAAATCCCTGCTGGATTAGAGTCGCTTCCGAGCTGCCTGTCGAGTTTTGCTTGTTTTGCCAAGTGCTGATTCACAGAGCAATAAACCCCCCAGGATGTCTTGGTTGTAATCTCTGAAAACAAAGGGCAGAGGAGGGACGGATTTCACTTTGCCAGGACGAGTTTTCCAGAGTTTTCCGAAGGCATTTAGAGTCAGGCCTGGTCAGTGGAGACGATTCATCTTCCTCTCCCTCGGAACTGCTGTGCTGAAATTCCACTGTGAGTCAATAAAAAGTGAATCTTTTTATTTAAGTCGAGGAGTTTTAAGTTTTGAGAGCTCTGTTGGAATGTTTGTCTCCTCGTTGCACAGTCACTGTGGTGTCGAGCAGGTTTGAGCAGTGGTGGGGGGCACAGCAGCAGCTGTTAAATGGGGCTAATTCAGTGTTTTCTGTGATTGGGGAACTGCAAAAGCCAGAGGTGAAGAAACCATTTTAGATTATCCAAGTGGTGCAGTACCTCTGGATTTTATGTGGGTTATGGCAATGAATTGGTCCTTCAGCCTCACCTGAGGGACCCAGCCAGGCACAGACAGGTTCAAAGAGGCTGTGATTGAATTAAAGTGGGCAAAGAAGGGATGAGAGAATAGAAGGATAATTATTCCCACTTTACAGGTGGGGAATGAACACCTGGGAAAATTAAGGGATTGAACTGTCAAGGTTGGAAGAGACCTCCAGGATTATTGAGTTAAACCATCAGCCAGCCCCACTAAACCACGTCCTCGAGTGCCACATCCACACGTTTCTTGAACACTTCCAGGCATGGTGATTCCACCAGTTCCCTGGGCAGCCTTTTCCAATGCTTTTCCCAGTGCCTGTTACAATCCTTTTGACCTGCTTCATCACCCTCTTCCAGCCTTGAGCTGACAAACAGCTGGAGCAACCTCCGACCTTTAATTCCAGGAGCAGCCCTGGTGCTGAACCGAAGTTTCCCCAACTCCCTGTGATGTGTTTTAAGCACCGTCCCATCCACCAGCTCAAGGAATGGCTTTTCTCCCATTTCCCAGCTTTGCTGATGTGTTTGGAGGCAGCAGTTGAATGTATTTTTGGGAGGGAAACGTCGTTAAAAGGTGCATTTAAGTAGTTATCTGTTCTTTTTGCTGCTCTGCCTTTTAAGAAGCCTCTCTCCAATTTGGCTTTCACTGATAATGAACCCGGAGCGATGAGCAGAGGAGGTGGTTGCTGGGCTATTCAACCCATTTCGGGATTCTGGAGTCAGAAAGAAAGGGGGGGAATCTATGAACCATCAAAATGTTGTTGCCTTTTGATTTTCCAGATCGATGTAGGATCTCTGAGCACATCACAACAGCGAAATTGTGCATAATATCACAGCCCTAAATTGGCCCAAATTGGCACCTCTTTAAGGCAAAGGCAGCTTTGTTTAAATAATGGCTTTGCCATGGAGACTCGGGGCATTGATTGGATACATCGGGGAGGCAGAGCAATAGAAAGGAGTTTGTGTCAGGCTCAATTACAGGTTTCCTTGTATTGTTTAAATGTTGCTCTTTCCCTCTCCCTCTGTCAATCATCGTTCCCTTGCAGATAGCTCTGCTTTTAATCTTTCTCAAAGTCGAAGGTTACTTTCTTCTCCAGCAGCAGCTTCAAGCCGAGGGTTATTTTAGTGATGACATTGATGGTAATTATTAATTAAGGTATTTAAGAATGCGTGTGTTGCCATCCCCCCCCCCCGCCCCACTCTGGTGAGACCCCACCTCCAGAGCTGCATCCAGCCCTGGGAACAACATTCCTGAAGGACGTGGAGCTGCTGGAGAGAGTCCAGAGGAGGCCCCAGAGCTGCTCCCAGGGCTGGAGCCCCTCTGCTCTGGAGCCAGGCTGGGAGAGCTGGGAATGTTCACCTGGAGAAGAGAAGGCTCCAGGGAGAGCTGAGAGCTCCTTGTAGGGCCTAAAGGGGCTCCAGGAGAGCTGGAGAGGGACTGGGGACAAGGGCTGGAGGGACAGGACACAGGGAATGGCTTCCCAGTGCCAGAGGGCAGGGTTAGGTGGGATATTGGGAAGGAATTGCTGTCTGGGAGGGTGGGGAGGGGCTGGAATGGATTTCCCAGAGAAGCTGTGGCTGCCCCTGGATCCCTGGAAGTGTCCAAGTCCAGGTTGGAGCAACCTGGGCTACTGGAAGGGGTTCCTGCCCTTGGCAGGGGTTTGGAACAACATGATCTTTACGTTCTCTTCCAACCTAAACCATTCCATGATTCATTCCATGGAAATTCCCTGTTTTAACTAACAGAACCCTTGACCAGGAGCAGTGTGTGAGCAGTGCCCGAGTTCCACTGTCAGGACACTCTTCCCTGTAGATTTGCTCCCCAGGAAGTTGTGTTTTCTCCCACAACACAATTTATGGTGTTTTGCAGTGAGTTGTGACACAACCACAGTGCTCCATTTTACCACAAATTCTTTCTGTTGAGTTGGGTGGAAGTGCTGAGGATTTTTTTTTTTTTTGCCTGTCCACTTCCCCTCTCAGGTTTCACTTAAAAAGAAAGAAAGAAAGAGTTAAATTTAATTTTAGCTTGGTTTTATAACCAGAAGGAGCAGGTCAATATTTAGTGAAACAGAGGGGGGAAATTCTGCTTGGAAGAATTTGCTTTGTCTTATAAATGAGTTTGGGTTTGAAGCTTTATTACTTAAAGTTGAATTTAGTGAAAAGTTCTAAGTGCTGGCAACCCATCCCATCCTATTCCCTGTGTTTAATAACTCTGACTGATCCTGTTGTAGACAGACATTTTTTAACAGACATTATTAAACAGACATTATTTAATAGACAGCTTTTCACACAACCACACTGGAAATCTAGGAGATAAAACCCTCATTTCCACTGGACAAAGATGTTGCTCCCAAGCTGGTCTGTGGCACACTCTGGAAGACACACTGTCTGTATTTCCTTCCAAGCTTTCCTTTTCTTTCTTCCCTTCCAGGCTTTCCTTTTCCTTCTCCCCTTCCTTTTTTTTTTTTTTTTTTTGGGGGTTTTTTTGGTTGGTTGGTTAGTTAGTTTTTTGTTTGGTTTGGTTTTGGGGGTTTTTTGGGGTTTTTTGGTTGGTTGGTTGGGTTTTTTTGGTTTTTCTTTTTTTTTTTTTACCCACAGCTGTTCAACAGGATATTGGGTCACTTAATTGCGTTTTGTTTTTCCTCTCTGCCTGCTGTTCTTATCTCTGCAACAGCACCAGGCTGAGGGCTCAGTCAATACTTTGTGTGTTCACGGGAGGCAATCGATAAAAAAACCCAAAATTACAAAGGACTGGCGGTAACGAGGCTGAAGCTGCCTCTTATGATTTTTGCAATAATTACTTCAGCTTCCTCCCCTTCCTCAAGAAAATGGTGTGTGATTGAAGGAGGGGGATCTTGCTCGGCCGAGGATGTGTCAAAATCCAACAAAGCTCAAATTAGAGCTTTTTGTTTCAGCACGTGAAGGGGCTTCGCAGGGAGGCAGGGGAAGAATAGTGCTGATTTTTTGGATGGTGTCAAGCAGCAGCTGTGCCCTGAACATTCTTCCTGTTACCTGTTTGTCCTGATTTCCATGCCCTGCAACCTCCCATTCCCTGGCAGGGACCCAGGAGGTCTTGGGAGGTGTCTGGGGAGATGAACCAGGTGGAGGAAGATAGAGTTTTGAGGGATGTGTTGCTCGTTCCTCCTCGGCTTTGTCACGGCCATGGATTTCCTACAGTCACGTTCTGAGATGCAGAAGTGGAGAGGAAGTTTTTGGCTTGTCCACAGCAGGGGTTTTCTGACATAAACCCACATGTTTCAGTGCTGGATGAACCATCTCTCCATTCAAAATGTGCCTTGGCGTTTTCCGTCCCCCCGGTCACTCCCTTCGCTCAACCAGGCTGGAATCCACGGGATGGGCAAGGAATGGGATCTTCCTCACTTGTCAGCAGAGGTTTTTCTGAGGGGGTGGAGAGCAGGGCTGGGATCAGACAAGAATTGTGGTGCCCTGTGATAGAGATCAAAACCTCAAGTGCAGCTGAGGGTTGGATGGGACAGCCACAGCTTCTGTGGGCAACCTGGGCCAGGGCCTCCTCTCCCTCCAAACCAGCAATTCCTTCCCAATATCCCATCCATCCCTGCCCTCTGGCACTGGGAAGCCATTCCCTGTGTCCTGTCCCTCCAGCCCTTGTCCCCAGTCCCTCTCCAGCTCTCCTGGAGCCCCTTTAGGCCCTGCAAGGGGCTCTCAGCTCTCCCTGGAGCCTTCTCTTCTCCAGGTGAACATTCCCAGCTCTCCCAGCCTGGCTCCAGAGCAGAGGGAATCCAGCCCTTGGATCACCTCCGGGGCCTCCTCTGGACTCATGTCCTTGAATCTCATTTTCCAAACAAGCTGTAAGAGCAACATCTGCTGGAGAGGAGCAGGCTGAGCTAATTCCAAAGGGATGCAGAGCCCCTTTCTGTCCTTTTCTCCATCATTCTAAAGCCATGGAAATGGAGCCCATGTCTCTATATTATTCCTGCATCCAGAGGATCCGGAACGAGTCCCACATAGCTCTGGTTTGGCCCATTCTACCCACCAGAGATCTTCCCACAGCCACTAAAAAGGGAGAAGGGGTGGTTTGTTTTTTGGGTTTCTTTTTTTAGTTTTGGGTTGTGGTTTTTTTTTAATAGCTGAATCTGTCACACTTTCTTTTACCCCCCTCTCCAAAATTTCTTCTTTTCACGTGGGAAGTGCTGGAATTCAGTCGGAAGCGTTGCTGAGGAATCCTGGTAGACCCAGCTGTGAAAGCACCAGGACCTGCAAACCCTCCCCCTCCCCTCCCAGAGAGCTGTCAGAGCTTGGCTCTGGGTTCTGATGGTGGGGACATCTAAAATCTAAAATTTAATTTATTTTGTCCCTTTTTTTTTTTTTTTTTCCCAAAAACGTGCGGAAGCTTTTTGTCGTTTCTCAAGATCGGAGGCAGCTTTTTAAAATCTCACTTTTCCCACGTCCTGTTCCTGCTGTGCTGCCACATGGTGGTGACCTGGTGGCCCTGCTCACTGTCAGTCGAATCTGGAATCTGGAAACCTTAATAATCAGATGTAGATGCTTTTTAATGAAGGGAAAAAGATGGTCCCTTCTCCCTCTCCTGATAATTTAATTATATATATATATATATATTCTGGTGCAAAAGTTAACAAATACTCAGTTGTTGTTGGCCTCCAAAGAAATATTGGGTCAGTATTTTTTTCACTGTTTTGGCCACTGATCTCTGGATCCCAAAAGTTTCTCCCACTTCCCTTCAGGATCATCTTTGACCATAAGGCCTGAGTTTAAAGGTTGTTCTCTCTAAAAGCCACTCGTGTCCCAGTGTTGGCACCAAGACCAGTTTTGAGAACTGAAGAAAAAGAAGTTTCTGGGAAATAAAGTTGCATTCTGAGCCATTGTTAAAGACCTTCAAGGCAGAAATTTGGAATTCCTTGTGCTTTTCTGCCCGAGACTTCATCCATGCCAGTTCCCACCAGGAATTAATCTTGATTTGGAGAAACCAGGAGATTAAGGCGTTCGGTGGGAAGGCCCTTGCTGCTGAATAAATGTGGTCTGAGCTTCGTTCTGGGCTGTTCAACCTGGGGTTAGGCTTTCCTGTTGTGATGTTTGGCTTTGTGGATGTCTGGAGGAGCAAAAGGCATTTCATGGAGCCACGGAATGGGTTGGGATTGGAAGGGATGTTTAAGGTCACCTCATCCAACCCCAGCACCCTCCACTATCCCAGGTTGCTCCAAGCCCCTGTCCAGCCTGGCCTTGAACACTTCCAGGGATGGATTAACTCTTCCAGGGATGGGAAACTCAGTCCTTGCTGTTTTCCTCAGCCACCAGAGTTTCTACAGTGCAAATCTCAGTTTGATTTCTCCCAAAAGGAGCCTTTTTTGTGCCCACCCAGCCAGGTCCGTGAGCAGGACCCAGAGAGGGAAGGGGGGCAGTGGGGGATTCACTTCCAAACAGGGCAATGCTAATGGAGGTACTTTGTCTTTATTAGAGCTTTCCAGCCTTTCCCTCCCTCTGGAGTGGCTATTTGATGCAAATGAGGCTTCAAAGCCCCCTCAACATCCTGCCATTTCCCTCTTCATTTAGTGACCAAGATGAAGCTCAGCTTTGTTGTGCTCTTTGCGTTAGGGAGGACAGGGATGAAGCCCTTTCAAGCTCTGTCTCCAGTGATTCCCCTTTGATGTGGAAAAGAGTTTGTGTTGTTCCCTTGTCCTGTTTACCTTTCCAGCTCTGGGGAAGCCAAACAAATCAAGGCTATAAATTTCCATTAGAACAGTTTTGCAGATTTGCACAAAGCAAAGGCTTTTCCTGGAGTTGGAAAACAGCAAAGCCTGGGATTTGAGAAGGTATTTAGCAAGTCAGCTTCTCCCCTCTGCACATCTTTGTCACTGTTCACCCAGGGAGGCAAAGGAACCATGGAATGGTTTGGGACAGAAGGGACTTTAAGGGCCATCCAGTTCCACCCCCTGCCACAGCCAGGGACACCTTCCACTATCCCACGTTGCTCCAAGCCCTGTCCCCAAAATCACCCTAAAATACTCCCAAAAGTACCACCAAAATACCCTGAAAATACCTTAAAAGCACCCATCAAAATCACCCCAAAAATACCCACAAAACACCCCAAAAGTACCAAAAAAACCATCCCAAAAATACCCCCCAAAACACCCCAAAAGTACCAAAAAAACACCCCAAAAATACCCCAGAAATACTCAGAAATATTTTGGGTAAAGTCTGTACCTCTAAATTCTCTATCAGAGGTGGAGGAGGAATGCAGAGCAGAAACGTGGAAATTCAGCTTAAAAATCGTGGAAATCATAAAATTCCAGAATGGTTTGGGTTGGGAGAGACCTTAAAAATCATCTCATTCCACTCCCTGCCATGGGCAGGGACACCTTCCACTATCCCAGGTTGCTCCAACCTGGCCTTAGACACTTCCAGGGATCCGGGGGCAGCCACAGCTTCTCTGGGTAACCTGTGCCAGGGCCTCCCCACCCTCCCTGGGAAGAATTTCTTCTTTGTATCCGACCTAAATTCCCCTTCTTTCAGTTTGTACCCCTCAGTCCTCGTCCCATCCCTACAAAGTTCCCGACAAAGGAGCGATTTACAAACCACTTTCCCTCGTGATGGAACAGCCCCCTCACCCCTCAGCGGGTTCCCCCTTGTCCTGCCTTGAGGCAGAGGCTCCCACACATCCCATTTTTCACAGAATCCAAGGATGGGTCACTGTTGAAGGGCCCACAGCGGATCATCTGCTCCAGCTTCCCAAACTCCACATCCCCCCTGTCCCGAGGAGCCCAGACCTGGCCCCAACACTCCAGATGTGAGCAGAGGGGCAGGATCCCCCCCTGACCCTGGCAATGCTCTTCCCCATGGATCTCTTGGCCTCCTGGATCTCTTGGCCTCCTGGATCTCTTGGCCTGCTGGATCTCAGCATCCCGTTGACCTCTTGTCCCCCAGGACACACTGCTGGTCATGGACACCTTGGTGTCCACTAGGCCCTGTTTGCCATAAAAAGGCCATAAAAAGGAGCTGCCTTCTGGCCCTGTATAAAATCCCATGTCCTTAGGAAATCCTGGGCACACCTTGTTCAGCAAGACTATTGATAGTGAGGTACCACAAAGCTAAGGTATTTAGAATTATATATATATATAATTATATATATACATATATATATAATATATATGTATATATAAGGTACAATATAAGGTATATATAATTATATATATACATATTATATATATTTTTATATATAAATGTATATTGCATATATTTTTATATATAAAATATATTATATATAAAATATATTATATTTATATATTTACATTACATATATTTTTATATATCGTATTATATTTATATAGAATATTTATATTACATACATTTTTGTATATTAAAATATATTAAATATAAAAGTATATATAAGTATATATAATATAAAATATATATTATATATTTATATATTTATATATTTATTTTTGCAATTGTGCAATTCATATATTATATAATAATATATAATACATATTACATAGTATATAGTGTAATTGCATATGTATTATTTATATTATATATATTTATATATAATATATATATTTGTATTATATATAAACAATAATATATAGTATATCTAATTTTTATGTAGAATTAATTTATATTTTTTATATTTTTATATATATATATATATGTCTAATGCCAACGCTGCATTTACTCCTAATGTCTCTCCCTGCTACCTTTCCAAACTCCTGTGCAAGATGAACAAAAAAACCAGTTTATAATTCATCAAGGCTTTACCCAAACCCTTTCTATCTCACTGCATTTCCTCTTATCCCATATATCCCGTCCCTCCAGAAACCCTTCTTTATCCTGAGAAAAAGCCTTTTATCCCGCTCTGTGATCATCTATTTGCTTACAATGCTTAAAACAGAAGGTTGGAAGCATTCCCAGAAATCCTTTGTGCGTTTCCCCGCCTTAAATTTGCCCACCATAGACTTTTCCCGGGATAAGCAAGAGGGAACATCCCTCCTTAGCTTGGGCTTCCTCCCAGTATATTGTGCCTCTGGAATTAGATTGTTTCCGAGGAAAAGATTTGATTCCACTGGAAGTTCTCGAACGTAATAACGTTGTTTTGTTGCTCTTTTGAAGCAGCTCAGAATTCCTTGAGGTGGAATTCCTTTGAGGGCAGGAAAATGAGAGGGAAAGGGGGTGTTGTGGCTGAGGGTTCACCGGTTGGAAAACACGGAGCGGGAGGAAGGCGCGTGTGTGGGATGAGGTGCCAGGGGGTTACAGCTGGGAATGGGATCTGGGAAGGGTTTTCATCAGGGAATTAATGAAATGTTAATGACTGGACTCCTCTGGAATTTTCCCTGGGATAACTGTGGCTGATCCTGATTGCTCATCTCCCGGAAAAGCTGGTGGAAGGTGCAGGAACCTCTCCGGGTGCAGGAGCAGAGTTAAATAAAAAGATGGAGCGGCTTCTGTTGGGAAAAGGGAGGCTGGAACAGAGGGGGTTGGATCTGTGCAAGCTCCAAACTCCAGCCAGGAAGTGGAGAGGACAATTCCAGGTCAGGAACCGGATGGAGACGCCCCTCTCTGCACACGGGTTGCCCTAAAAAATGCGCAGTTTGTCCCCCAGAGTTGGGGAATGCGTCCCTATTTTCCAACAAAGTCGGGAAAATTGAAATTAGGGCCCATCTGAAGCTGTGCCTGGGCCAGGGTGTTCGATTTTGAGGAGTGATTTAGTTGGAATTAAACCTGTGGAATAATCTGAAGCTCCGCTTTGGCTTTTTTTACAGGGTAGGATTAAGGTGGGGGGGAAGGAAAACATCTTCCGAAGGTTTTCTTTCCATGGGATTGGAATCCTGGCCTGGTGTTGATGCTCAATAGCCCACTTGGGCTTTCTGGGATCACGTTTGGCGGAGATGAAAAGAGATAAAGGAGTTTTATATCCTGTTTCTCCTGCTGTTTAATTGGAGAAGATTTCCCTATAAAACAGCTGCACCCGGGTTTGTGTGATCAAACCTGTTCCTGCTACTGAGAAGGTCTCCAGGCATCAAATAAATTCCCTATATTTCGTTTTATTTATTTATATTTGTATTTTACTCTGGTTCGTTTATTTGTTTTGTTTATTTCATTTTATATCTTGTTTCTTTAGGAGGTTTTATCTCACTTCTTTAAGACCAAGCTCCTTTGAGCTTCCCCTTCATCCTCTGGGGTTGGATGGGGCTCTGGGCAACCTGATCTGGTGGAAGATGTCCCTGCCCGTGGCAAAAGGGATGGATTAAAAGGTCCTTTCCAACCCTTCCAACCATTCTGTGATCCCAGGAATTAGAATCACAGAACATTAGAGCTGAAAAACACCTCCAAATATTCATCATTACTGTGTTTGAACACCTCAAGACCAAATTCTTTAGGACCGGTGTGGTTTTTCTGGTGATGAATTAAGGCCCGGACAGAAATTAAATAAAAAAATAAAAGGAGGGAGAAAAACCCAGCACTAAATCAGTGTAACTCAGAAGCCTGCAGGCACTACAACAGTACAGATATCAAATTAAGGAGTAACAAAGTGCAGAACAGTGGTGCTGAGCTTCAGGCTGAGAACAGGGTTGATAAGCAGGGAGTTTAACATCAAGGCAAAAAGAAACCCTCTGGGCCTTCAACTGGTTGTGGAGTGCCAGGAAAGAAATCAGCATTTTTGTTGTTGTTTACCTCAGAAATTTAGGAAGAGACAGAGAGGGAAGAAAAAATGCTCCAAGGAGCCCTTCTGGAAAAAGTCCAAGCATTGCAAAGTTACACAGATTAACTGATTTAATTAGGCTGGATCATGACACTGCTCTGTGGCTTTAGGAACAGACTGTAGAATATATTAGGAACAGACAACAAAATATATAAACTATAAAATATATATAAAATATATATAAAATATATAGAGTGCAGTCTGGGTTTTGCGTATTCTTGGTCAGAAAGAGCTTTGCAAAACATAGAGTTTCCTCATCTGCTTTTCCCTCTCTTTTTGAATGATTAAAAAATGTGTGTGTTGTGGCTGGAAATACTCAAGCAGAGGCAAAAACAAGACAAAAATCCTCATTTCTGTGAGGTATAAATTATTTAGGAGCCAGTAAATTCTTAGGAGCACAACAAGCTGTGAACTACCCAGTAAAAAGACTGATGGAGAAAATGGGATTTTACTATCCAAGGGATTTGTTCTGCTTTGTGGAGGATTTGTGTTGATGTCCATCCACATATTAATGAGTGTTTGGGGTGGAAGGTGTTTTCCTTCCTTCTTGGTGACCTACCAGGGATGATGAATTCACTGGAGTTCCAGCTTTTTTTGGGAGTGTGCTGATGTATTTGGAATCAGAGCTTCCTCATCTTCTTTTTCCTCTCTTTTTACTGATAATAAATCTCTGTAATGTGGCTGGAAATACTTAAGCAGAGACAAAAAAGAGGCAAAAATCCTCATTCCTACGATTTATAAATTATTTAGGAGCAAATCACAACAAGCTGTGAACCACCCAGTAAAAAACTGAGGATGAAACTGTTGGAGAAAATGGGATTTTACTGCCCAAGGGGTTTGTCCTCCTTTGTGGAGGATCTGTGTCGATGTCCATCCAAATCTTAGTGAGTTTTTGGGGTGGGAGGTGTTTTCCTTCAGGCTCTTGGTGACCTACCAGGGATTCTGAATTCCCTGGAGTTCATTCCACAGCGAAGGCAACTTTTTTTTGGGAATTATGCTGATATATTTTGAAGCATCATCTCTTCTCAAACGCAGTGATGGTTGTGCTGAAAACCCTGGATTTGGGGAGAGCGAGTGAGCTGGAAGTTGGGCAGTTGTAGGTACTTCCAAGCCTTGATCTAAAGACAAACCTCGTCTTGACTCCAGGGATTTGTGGAAGAATCATCCAGAGAAATCCAGGGGTTCGTGGAAAAATCATCCAGAGAAATTAGAGGTGGGTTTTGAAAAGGGTTGGTTTTTTCTCAGTAATAAACCACTTCCACTCAATCACAGCTTGTCTTTGTGCGGGAACTGTCAAGGGATTTTGGGGTGGTTGGAGACCCTTTTTGGTGAAGCTCTAAGAGTACCTTGGAGGAAGGTTTGTAGAATCCTTTTTCAGGTTTGTTTGACTGGCAGAGGGAAAATGCCAGGAAAATCCAAGTTCTCCACGCATGGACTTTGTGTGTGCAGACCTGGAGGGATGAGGGATGGAAGCGCGGGACATTCCGCTTCCACATAAGGAAGTTCCACCTGAACATGAGGAAGAACTTCTTCCCTGTGCAGTGACCCAGCACTGGAACCAATTTCCCAGAGAGGGTTTGGGGTCTCCCTCCCTAGGGATATTCCAGAGCCATGTGGACACAATCCTGTGCCAGGTGCTCTGGGATGACCCCCATGAGGCTGGAGCAGTGACCCACTGTGGTCCCTCCCAGCCTGACGCATCCTGGGATTCTGTGAACATAGGGAAACACTTCTTTCCCGTCAGGGTGTCAAACACCTGGAGCAGGTTGTCCAGAGAGGTTGTGGAGTCTCCATCCTTGAAGATTCTCAAAACCCAACTGGCCATGATGTTAGGCAGCCTCCTGTGGCTGAACTGGATGAACCTCAGCCCTTCCTTGATATCACTTGGCATCTCCCAGGCTGCCAGAACCAGCTAAAAGGTTAGGGATGACAAATCTTTTATATTTCATTAATTTAGGGAAACAGGAATTTTCCTTGGTAATCCTGAAAGCTGGGACTGTCAAAAAGTTTCTGTGTCTGCTTTTCCCACGTGATAAAAAACACGACTCGGGGAATTCCACAGCCAGTGAAATCATTCCTGATGTGCTTTTTTGGGGGTCTCTGTCTTTCACTGGGGGTGTTTCAGAGCCTGGTTTGCTGCTCCTGGACCCAAAATTGCTTCATATAATCACTGTGTAAAAAACATCCACAAAGCAAAGCCCATGTTGCCAAGACAGAGCAAAATTACTTTGTTCTGCGTTTTGTTATGTTGGCATATTTGTTTAATTAAATTCCTCGCTAATTAGAGCTGTATGTACTCGTGTTAATTATTATTTGCTTAACACAATCAGCAGTGTAATTCCTTGCTGAGGAGCCTGCACACTTTCCAGTTAAACTAAATTACTGATTCTGGGGGCTCTTTCTGAAAGAATAGTTGCTCTGTTTTCGTCAAATGAGAGGTTCCATTTTTCAGCGGGAATGAAATTCAACTTGGATGAACTAAAACTTACCCTGATGTATTGTATTTTTAATTGGTGGTTAAGCAAAGAAAGAAGGAGCTGGTTTGAATTTGTGCCTCAGCACGAGGATGGATATTTTTTCTGACTGGATTACAAAACTGGACAGGTCTGTTATTTATCACCCAGCGAGACCTTTTTCTTTGACGAAGAAAAAGTCCATTTGTCTGCAGGTTTTGGAAGGAAGCTGCTTTCTCATGCCAGAGAAAATGTAACCCAGTGGAACTTCTGACCTTTTACCAAGATCTTAATTACTTTTTAAAAAATGCAGAGTGCTGCAAACCTTTTACACCACCAGAGACCTGTCGGGGGTTTAATTCTGTGCCCATCAGCTCTGAGTTTGGTGGGTGAATTGCTGTTTAATCCCTAAAATAGCAAGGGAAGTGATAACATAAATATCTTAAATCATGTTCCAGGAGGGAATTAATAACCCAAGTATTGTCCCTGAGAGGAGCTGATGCTGCACAACACGAGGAGGGTTTGTGTGGGTACAAACACCCACATCCATATGGATCATCCCCCTCTCTGTCTGGGGAATTCTCTGCCTTTGCAGCTTTGACTTCTGCAGGTTGTCGCTTATTTGAGCTGCTGATCCAAACTGCAAAGTCTGGTATTTGGGGATCCAGGAACCACAGTGGGTGTGTTTGAGTTGGGAATCTCGGGAAGGCGGGAAGGAAGAGTCAGCAGCAGATGGAGGAGGTAATTCTCCTGAAGGGAAATATAAACATGAGCAGGATTATGGAGGGAGATGGAGAGGATTTGTCCTCATCCCAGGAAGGGGCAAGGAAGGTTTCTTTGCATTTTGCAAGGGGAAAAGTGCCTTGGAATGAGAACTTTTATGGGTGGGGGAGCAGAATATTCATGAGCAGGGAGATGTCTTTGTAATCCCTGCGATGAAATGGGCAGGGAATGCAAACACCCCTGGAGTTTGCACAGGAATATCCATCCTTCTTCAATCTCCACCACTTGTAGTTAGTTTTGACTTTGCCACAAAATCAACAGGAAGATTTTATTTAAGAAGACAAAAGTTGAGAACTTGGCTCACATCTAATTGTAGCATTTTAATCTTTCATTTGAATTCTCCTCTGTCACTGAGGCACCTTGGGAACAGAGTGGTAAAACCTGCAAGAACTGCAAAGTGTTTCCATGCCATGTCCTTAAATGCTTTGCTGAGCAGTGATATAGGTTTTTTTCCAAAATGCCTCTTTCTTGTTAATAATGGACTGGGAAACAAGCATTTTACAGCAGTGAGTGATTTACTCCTCCACAGAGAATGAAGGGCACAAGTCCACTGGTAGATATTGTAATTGAAAAATCACAGGGAAAAAAAATGCCAAAAAACAGAAAGGAAATTGAAGAATCACAGGAGAAAATGTAGAGAAGTGGAAGAATAAATAATATTAATGAAAACTGCTGGCAATGTTTGTTGGTGGGAATTTCAGGAATCATTTCCAATCATAAGGCAGTTCCTTTGCCTTCCCACATGAGGAGCATCTCAGGGATATGAACTTAGTTCCCCAAGAGCAGCATCAGAGGTTGATGTGCTGGAAGGCAGGAGGGCTCTGCGGAGGGACCTGGCCAGGCTGGACCCATGGGCTGATTGCAAGGGGCTGAGGTTCCCCAAGGCCAAGGGCCGGGTCCTGCCCTTTGGCCACAAGGAGCCCCTTCAGCTGCAGGCTGGGCCAGAGGGGCTGGAGAGCAGCCAGGCAGGAAGGGAGCTGGGAGTTGGGCTGGGCAGGGAGCTGAAGAGGACCCAGAGTGTGGCCAGGGGGGCAAGAGGGCCAATGGCTGCTGGGCTGGCTGAGGAAGAGTGTGGCAGCAGGAGCAGGGCAGGGCTTGTGCCCCTGGGCTGGGCGCTGGGGAGGCCACCCCTGGAGTGCTGTGTCCAGCTCTGGGCCCTGAGCTCAGCAAGGCCCTGGAGGGGCTGGAGCAGGGGCAGAGAAGAGCAGCGAGGCTGGGGAAGGGACTGGAGCACAAGTGCTGGGAGGAGAGGCTGAGGGAGCTGGGGGGGCTCAGCCTGGAGAGGAGGAGGCTCAGGGGAGACCTCCTCACTCTCTGCAACTCCCTGACAGGAGGGGGGAGCCGGGGGGGGTTGGTCTCTTTTCCCAGGCAGGGATCAGCAAGAGAAGAGGGCTCGGTCTTCAGCTGTGCCAGGGGGGCACAGGATATCAGGAATAAATTCTTCACAGAGAGGATGGTCAGCCATTGGAATGGGCTACCCAGGGAAGTGGTGGATTCTCTATCCCTGGAGGTGTTTAAGGACAAATTGGATGTGGCATCAGTGCCATGGGCTGGGAACCACACTGGTAGTGGATCAAGGGTTGGACTTGATGATCTCAGAGGTCCCTTCCAACCCGGCTGATTCTATGATTCTATGGTTCTATGGTTCTATGAATTCCAGAGCAGGTGGGAACCAGGTCACAGCTTCTCACAGGGATCACAAGTGTCTACACCAGTGGAATGAACTGCTGAACACGACATCACAGAATCATGGAATGATTTGGGTTGGAAGGGACCACAAAGATCATCCAATTCTACCCCATGCTGAGGGCAGGGACACTTTCCACTATCCCAGGTTGCTCCAAGCCCCATCCAGCCTGGCCTTGGACACTTCTAGGGATCCAGGGGCAGTCATAGCTTCTCTTGGCAACCTGTCCCAGGGCCTCCCCACCCTGTGAATAAAGAATTAACCGTGTCCCTTCCTTTTTACCCTCCTAAATTCACGCCCATCTCCACGAGACTTATCTTATTTTGGTTGACTTTATCCAGCAAAGCGGTGGATGTCACCAGGAATTCCATGAATAGGTTTCCCTCCAGCTCCTCCACTGTGCTCCCCCGTGCATGTAACAGAGCTGGGTTAATTGGTGCTGGCTGTAATTAATACAAATAAGCGAGAAATAAGGTCTGACTGTGCAGGCTCTGCAGCAAGACTGAACTCCACACGAGTTGTCGTGGCTGGTTAGATATAATTGTTTCATCAGTCACCTCGTGGTTGTGCAGACAGCTGCTTTCATGTCCTGTTTGGGCCCTAATCCTTCTCCTTGAGGCTGCCTGCAGCAAGGGGGAAGAAAGGAACGGTTGAATTCCATCTTTTATTCCAAATCCTGAGCACCGAAGAGGAGGGTTTAGGAGTTGGAGGCAGAGTAAGGGATGTTTGGTAAGACAACAAAATTCATTCGTGGGGATTTTTAATATTCTGGAGCTAAATTAGACGGCAGATCCAGCCCAGGCCCGGGGCTCTGACATGTGTTTTCTGATGACAGTTAATTGGGGGCTGTCTGCAGCAATCATGGGCTGTTAGTCCTGATACACATCCGGGAAAGGGAAGGACAGAGGAGCTCCCTCCCCCCTCCCGGCCCTAATTGAAATCTGAATTAGGCAGGAATGTCTTGAGGTGGTGGTTTGACACTTAACAGAGCCTTTCCCACAGGACTGTGACTCCTGCAGTGCTCTGTGTGGTTTGGATGTGGGGATACTGATGCCTTAAAGTGGGAGCAATAATTCTCTGGGACTGTTTTGAGCATCAAAAGGCAAAAAGCCTTTAAGAATATTTTGCACATTGAGTTGCCTAAGCTTGAAAACTTTGTCCTCTCATCTAATTACAATATTGAATTCTAACTGAAATATTTTGCCCTCCCCTCATCTGTTCCACCCACTTCCAAACCCATCCCTCCCACAGCCCCGCCCTGACACACCTCCCGAATTTAACTGGGAGCTCCCAAAAATCCCTTCTCTTCATCTCCTCTTCCTCATCTCCTCTGACCCAGTATCACCCCTTATGGGTTTTCCATGAATTTTCAGGGGGTTGAATATCCAGAGTTCCTCCTGGACACTTTGTGGGAGGAGTCACTGTGAGAACTCGATGCCCTTAAGTGGGAGCAATAATTCCCTGGGTTGGTTTTGAGCACTGAGAGGCAAAAAGCCTTTAAGAATATTTTGCACACTGAGTTGCCTAAGCTTGAAAACTTTGTCCTCTCATCTAATTACAATATTCAGTTCTAATTATGATATTTTGGCATCCCCTCATCTGCTCCACCCACTTCCAAAACCATCCCTTCCACAGCACTGCCCTGACACACCTCCCAGATTTGAGTCAGAGCTCCCAAAAATACCATCCCTTCATCTTCTCTTCCTCTTCCTCATCTCCTCTGACCCAGTATCACCCCTTCTGGAATTTCCATGAATTTCCAGGGAGTTGAATATCCAGAGTTCCTCCTGGACACTTTTTGTGAGGAGTCACTGTGAGAACTCGATGCCCTAAAGTGGGAGCAATAATTCCCTGGGCTATTTTTGAGTATTAAAAGGCAAAAAGCCTCTATGAATATTTTGCACACCAAGTTGCCTGAGCTTGACAACTTTATCCTCTCATCTAATTACAACATTCAATTTTAATTGTGATATTTTGGCATCCCCTCATCTGCTCCAGCCACTTCCAAATCCATCCCTCCCACAGCACAAAGTGCTGAGAAGTCGGTTTTAAGTTTTTCAGGAGAGAAGAATTATTCGTGTCACCACTTCTTGTTCAGAGGCTGGAACATTGGAAGGAAGCACCTTTAGTTTTTCCTGAGGGTGCCTTTTCTTCCATGACTTCAACCATCCTTCTTTCTCATGGGCTCAGTTTTGGGATCCTCACTTCTTTAAGGTGATGGGAAAAGGAGGTGAAAGGAGAGAGGAACAGGAGGGATAAAATACGAGGAACATTATTATTATTTTTGAATTAACTTTTCTTGCTTTGTTCAGACACAAATTTTGTACATCCAGGGAGCGAGGAGGATATTTTTGGATTTGAGATCAAGTTGTCAGTCCATTTTTAATGCTGAGTTCGTCTTCTGTTGATATAAATCCATTAGCTTTCCATATTCCATACGGGGATCCTAAAGTAGGGATGATTTAAGTGGTTAAAGAAACACAGAAGGTTTTCTTTTCTGTTGCTTTAATTAAAACCTCTGACCAAATTCAGGGTTTTTTTTTCCTTTAGGAAGCTGAGAAGTCCTCCAGGGGTCTGGAACTCACAGTTTAGGCTGATTTCCTTACCTGGATCTTGAATTTTTGCGGTTATTTTTTTTCTTTATCAGCTCTGCATGTCCTCAAATTTTATCTAGTTTCACTAAATACCGTTAAGCACTTTTGGAATTTGCTTCTCCCAGCACTGTTCTCTTGCTTTATATATCCTGTATTTTGTATTTTATCTCCTCATTCCCCTTCTCAGGGGTCCAACATCACATTCCATGAATCTCTCCACCGGTTTCTCTTTAATACTCTCCCTGAAAACTGCACTGCTTTTAAAGATAAGCTGATCTTTAGCTGCTTAGGCAGAGCCTATCTGAAATAATGTGCATTTGTGATGTGAAAAAAAATTTATTTATAAATCAGTGGATTCCTAGAATTGGCAGAATCTTGGGTTTATTTAACGTTTTCCACAGGCCCATCTGCTGTTGCACTTTTGCTGCTCTTGCTATCAGTGCAATTATGATTTTATTGATAAGTGTCTGGGTGTGAAAATATATATATATATAAAGAGAGAACTGAGAAGAGGCTAATCTTAAGGTATTATTTCACTGGGACTGGGTGCTGCATGCTGATGTTAAAGGGGAAAAATCCAAGGAGAACTGAGCTTGGATTCCTCTTCCCACTTGCCTCGTTGGAGTTTCTGTCTGAGCAACCCTAAATTCTCTAATTAAATGACATCACAGAGGCTTAAATTCATCCTCTGGAAAAGTCAGAAGGGAAAACATCCCATTAAAAGGAAGGAAGAGACCCTTAAAAATTATCCAGTTCCACCCCAGTAGATACTCCATGGTGGCTCAGCCACAAAGTTTCAGCCCCTTCCCAACTCCACTGCCAATGTCTGGAGGACTTCTGGGCTCTTTCCTCTGAGCCTTAAGGAGTCTCCATCATCTACCAACAGCCCTGGCTCACTGGGGAGGTCCCAGATGATTGGAAGTTGGGGAATGTCATGCTGATCCACTAAAAGGGCCAGAATGAGGACCTGGGAAACTCCAGGCTTGTCAGCCTGACCTCAGTGCCTGGAAAGGTTCTGGAGCAGATCATCCTAAGGAGTGCAGTCCCACAGCACCTCCAGGATGGACAAGGGATCAGACCCAACCAGCACGGGTTTAGGAAGGGCAGGTCCTGTCTGACCAACCTGAGCTCCTTTTATGACCAGCTGACCCACCTGGTGGGTGAGGGGAAGGTGTGGGTGTGTCTGCCTGGACTTCAGCAAAGCCTTGGACACCGTCTCCCATGGGACACTCCTGGAAAAGGCTTGGCCAGGGACACTCTGGGCTGGGTGAGGAACTGGCTGAGGGCCCAGAGAGTGGTGGGGATGGAGCTGCATCCAGCTGGGATCCGTCCCCAGGGGTGTCCCCAGGGATCAGGGCTGGGCCCAGTCCTGTTCAGTGTCTGCACTGAGGATCTGGAGGAGGGGATGGAGGGAACCATCAGCACATTCCAGGTGAGCCCAAGCTGGGGGAGTGTTGATGTGCTGGAAGGCAGGAGGGCTCTGCAGAGGGACCTGGCCAGGCTGGATCCATGGGCTGATTGCAAGGGGCTGAGGTTCCCCAAGGCCAAGGGCCGGGTCCTGCCCTTTGGCCACAAGAAGCCCCTGCAGCTGCAGGCTGGGCCAGAGGGGCTGGAGAGCAGCCAGGCAGGAAGGGAGCTGGGAGTTGGGCTGGGCAGGGAGCTGAAGAGGAACCCGAGTGTGGCCAGGGGGGCAAGAGGGCCAATGGCTGCTGGGCTGGCTGAGGAAGAGTGTGGCAACAGGAGCAGGGCAGGGCTTGTGCCCCTGGGCTGGGCGCTGGGGAGGCCACCCCTGGAGTGCTGTGTCCAGCTCTGGGCCCTGAGCTCAGGAAGGTCCTGGAGGGGCTGGAGCAGGGGCAGAGAAGAGCAGCGAGGCTGGGGAAGGGACTGGAGCACAAGTGCTGGGAGGAGAGGCTGAGGGAGCTGGGGGGGCTCAGCCTGGAGAGGAGGAAGCTCAGGGGAGACCTCCTCACTCTCTGCAACTCCCTGACAGGAGGGGGGAGCCGGGGGGGGGTCGGGCTCTGCTCCAGGGAACCAGCAGTAGGACAAGAGGGCTCGGCCTCGAGCTGTGCCAGGGCAGGGACAGGTTGGACATCAGGAAGGAATGTTTTCCATGGAGAGGGATCATCCATTGGAATGGGCTGCCCAGGGAGGAGGTGGAGTCACCATCCCTGGAGGTTTTTAGGATGAGATTGGATGCGGCATCAGTGCCATGGGCTGGGAACCACGGCGGGGTTGGATCAAGGGTTGGACTGGATGATCTCAGAGGGCTTTTCCGAACCGGTTGATTCCATAATTCTGTGAAAATCACTGGAAGCCAAAGCCTGGCTTTATTTTCTCTTATGTTCCAGCCCAGGATTATTTCCCCTGACTGGATACACCCACCGACTCGGGCTGGGCTGAAGGTCACCGTGGGAAACTAACGGAGACACCAAAGTTATCTAAACTTGAATAATTTGGGACAGAACTGTTTGCCCCCGGAGGGGAAGGAAAGCGGCACTTCAGAAGGATTAATTTGCGAGACCCACGACTGCAAAATAATACATTTGATTTTTCAAACGTAGCATGGGCTGGATCATTGATGGCTGAAAAAAAAGTGCATAAAAATAGAAGTACAAATCACCCATTGTCATTTTACCACTTTATTCTCTTATTCATGTTTGCACTTTTCAAATGCTTGAACAAGAAAACAGGAGAAGACTCTCCAGACTTTTATGCCCAAAGTCTGACTGGTCAGACCACACCAACAGTGTCTGAACTGGGATTTAAAAGAGTGATTTGCAAGGTCTTTTATAGCTGTATTTTTTTTTCTTAAGGCTTCCCAAGTGTTCAACCTAAATAGGGTGTAAAATTCATAAATATTCCACTTTAATAGAAATCTATTCTGAAAAGCAGGTGGAGAACCAGCAAGTGATGAAGGGGCAGCTGGTATTCCGTGCCATTCATAAAATCATGGAATGGTTTGGGCTGGAAAGGACCTTAAAGATCATCTCATTCCATGAGATGGGACACCATGAGATGGGCAGGGACACCTTCCACTAGCCCAGGTTGCTCCAAGCCCTATCCAGCCTCGAACACTAAAATCAATATATTCTAAAAATTTATTTCTTTACAAGAAAGAAAAAAAAAAAAAGGAGCACAATAACAAATCTGGCGTAGGAATAAATTATTCCCAGCATTCAAGCACTGTTAGTTAGAGGACAGAGATGAAAAGCTGAGGCCTGAAAAATTATTCAGGGAGTCTGGCTGAGTTAGGACAAGCATTTAGGAGCCTGATTCCTGGTGCAGGTTTTGCAATGCAGGACAATAAAAATTCATGACAAAAATCCAAAATAAAACTGCTGCAGCATCCGTCATATCCATGAAGCTGCACTGTACACATATTTTTTCCTAATTTAGGTAATGGAAAGGAATTGGGAGTTGGAAGAAGAGAATGTGAGGAACCTGAGCATAATTTACAGTGCTGGTGGCCACAAAGGAGGGGGTTTTATGTCAGGAAAAAAATACTCATGTTTTCTGAGATTGCTGCTGAATATCTTCATGGTTCTCAGGATTTATTCCAGCTTTCCAAGCTCTGAGGTGTGTCATGCCCTGGAGGAACAGAAACACGAACACGAGGCTTTATTTGCAGGGAGAATCCAGGTTGGAAAAACACCCACATTCGTTGCTGTGAGAAACATCCTGGGAAGCCAAAAAATGTGTGGGGTTTGCCATCCCTCCAGAAAGGCTCTGCCCTTGTGTTCGTGGGATTTTGTGACTGGATTAGGAAGAACTCCCCGCTGGGGTTTGATGGACAGTTATGAGTTAATCAGGCCAATGGGCTTCCTTGGGGTGTGTCCCTTTGGAAAACAGGAAGGTTTGGAGTGTGACAGCACAGCCCATCAGTGAACACCGAGCTGGGAAGAGGAGCTGCCATCCCGTTTCAGCAGGAGTGGTGCTGGCTGGCAGGGCAGGGTGGGATCACCAGGGATGAAAGCCTGTTAAATCAGCCCATCTGTCACAGAGCCTTAATTAGTGTGATTCCTGTGGAGTTTCCCCATCCTTGATGTAATTACAGACATGGTTTAGAGGAGGTTCCTCTTTCAATACATAACAACCACCTGAGAGCCCCTTGTAGGGCCTAAAGGGGCTCCAGGAGAGCTGGAGAGGGACTTGGGACAAGGCCTGGAGGGACAGGACACAGGGAATGGCTTCCCAGTGCCAGAGGGCAGGGATAGGTGGGATATTGGGAAGGAATTGCTGTCTGGGAGGGTGGGGAGGGGCTGGAATGGATTTCCCAGAGAAGCTGTGGCTGCCCCTGGATCCCTGGAAGTGTCCAAGGCCAGGTTGGACCAACCTGGGCTAGTGGGAGGTGTCCCTTCCTTCCCTCTTCCAGGGCGTGGAACTGGATGATTTTTAAGGTCTCTTCCCACCCAAACCATTCCACGATGACTCTTCAGTAAAATCTCAGGAGACCTCAGAGGGAAGCACAGCCCCCATGACCACAGGCCATGGAAAATGATGTAACCTGTTGTTTTCCAAGCACTGATTTGTGGCAGGGGGAGAACAAGGCCACGGGCAGAGTCACCATGAGCAGCACCAGGCACTTTGTGCCCAACTCTGTGGGACTGAAAGGCCCTACAACCTCAGGAACGTCTTCCTGGCCTCTTCCAACCTGGATTGTGAGCTTGTTAAGGAGTGTTTGTGGTCAGTGTGGTGCATTCAGGGCTGTCCTGTGCCTGTGTGTGAAGATCATTTTCCCTCACGCTAAAACACAGTCCTTTGATGTGATGCTCTGTAATGAGGGCTCAGAGTCTGGTCTTCCAGCCCCATTTTATACAATTTATCCGTTTGATACAATTTCATGTTTATAGGGCTGCTCCTAATGGACCCCAGAGCATCTGTGCAATGCAGTTATGGGATAATAAACCTGACACGCACGTGAACATCAAAATGACTTTTACCAGGGGCGGGAAATGCAGCCCTTGGATGTTTGGGCTGTGTTTTCCAGCAGCTCCACTCTCTTTATTTTAAACTGATGAATTCAGTGTGGGAAGGATCACTCTGTGGACAGAAAGCATCAGCTGTCAGGAATTGCTTGTTTCAGGCTCGAAGAGCAGGAGTTGGGGAAAAAAGAAAAGAAAGACACAAATGGAACTACTCAGGGAATGATTTAAATGAGTTTTGTTTGGAAGAACGTAACTCCTGGTGTGGGAAGTTGTTGAAGCCTTCTAAGAAAATGTCCTCGCTCTTTTGAGAAGAGGAATGAGATCCTTCATGGAGGCGCAGCATCCAGTTTGTCCAGATTTGCTGCCTCCAGGAGCACGGAGTTGTTGCAAATCCCTTTTCCTCATTAGCCTGGCCCAGCCCCTGGATGCCAAATGAGGTGGATGATCCCAGGCAGCTCAGACAACTTGCTTTTCATCCCTGTTGACTCTGGAGGCTGTTCCTGTTTTCCCCAAACACGCTCTGCAAACACTCCTTGTAAAACCAGCCCGCTGAGCCTTCCCTCAAACCCCTTCACAGAAACAGTGGTGGCTCCTGAAATCCTGGGGGTATTTCCCTGCTGGAAATATCTCCAAGGGCACGTGGGAAACTTCCCATTGTTTCTTTTGGTGCAGCTCTGGCTCTGTAGCCAAGGTGTGAGCTAATTAATGACCAGAGCCTGGTTCTTTGATCACTGTTTCTTGCCTTTCTAAATACCAATATTAGCAGGCCCTGATTAAGCTCAGCTTTTCTGCCCACTTACTGATGAATGTGATTAGATTGGGACTAGTAAGTGTAGCTTAAGGTCACCTGGCTTGATTTGTAATCAATAATTTGAGATCCCCCTCTGCTGGGACCTGGGGAGGTTCTCTTTGGAATACTGGGGGTGGTTCTGGGGCCCTCAGACAGGAGAGACAGGGAGGGGCTGGAGCGTGTGCAGGGAACGGAGCTGGGAAGGGTCTGGAGAATTCCTGAGGGAGCTGGGGGGGCTCATCCTGGAGCAAAGGAGGCTCAAGGAGGACCTTCTGGCTCTACAAGTTCCTGCCAGGAGGGGGGAGCTGGGGGGGGGGGGTCGGGCTCTGCTCCAGGGAAAAAAGGACAGGAGGAGAGGGAACAGCCAGAGGAGGGTCAGGTTGGATACTGGGAAAATTGAAAGGGCTGTCCAGCCCTGGCACAGCTGCCCAGGGCAGGGATGGAGTTGCCATCCCTGGAGGAATTTCAAATCCCCATGGGTGTGGCACTTGGGGACATGGTCAGTGGTGGCTTTGGCAGGGCTGGGGAGCAATTGGACTCAATCTCTGAGGTGTTTTCCAGCCTCAGGGATTCTGTGATCATCCCATCCAGGTTCTTAAATCAGGCAATGAGGTGGATGAAAAGGATCTGGGATCCATGTTTTACTCCATCCGGTGTGTTTCAGGGTCATATCTTCAACAGCTTTGGGTACAGGACCAAAATGAGGAAGGAAGGGTTACAGGATGGACTTGGATAGAGAGGCTTTAAGATCTGCCACAGATTCCTAAAGTGTCTGATTTCCTGCTGCTAAATGCAAGTGGTCTTGGGCCTGTGGAGAGAGCAGGGCTGTCCACGGAACTCTGCTTCCCAAATCCTTCAGGGACACAGGAATGTTGCCATCCTAAAACCGGTGGTTCAGTTGGCCCTCCTGCCCTTTTCTCCACGTTAGCTGACAGGAAATCCAACTGCTGCAGAGAGGAGCAGCTGGAATCACTCATCAACCCTTCAGTGCTGGTGCCACAGGGTCGAGATGCCCGAGTTGGGTGTCCCCAGCAGGACACCTGAACGTAGTCCTGCGTGCTCCTGGAGGCAATGGCTCCACCAATCCCTGGTATCCAGGCCATCCCCAGATGGATGAAGTTACCTATTCTTAGTTTGGGGCTTCTTATCTGGGCTTTTTCTTTGCCCCATTGTGTTCCCCCTCTACATTCCAGAGACTGTGGAGTCTGTGGGATGATAGTGAAGGATTGTGCCATCTGCCCACTTATTTCCTGGAGTGTCAGCACACAGCAAACGGGAATAGTTGGACTGACAGACACAGAGACAGGGATTAGGCCGTTTACTGCCCAACTGGGAGAAGCACAGAAGTGCAGCCAAGCTAAAGTGGGAGTGCCTGTCGTTGGCTCACACCCCAAATCCCAGGGCTTGGAAGCCACTGGCTGCTCCGAGTTGTTCCTCCAAAGCCATCCTTGCCTTCCTATTATGAATCATTAGAATGCAATCTAATAAAACCACGTTTGCATAAAGCTGGGGCCCATTTGTAAAGCTGTCAGTGCAGCCACTCTGTTAACACAGAGCCATTTGAAAGATTTATTGTTGGCATATGTTGCTTTTTACGGGGGCCAGGCTGAGAGCTGGGGGGGTTGGAACAGGAAGATTTAAAAAATCATATGAATAATAAGCCCATTTTTTACGAAGCTGTTGCGCTCAGGAGCAAATGTGAAGTCGTGGGGGGTATCATTACATTGCAGTGCTGGTCAACAAACTGAGTGTAATAGAACATTAAAGGAAAATGGGATTTAATAATAGGACCAGCTGAAGTTGGTGAGCTTCCTATTTGTGTAACAGGATGACTTTACATGATGGTTCTTTTAACATCCTTGTCGATGCCTGAGTGTTTTACAGGCGTTTAATGGATCCCCCCCCGAAATTTCCATGCAGTGGGCAGGGATTCACTTAGAATTTCAATGCTTTGAAAGTACAATGGTTAAAAGTTTTTAAATTGTAATGCTTTTTGAGCGAGGCTGGGTGTGTTTTCTGCCTTCCACGGTACCTTGCAAAATAGCAGAGAAATGTTGTGGCGTGGTGGGAAACGAAGCTTTTGGAGCAACCTGGGGGCAGAATAAGTGGTGGGATCCTACAAGTTTGGCTTCATCCTGTGGGCAGAACACACCTTTAAGTGTTCCATGTGCCCTGGGTTCACGTAAAATATCTCAGAACTTCTCCAGAGACAGGAATTGATTGACTGTGGTCAGCGCTTTTACCTCCGGTAGGATTGGATTTAAATCGCGGATGGATCCGCAGAGGGTAATTTGGGCCGCTGGTCATTTTGGGTTATTATCATCATCACAAAGCAATCTTGGCACTTTGAGGCAGCTGATAGACTTGGCTTGATATTGGTCTAATTTTGGGCTAGAAACTTAGAGGTTTTAGGGATGGGAGAGGAGGGATTCGGTGGCGCGGCTTTGGAAGAGCAAAGAGGTGGCTGGAAGAGGAGCCGTGTTTGCTCAGTTCTGTGTAAATTAAGGCACATAAAATCATCAATCTGTTTTCTTTTCAGTGCCAGAGGATGAAGTGGTAGCTCAGCAAAGCAGTGTTTGAGGCTGCAGGTGAAGCCTGTTGGGCTGCACATCACAGCTCTGCTCTCCCCGGCCGCTGGAGGAGCAGCGTTTTGCATTTTCCTCTTCCCTGGATGTTCACAGTTGGGGGTTTTTGGTAATGATCCCCGTCCCCTTCTGCAGTTTTGAACATCTCTTACCTTTGCAAACACTCATTTCTCGTTGCAGCAACGGGGAAACTCAGTCTCTGTGTTCCTGAACGACCCCAGAAAGGTCCTCAATGAATTGGGAAGAGACAAAACCGTTCGCCCACCGTTTTCCTGCTTCCAGGGTTCACGTTGTGAAGAACCTGTGACTGCTCTGAAGGATGAAAAGGAGGTTCAGGGCACATGGGGAATGAAGCTGCTTTATATTTGTTCTCAGAATGAACTCAGAGGCCTCGTAGTGTAGTTTGGAGTCTGTAGGGGGTGAGCAGAATGAAAGTGGAACCGGCTCTCAAAAGCCTCCGTGTAGATCGGGCTCACAGGAGGCTTTTCCACGCTGGTGGATTTAATTCCGTGGGCTCAGATGCACAGAGAGGATTTTTTGGGGTGAAAACCTGCAGTGGAGGGGCTTTAGGGTCTGAACAAAGCTCGAGTTTTATGGGGTTTGATCTAAAATACAAAGGTGTGGAGCCAGTTGAATTGTAGGGGACGAGAGGCCAACCTCAATCCCAGGATGGTTTGGGTTGGAAGGGACTGTAAAGATCATGAAGGGCCAAGCCCAGGGACACCTTCCACTATCCCAGGTTGCTCCATCCTGGCTTTGGACACTTCCAGGGATCCAGGGGCAGCCACAGCTTCTCTGGCCAACCTGTGCCAGGGCCTCCCCACCTTCCCAGCCAGCAATTCCTTCCCAATATCCCATCTAAATCTACCCTCTTTCAGCTTAAACCCATTTCTGGAGTTAATTAGTCCCATTCCAGTGGCCTGTACAATATATTTTCCAGTGTTTTCCCCGGGCCTGTGATCCTGGTGCCCCTTTCACCCCCTTCATTTCACAGCAGCGACTCCCAGGTTCTGCCCTTCTGGTCCTTTCGAAACTTGTTTTCTCCAAGAGGGTCCAAAAATTCCAGGCTGCTCCTTGTTCAGACCTGCCACCTTTGGAAAAATCATTCCTGGCTATGGGCTGAGGTTTGGCAGCGGATGGAAACGCTGCTGATTCCTGAAATTTGCTGTTGGGAAGAGCAAAGAGATGAGAGAAAGAAGACTACGAGATCCAACCACGCCAGAAGCTTCCATTGGGTGATCTCCTGCTGATATTTGGGAATCACGTGGGAGGAATCTGATCTACAGGGCGTGAGATGCACTTTTATATATGTTATGAACCCCCAGATTTAATTCTGATTTTACATCTCGTGGTCTAAATATGAGCCAATATTCCCCTCTGGAGACACCAGAAGAAATTGCACTTGAGACACTTCCTTTATGTCCCATGTCCTTCAGGTGACAGGTGAGCATTAAAGGAGGGATGTTTTCAGCACCAGCTGATGGCTAAATTAGAATTTAATTTTTTTTTCAGAGCATTTGTGGTGTTTACAGCACCTCAGAGACAACAAAACACTGATTTTTACATAATCTCTTCCCTGAGTCTCGTGGCTGAGCAGCCGCAACACAGGAATCGATTCCTTAAAAACCTTAATATTTGAGTGAAAAATGCCCCAAATTTGGGGTTTTGTGCTAACAGCAGTCATTTCCTCTAGTTGCTGCCTTCCTGCAGCAGGGCTATATAATATTTCAAAATAGCAGAAAACAAACACTTTCTCTCTGAGATTTGCTGAGTTCTTTGGTCTGGTTTTGCTAAGATTTAAAAGTGAAATGTCCGTTGAGTCTCCCAGACCCATTTACACTGGGGTTTTTTTGTGATAATTATAATTTTAATCACATTTGGGGTCACTTAGAGAGATGATCTCAAACCTTTCTTCCTCCCTTTGGGCTGACTTTGTAGAGCATCAGCTCTACTGACTTGCATTTGGCCACAACATTTATCCGCATCGGTCCTGGGGCACCAAAATAATTCTCTGTAGTCCAGTTTTTATGCAAAATAATGTAGTTTTTGTTACTTCAGTACCTATTTGATGGTTCTTCAGTAACAAGCAAGTGATTTTTTTTAAATGTCTTTAATTGTGTTTATTGTGTTCAGCACATGGGTGATGGTCAGGATCTTTTTGGAGCATCTCTAAGTCTCACTTTGACAGAGGAGAGAGGAGTCCTGGGATGGACCAGGCTGTGGAATGGATGGAAATTAGGGTTTTATTCCAGTTAGATCATTATTTGAACTGAATATAACAAAACATGCTCAGTTTGGTTGCACACCATTGGTGGAGAAGCCTCTTTGCTTGGCCACGTTCTCATGAGGGTGGGAAATTTGGAATCAGACTTGTCCCTTTGGAGCAAATCCAGAGGAGGCCCTGGAGCTGCTCCAAGAGCTGGAGCCCCTATGCTCTGGAGCCAGGCTGGGAGAGCGGGGAATGTTCCCCTGGAGAAGAGAAGGCTCCAGGGAGAGCTGAGAGCCCCTTGCAGGGCCTAAAGGGGCTCCAGGAGAGCTGGAGAGGGACTGGGGACAAGGGATGGAGGGACAGGACACAGGGAATGGCTTCCCAGTGCCAGAGGGCAAATGGGATATTGGGAAGGAATTGCTGTCTGGGAGGGTGGGGAGGGGCTGGAATGGATTTCCCAGAGAAGCTGTGGCTGCCCCTGGATCCCTGGAAGTGTCCAAGGCCAGGTTGGAGCAACCTGGGCTAGTGGGAGGTGTCAAGATTGGAACCAGATGATTTTTGTGTTCCCTCCCAACCCAAACCATTCCATGATTCTCTGATTCTGTTGAACCTCTCCCCAAATTCCCACTGTTGAGGTGGGAAGGCTTTCTGGATGGGAAATGGACAATGTGGGATCTTCCACGTGTGTCTCTCCCTTCCACAACCTGTACACTTGGGTATTTTATCCCTGATTTCCTTGAGTCCCAACAACCAGTTGGGAATTTTTTTCCATTCTGGCAGTAACCAGGATCCAAATCAAAGGATTTCTGATGCTTCCTTAATATTTCCTTCCTCACCAAAAGGTCCATCTTGGGCACTTGGCTGTTTTATGCCTAAGACAGAGGGAAGGGAACCCTTCAGGATCACGCAAAACTGAAATGTAAATTTGGGCTGAACATCAGAAAAAAAAATTCCCTTAATAAGGCTTTGGAATATTTTATTTTATTTTATTTTTTTTCCCTGTCATTCACTTGTTGGAAGAGGGAATTTCAGATAAAATTATCATCATCATTAAGGAGAGGGAGTGGTTGATGTCCTGCACCTTCAGCGACACGTCTTCAGTGCCTTTTAATGATGTTTTAGAAGGCATCTGATAACAAGGAGACAGAAGAAGAAAGCAAGACTTGGAGGTTTCTAAATCAATCCATTCAGCTTTTTTCTTTTTTTTTTTTTTTTTAGGTTTTATGCTTTTTATTCCAGCCTAGGTAAGACAGTCCTCACAGCCAATTAAGTTGTGAGTTGGAATGAATTAAATTTTCTGCAACGATGGGCTTGTTTTTTTTTTTTTTTCCCCCTTTTTTCATCCAAATGACTGTCATTTACCCAAAGACACTTCATTTTCCTGGAGTTGTCTGAGGGGAATGCTTAATTGCAGCCACAAATCACCTCCAATGCTCTTCTAGGAGGAGAAAACAAGTTCAAAATGGTACCTCCTTTTGGAAAATGCAGGTTCTGAATTCAGGATAAGATGCAGATTTCCATATTTTTATTTTTTTTTTCCCCCCTGGCTGCTCTTTTCAAGAATTCCACCCTCATGTGACATCTCGGTGTCCTTCGGAGCGGTGCCATTCCCAGAGGCTTTTTGAGGATTCCAGGTGATTCCCAGGAATATCTCCGGCAACCATGACCCAAAATCTTCCTCTGCAAAGGATATTTGTGCATTTTGTGGGTGTGACAGATTTGGTGGTTCTGAAAACAGGCTGGAAGAGCTGGGAATGTTCATCTTGGAGAAGAGGAGGCTCCAGGGAGACCTGAGAGCCCCTTGCAGGGCCTAAAGGGGCTCCAGGAGAGCTGGAGAGGGACTGGGGACAAGGCCTGGAGGGACAGGACACAGGGAATGGCTTCCCACTGCCAGAGGGCAGGGATGGATGGGATATTGGGAAGGAATTGCTGTCTGGGAGGGTGGGGAGGGGCTGGAATGGATTTCCCAGAGAAGCTGTGGCTGCCCCTGGATCCCTGGAAGTGTCCAAGGCCAGGTTGGAGCAACCTGGGACAGTGGAAGGTGCCCCTGCCCATGGCAGGGGGATGGCACTGGATGATCCTTAAGTCATCTTTGAACCATCATGGAGAATGGGATCCCAGTTTTCCTTGGAGGCTGCACCAAGGGATGATGTCCTTGTACTTTCTAGGTCTGTTCCCTGCTGTCAGACACGCTCTGACATCCATCCTTCACTTCCCTTTGCCTTTTCTCTTCTTCCCTTTCCTTTGACAGAGATCTTTGGAGTAAGTAAAGACTTCAGAAATTGTTTTCTCATTCCCATCATCCTTTCATCAAGCTGTCCTTGACCATTCAATCCTGAGGTCCCTCATCCACATCCTCCAACCCTCCAGCTCCTGTCTTAATACCTTTGCCCTGATATCGAGTTCCAATCTGCTTTCTGACCCTTTGTTCTTTATCACAAGTCATTCTGAGCGCTCCCAAAACCCCCTCCCACAGTCTGGCACCTTCTCCTGTTCTGTGATTGCTTTATAATTCAGGGAAAACAGGGATATGGGGTTGATTCTTCCCGGGATTAAGTGAACCACTGTTTTGTCTTGTCTGTGCCAAGGCATTAAGACTTCTTGGAACACATCGACCACCAGAACTGTAATGGAGAAGTTTCCTAGAGGTTGAGGCACAGGTTTTTAGGAGGGATCTGAAATGGGGATTAATGCCAGGTACAAACAAAAAGTCTCTATTACACCTTTTTTTAGCACTGACCTTTCCTCTATCTTTGCACAGGCAATTTAGTGTGAGGTCCAGGAAACCCTTGGAAGCACCCTCAGGCTCTTGTGGGATGAGGAGCTGCTGCAGTTCAGCACTTCTGAGCTCTCAGAGTTTAGAGGCTCATTCTGCCTCTAAAAGTTTTTTATTTGTTCGTGTTTTAGCAGTTTTTAAGCGTGTATTGGATTTTAAAAAGCGTTTAAAAGCTTTTCCTTCGCTTCACTGAATGATTCTCCTTTCCAAATCCAACCCCTTGTGCCTCTCCTTCCCCAGCTTGAAATGGTAAAATTCACATTTTTGGTGGGGTTTTCTGTGTCACAAGCACTGTGTAAATAAACTCAGGAGGAAAGAGTGGCAAATTCATTGGCAGTCATGGTGAATTAATTTATTGTGGTCCCATCAAGCTTGACACTGTTCCCTGAAGGACACGAGTGGTTGTCACTCCACGTGGTGCCATCAGGTCTGTGATTCCAGGGATCAGCTGGTGGGGGGCTCTGCTCTCTTCCCAGGTGACTCCACTGCTTCCCTGTTTTATGTTGAGGAACGTATTTATATTTATACTTCATTTATATATGACAATTCCCATTCTTGGTCTGTGAAATCCGGGGAATAAAGCTGCCAGAACTTTGTGTTCCTCTCTTTGGAGAAACTATCTTCCAGCCGAGCTGCAGGTGGATCCCCCGTGGAATCAAATGTCATTCCAGACTGTTGGAGTCACCAGGGCAGAGGATTTAGGGAGCAAATGGCTCAGATTTGAAGGAAATCATGCCATGAAAATTGGCAGGAGCTCCTCAGTCAGGGCTCTGAGGGGAAGCCGCCTCCTCTGGAGCTTGGGAAGGGGAGGGAGAAAATCATGGACAATTAAGGAAATCTCGTTTAAATATTTGGGGAAATGGTCCCCAAGTGCCACATCTGTGTGGTTTTTAGCACCTTCAGGGGTTGTGGCTCTGCCACTTCACCTTCCACTGAAGGAATTTTTCCTGCTCTCCAACCTAAACTTCCCCTGGCACAACTTTGGACAGCGAGTCTCGATCCGTCCTGGCTCCCGACGCTCAATCCCTAATTATTTCGATGCGTAAAACTTAAAAAGGAAGGTTATTTCTTTGCCTCAGATGCAGTTGAAGAAACTGAAGAGGTAATTTCTGGAAGTGTTAAGCAGATGGCACCGCAGAAATCAAGAGATTTTTGCGGGAGATGGCAAACATTTGGTGTTAAAATATTCCTGGGATCGTCTGTGTGAGCGGGAATGGGATCCTTGGATGAAACAATGGAGGATGATAAAAATACACCATAATACAGGCATGCATAATGCAGCTCGAGAACAGGATAATCCATATGCATTGCTTTTTTTTTCCCCATGTGATTTCCAGCTGGAATGTTCTGTTGTTCAGTTTAGAGATGAGGAACCCACCTGTGGGAATCGAGTGACCAATCCCGGGAGGAAGTTTGCCTTTTCCAAGGGATTCCTGGCATCCCAAATTGTTTCTGTGGGGGTTTTAATTTTAGAAAAACATCATTCCAGTAGGTGTCAAACAGAGCAGTCCATGTTTTTTGAAGAAATCATCACAAATGGTGCCTGGGATGTGGATTTTCCCTCATTTTATCTGTTCTCCTCCAGCAGTTGAGTCAACGTTTTTTGAACAAATCATTGCAAACTGTGCTCGGGATGTGGATTTTCCCTCATTTTATCTGTTCCCTTCCAGCAGCTGAGTCTTTGTCTTGCCTTGTGGACTTTTTTTCCTCATACTGGCACAGCCCACAGTCATTCCCTCCCAGCTGGTGCTTGGATTTGAGGTGCAGGAGTGGCAGAGGCCCCGCTGAGATGTTTAAAATCCCTCCGTGGTTTAGTCACCGTTCACCATTCCCCTTCTCTTTTCCAGGTTTATCCAGGAGATCGAGTTTGCCATGGAGCTTGGCCCAGCCAAGCAGTGCCCTCTCAGGGAGTTCCTCACCATGTACATCAAGAACATCTTCCTCAACCAGGTCCTGGCTGAGATCAACAAGGAGATCGAAGGTGTCACCAAAGCATCGGACCCGCTCAAGATCTTGGCCAACGCGGACACCATGAAGGTCCTGGGGGTGCAGAGGCCTCTGCTGCAGGTAAGGGCTGAGGGACCTGTCAGCACATCCCTGACTGGCCATGTCTAGCCAGGACCTGGCTCTGTATCCAGTGAGGAGGGACGTGGAGCTGCTGGAGAGAGTCCAGAGGAGGCCCCAGAGCTGCTCCAAGGGCTGGAGCCCCTCTGCTCTGGAGCCAGGCTGGGAGAGCTGGGAATGTTCCCCTGGAGAAGAGAAGGCTCCAGGGAGAACTGAGAGCTCCTTGCAGGGCCTAAAGGGGCTCCAGGAGAGCTGGAGAGGGACTGGGGACAAGGGATAGAGGGACAGGACACAGGGAATGGCTTCCCAGTGCCAGAGGGCAGGGATAGGTGGGATATTGGGAAGGAATTGCTGTCTGGGAGGGTGGGGAGGGGCTGGAATGGATTTTCCAGAGAAGCTGTGGCTGCCTCTGGATTCCTGGAAGTGTCCAAGGCCAGATTGGAGGGGGCTTGGAGCAACCTGTGCTAGTGGGAGGTGTCCCTGCCCGTGGCAGGGGTGGAAGGTTTTTAAGGTCCCTTCCCACCCAAGCAATCCTGAGATTCCATGATTCTGGAGCCAGGCTGGGAGAGCTGGGAATGTTCACCTGGAGAAGAGAAGGCTCCAGGGAGACCTGAGAGCCCCTTCCAGGGCGTAAAGGAGCTCCAGGAGAGTTTGAGAGGGACTGGGAACAAGGGCCTGAAGTGCCAGGTCAATGGAAAACCCCTTCCCACTCTCCAGGATAGGTGGGATATTGGGGAGAAAGATTTCCATGCTCCTCCCTTAGAAGTTCTGGAGACTCCTGCCAGTCACAGAGCTGTGTAATGGGACTAAACACACATTCCCAGCTCCCAGGAGGAGCAGAGATGGGATCTGCTGCCTCCTGGGTGCGGGGTGTTGGTGGCTGATGTGACACTGGGGCAGCTCTGAGGCTCCCTCCGATACGAGGAATGGGAGAGATCTGGCTCTGAGGGTCAAGGATTTATACAAGAAATGTCTTTTGAAACAGCTTTTTTGGGCTCTGGTGTGGAGCAGTGCTAACAGCAACAACCACAGTTCTCATCTCAGCTCCAGGCATAACAGGACAGTGTGGAATCCCACTCCAGAATTCGGGATTTTACGTGTTGCCTGGAACTGTAACGAAAGAACTGACTCTTGCTGTTGTTTGTTTCAAACTCTTTTAACCCTTTATTATTATTATTTATTAATATCAATATTATTATTATAATCCTTAATTATTCCCTCTTATCTGTGAAATCATCTCTTCAGGGATGGGTAAAACCTGCAGAGTTCTAAGGAAGCAGCTCACAGCTCCCAAGGTTTATCTGATCACTTTTAAGGTTTATCCCAGTTTATAACTGTAAAAACCAGATATCTTATAACTATATAGAATAATAGTAATAACTGTTCTTGCTGTTCTTATTTTTGGGAGTTTCCAGGATTTTTCATGGATTAATAGTCACTAAATCTGTGCCTGTCTGAGCCCAGCAGGTTTGGGATGGACTGTGGAAGTTGTAAACCTCAGAAATTTGTTTGGGATCCTTAATGCAATAATATGGATACTGGCTTCATTTGTAGCCAGGAAAATGTATTCTATAATCTCAATATATATCCTTAAAGTTCATTAGGGGTTGAAGAGTCAGAATGGCTTGGAATTATCTCCTCCAGTTCCTAGAATTTGTTTCTCGTGGTGGACGGGGATCGCTTTGAACTGGAATTATTCTTGGTCACATCAAGCAAGTTCTGCTTGTTCCCCACATTGCAGAAGGGTAATTTTGTGAAAGAGAAGAAAAAAAACGCCGCTTCTTTGCACCAAATCATCCCAAATAGCTCCCTACACTAATTTTATGGAGACAAGAAATAAAAAGGCTGTTTCTGCATCGACAGAAGGAGCCTGAAATCTTTGGCCTTGTCACCCCCTGGGTGGGATTGAAGTGTGGGGAGCAGGGAGTGAGTGAACCTGGCACTTCTCTCCTGGCTTTTCCCTGCCTTGTGTCATTCCTGGAGGGGTTTGTGGTTCAACCATCCCACTCTTTGCTATCCTGAGGATCTTTGTGAAGCTCCTCCAGCCGGAGCCGCCGCTGTGATTTGAACACGACTCGAGAATTTATCAGCCCCCGCTGCACAGGCTGATAAAGCTGCTTTGGGATGACTATCAGCACATGTTTGGAACTGAATTAGTTTGGAGATAAGAGGTTTTGTAGCACCCTCTACCATCGTGTCCTCAGCCCGTTCCTGTAAAGATTATCCTTTAGAAAAATCACCCTCTGGAAATATTGCATTTTGCTGGGCTCGTTTTCCATTCTCCCATCCTTGAATGTAAAATAGTGTAAACCTGTTTGCAGAGTGACTGAAAAACCATGAAACTAATTTGTCTCTGAATTATTCTGCATTCAATTCCAGGCTGTAATTGTTTGACTCAATCCTAAATTAAGCTACAAGGACCCTCTTCCAGCCTATTCCCTATTCTTGTACAGTTTGTGTTGAGGTGATAAATCTTTCCAGTGGTCACTGCCAACACTGGCCTTAAAAATCCACTGCCCTGTCTCCAAAAATATGCAAATTGCTTCAATCTTCCCCCTCTGAGTGGGATTTTCCCTCCCAAGCATCCCTGTGATGTTGTTTCTTATCTCAGTGTGGTGTAGATGACGTACGTGAGGGTTTTCTGGCCAAGCTCCAACGGCCTGAAAATCCATCAAAAAACCTCCTTAGAAAGTCAGAGTTTTCAGAGTGACTGAACACCCACGAAAATAATTTGTGTCTGAATTATTCTGCATTAAATTCCAGGCTGTAACTGTTTGACTCAATCCTAAATGAGGCTACAAGGACCCTCTTCCAGCCTGTTCTTCTACAGTTCATGTCGAGGTGATAAATCTAAATCTTTCCAGTGGTCACTGCCAACACCGGCCTTAAAACTCCACTGCCCTGTCTCCAAAATTATGCAAATTGCTTCAATCTTCCCCCTCTGAGTGGGATTTTCCCTCTCAAGCATCTCTGTGGTGATGTTTCTTATCTCAGTGTCTGTTGAAGATGCACATGAGGGTTCTCTGGCCAAGTTCCCACGGCCTAAAATCCATCAAAAAAACCTCCTTCAAAAGTCAGAGTGTGCAGCTGTTTTGCAGGATAATGACTTGCTGGAGCTAATTATCCCAGGTATCCCACGCACGAAGTTGAAATCACTGGATTGTGACTTTCCAAGGAGTCATAGTCATCCCTGGGAGCTTTGGCACATTTTCTTCCTGTCAAATTAGCATTTATTAAGAAGAAGGATGGTCCCAGAATCTGAGTGTCTCCCCAGTGGTGATGGCTCCATGCTTTGATGGCCACTGGATGTTGTTATTAATTAGTATAAACCAATTAGTTGTCGTTCCAGGCTGGCTCCCAGCCCTCACAATCCATTAAGGAGCGGGCAGGGCTGATCCAACTGGGTTTTTTCCCATTCAGGGAGAATTTTAAGGAAGCACCCGTGGTTCTGATCCTCATATTTCAACTTTTTTTTTTTTGGTGTCTATAACCAAGGGCTTTGTAGATGCTTTTATCTCTTATTTATGTTTCCATTGCACTCCCAACGTGTCGAGGGGTTCAAACCCACCAATTTCTTGCAGAATTTCTTGCTAAATCTCCTTTTTCAGTTTAGAAGGAAAGACAGAATTACTTCCCTGTGTAGAGACTGAATCTCCCTTTTGCTTTCATTATTTCTTTAGATAATTTTTCCTCTGGGGGGGAACATTTAGTGCAGTCACTGCCTTTTGTGGGAGCTTTTAAAGGCTCCTGTGCCAGCCACGTGCAGGTGTGTGAATTCTCCACTGAGGCTGATGTGGAGCTCTGTAAAAGCAATTCCTGCCTTTAGGCCAAGCTGTGATGGCAGGGCTTCCATTTATTTTAAAAATCAAGTGTGACTTGCACATTCATAAAGTTTTCAGTTATTTTCTGCCTCTTCAGAGCTGGAAAAGCAAAGTCAGGTTTCACAAACCCTCCCACGGACATGGCTCATGTTTGACCTGAAGAAACTCTCCCGTGTTTGAGGTCTCTGTGTCCTGTTCATCCCTGCAGTCAGTGGTGTTTCTTTTGGGGACAGAGGGGCTGGAGAGCAGCCAGGCAGGAAGGGAGCTGGGAGTTGGGCTGGGCAGGGAGCTGAAGAGGAGCCCGAGTGTGGCCAGGGGGGCAAGAGGGCCAATGGATCCTGACTTGGCTCAGGAACAGTGTGGCCAACAGGTCCAAGGCAGTGATTCTACCCCTGGACTCAGCACTGGGGAGGCCACCCCTGGAGTGCTGTGTCCAGCTCTGGGCCCTGAGCTCAGCAAGGCCCTGGAGGGGCTGGAGCAGGGGCAGAGAAGAGCAGCGAGGCTGGGGAAGGGACTGGAGCACAAGTGCTGGGAGGAGAGGCTGAGGGAGCTGGGGGGGCTCAGCCTGGAGAGGAGGAGGCTCAGGGGAGACCTCCTCACTCTCTGCAACTCCCTGACAGGAGGGGGAGCCAGGGAGGGGTCGGGCTCTGCTCCAGGGAACCAGCAGGAGGACAAGAGGGCTCGGCCTCAAGCTGTGCCAGGGCAGGGTCAGGCTGGACATCAGGAAGGAAGGTTTTCCATGGAGAGTGCTCAGCCATTGGAATGGGCTGCCCAGGGAGGAGATGGAGTCTCCGTCGCTGGAGGTGTTTAAGGACAGACTGGATGTGGCATCAGTACCATGGGCTGGGTGACAGGGTGGAGTTGGATCAAGGGTTGGACTGGATGATCTCGGAAGGCTTTTCCAACCCAGGTGATTCTATGATTCTGTGATTCCTTGGGTGGGTGAATCTTGTGTTGGAGTTGCCCAAAATCTGTGTAACCCTCGTTTGTTCAGCGCTGAATCATTGAATCATAAACCAGTTTGGGTTGGAAGGGACCTTTAAAGGCCATTTAGTCCAAACCCCTGCAACGAGCAGGGACATCTTCCACTAGAACAGGTTGCTCAAAAACTGGCCTTGAACACTTCCAGTGAGAGTTGGGTGCAGAATGTCTCGGATCGTGGTCCTGCCTGGGCCCACCAACTTTTATTTACCTCAACAAGTGTCTGTGAGGGTGGGGGGGCCCTGGCCCAGGTTGCCCAGAGAAGCTGTGGCTGCCCCTGGATCCCTGAAAGTGTCCAAGGCCAGGTTGGAGTAACCTGGGATAGTGGAAGGTGTCCCTGCCCACAGCAGGGGGTGGAACTAAATGGTCTTTAAAGTCCCTTCCAACCCAAACCATCCTGGGATTCCATGAAGGGGCCTTTGCTGTTGTGGTATTTAGTGTTCACCCTCACCCTGGGCTATGCAGCTGCTTTCCAGTGACAGATCACTAAAATCACTAAAACTTCCCCATAACTCATTTTATTTTTATTTTTTGCTTCTTGCTGTTGTTTTTTTTCCCCCAGAAATTGGGAGTAAACCACATGTATGTGCCCCCAGCCTCGATCACAGGCCTTGACTGATTCTTTTAATCACCCAAACAGCCCAGACGGGCTCCCTCAGCAGTGACACTGGGCTCATAAATCCTCATTTTGCCTCACAGGGCTGGTGTCACACCCTGCCCCTCTAATCTCTCTGTCCACAGAAGCCACTTAAATTGGTCACCCTCCTGTTTGGTTTAAGCTGGAGCTGCACATTCCTCATTTACCTCTGAAAATCCCTGGCAAGAGAGCAGGTCCTTGGGATGAGAAGGCAGAGCAGCTTTTCCCAAAATTAAGTGTAGATCCAGCTACCACAGAAGTGTCACTTCCCCCAGGTTTCCTCTTTCCCTCCAGCTCCTTTTCTTTCCAAGGTGTTTCTGCATATTTAAACCAGTGTTTAAAACTGGTTTAAAACTCTAATCCTAACCCTTCCCTGTTGTTCCTGTGGTGGATGACCTGGGGTGTCCAGGAGCTCTGAACATCCACAGCCTGCAAAGGCAAAGCCCAGTAAACTTCATTTAAAGGAGATTTGTATCAATCCCATCACCAGCATCCCTTCAGGAATTTCTTTCATAGAATCACGGGATGGTTTGGGTCAGAAGGGACCTTAAAGCCCATCCTGTCCCACCCCCTGCCATGGGCAGGGACACCTCCCACTAGCCCAGGTTGCTCCAGCCTGGCCTTGGACACTTCCAGGGATCCAGGGGCAGCCAAAACTTCCAGAAATGGCCCATCCACACCTCCTCTGGGAAACCCAGTTCTTCCATGGTTGTCTTTTCCCTAGGAAACTTGAATTCCTTGCTTTTTCCAAACACAGCAGTGGTAGAGTTTGGGTTGTTGGTTGGGCTGGTTTGGACCCTCTGCACCTTTCAGCTGCAGTTTTTATCTCTCTGTCACAACAGCTCAGATATTTTTCCCTTCCCTCGGCTTGTTTTGCTCCACGAATCCCAAATCCATCCCGTAACACAGTCTCATGTCATAAATGACTTCAAGAGCAGAAACTTCCCTGTGTTCTTACCAAGCTCCTTCCCATTCCCACTATTTCCCTTATTTTTATTATTTGAAGCCTGGGCCCATTCGGTCGAGGAATAACTCTTTAATTCCTAGTTTTCAAAACTAATTTTAGAAATTAGGAATTCTTCCTAATCACAAGTGCTGGATGAGAAGAGCCATCCCATTATAAATAAGTGATGGCCACGTTATGGAGTTGTCAGAGCTAATCCATCCTCTTTTTGAAGCTGTTTAAAGGACTAATCCTTATAAAATGTGCTCGTTTTTCCACGCAAAGTTCATTTTTATAATTACTCCCCCCACACACACGCTGTGTGTGGTGAGGGGGAGGGATGAGGCACTTCCAGCTCGAAAATGCCTTTTATTCCTCCTTTTCTTGCTGCTTTTTCTGCCTCCCTCCCCTCTCAGAGGTTTAATTACACCCGTTTTAAAAGTGCATTTTTAAAAATCGTGGAGAACAAAAGGGACATTAATCTATTGTTAAAAAGAAAGGTGTAAAGCTCTTTATTTTTTTTTTATCTGTGTGTGTCAGGGGCTGCCCCTCCCTGACAAGGCTGCAGAGGAGTAGTAGAATTTTGGAGGCAGGGACTTGTCAACAGGAGAATTAAATCCTCACCAGCAGAGACGTTGCAATTGGAATATGGTGGGTTTTCCCCTGGAAGAGAAGTTTCTTCCCAAAGTGTATAAACTCTGCAGTTGAAAGGTTCATAGCACTTTAATTTACATCTGAAAGAACTGAGGGAAGGCAGGAAAGGCAAAGTTTCCCCTCTTGTTTCTAATCTGTAAATAGAACCTTTCCATTTGAAAAAATAAAATCAAATAAAATTACAGTTTTGCTCCTGCACACAAAGCTGCCAGAAAAGTGATTTTTTTTTTTTTTTCAAATTACCTGCTTTTATGCTTTATTTTTTTGCTTTCTATGAACTTTCTTGTGCAGGAGGAGAAAGTTTTTCCCTCACACTCTGAAGCTTTGGAGTGTCCCCAGTTCTGGTCATTGTGGGGCTGATCCAGGGAATTTCAACCACTGGGATGGGCCCTTTAATTAAAATATTCAGGGAAATTTGAAAAATAAAATCCAATAAAATTACAGGTTTGCTCCTGCACACACAAAGCTGCCAGAACAGTGAATTGTTTGGTAATTACCTGCTTTTATGCTTTACGTTTTTGCTTTCTGTGAACTTCCCGGTGCAGGAGGGGAAAGTTTTTCCCTCACATGGTGAAGCTGTTGAGGGATTCCAGGTTCTGGTCATTGTGAGTCTGATCCAGGGAATTTCAACCACTGGGATGGGCCCTTTAATTAAAATATTCAGGGAAATTTGAAAAATAAAATCCAATAAAATTACAGGTTTGCTCCTGCACACTCAAAGCTGCCAGAAAAGTAATTTTTTTGCAAATTACCGGCTTTTGTGCTTTATTTTTTTGCTTTCTGTGAACTTCTCTGTGCAGGAGGAGAAAGTTTTTCCCTCACATGGTGAAGCTGTTGAGGGATTCCAGGTTCCGGTCATTGTGAGTCTGATCCAGGGAATTTCAACCACTGGGATGGGCCCTTTAATTAAAATATTCAGGGAAATTTGAAAAATAAAATCCAATAAAATTACAGGTTTGCTCCTGCACACTCAAAGCTGCCAGAAAAGTAATTTTTTTGCAAATTACCGGCTTTTGTGCTTTATTTTTTTGCTTTCTGTGAACTTCTCTGTGCAGGAGGAGAAAGTTTTTCCCTCACATGGTGAAGCTGTTGAGGGATTCCAGGTTCCGGTCATTGTGAGTCTGATCCAGGGAATTTCAACCACTGGGATGGGCCCTTTAATTAAAATATTCAGGGAAATTTGAAAAATAAAATCCAATAAAATTACAGGTTTGCTCCTGCACACTCAAAGCTGCCAGAAAAGTAATTTTTTTGCAAATTACCGGCTTTTGTGCTTTATTTTTTTGCTTTCTGTGAACTTCTCTGTGCAGGAGGAGAAAGTTTTTCCCTCACATGGTGAAGCTGTTGAGGGATTCCAGGTTCTGGTCATCGTGGGGCTGATCAGGGAATTTCAGCCATTGGGATGGGCCATTTAATTAAAATATTCAGGGAAATTTGAAAAATAAAATCCAATAAAATTACAGGTTTGCTCCTGCACACACAAAGCTGCCAGAACAGTGAATTGTTTGGTAATTACCTGCTTTTATGCTTTACTTTTTTGCTTTCTGTGAACTTCCCTGTGCAGGAAAGTTTTTCCTTCACATGATGAAGCTGTTGAGGGATTCAAGGTTCTGGTCATTGTGAGTCTGATCCAGGGAATTTCAACCACTGGGATGGGCCCTTTAATTAAAATATTCAGGGACCTTGTAGAGCACATGAAAATAGGGTCAGTGATACAGTTCTACTGGATTCTATTTAATTAATTAGCTGCTGGTTATTAGAAAAGGTAAAGACAGGAGAGAGTTGACAGGCATTGAATTTTTGAGGGTCCTCGATTCCGATCTTGACTGACCTTGGAGTCCCTGGAGGTTCCTTTCCGTGGGAGTGAGATGGGATCTATCTCATCAGCTCCAAAGAATGGCTGCAGTCACTCCTTTGGAACAGGAAAGGACAATCTGGACACTCATCTGCATCCCACCCCTGGTGACATGAACAGCAGCAGCCTCAGAAGGAGCTGCCCCTGAGTGCCCTGTGCTGGGGCAAAAAAACCACATTTTTTGACAGATTTGGGGCTTTTCTTCTTCTTTTCTTGTATTATAAATATTATATATTTGCTTTATATTTTTATTGTTTATATTACATAATATATAATATAAATATATATATTATATATTATATATTATATATTATATATATAATATATACATAATATATAAAATACATATATATATACATAATATATATTATATAATATATATTATATAATACATATTATATAATATATATTATATACAATATTATATATATAATATATATTTGTATATATAAAATATTATATATATAAAATATATATACTATGTAATATATATAGTATATGTAATATACTATATATATTATATAGTATATATATTCATATATATTATATATATTCTATATATTTTAAAGATATAAAATATGTATAATATATTAAAATTACATTATTATTAAAATTATAAAATTATATATTATATATTAAATATAGTTATATATTATATATTATAATGAGATATATATGAATTATAATTAAATTGTAATTATATATGAATTATAATTATATATAATATATATGATATATTATATATAATTATAATATATAATATTATATATTTTAAAATTATTGAAATATAATTAATATTATTAAAATAGAGTATATATTTTATTTTATATTTTTATTATTTATCTATTTATTTTCTAATATTATATATTTATAATATATATTTATAACTGTAATTTAAGGTTATTTATGGATTCTTCCTCACTTGCCTCCTTTAGCTGAATCGTGGTAGCACGAGGCTTCAAGAGAGGTTTGGGTGAAGGTGGGAATGACCTGGCTGGCCAGAGGAGGATTTTCCATTCATTAAAAATCATAAAAAAAACCCCAAAATAATGAGACTGGAGATCAACAAATGACACATTGAGGATTGGTGTTGATACAGAAGGAGGACACATCCCAAAATCAGGCCAGGAGGGAGCAGAACATCAGTTCCCATCCCTACACTGATTTATTTTGTACATTCAACTTCTTGAAAAGGTTACTTAAAACTCACCTCCAGGTCCAGCTTGTGAGAGAACCCTTTCCCTTTTTGTTCTGGACTCCGGAGGGATGGGTGGGAATTTGGGAAGCAGCCAGTTGGGAAGTTCATGGCAGCACAAAGGGCGGGTTTGTTGTGCAACTTGGGCCCGGATCAGCTTCTCTGGGCTTGGTTTTCTTTTCCATCTGAGTTTGCTCCCAGAAAAATTCCCTCATCCTGCTTTGTGCTGCTGGAGTGGGAGATGCATAAATATGGATTGACCCCGTGTTGCAGTAAAATATCTCCCTTTTTAACCACTTGATGTTTAAAATTACTCTTTTCTTCCAAAAAAATTCCCCTATTTTTTACTCAGTGTCCATCCCAAAATGTCCAGCTGCTTCCTGCCCTGTGCAAACTCCAAATGGGATGATTGTCCCGCTTCTTCACTGTTTGATGCCTGTTCCCCATCGTGCCTGGCCCTCCTTTTTCTGGATAAGAAGGGAAATGTTTTGTCCTACATAGGAACAAACCAAAAATCCAACAAGCAGTAACTGAGTAGTAACCCTGTGGTAACTGAGCTACTTCTGTGAGGAACTGAGTGAAATTTGCTGCCATTGATTGCAACATCTTGACATTGGAGATTAATTTCTTCTCCACTCTCTCTGGCATTCCGAGCGCTCTCCCAGAGGCAAGGGGACAACGGGAGCAATCTCGAGTGCCACCTGCCTTCCAAAAAACCTTGGAATTCATCCCCATCACTGGCTGGCAGTGTCCCTCCTCTGAGCAGCATTGCCAGGGAGATCTCACAGATATGACAACATCCAGGAGACAAATGATCTCCATTCGGAGCTAATTTCTGTTTCCCAGCAGGGCTTTGCCGTGACCCCGCTGGGTTTGGAAGTGCTGCTGTTTGGTTAATAGAGGAATGTTTTGTGGATGGCTCTATCCCTGCTCTGCTGGTGCCAAGTTTGGCTTCCTCTGCTCCCTAAATGGGTTTATTCACAGGACGACGACTCCGCTGTCGTTAGCGCAGGGAAATAACGGGTGGAACAACAGGCTCATTCCCGGCCATCCAGAACTGCCTGGGAGGCCTCTGGGAGATGGGCTGCAGGGAGCCATCTGCCTGGGAAGGGGAGATGGGGCTGGCAGGAAACCACGTCCCAGTTCCACACGGGAAGGGAAGATCCATGGATGCATTTGCGGAGCAGGAGCCGCTCGTTCCAGCGCTGCCCGGGGGTTGAGGGGTGGCTGTTACTGCTCATCCCTCATCATCAGCTCACCCAGCGGGGGTTTCATTCCCTGATTTGTGCACAGACACCCTGAGCTGCCCTTAAATTGGTCAGTTTGAACCCTGCTTACGTCACAAGAGTAACTGCAAAAAAAAGCAAACCATCAGAATTAATGAAATGATAGATGTTTTTAACCCTCTGCTTCCTGTGGCAGGACGAGAGACCAAATTGGGAAGTTCTGCATAATGCCAAGGGTTTCCTAAAAACTAAAATTTCTTGGTTTTTTTTTTTTGCCTCCTAGAATGGGATTTGGGGAGAAAAAGGCAACAACTACCTGTGCTGTGTTTTGGAAAGGTGGTTTTGCTGTTGCTCAGGGCTTGGCTCCGTCACAAATCCCAAGTTCCCTCCAGGTGGTTGTTAAACTCCTGAGGGGCTCATGGAGTTGTTTGTCCTCCTTGCCAGGAGCTCAGAGGAGTGGGAATGCTCATCCTGGGGAACTGGGAAGTGCAGTGGAGTCATTTGTTTTGTGGTGATCTCTTACATTTGCCTGAGTTCCTGCTGAACTCAGCCCATCATGTGGTGAATTTAGACACCAGAGTCTTTGCCCTGGTGTCCACAGCACAAATCCAGGGGGCACAACATCATCATCATCTCCGGGGCCTCAGCCCCACCAAGCCTTTCTCCATCTATTTTTCCCTCCCAAATCCTTTTGTTTTTCCTCACTCAGCCACTCTTTCCGTGGTCACTGTGCCTTCCCCTCCCGGGGCTGCCCCCTCTCCAGCAGGAGGTTTTGAACAGATAACTGTGTTTTAAATGCAAAAACCAGCATATGGAGTATCCATAAAAACAAACCAGATGGGTTTTGTTCTCCAAATGTTTGTTAAAAACGAGCTCCAGGACTGATGCGCTGTTTCTGAGCGTCATTAATTCCGTGGCCCACGTGCAGTTTGTCTCGTGAGGCAGCTGCTAACAATGCTGGCCAGGCTGGATCCATGGGCTGATTGCAAGGGGCTGAGGTTCCCCAAGGCCAAGGGCCGGGTCCTGCCCTTTGGCCACAAGGAGCCCCTTCAGCTGCAGGCTGGGCCAGAGGGGCTGGAGAGCAGCCAGGCAGGAAGGGAGCTGGGAGTTGGGCTGGGCAGGGAGCTGAAGAGGAGCCCCAGTGTGGCCAGGGGGGCAAGAGGGGCCAATGGCTGCTGGGCTGGCTGAGGAAGAGTGTGGCAGCAGGAGCAGGGCAGGGCTTGTGCCCCTGGGCTGGGCGCTGGGGAGGCCACCCCTGGAGTGCTGTGTCCAGCTCTGGGCCCTGAGCTCAGCAAGGCCCTGGAGGGGCTGGAGCAGGGGCAGAGAAGAGCAGCGAGGCTGGGGAAGGGACTGGAGCACAAGTGCTGGGAGGAGAGGCTGAGGGAGCTGGGGGGGCTCAGCCTGGAGAGGAGGAGGCTCAGGGGAGACCTCCTCACTCTCTGCAACTCCCTGACAGGAGGGGGGAGCCAGGGGGGGTCGGTCTCTTTTCCCAGGCAGTGATCAGGAAGACAAGAGGGCTCAGTCTTAAGTTGTGCCAGGGGAGGTTTAGGTTGGACATCAGGAATAAATTCTTCACAGAGAGGGTGCTCAGCCATTGGAATGGGCTGCCCAGGGAGAGGGTGGATTCTCCATCCCTGGAGGTGTTTAAGGACAGACTGGATGTGGCATCAGTGCCATGGGCTGGGAACCACAGCGGGGTTGGATCAAGGGTTGGGCTGGATGATCTCAGAGGTCCCTTCCAACCCAGCTGATTCTATGATGTTCCAGAGCCAGGACTACAAAGGATTGGGAAAACCTGCCGCTTGCCACACGCACAATAAATTATCACCTTGCCACGAGCTTCCCTTTAATCGGGAGAGCCCTGGAAAACCCGGAGAAGAGCCACTTGTAGGAATATTCTGGGCAAGAGAAGGGGGGGAAATGTCAAGGCCGAGCTCTCACAGTACAAACTGTGCTGGCAACGAATGGCTGTGCCTCCTTTTCCTTACACAGTTGTCCATGGATTAATAAAGGGAGAATGTTTGGCACTTTGAAGTGATAAACTGTTGTGGAGAGGGTGGATTAAAGGGGAAGAGCTAATGACTTTCCCTGTGTATGGAACACATTAAAAGCAGCGGGGAAGCTCCAGCTATTTTATCACCTCCCTAATGTCCCTGACAACATTCACTGGGGGGGGGGGAGTGAATAGATGGGAATCCATTTAGAGAAGTAAATTAAAATCCCTTAAAAAATGCCTTTAATAACAGCCCCGAAACTCAGCAGGATCAGAGATCCAGAAGAGCTGTTAAATTATCCAGTCCATCTGCCTGCCAAGGCGCTGATATTCCTTATTATGCTGTTACTGCCGCATCATTCCTGGAGAATTTAAATGTCTCAAGTGCCAGAGCCTGGGATGGGAGAGGAAAATAAGGGCTGGAAGGTGGGACTGGCACAAACTTCCCCCCCTCCGTGGGCAACCAGATTTTGCCTTCCCTGCACATCTGCACTGCACTGGGAATAAATCCTTATCCAAGTGATAACTTGTCTATTCCCTGCTTTTTGAGCTTGTAACTGGAGTCAGCTTGGGATCGGGGATGTGTGTTTGGTGGTTTCAAGACTATGGAATGGTGTCTCCTCCAGTGGATACTTCCAGGCTGTGATTTCCAGCGTGTTTTTGGAGGTGGGACCAACTTGGCAGGGGGATTCTTGGTGGTTTTAGGGATGTGAAGCATTGGGAATGGGCTGCCCAGGGAAGTGGTGGAATCTCCATCCCTGGAAGTGTTCAGAAACCACGTGGATGTGGCACCTGAGGACGTGGTTTAGCGGTGAGTTGATGGTTGCACTCGACGATCTGAGAGGTCCTTTCCAACCTTCACCTTAATTGAATCCATTGAATCCTTCCCATTGAATCCAACCCTTTTTCTCCTGCTGGGAATCTCCTGGGCGCGCTGGCTGAGGGTCGATGTGCTGGGAATTCCCGTTTTGCCATGGGGAATTCAGGAGCTCGGGATAGTTTCGGTGTGTTTTGGGTGGACATTTTCACTTTGCTGGCGCTGGAGAATCAAAATTCCACTGCTTTGAGATATTCCCGGGCCAGAGCTCCTGGGATGGGAAGGTGCTTTTTTGTTGGCTGGAGGGTTTTTTTAAGCATAACTTGGGCATGGAGTTATTTGGAGCTCAAAATCAGAATAAATACATGTGAGATGTGCAGCACAATCAGCCCTGGAAGTTCACCCGGTGATTTCTTCACCCAGCAACTCCTTCATCAAATCCCCGACTCCGGAATCTTTCAGGGAAGCACCTGTGTCTGATTTGGAGCCTCTCAGGGATGGAGGATCCAGCACCCCAAACTGTTTGTGTGGGTAATTACACTGCTAAAAAACACAAAGCTCATTTGTGCTCTGCTCTGACCCAGCTTCAGCTCCCCATCTGCTCTGGAGCTCTGCCTGGGAAGGCTGGGATGAAGGAAATCAGGAACTTGGAAAATATTCCAAAGTCATAGGTGTTCAGGAGGTCACAAAGAAAAGGGGTTTTTTTTTCCCCCTTTTTCTGTGCTTATTTCTGAAGAGAAGTGTCACAACCATCAAGTCCAGTTCCTCTGTAGGGCAGATCATGGAGTGGAGAATTTCTCCTTGGAAAAAGTTTTCCATATGGAGTTATCTCCACATTATTCTGTCTTGATGGTGGCAAAATTAGTTTCTGCTGGGACAAATCAGTTGCTGTGAGTGAAAATCAGCCCCTGGTGGTCACTCAGGACAGGGAAGAAGAGCTGAGTTGCAGCCCAGGAGTTAAATCCCTGTCCTACACGGTGTGGGAAACCACAGAGGGAGAGGTTGGCTGGTTCTGACCTAAGAGGCTGGAAAAGGGGACTCAGTTTAATTGGAAATTGGGGGAATGAGCCAGGCTGGGAGAACTGGGGGGATTCCTCTGGAGAAGAGAAGGCTCCAGGGAGAGCTGAGAGCCCCTTGCAGGGCCTAAAGGGGCTCCAGGAGAGCTGGAGAGGGACTGGGGACAAGGGATGGAGGGACAGGACACAGGGAATGGCTTCCCACTACCAGAGGGCAAAGTTAGATGGGATATTGGGAAGGAATTGCTGGCTGGGAGGGTGGGGAAGGGTTGGAATGGATTTCCCAGAGAAGCTGTGGCTGCCCCTGGATCCCTGGAAGTGTCCAAGGCCGGGTTGGACGGGGCTTGGAACAACCTGGGATGGTGGAAGGTGTCTCTGCCCATGGCAGGGAGTGGAAAGAGATGATCTCTCAGGTCCCTTCCAACCCAAACCATTCCATGAAAACCTGGAAGTTTGTGTAGCCTTGTGTTGTTTTGAACTTCCATATGCTGAGGAATCATTGGGAACCAACTTCCTTGTCCTGAAAATGCATTTTAAGGGATCTTTACAAACTCCCCTCCAGCTGGACTGTTTTACCTGGAGCGCTCTCCTGCTGGGGAGGAATTCAGTCCTTTGGAAAACTCGCAGCAATAATCCCAAAGGAATTATTGAAACAACATCTCCAGGTCTGCTTGTCCTGTGTCAGATGTGAGGGGACCTACGTTGTCCCGTGGCTGAGCCTCCTTGTTACTGTGGGTTTGTTGGGTTTTTTTTAAAGCCTCCACTGAAGTGTCTCGCCACCAAATTATCCTTTGATCACATCCATTTGCTCTTAATGAATCCAGATGGGTCAGAGGCAACCGGGTTGTAACTCTGGGATAACACGAGCGCTGCCTTTCATTTTCCAGCGCCGGAGTTTCAGAGGATTCCCCCGGCCCTGCTAACGAATCCAGCTGTCCTGGCAACACAGAGTGTCCCCAGAGACTCGGGCAGATGTGTCAGGATTGCTTTGGAAGAGGGGTTAAGATGTCCCAGAAAAATAGCCCTTAACGTGTCTGGCAGCGCCTCCTTTCATATGGTAATTTCCCTTTTTCGCCCCTCCCGTTTTTTTTTTTTTAATCATCCCTGTGGCTTTGTGTTTCCCTGAAGTCCAAAGGGTTTATTCCGAAATCCAAAGGTTTAATTGTGACATCCAGGCATTGGCAGGCTTTTCACATTGCAGGGAGCAGAAATAAGTGGGAGAAGCCACACAGAAACAAGCAATGCCTTCTCTTTTAGCGTGAAGTGGTGGATTTTTAAGGTATTATATGAAGTTGTAGATTTTTAAGTTGTTACACGAAGTTGTGGATTTTTAAGGTGTTACATGAAGTTGTGGATTTTTAAGGTGTTACATGAAGTTGTGGATTTTTAAGGTGTTACATGAAGCTGTGGATTTTTAAGTTGTTACCTGAAGTTGTAGATTTTTAAGTTGTTACCTGAAGTTTTGGATTTTTAAGTTGGTTTTTTTTTTTTTTCAAATGTTGAATTCCATAAAGAAACTGAGATGAGACCAGGTTTGGTTCCTCCTTGTGCGGTTGCACGTCCAACCCAAGGGGTTTGTTGTCACCTGAGGGTCCTGGAAGATCCTTCTGGATCTTCCTGAGGATCCTGGAAGTCACCTGAGAATCCTGGAAGATCCTGGACAGATCCTTCTCCTGATAAGCTACAAGAGATCAGTTGATTTCACAGGTCTGCTAGAAACCCCACCTGCCCCTGACCAGTGAAATCCCAGTGGAAAAGGAAAAATCTGATTGTTCACACAAAGAGGAGAGAAATTGCTTTTGTCTTCCATGTTTTACACGAGCTAGGAGGGATTTTTCTATTTTTCTTTTATTCCCTGTGTATAAATGTGAACTTTAACTCCTCAGCATCAGTCCCCAGTAGGAGACTTGGATTGAGGCCACGCAGCAACTTCAGGTATTTTCCATTTGAGCGCTTGGAGATGTTCTCCTGGCTCAGGTCAGCAGGTGGGAGAGTCACCTTTTCCTCTGCTGACACAAACAGTGTCCATGGGAGCATCTTGGAGCCATCTGAGTGCAAAGGGAAGCCCCTGGTGCTGATGAAAGGTTGAAGAGGAGCAGCTCCTCCACCAGCCCAAATGCAGGGAAGGCCTGACTCTGTCCAGTGGATTTGATGGATCTGATTTCCCCAAATTATTGTGTCATTTCCACACATTTATCAGCTCAACATTCATGCATTCATGGACTTTACTCTCCAGCCAGATCAGTCTCCCCCTGTGCCCCCTGAGGTGAGACCCCCCCCCTGCAGAGGTGCCTCCAGCCCTGGGAACAACAGCAGGAGGACGTGGAACTGCTGGATAGAGTCCAGAGGAGGCCCTGGAGCTGCTCCCAGGGCTGGAGCCCTCTGCTCTGGAGCCAGGCTGGGAGAGCTGGGAATGTTCACCTGGAGAAGAGAAGGCTCCAGGGAGAGCTGAGAGCCCCTTGCAGGGCCTAAAGGGGCTCCAGGAGAGCTGGAGAGGGACTGGGACAAGGGATGGAGGGACAGGACACAGGGAATGGCTTCCCAGTGCCAGAGGGCAGGGTTAGATGGGATATGGGGAAGGAATTGCTGTCTGGGAGGGTGGGGAGTGGCTGGAATGTATTTCCCAGAGAAGCTGTGGCTGCCCCTGGATCCCTGGAAGTGTCCAAGGCCTGAGCTAGTGGAAGGTGTCCCTGCTTGGAACGAGATGATCTTTCAGGTCCCTTCCAACCCAAACCATTCCATGATTCCACGATTTTAGTGGGATTTGGGTGGACTCTTAAAACGCTGCTTTTGCCCTCTCTGGGCACAGCAGGCAGGGAAAGAAATGACCATGGGAGCCGTTGGAATCCCGGAGTTAATGATCCATACTCGGAGCCCCTTGGTGTGAAATCGGCCCCCGTGGCTGCCACGGCCCCTCCACGCTGCTCTGGGCTCCATTTCCTGGGGACATCTCCAGGTGACAAGTCCTTTACGGTTGGTTGTTCTGCCTCTGTGCACATCAAGCCCGGGGTGGGATTGAATATTTATTAAAAATGTATTGAATATTTGTTTTTATTTAGTAACAGGAGAAGCTTCACAAACAGGAGCATCCGAGCAGCAGCTGCTTCAGGCTGGGACAAAATAATCCCAAGTTATTGCTAATTACAAGATGAAAGATGGGTTAATTCCTGTGATTGCCTTAATAAGATACAAGAGGAACCAAAGAGAAGTGGGGTTTTTCCTCCACGTGCTGTTGTGAGCCAAGGACGGATCAGGAGCAGCTTAGGCAGGGCCTAAACCTTCCCTAAACCCCGCCTTGCTGAGGAGTGAGGTGTGCCCTGACTGAGGAGGAGGGTCAGGAATAACCCTTCACTGTATCATAAAGACTATTAATAATTCAATTTATATCAACCTGGGACTTCGATAACCTTCCCTTTGTCTTGTTTGCGGCAACCAAATTAAACACAACCCGCGACGTTATAAACACAAACTGGGACAGGTCACCTTGGGGTGCCTGGGAAATCCCAGAATTTCTATGCAGCCGTTGAAATCTTGGACATTATTGGATATATGGCACCTTCTTCTGTCCAGGGTATTAGTGGTACTCAGTGCTCTGCTCTGGCTGACAAGGTGGTGATCAAAGCTTGGACTCCCTGATCTCGTGGAGGTCTTTTCCAACCTCAGCGATTCTGGGATCTGTGGGATGTGGAGCAGCAATTTGGGCTCTGTGTACCTCGTCCCTCTAAAAAATCACACAGTTTTTCACTTTGAGGTTCCCTCTGGTGAAGGAAAGGCCTGGTGAGCTTTGCTGGGCTTCAGCAACCGGCTCAGAAATCCAAACCTTCAGACTTGACATTCAAACCCTTCTTCTTCTTCTGCCCCCGGACACACCCCTTTGGGAATTGGATTTGGGGTCTTCAGGACCCCTTCCTTCTTCCTAATCTTCATCTTCTCTGCAGCACATCCAGTCCTTGGAGTTCCTCCAGAGTTCTGTGCAGAGGTCAATAAATGAACACGATCCCAGCAGAGGCAGAAAACTGGAATAGTTTATTTGGACTCACGAGTTCATATTTAAAGGGTTCAGGGTTTACATATTTAACAGGGGGGTTACATATTCATGTTATTAAAATCGGGGAGTTTCACAAGGGTGACATAAGGGGAAAGCCCAGGTGAACACATCTTGGGGTTTTAGGAATTACCTGATGGGCAAAACCCTACTTTATCTCGGGGATTTTACAGAGGGGAACAGGCGACACAAAGGGAGAGATAAAACACAAAAGGTTTTCTGCACAGGTTTGGTGAGATCAGGGCATGGTTTCTCCAGGCTTGGGCAGGACATTCTATCAATGGATCCTTGTCTGGACTCCAGATGGAGGTTTTTCCCCAGTCTCTGTCAGCCCGAGGCTTTGTTTAAACTTAGTTTTTCTTTTTCTCATATCCAGTTTTTGGAATCCAACAGTTCTGGGCTTGAAGGTCTCTGTGTTTGTGTAGTATCTTCTGGTCCAGGCCTTAGGGTGTTTTTCTACAATTCTACCTTGAAAAGAAGACTAAACATGCTGAGGGAACTCAGAGGGATTGATATGGGGTGGGGAAACAGAGCTGGGGATGTGTAACTGCCGTGTTAAGGGTAAGGGATGTAATACAGCGACATTAAAATCCACATTTGCTACACAACTACTTCTAAAATATACAGAAATTAATAAAAAAAAACCAACAAAAAGCTCTGAGGTATCAATCCCTTGGCTTCTGTTCCCTTTCCCAGAGCACAGTGATCGTGGAGAAGACGGTGCAGGACCTGATGAACCTGATGCACGACCTGAGCGCGTACTCGGATCAGTTCCTCAACATGGTGTGCGTGAAGCTCCAGGAGTACAAGGACACCTGCACCCTGGCCTACAGGTACCAAGGCTTGGAGACCAGTTCACCTGCCCTTGGGGTGTTGGGATTTTACCCTGGGAATGCAGGAGTGGCTTCCAGAATCGCCTCGACCGGGATGGTCGCGGAGTTTTCTTTCCAGGCAGGGGAAAAAAGCTGAAATAATGATCCTGTGGAGGGTTTTGGCTTTATCCACATCACACTGTGGTTTAGGCTCTTGCAGTGTGGATGGCAGTGGTGGTAGAGCTTGGAAACTAGTCCAGCTCTTGCCTTAATCATCTTCCAGGGCCTAAAGGGGCTCCAGCAGAGCTGGAGAGGGACTTGGGACAAGGAGTGGAGGGATAGGACACAGGGAATGGCTTCAAACTGACAGAGAGTAGGAAGATTAGAAATTGGGAAGAAATCCTTGACTGAGGGTGAGGAGGCCCTGGCACAGGTTTCCCAGAGAAGCTGTGGCTGCCCCTGGATCCCTGGAATTGTCCAAGGCCAGGTTGGACAGGGCTTGGAGCAACCTGGTGTAGTGGAAGGTGTCAGGGTTGGAACTGGATGGTCTTGAAGGTCTGTGACAAAAGGTCACCTCAGGTTGCAAACTGAGAGTATGAAGTCCCATCTTTAAGCTAAACAGCTGTTTGTGGCTGTTGCTTTCTTGGGAAGCAAATCAGATTCTTCATTGGAGCATTTGCAAGGGATTCAGCTAAATATGAATTAATCAGGTTGAGATCTGGGTACTCAGGTCTCATGGCACTGTAGGAATTTCAGTGTGGGAAGAAACGGTTCTGAGTTAATGCCAGGGAAGGTTTAGATTGGATAATCAGGGGAAATTTCCTCATGGAAAGGGCAGTAAGGCATTGGAAGGGGCTGCCCAGGGCAGGAGTGGAGTCCCCGTCCCTGGAGGGATTTAAAATCCATGTGGATGTGACACTTGGGGACATGGGTCAGTGGTGGCCTTGGCAGTGCTGGGGGAGTGGGAGGACTCCATGATCTCAGAGGACTTTTCCAACTGTAACATTTCTAGGATTCTCTGATTCTAGTAATTAATAACCCTATAAATCCACATGCACTGGGTTTTGTGAACCCCTCCCAACACAATTCTGTAAATTTACTCTATCAGGGGGGCCATCAAGTGCTCCCTCCTTGCTCATCACCATTTTTGGGATGATCCATCTCTAACTTCTTCCCCAGCCCTGGTGTGGGAGCCAAAGGCAGCGTGATCCCACTGGACATGGGGTTGTTTAGTTGAAGCCCTGTGGGTATTTGATTTATCACAGTTTTCCTGTGTCACTATCAATAAATACCTTCTTCTCTGTCCATCCCAGTATTCCAGCTGTAAAATGACCCTCTCCCTGGAGAGGAGCACCAGGACCATGCAGGGATAAATAGTGCCATTGAAAGCCACTAAATGTGGGCTGTAATTGCTGCTCTCCATAATCCCCTTAACGGCTAATTGGGGCTCGCTGGTGGCAGGGGGAAGCTGAAAAAGCCCCTTGTGTTTCCTGAGCAAGGAATTCTTTCCCATTGCCTGGTTTCATTGAGGAAAAGCTTCATCTGCTGAGCAGCTCGTTATTATTATTAATAATAAACTTCGCCTGAGCTCTCACAGGAATTGCTCCCTGCCCGTGGGCCATTGTCCAAAATGTTCCTTTTTTATAGGAAAACTTCACTGCCTGGAGCCAGACAATAGATGTGATTTGTTTGGCTTGAACTCCAAGGTCCTTCCTTCCTTCCTGTTTTGTTTTTTTTTTTGCTGGTGCCATTCCTGGCTTTGGCACCTGCTGAGGGAGTAATTAGGCCGGGCCTAATTTGGTGATCTCCTGATTACAAGCGGGAGGAGGAGGAGAAACAGGAAATGTTCTCGTTTTTGCTGCTGGCAAATGAGGGAGTGAAAATAGAAATAGAAATCCATATCCATTTCAAATGATGCCGAGGAGCAGAGCAAGCTCCCAGGTTTTCCCAGGCGGTTCCATCCGCAGGGATGTTGTGCCCTCTGCAGGGATCTGGGATCCCTACGGCTCCAGGCAGCCTCACCTTTTGCTCCAGGGTTTTTCCTTGGAGCTGAGCTGGGTAAATCTCGAAATTTAGTGGAGGGAGGGTTATTTTTAGCTGCTTAAAATCAGGATAAATTGATTTCTCGGAGCTGGGAATTGATCTCCTGGAGCAAAGGAGCGTCTCTTCTTGGGATGTCAAGGCAGTGGGAATTTGGGAAGCCAGGACATGTAGGATTTGCACGTGGCATTGGTTCCTTCTCCATGTGTTTCTTCAAGGGGAATATGGACAAAAATGAGTGAAATGTGCTCAAGGAGAGGTTCCTCCAAGGGAGATTTTCTTTGTGGAGAAGCTCAGGAAGGACTGGAAGGAACAACACCAGGAAAGGCACAGCTGGGATTGTCTGTGTCCAAGTCCCATTTGGCTCCTATTCCTGAGGGATTACAAAAAGGGAAAATCAGCAGGGCTGGATATGAATGGCTTGGACATTTATCTAAGTAGCAACCCTGGGATTTCATGTTTTAATGGATGAGGAATTCTAGAAGTTTTATATTTAATGGAGGTGAGGTGTCTCCTGCAAGTTACACATCCATCCAAATTCCAATTTCAGCGTGACACAAACTGTTGGCAAATGTTTTCCAGCTAATCCATAAGAGGCCTTGGGGATGAAAATGTCAATTAAAAGGGGAGATAGAGCCCCAGAACCTCCTGCTGTGCTGGCAGTGCTTTCCTTCAGCCTCGTCCAGCCCCCACCCTTCAGCAGATTCCTGTGGAAGTGGCTCTCCTTGTGGGATAAAACCAGTTTTATGAGGCTTTGGGAGGCACTAAAAGGCCATACAAGGTGTCACAGGGACAGGGAGAACCCTGACCAGTTCACAGTTGCTTCTTCACCTTTTCCAACACCCTTCTCAGACAACCCTGAGTGCTAAAACTAATCTTTCCCCGTGTCTTTCTGCAGGAATTGGCCAATATTTTGTTATTTTGTTGTCAGCTTTAGGCTCTACTCTGTGTGTCCACCCTCATCTTCATCCTCTCTCCCTTGAGCAACCATCATCTTGCACATTTTTCAGCCTGTTTGAAGGCTCTGAGTAAAGGCATCACTCACCTAAACGAGCCTCTTTATGGTCTCTGAAAAGAGGTGGATGCCCCCAAAAAGTGGTTCATCCTATTAAAAAGTGACTTAAACCCTCTGGAGGTGCTCAGCTCTCTCCATCAGCTTATGGTGACCAAGCTGGATTCACCCCAAATTTGTGCAGTGGGAAATAACTGGGCTTGGATCTCTCAAAACAGGGAAATAATAAAAAACAAACCTGACTGGAAATCTTTCCTGCTTTCCAGCCAGGCAAAATAAATCTAACCCCTTTTTTTTTGATAAGGAGACGAGGAGCAGATTAATTCATCCAAAAACATGGGGTCTGTGGGCAGACAGGATTTCTTGATTCCCCCAGGGAATGCTCTTGCCACTCATTTTGCTGCTTCTCGTTGGCATCTTCCCCTTCTTGCTTTAAATTCTGGGGGGTTTAAGTTGTGGGGTTTTGGGCTCTTTTTGGGCAGGATTTGTGTCCCTCAGGCTGGAGGTACCTGGGATTTTAAATCTGGGATTTTTAACTGAGCAGAGCTCAGCGTGGAAACATCACCTTGGCCCTGGGAAGAGAAAGGAATCATTCCAAATTATGGCATTTTCCTTGGCCCAGAGAGCTGGGGATTAATGAGGTGACCATGTCACTGGTTAAGCAGGTGACCCTGCATTGGATCTGGATGGGATGGAGTTAATTTTTCCCATGGATTTGTATTTGGAGCTGGAAAAGTGGTGGTCACACACCAGTGTTTCAGCCACAAGCATCTCTCCAATGTTCCCCCTCACCAGCAGGCAGGATTTTGGGAAGGGGACACAGCTGGCCCAAGCTGATATTCCAAAATATATGTCTGTCCCACAATTAAAAGCTCGAGCCATGAGGGTTTTTTCCCATCTTATTTTCCCCCTCCTCTGTCCTGCTGAGTGATGGAGCCCCTGAATCCAGCCAAGGAGAACCCAGCATTCCTCATTGGAACAGCAGGAATGATGACTGAGGAGTTTGGGAGGAGGAGGTGGGAGTTGGAAAGGAAGCATTTTGAGCTGTAGTAAAACCTCTCATCCTGCCTTGGGATGATTTACTCCAGGACCTGATTTAGGACTGACATGGATGGAAGTTCTGGAGGTCAAAAACTGGCTGGAAGATGCTGGAAGGAAAAGGTGTGGGAAAAGGAGGCTGGAATTGGTGGGGAAAGCCGGGTGTCTCATGGAGGTTGGGGATGTCCCACCCTAATTAACATCTCCTTAATGAGTGGGGGGGGTTGGAGGAAAACCAGCCTGCCAATAAAAACTAGGAGGGGTTGCAGCCATGGGAGAGAAGGGGGACATAATTCCCAGGGACATGTTAATTGTCCCAGCTTGGATTACTTTGAAGTTCCCTATTGATTTCAATGGAGAATTTGGCTGTGAGGGCTCCAGAGAGGATTCCCCATCCCTGGAAGTGTCCAAGGCCAGGTTGGACGGGGCTTGGAGCGACCTGGGATAGGGGAAGGTGTCCCTGCCCATGGCAGGGGGTGGGACTGGATGAGCTTTAGTGTCCTTTCCACCACAAACCATTCCATGATTCTGTGACAACCCATGAGAACCACGTCACCAGAAGGTGAGAAAAGTGGGAATCACGTGGATTAGACCCTTGGAAAACTCTCTTAGAAAAGCAAGGAGTCCAAGTTGAGTTTGCAACTTGTTGCAAACATCCTCCCCTCTGCCCTCCCCCAGCACTGACTCCACAGGAATTTAGAGGACGGGGATAATGAGGATCCTAAAACACAGAGAGGGAGCTCTGTCCTCCCTATAAATCCATCAGGAGACTCCCCAAAATGTCTTGGAGTCACGGACAACCAAAGGGCTACAAGAAGGCTGTAAACAATTGAGGAGAGCAAACAGTGGGAGTGGTGAGAGCTGAGGCCATAAAGGGAAATCTCAGGGAGCAGTGGGATGGAACTGAGTCAAATAAAACACAATAAAGCACAGTATCAGGAGGGTTTTGTTGTTTGTTTTTTTTTATCCAAGAGTTAGATTTGTTCAACTGTGAAATAGCCTCCCAAGGGAAGGGAACTGTTCCTTCAGTCATTTAAATGTGGAGAGGACAAAGCACTGGTGTATCCAATGGAACAGTTGTCTTGCCTTGGCAGAGAAATGGCCAGATATCATCAAATTCGGATTTTTTGCATCTCAGATGTCAGAGATGCTGGTGAGGAACTTTTCTCCCCTTCCTCTGTTACCAAAAAAAAAAAAAAAAAAAAGAGACTTTTTTCTTTTTTTCCCCTAAGTGGAAAAACACCAAGTTCCTGAAAGGAGCAGAAGGCCAAGAGCAAATGTTGCCACCGAGGTCTTGTGTGGCTGGAAACAAAATTCCCTCTTTTGTCTGTGACAGATTGAACGTGGAACTTGAAGAGAAGGAGAATTTATGTGTAAGTGCATGTGACAAATTCATTGTCACCAGCCCTGTGTGGTTCCTGAGCAGGGGGTTGTTTTCTTAAGAAGGGAGTGATGAGTGGGGAAAGAATTGATCTGCTCTGTTCCAGGTGGGTCAGTGTTGGCTCCTGTCTCAAAGCCTTTTTTTCCCCACTGTTTTCCTTTTCAAAAGTCCAAAGAATCTGTGGCTGCCCCATCCCTGGAAGTGTCCAAGGCCAGGTTGCGGCTTGGAGCAACTTGGGATTGTGGAAGGTGTCCCTGCCCGTGGCAGGGGGCTGGAAATAAGGTTCTTGAAGTCCATAATTGACTCCTCCAAACACAGCATCCCGTTTGTCTCCTCAGATTGCCAGTCAGGAATTCAGGTTAGTTCCACTGCCAGAATTAAACAGGGAAAGTTTAATATTCCTAATTGGAATGTGCTGTGATCTCCGATGGGGTTTCACACATAGGATTTAGCTGAAATCTCTATTATCTGATGTTTTGGATGACTGGAAAGAAGATCCTGGATGCTTCATTCCCCTCCAGTGCTCCAGGCCTGGTCCCCAGGTGTGTGGATTCCACCCATGAATTCCTGAGCAGGATTCCACATTGGAGAGTCCCAACGCATCAGCAGTGGCTGGTGAGCTCAGCTGGGATTACAGGGGACAAACAGACCTTGGAGACACCAAATGACCCCTCCTGCAGTTGTGTCAAACATCACAAGCTGCATGATTTCAAGGCTGGGGAGAACCTGGCCCTTTTTCCCTTCAAGGCCTCTCTCAAAGTGCACCAAGAGTTCCGAGTTTAAGAGAATTTCGTGTCCTGCCCACCTGTGTTGTCTCATCCTGGCGGAATTCCACCTCGGATCCCTTCCTTGCTGCCTAATTGACGTGTGACAGGGGGGTTTGATGAGTTGAACTGAAGCCCAGTGACGTATTTGGGGTTGTTTTCCCCCCCCAGGACCATCGTGCAGTCGGATGAGAAGCTGGTGATCAGCGCGTCCTGGGCCAAGGACGACGACATCAGCAGGCTCCTGAAATCCCTGCCCAACTGGAGCAACATGGCCCAGCCCAAGCAGCTGAGACCCAAGAGGGAGGAGGAGGAAGACTTTATAAGGTAAAATATATTTGGAAGCCGGGGAAGGGGTTTCGAGGTGAAACCTCTGGGAAGCGTTTCCCGATGGAAATTAAGGATTTGTGGGGTTTTCGTAGCTGTGGTGTCCCCAGGTGGGAGAAAAAACATGGGATCATTTAGAAAATGGAAAAGGTTTTAAGATTGTCTAGTCCAAATGTTTCCCCAGCACTGCCAAGGCCACCACTGGCCCATGTCCCCAAGTGCCACGTCCACACGGCTGTTAAATCCCTCCAGGAATGGGGATTCCAGCACTTCCAGGGCTGGAGAGCCCTTTCTGGGAAGAAATTTTCCCTAATATCCAACCTAAACCTCTCCTGGTGTAATTTCTGCTCCACTCTGTTGTTCAGACAAGGCTATTTGAAGAGCTGTGCCTGTGATCCCAGTCAGGGAAGTGGCTGGGATTTGGGGAAGGAAAGAAAGGATTGGGTTTAATTCCCAGAAATCCTTGTCCTGCTTGATGGTTCTGCTCTGACAACCCATGAGATGAAGAGAGCAGCAAATGCAACCTGATGGAGGGGCCAAGTGGTTGTACTGGGCAGGAATCCCCAAAACTGGTGTTGCCAAAGTTGTCTTCCCATTGGAGCCATGACCTGGTGGGGTTTTCCCTCCATCCCAACCCCAAATGAAAAATCCAATCAAATGAATCAAGTGAAAAATGAAACAAATCAAATGAAAAATGAAATGAAACAAATAAAAAATTAAATGAGTCAAAGGAGAAATTCTGGTGCCTCCAGAGGATGTTCTTTCAGAGGCAACTTGTCTCCAAACCAGCTTTTACCTTTTTAGGCAAGTGAAAGCTTTGAGGAGGCAGACTGTGCCTTTCCCTGCCCACTGGGAATGGCTCAGGCTCTGAATTCCTTGAAGGAACAGCTCCTCTGTGATTCCAGGGAGTCAAAAAAAAGCCTGGCTGCACATTCCCATCACTTTTCATCACTTCCTTGATTGGCTTTTGGCTGGGAAATGGGAGCAGGGAGTGAAGCTGTTGGAAGTATCAAGTCTGATTTGCCCAGACTGGCATTTTCCATGTTCCCTGAGTGGGAGCTCAGAATCTTGGGATGATGCAGCCTGGAGAGAGGAGGGAATCTGTCGACTCATGGGAATGTTTGCTCCTCCTGCAGCAGGGATGAAAAGCTTTACCAGGTTTTTAAAAGTGGGAGAGGAAGGATACAGAGCTGTCCCTGAGTTGGGATTCATCAGTTTAATCCTCATCTCCACTTTTGGCTTTGAATTTATCCCAAAAGTACCCCAAAAAATAACCCCCAAACCACCCCAGAAATACCCCAAAAACACCGCATAGATTCGCCCTAAAAACCCACCCTAAATATACCCCATAAGTGCCCCAAAATCACCCCCAAAACACATCCAAAATCATCCCAAAATACCTCAGAACACCCCAAAAATACCCCAAAACCACCCCCCAAAATCATGGAAAAAACCTTACCCCAGAAATACCCCAGAAATAACTGAAAAACACCCCAAATCACCCTAAAATACCCCCAAAATCACCCCAAAAATACCTCCAAAATACCCTGAAAACACCCTAAAAACAACCCCCAAAATCACCCCAAAAATACCCCCAAAACACCCCAAAAGTACCCAAAAAACACCCCAAAAATACCCCAGAAGTATTTGGGGTAAAGTTTGTGCCCCTAAATTGTGTTTCAGGGATGGAGGGGGGGGAATGCAGAGCAGAAACGTGGAAATTCAGCTTAAAATCATGGAAATCATAAAATTCCAGAATGTTTGGTTTGGAAGGGACCTTAATTCCACCTCATTCCACCCCCTGTCATGGGCAGGGACACCTCCCACTATCCCAGGTTGCTCCAAGCCCCGTCCAACCTGGCCTTGGACACTTCCAGGGATAACATTTCCACACTTCCCAGGGATAACGACACTTCCAGCCTCTCCACAAGGATTTAACAGCAGCCTCCTGCCTTGTTTAACGAGATTTAGGATGTTCCTAAATCACATCATTAAGGCCATTAGGGGGAAGCTGGTGTGCCTGCAGAATTCCCAGAGAAGTGCTGGAATCACCATCCCGTGTGGCACTTGGTGACGTGGTTTAGTGGGAATGGTGGCACTCCTGATCCTGGAGTCTTTTCCAACCTTAATAATTCTTTGGGAAACCAGGACAGAGACCTCTCCCCCCATCCCTTCTGGAACCGTGCCAAGGATGTGCCACGTATCCTTGGGATTATCCATGAAAGCTGGGTGGATGTAAAGCTGTGTTTGGGAATGTTAAAAAAATATAATGGAGAAATTAAGATGGTTTTTTTTAACAAAGGGAACCCAAACAAGGAGCTCAGTTAAGCCGGGGATTAAGTCTGACAAAGCAGGGGTTTAAGTGACCCCCTGTTGCAGCACTGGCAAATCCCATGGGAATGGGGACTAAACGTGGGAATAAGGAACACTGAGCTCCACAGAGAAACAGCTGGACAGTGAGGAAAGGCCCTTTATTTATTTGGAATTTGCTTTATTCCCGGGGCAGTTGATGTGCCCTGTTGAGCCAGGCCTTGAGCCTGGGTTTAAGCAGAGCTGAATTAACCTCCTTGATGTCTCCCCTCCCTGTCCTGTGGTCCCGTGTCCCTGAGGGTGGCTTTGCTTTGCATTTCAGGGCCGCTTTCGGCAAAGAATCCGAAGTTCTCATCGGCAACCTGGGCGACAAACTGATCCCTCAGCAGGAGATCCTGCGCGACGTCAGCGACCTCAAGGCTTTGGCCAACATGCACGAGAGCCTGGAGTGGCTGGCAGGGCGCACCAAGGCGGCTTTCTCCAGCCTCTCCACCTCCCAGAGTAAGTATCTCCCATGGGAGAGCCTTTGCCTTGGAGCTGGAGCGGCGGAAATGTGAAATTTGAGCGGTTTGGGGCGCTTTTTGTCGCCGGTTCCGAAGCGGGTTTGTGTCAGAGGGGAGTGGGAAGAGAAGTAGCTTCGTGTCTTTCTTCCTCGTGGGTGCTGGGGTGGGACATCTGCACTGGAGGGTGACAGGAGCAGCACTTCCAGCTCTCAAAGGCCTTTTCACAAAGACCTCAAAAGTCTTTCCACAAAGACCACAAAGGTCTTTCCAGCTCTCAAAAGTCTTTCCATAAAGACCACCAAGGTCTTTCCAGCTCTCAAAGGTCTTTCTAGCTTTAAAAGGTCTTTCCACAAAGACCACAAAGGTCTTTCCAGCTCTCAAAGGCCTTTCCACAAAGACAAAGGTCTTTCCAAAAAGACCACACAGGTTTTTCCACAAAGACCACAAAGGTCTTTCCAGCTCTCAAAGGTCTTTCCAGCTCTCAAAGGCCTTTCCACAAAGACCACAAAAGTCTTTCCACAAGGCCCACAAAGGTCTTTCCACAAAGACCTCAAAGGTCTTTCCAGCTCTCAAAGGTCTTTCCAGCTCTCAAAGATCTTTCCAGCTCTCAAAGGCCTTTCCACAAAGACCACAAAAGTCTTTCCACAAGGCCCACAAAGGTCTTTTCAGCTCACAGAGGTCTTTCACAAAGATCACAAAGGTCTTTCCAGATCTCAAAGGTTTTTCACAAAGACCTCAAAGGTCTTTCCAGTTCTTAAAAGTCTTTCCACAAAGACCACCAAGGTTTTTCCACAAAAATCACGAAGGTCTTTCCGGCTCTCAAAGATCTTTCCACAAAGACCTCAAAGGTCTTTCCAGCTCTCAGAAGTCTTTCCACAAAGACCTCAGAGGCCTTTCCACAAACACCACAAAGGTTTTTCCACAAAGATCACAAAGATCTTTCCACCTCTCAAAGGTCTTTCCAGCTCTCAAAGGTCTTTCCACAGACCACAAAAGTCTATCCACAAAGACCACAAAGATCTTTCCAGCTCCAAAAGGTCTTTCCACGAAGATCTCAAAGGTCTTTCCAGCTCTCAGAGGCCTTTCCACAAAGACCTCAAAGGTCTTTCCAGCTCTCAAGGATCTTTCCATAAAGACCACAAAGGTCTTTCCACAAAGACCTCAAAGATCTTTCCAACTCTCAAAGGTCTTTCCACAAAGACCTCAAAGATCTTTCCAGCTCTCAAAGGTCTTTCCACAAAGACCTCAAAGATCTTTCCAGCTCTCAAAGGTCTTTCCAAAAAGACCACAAAGGCCTTTCCACAAAGACCACCAAGGTCTTTCCAGCTCTCAAAGGTCTTTCCACTCCCTGGGAATGTGCCCAGGGCTGTGGGCAGCCAGGGCTCCTGAGCTCTGGGGCGAGCTGGGAATTGAAAATCAGCTTTTTTTCCTAGAAAATGATGAGGGAAATTTGCTGGTGCTGAATAAATCATGGTGGTGTTTGTCCATTAAAATCATTGTCCCCTGACAGCAAAACATCTCTGGTTGAGTGAAAATCTTTCCCATGGCTCCTAAATCTGCCCTAGAACAGGACTTTTAACCTGTTTATTCCAGCTGTCCATGCTCAACTCATTGGGATCCAGAAGGATAATTAAGATTGTACAATCAGTTAACAATTAAAGCCCCAAATTAATCCGTGGAGCTTTAATATTCCAATATTCCAAACCCATATTTTGAGTTCTCAGTACCTGGGTGCCAAGACTCGCTCTGCTCTCACAGGCTGTGCTTTAGAGAAGGTATAAACAAATAAAATTTGAACAAAGCCCAGTGGGAAAAAAAAGACCAAAAAAAAAAAAGCAAACCCACAAACCTAAATCCAGCTCTCAAACTTCAGCAGCCAAATATTTATTCACAGATCTTTAGTTACTGGGAGAGTTCTTGGGGTGGAATATTTGTGTTGTAACAGTCAGAGCTGTTAAAATAAAGCATCATCTATAATTTCAGCTCTGGTTGAAACCCTGGGGTTTTTTTTAATAAATCAATATTTCCCCGACATTAAAGGGGACTTTGAGGCTTGTGAGGGGCCCTTCCACGCAGCAGTGAATGAACATAAAAGCACAGAGTGGAATATTCCACTTGGCAGCCTCCTCCTGTCGAGAAAAATCCATCTTCCTCTGGAATAACTTCCTGGTAAAATGTCTGTACAATTCCAGGAGTATCTGGAACGAGGGGAAGAACGAGCAGTGCTGGATGGACTTTAAGGTTCCTTCCCACCCAAACCATCCTAGGACTCCATGATTCCATGAGATGATCCCTGTCTGGCCTTGGGGTTATAATCTAAGTCTGACCCAGGGAAAGGTTTCCAGCAGAGCCCTTAACTCCAAAAGGAAAACCAGGAGGAATTTCTTCCTGGAAAGGGTGGTCAGGCATTGGGAGGTGGTGGAGTTCCCATCCCTGGAAGTGTCCAAGGCCAGGTTGGATCAACCTGGGATAGTGGAAGGTGTCCCTGCCCATGGCATGAGAGGAGTTTTCCAGTCCCTCCCAACCCAAACCATTCTGGGATTCTCCAATTCTAAATAAAGGGGATTTTTGTCACAGTAACTTTAATCCCAAATATTCCAGTTCAGTGCAACTGGGTTTGGTTCCTCTTACACAAACCAACGTGTCACCCATCCTGCTTTTTGGGCAGGTGGTACTTTTTTATATTCCTTTGAACAACTCTGTCTTCTGCTTTCTGTTTCTCCTTGGACCAGCTATTCCACTGAAGAGTTTGGGCTTGAACAAGAGCAGTAATTTCATTAACTGGGGGTTTATCTTCCCTGCAGGATGAGAACACCCATCCAGCTCTTTGATCCTTTGTCTTTTCTGTCCCAGCAACTGGAAATTAAATCCTGGTCCCGCTCAGGGCATCATCCAAGTGTTTAGTGAGGGATCAGAACCAGAATTTTTGGTGCAGTGCCACAAATCCTGTGATCTCCAACCAGTCCATGCCGTGGTGGTGGTGGCCCTGAGTCCCTTTTCCTGCAAGAAATCGTGATCTTTTTCCAGAAAAGGGCAATTTCTGGGCATAGCTATAAATATTCAGACAGTCCCAGGTGGAGCTGGGCAGGTTTTGGGAAATCCTGAGCAGGTTTTGGGAAATCCTGAGCAAGGAAATCCTGGCTTTTTTTTGGTGAATCTGTCAAAAGGCCCCTTCCTAGAGATAAAAATCCAATAACCCCTGGCTGTGGACGTGCCCCAATTATCACTCATTGAGCAGCAGACTTTGCTAATGGAGTGTTTTGTCACGAGCAGCCTCTGCATTCTTCATTATTTAGTGTTTGCTCAGCTGATGGCTCTCCCACAGCTCTCCCCTTATCTGCACTCCCTCACAATTGGATTTTGTATTTCCCAAACCCATCAGATGCGTCTTCTGAGGGAATACAAACTTCTTTTTCATAATAACCATTTAAGGATTCAATTTGCTGGGAGAGGATGAATTTATTGTGGAAGGCAAGTCCATTTTAAATGGATTTTATGTGAAAATGGAAGTTGGGTTTTCCCTCTCCCTCTCCTGCTTCTCTTGCCTTGTCAGATGCAGATGGAACATCCCCTCTCATCCCTTTCCCTTGAGGAGCTTCTGAGATCCTCTGCATATTTGACAGAGAAGGGGTTATTATGCACAGTGAAGGATTTAGGAAGTTTTGAGAGTGGTCCTGTGGTGTCTGTAAGGAGGAAGAGGAAAGATGAGCTGTTGGCTTGTGGTGTTGGAGCTGCCCTTGAAATTCAGCCCCTGTTGGGATCTCCTAACTTCAGATTGTCATGGCCAGTGAACAACTGACTGGTTTAAACACCGAATTTGAGATTATTTTCTCACAGGAATCACAGGATGGTTTGGGTTGGAAGGGACTGCAGAGACCATCTTGCTCCAAACCATGGGCAGGGACAGCTTCCACTATCCCAGGTTGCTCCAGCCTGGCCTTGGACACTTCCAGGGATCCAGAGGCAGCCACAGCTTCTCTGGCCAACCGGGGCCAGGGCCTCCCCACCCTCCCAGCCAAGAATTCCATCCCAATATCCCATCTCTCCCTGCCCTCTGGCACTGGGAAGCCATTCCCTGTGTCCTGTCCCTCCAGGCCTTGTCCCCAGTCCCTCTCCAGCTCTCCTGGAGCCCCTTTAGGCCCTGCAAGGAGCTCTCAGCTCTCCCTGGAGCCTTCTCTTCTCCAGGGGAACATTCCCAGCTCTCCCAGCCTGGCTCCAGAGCAGAGGGGCTCCAGCCCTTGGAGCATCTCCATGGCCTCCTCTGGATTTGCTCCAGCAGCTCCAGGTCCTTGTGCTGTTGTTCCCAGGGCTGGAGGCAGCTCTGCAGGGGGGTCTCCCCTGAGGGGGCAGAGGGGCAGAATCCCCCCCTGCCCTGCTGCCCCTGCTGTGGGATGGGGCATCTCCAGCTTCTCCCCCACCAACACCCCCAAGTCCTTCTCCCAGGGCTGCTCTTGAGCTCCCAGAGCTCAGATAAAACAGGATTGTCTTTCTCTTCGAGCTGCTTTATTGGAAGTCAAGCTTTTCTCTCTGTACCCTGTGTCCAGCTCTGTTTAATGATCAATACCTGGGTGACAAGGCTTGCTCTGCTCTCACAGGCTGTGCTTTAAAAAGGGTATAAACAAATAAAATTTAGACACATCCCAGTGGGAAAAAAAGACCAAAAAAAAAAAACCAAAAAAAAAACCACTAAATTCAGATCTCAAACTTCAGCAGCCAAAACTCCCAGTCAGGAGTTGCTCTCACATCAACCCCTTTGGCGAGATAAATCTTGATTTGCTCAGTGTGTCACATTGTCTTGTTATCATGTTCTTATCTCGTTGTCCTCAGTGAACAATCACCCTATTTTAGCTCATTAACAGTTTTAACCCAGAAAAACAGGACTCTGGCAACAGTCTGAAGTTTGACACCTCCTCTCCTGCCGTTGCCTTCTCCACAAAAGGAAAATCTCTTTAAAAAAAGACCCTGAGGCCATTCAGCCTCTGGACTCCTTTATCCAGGCAGTGTCTAAAGCAGGTTATTTTCTCCTTTTCAGGGGTGATTTCACCCCAAAACCAGGAAGTGTGTAGGAAGTGCCTTCAGCTTTTACTCTGTAGGTGGGCAGCACTTTACCCCCAGCTTTGCAGCAGTTCAAGTGAGCTACAAACTTCATTCAAAAGCAGAAAAAAACAGGTCCTGCTCCAGCTTTTCCCCAAACCCTGCATTTCCCTGCCACTGTTAATGCTAACACTGAGCATTTGCACCTCATTTTCCAGCCACAGATCTCTAAGTGCTCTCCAACCCTTAGTGAAGGACATCACTAAGTGAAGACCATCCTGCCCCTGGAGGGTCAGCCTCTCCTTTTCCCTGGCTCCTGGAGCTTCCCAGCCCTGGAATGGGCTCTGATGGCTGAGGGGAATTATCCTGCCCCGCTCCTGAAAGCGATGCTTTTCAAATTGATGGCAGAGCCCCTTCATCCCCCTCGGCCAGAGGGAAAGGAGCTGTAATTTCCAGTCGCTCCAAGGCCCTTCTCCTGCTGCCAGAGCGGTTTGGGGAGGGGGGGTTTTGGAGCACAGATGAAAAATCAGGTGGTAAAATTGATGCCTTTCATTTCCCAGTCGGGCCACCCAGCAGTGCTGAACTCAGCCAGGGCTTTGTGTTTAACCCTGGTGTCTCTAATGAACCGAATTCAGCTCTTAAATGGGGCTGGATTTCTCTCAGGTTGGAGCTGATTTTTTTTTTTTGCCTCCCTGTCCCTGAACTCGTGACACATCTCCCTGTATTGATTGCTCAGGGGGATTTTTTATTTTTTTATTTTTTTTTTTAGAGATCTATTAATAGAGGACCTTATTTAAAAGCCACATTAGAGATGATCAACACGTGCCTGACCTCATGCAGGGCAAGGACTTGGTGAAAGCTGTTGCTTTGTTATTGCAACAAAAGTGAGTGTCTTTCTGAAGCAGTAAAAGCTGCCCGTTTCTTCCCCAGTTCAGAACATCTGCCATTAAATTAACAAGGCACATCTCGAGTGCTTGTGTTATTTGATGAATATCTGTTGCTTCAGTGTAACTTCATTTAAATGACAGCTTTCCAATTGAGCTCCTCGAGCATCATTTCCCGGCGTTTCTTCTTTTCCACCCCCTGAACGGTTGGGGCTCTTCTTGCAAATGCACAAAAAACCCTGTCCAGGTGCTCTGAACCTTCATAATAAGATCATTTCTAACCTCTTTTCCCATCTCAGGGCTGTGCCCACATTGTCTGCGTTCATTTGCTGGTTCAAATCTTCGTTCAGGTCTTGTTGGTTCAGGGAAGAACGAGAGGAAGCCAAAAGGGAAAAGATTTTCCTGGGCATCTTTCCTGTATCACGGCTCATCTAAACCCACCCAGCTCCCTCTTGTCCATCCCACCCTCAGCCTGTTGCTGTTCCACACCTCTGGAATGCTACAGAGGTGCCCAATGTTCTCTCCTTGCTGCTACAAACCCCAACATCATCCCCCCAAGGTGCTTGGGGCTGGTTGTTTAATCAAGAAATGAGGGACCTGCCTCCAGTCCTGGGTTCCCCCAGGTGGGAACACCCTTGGGCAAGGACAGGGGAGCTCTGCCATTCTCACCCACTGAGAAATGATCTGTCCAACCCACACCAAACCATCGGGGATCACCTGCTAATTAATCACCATTTGTGGTTTGAATAGAGCTACAAATGGACTTAGGAAAGCTCCTGCAAAGAGGTGGGAGAGCTGAGAGCCCCTTGCAGGGCCTAAAGGGGCTCCAGGAGAGCTGGAGAGGGACTGGGGACAAGGCAGGAAGGGGCAGGACACAGGGAATGGCTTCCTAGTGCCAGAGGGCAGGGTTGGGTGGGATATGGGGAAGGAATTGCTGGCTGGGAGGGCGGAAGGGGCTGGAATGGATTTCCCAGAGAAGTTGTGGCTGCCCCTGGATCCCTGGAAGTGTCCAAGGCCGGGTTGCTCAGAGTCCCAACCAACCTGGGCTAGTGGAAGGTGTCCCTTCCTGTGGCAAGGGGTGGAACAAGATGATCTTTAAGGTCCAAACCAAAATATTCTGTGATTCTGTGACCAGTTCAAGCAGAGGACCAGAGTCCAGCTGGTTCCTTGGGGGACAAAAACTGTGGATAATTCTTTGGGATGGCAAAGTGCTCCAAGACCTCCTGGCAACAAAATACCTGTTCTGGTTAAACTGAGCACGAGGAGGTTCCTCTGCTCTGTTTTATAACTTTGGCAATAAAATTTCCCAGCTTAAATACGGGTCAGCTTTGCTGGATCTCGGGGATAAAACCCCAACAGTCCTCAGGCAACTAAAAGCTCTTTTAGTTTTCTTGCCCAAGCGATCTCCTGGTGCCTCTCAGTGCCTTTTTTGTTTGCTTGTTTGTTTTTTTCCCTGGAATTCCGCAGCGGAGCTTCTCTCACGGGTTAGTGGTTGCAGCTTTACATCCGATATTTAAAGGTCAGGAAACGAGAGGTGGTTTTCCTGACCTGGCTGCTGCATTCATGGATCGGGGACACCACCGGGATGCCCTCCCGGTGCCTGCGGGCTCAGCACTTAACTCACCCCCGTGATTACACTAATTACCCGCGTTCCATCCCTCTTTCCTCCCGCCCACCGGCCCTAAACGCGGGGGATTGTCGTGTAAATAAGTGACCCTAATTAGCGAGGCTTTCGACGAGGAGTAATTCCAGCGAATCGAGGGGGTTGTGGAAAGAACTCCCAAGAACCCCGCTCCTGGTGGTCCAGTTATTGGGATCCTTTTATCTCTCCCGAAGGAAAAACGGCTCGGTGGTGTCACCTTAACAGCAGAAGGTCCTCCTGGCTCGTCCTTGGTTTGGCAGAGGTGACACTTCCCTCTGCTCTGGAAGGGGCAAAATAATGGTCAAAACCTCAGTGATGTGACTCCAAAGCACAGTCAGTTGTTGATGTCACCGTGTGGGATCGCTCTGATCTAACCAGCTTTTAAATCCTGTGGGATCTGGGGGGAAGTGACTCTTAAATAAGCAGGAATTGGGGAGAAGTCAGACTGGGAGGCTGATGCAGCTGATTCCAAACATAGCTGATGTTCCTGTTGCCACCAAATTCATCTTGGTGCTTGCCTGTTCTCCTGGTTTTCCTGGTTTCTCACTATTCACCCCACTTTTGAAAACTCTCTGTAATTCCCGTGGATATTCCTATTCAGACCTTCCTCAATATCCTCCTGGACAAGACTCTTCCATTCTTCTTTATCTTCCAGCACAGACCTCCCTGCTGCTCCTCCTCTTGCTTTGCAAACTAATCTATTAATAAAAAAAAACCCAGCCCCCAAACCATTAATCTATAATTTCAACAGTCCAAAAAAAAGATCTTTCAGGTATTTTTATTTTCATTAGATTTTTTTCCCCCCCCTTGGCCCTGCAGTTTTTGCTCTTTGGCATCAGGACACGGATTGAGCTCAGGAATTTTGCTCCTTCCTCTTCCAGTGAATCCAGACTGGGAGGCTGAAGGATCTTCTAGGAATACAACCCCTCCCAGGACAAGTTTATACCCAGAAAAATGTTTTGAGGGCACTTATTGGGAAGGTGCAGCTCAGGATCGAGGAAAGAAAGGAAAAGGAGGGGGAGGGAGTTTTTGGCTCTCTGTAGATTGATGGAAGTGTCTCCAGGACTTCTCTGGAGCTGGGATTTTTCCCTGTTTTTAATGCAAATGAGGTGAAGCACGTGGCTGGTTTGGGCTGAACAAGCCCAGAGAAAGGTGGGAAACTCCAAACAGGCAAAAAAAAAAAAGGTTTCCAGAACTCAGAAAAAAAAGGATTTTTACTGAGCTTTGGAAATCAAGTCACTTCTGAGCTCATGGAATTCAGCCCAAGAAGTAATATTTCTGGGAAAGGTAAGAAAGGGAAGAGTTACATTATAAATTACTGCAAAGAGGAAAAAAAATTAACACAGGGGCTATTTCATAGTTGAGGAGTCCTGGAACAGCAAATCCTGGACTTTTCAGGGAGCTCCTTCCACCCTGAAGTCAACTGTGATGGTTTTCCTGCCCTTCGCTCTCCCTGCCCAATTTTGCTTCTTCCAGTGAAAAAACAGTGACAAACGCCTGCTTTTTGGAGTTTTTTAAATGAACCAGGCAGTTTTGAGGTGATTTTCGAGCCTTTTCCAGCCTCGACTGCAAAGTTCTTCGAGGAAAGTGTTGAGCCACCGAAGCTTCCGGTGGGTTTTTGTGCGACGTAAAACTCAAACCTCCGTCAGACTTTGACCTTTCCCTTCTCTTCGGCAGATATTTCCCCCAGGATAATCCCTGTCCCAAGGCTGCCTGTTTGCAGAAAGGGATGGAAAGCCAACTCCCCCCTTTCTGAGGAGTTATTGCCTTTTTTTCCGAAGTGCTGATTTCCCGGGGAAATGGATGCCGCGAGGAGCTGGGGCAGCGCTAACGAGACAATTCATTAACCGGGGGGGGGGGGGGGGAGCGTTTGCACGGCCACAAAAAACATTAATTCCCCAAATGAAAAACTAATAGAGTGTTTAGCCTGTTCTTTATCACCGCTGACAGGCCCTGCTCTCCCTCATCAGCGGTGTTTGCTGAACTGATGGGCTCTGCAGCCCCGTCCTTCTTATCGCTGCTCATCTCCCACCGAGGTCGGCAGGAGTTTTTCCAGCCCGTTGCCTTTGTCCCCTTTTTCCCTGCACTTGAATTTTAACGTGGAGTGAAGGGCGGAGAGGCCACGGGAGGAAGTTTTCTCCGGGCCAGCTTTCAGTTTTGGCTTGTTTTCCCCACGGGTTTTGGGTGCTGGTTGTTCTTTCTCCAAAACCCCGAGTTGATTTGCGAGGGAAAATCCCTCCCTTAAGTATCTTCCACTCGAAAATGGGATTTATTAGTTGGAATTTATGGTGAGTTATATCAATAAGAAGCTCTCCCCGAGCTTGTTTTCTCTTTACTTCTGCTTGTCCTTTAAGTGTTGGCAGAACTTTGCCCCTTCAGCACCAGCGAGCGCTTTCCCCATTGATCCCAGTAAAAGGTGAGATTTATTTATTTATTTATATTTATATTTATTTAAATTCCAGACCAGTGGAATTTAGACAATTCCATCCTCCCACCTCTTGTTTTAAGGGTCCTGACCTCTTGCAGCTGTCCTTTGGTGATATTTGTTCTGTTTTCATGAGGATCCCAGTGTTTCTCTGTTAGTCAACGGTGTCAGTTGTGTCCATAAATGTTCTCCATATCCCAGAGCTTTGCAGGGATCAGGGGTCAAGGAGGAGGATTTGGGCTGTTACAAGGGGACACTCAGTGCTGTCATCACCTCTGCTCATCACCTCCCTCACTCCTGTCTCCAGAAGTGCCTCCAGAAAGAGGTGTTTGTAGAGACAAGCTCGTGGTGGAGTCAGGAATTGACCTGATCCATCTTTGTGGAAGCAAAGGTCAGAGCATGGAATTGCAGAGCCACCATCCTTTGGAACTGCCTTTCCCTTTGGATCCTGCAGGAGGAAGACAGCTGACACCCAAAATCCAAGTGTCAGGTGCCAAAAATGCTGAAGGTTGGACCAGATGACCTTTCAAGGTCCCTTCCAACATGGTCTGTCTCTGATCTTGGAAATCTGAGGAGATATCGTTGCTCTCAGTGTTTTATTTCTATTTAAACTCTCTGGAAAAAAGAACAATTTAGGTAGAAAAGGAGTTTTTTACTACTGTTTTTACTGCTTATTCCATCATTCTGTGCCCAGGATGATGGAATAAAAAACCGTCTCGAGCGAGACTTAAAGAAAGGGGGATTTTTTTTCTCGTGGGCTGCGAAATGATCCTTCCTGGACGCCCAAAGGAAAATTGATGGGCTCTGAAAGGCTTCCTTGGAGCTCAAAAAGCGAAAATCCACTGGAGAAATTCATCTTCATCCCCCCCAAGCCCCCACCTGACCCTCCTGTGAACACCCAGAAGGACTTCAGGCTTTAAATAAGGAGCAGCTCGTCCCCGTCTCCCTCCTCCTCTCGCCTCCGCTGACAAATATAATTACAGCTTCACTTAAAGTGCTGTAAATGAGTTCTGGAGAGGAGAAAAATGGTGTGTGTATCTGCCTGCTGCAGGAATTAGCTGACTCCTGCTTTTCAGATGATGGGTCCATCCATCTCCGGGCCTTCCGGGGCGGAATCTCTGGAGCGAGAGCCCTGACACTGCTAAAGAGAGATGATTCTTGCAGCCAGTCCATCTCCAGGCTGATAAAAGCTACTCAAAATGTAGAATTTTTGGTTCAAAATAGTTGTGGTTTTGTGCATAATAAAGGTGAGGTTTCCTGCTTTCTGCTTTGACCAAAAAAGCATCCCTTGATCTGATCCCTGAGCCAAAAGTCCTGCCCCCCTCCAGGGAAAACCAGTGTCACTTGGAGATGTCACAGCTCTTCCAAAGCAGCTTCCAAGAGTCATCTGTTAACACCCTTATCTGGAAATTAGAGGTTGTGTGAATAATCCCATCACCCCCTCGCTGATAATTCCATTTTCTCTTCGGGGTAAAGCTCGGTGAGGAGAGAGGAAAGCTGGGAGAAGTGTCAGGGTGTGCTGGGGAGGGGGAATCCCTGTCATTCCCACTCCCCTTGGGGGTTGTCACTCTCATTTCCCTCTTTATTTCTCTTCCACACTCCAGGCCAGTGAATTATTTCCAGCAGTTTTTGAATTTCTCACCGTGTTCCTTCAGGAGCTGCTGAAGGAGGGGAATCCACAGGGTCATCCCAGAATGCTTTGGGTTGGAAAGACCTCAAAGATCATCTAATTCCAACTCTTTGCCATGGGCAGGGACACCTTCCACTAGCCCAGGTTGCTCCAGGCTGGCCTTGGACACTTCCAGGGATCCAGGGGCAGCCACAGCTTCTCTGGGAATTCCACCTACTTCCAGCTCTCCATGTTTTCCATGGCTTCATCCATGCACACTTTTCTCTGGTTGAATTCCCAGAACATTTAGAGGCACATTCAGGCACTTGGGTGAAATCTCTCCCTGGGTGAAATCTTTCCCTCTGGCTTTGCCACCCTCCTTTATTTGTACAACCCTCTCTTGTATTTTTACCTCCATTTCAATTCGTTTTACACAAAAAACATTTTTGAGATTTTATCTCCTTTTTTCTTCTCTCTTTCTAGGCTGGATGTGATTTAACTTTAGGAGCAAAATTTAATTGTGTTAAATTTTGCTCCTAATTAAATTAGGAGCAATCCAAAGCTCAGTGAAAGTTCCTCTCCCAAAGCAGGTTGTGCAAACAGCCCTGAGAGACATTTACCTAAATCAGCCTCCAAGGCACAAAACAGGAGGAAAGTTGTGCCAAGGGAGGGTTAGACTGGATATATGGGAAAATTCCTTCATGGAGAGGGTTGTCCTGCCCAGAGCAGGGGTGAAGTCCCCATTCCTGGAGGGATTTAAAATCCATGTGGATGTGGCACTTGGGGATGTGGGTCAATGATTTGATTCCGTGATCTTGGAGGGGCTTTTCCAGCCTTAATGATTCCCTGATTCTCCAAAGAGCCGTGGAAAGCTCCATAGGGAAAACAGGAATGTTGCCATGTAAAGAACCGAACGTAAAACATCAATGAGCAAGTTTTAGGCTGGAAATTAAATCCCAAATTTTAACTTCCCGGTTGGAGAAGCGATGTTTGGAAGGAGCCAGCAGGAACCTGACCAGCTTTAATGTGGCCCAGGAGTTCATACTCCAGGCCCTGGGACACAGGGATTGTGGGGATGGGACTTGCTGATCCAGGAGATTCCCTGGCAATCCCATTGTTTAATTCAAGTGGAAGCTGTGTAAGAGGAACCAGCCCGATCCCAAACCTTGCTAATCACATAGGCAGGATGTCAGTCCTAAAGTGCTGCTCGAGCAAGGCCTTGATCCCAGGAATTTGGGATGTGTTTCCTCTAATTAGGGCAGAATGTGAGGTAACAGAGTGTTATTCCTGTTAGGGAATTCACTCCCTTACTCGAGGGGCAGCTTTTGGGTTACAGGGGAGGAGGTTCAGGGTTAAATGTAAGGGGATAAAATATAAGGGGTGAGGTTCCAGAGTTAGAGCTGCACTGACAGCCCTCAGAGACAGAACAATGTCCTCAGGGCTGGGAGAAATTCCAGGTGGTGTTTTGGGGGTCTCAGTGGGAAGGAAGTAGTTGTTCCATGGCCAGCACACACCTTTGCTGCCCAAGAGCTGTGTTTTATTAACAAATCCCCCCCAAAAAAGCCTCCCAGGTGCCTCTGAGGGAGTAAAGACTCACCTGAGGTCAGATGGGGGAGCCTGTGGTGACCAAAAAAAGGACCCTGTCAGCTGTTGGAGCTGTGCTTTGGCTCCCAGGCAGCTCTTCCCAGCAAGATGAATGATCCTGGATTCTGCAGCTGCAGCAGTACCCATCACAGAGCAATATCTTCCCAAGCAAATGTATCCTGGGGGTTGATTAAACCCCCTCAGGCTCACTTTGGAGTTCAATCCATTGCAGAAGCACTTTGGTGCTTCATAGTAGATGTTAAATATCAAATTAGAGCCGTTATCACTCAGACAAAGGCACGTGTTTGGGATGGGAGGCGCTGTGGGTGGAAAAGCTGCTGAAGGATGTCACAAATCAGTCCTGTCTTCTCTTTTCCAGCCATGTCTCCAGGCCAGGACAGCCATTCCAGCATGGAACAGCTCCCTGCATCCGAACAGATCCTGCAAACGCTGAGTGAGCTGGCCAGGTCTTTCCAGGAGATGGCCGATCGCTGCCTGCTGGTTCTGCACCTGGAAGTCAGGTGAACACCCCAAAATTTGGGATTTTTGGGAAAGCCTATGGGTTAAGAATGTGTCCAGAGTACATATTATGGCATCAGAGAAGGATAAAGTTGCCTGGTGCAGCATCAAAGGTCAGTCCAGAAGTGCCAGATTGCATCACCAGGGATGGCCAAATGTGTGAGGGAGGCAGGAATTGCTCAGGGAGTTCTGTGTCTGAACCAGCAGTGAGATTTAGATTAGGGAGAAATTCCTGGCTGGGAGGGTGGGGAGGCCCTGGAATGAATTTCCCAGAGAAGCTGTGGCTGCCTCTGGATCCCTGGAAGTGTCCAAGGGCAGGGTGGAGCAGCCTGGGCTAGTGGAAGGTGTCCCTGCCCATGGCAGGGGTGGAATTAAATGATCTTTAAGGTCCCTTCCAACCCAAACTGTTCTGTGATTCCATGATCATGTGTCAAAGATGAGGAAAAATGTGTTTTTGGGGGGCTTTGTCCTGATAAAAAGGCACAGTGGTGTTTTAATCATAGATCAGAGAATCCCAGAATCAGCTGGGTTGGAAAAGCCCTCTGAGATCATCCAGTCCAACCCTTGATCCAACCTCGCCGTGGTTTCCAGCCCATGGCACTGATGCCACATCCAGTCTCACCTTAAACACCTCCAGGGAAGTGACTCCACCCCCTCCCTGGGCAGCCCATTCCAATGGCTGAGCACTCTCCATGGAAAACATTCCTTCCTGATGTCCAACCTGTCCCTGCCCTGGCACAGCTTGAGGCCGAGCCCTGTTGTCCTCCTGCTGGTTCCCTGGAGCAGAACCCGACCCCCCCCCGGCTCCCCCCTCCTGTCAGGGAGTTGCAGAGAGTGAGGAGGTCTCCCCTGAGCCTCCTCCTCTCCAGGCTGAACCCCCCCAGCTCCCTCAGCCTCTCCTCCCAGCACTTGTGCTCCAGTCCCTTCCCCAGCCTCGCTGCTCTTCTCTGCCCCTGCTCCAGCCCCTCCAGGGCCTTGCTGAGCTCAGGGCCCAGAGCTGGACACAGCACTCCAGGGGTGGCCTCCCCAGCGCCCAGCCCAGGGGCACAAGCCCTGCCCTGTTCCTGCTGCCACACTCTTCCTCAGCCAGCCCAGCAGCCATTGGCCCTCTTGCCCCCCTGGCCACACTCTGGGTCCTCTTCAGCTCCCTGTCCATCCCAACTCCCAGCTCCCTTCCTGCCTGGCTGCTCTCCAGCCCCTCTGGCCCAGCCTGCAGCTGCAGGGGCTTCTTGTGGCCAAAGGGCAGCACCCGGCCCTTGGCCTTGGGGAACCTCAGCCCCTTGCAATCAGCCCATGGATCCAGCCTGGCCAGGTCCCTCTGCAGAGCCCTCCTGCCTTCCAGCACATCAACACTCCCCCAGCTTGGGCTCACCTGGAATGTGCTGATGGTTCCCTCCATCCCCTCCTCCAGATCCTCAGTGCAGACACTGAACAGGACTGGGCCCAGCACTGATCCCTGGGGACACCCCTGGGGACGGATCCCAGCTGGATGCAGCTCCATCCCCACCACTCTCTGGGCCCTCAGCCAGTTCCTCACCCAGCCCAGAGTGCCCCTGGCCAAGCCTTTTCCAGGAGTGTCCCATGGGAGACGGTGCCAAAGGCTCTACCGGGTGTCTCCACATTTAGGAGCCGCCGCTCTTCGGATCACAAACAGCAGCTTTTCTTCCTACTTTTTCAAACAGCAGCAGGAACTGGGGAGCCAGATGGATTTTTTTTTAAAGGGCTGAAGAATTCCATGAAGTCTCTGACTTCCCATGCAGAGATCAAAGGCAGCAAATGCCTTTCTTCAGGCTGCCAGCTGTCCACTCTGAGGCTGGGGAGATGCTTTTCCCTGATGCATTGTATGGGCCAGGTGGATTTTTGTTGCTTCCCTTTTCCTCTGAAGCATCAAATAGATGTCACAAAATTGATGGATCATCAGTTTGTTCTCCTGTGACACGTCCCAAGCCATGTTGTGTCCCTGTGCACGCAGGCAGAGCTCTGGGGAAGTCTGGGTGGAGCTCTGCAAAAAAAAATCCACATCAGTTATTGTCAGCAGCCCTTCAACCTGCCATCCATCATCTGCTGGGCTCGGGATTGCAGGCAAGGATTGGAGGGAAAGACTGGGAAAAGGATGGAAATGGAGCAGTTCTCCAGCTTTGTTGTAATGGGAGATGAGGCCTGAGATAACCTGGATTCATGGAATGGGCACCGGCCCGGATGGAGTTTTGACCCCTGTGGCTTCTCACCAGTCTTGGGTTAAGAAAAAATCCAGGAAAACATCCAGGGGGATGTCAACAAGCAGGAAAACCCCCAGAGAGGCAGGACAATGACAAGAGGAGGGTGTGTTTAATTCAGACATAACCACCCCGTTCTTAAAGTTGGTTACCTTTAAATACATTTTTAAACAAAGCTTTTTCAATAAAGGTGTTATTTTTTTTTAAAGTTTTTTTTAAATAAAGCCGTTATTTTCTTTAACACCAGAGGGCAAACAAGAAGCGACGCTTTGCAAACCCCGTGGCTGTTTTTTTTCCGGGGTGATAATTCCCTTTTCTTTGCAGGGTTCATTGCTTCCACTACCTGATCCCTCTGGCCAAGCAAGGGAACTATGCCATCGTGGCCAACGTGGAGAGCATGGACTACGACCCGCTGGTGGTGAGGCTCAACAAGGACATCAGCGCCATCGAGGAGGCCATGAGCGCCAGCCTCCAGCAGCACAAGTTCCAGTACATCTTCGAAGGTCAGGCACCTCCCACAACACTCTGGGTCTTCAAAGAAAGAGGTTTTTGTCCTCATCCCAAAGCTCCATGGCGTTCCTTGGCGGATTGTGGGGCTGTTGGCACCGATGGGATAAGTGAGATCCCTGTGGGAAACGGGGGTTTGACGGGGTGAGAGAGCTGGGGGGGGTTCAGCTGGAGAAGAGAAGGCTCCAGGGAGAGCTGAGAGCCCTTCCCAGGGCCTAAAGGGGCTCCAGGAGAGCTGGAGAGGGACTGGGGACAAGGCATGGAGGGACAGGATAAGGGGGAATGGTTTTAAACTAAAATAGGAGTGATTTAGATTAGATTTTAGGAAGAAATCCTTTACTCAGAGGATAGGAAGGCCCTGGCACAGGTTGCCCAGAGAAACTATGGCTGCCCTGGATCCCTGGAAGTGTCCAACACCAGGTTGGATGGGGCTTGGCTTGGAGCAACCTGGGCTAGTGGAAGGTGTCCCTGCCCATAAGGCTGGAACAGGATGATCTTTAAGGTCCCTTCCAACCCAAACCATCCCATGATTCCAAACGCAGGGCACTCAGAAACCCAAGATGCCTCCAGAGCATTTCTGGCTGACCAGGACCGAGGGCCCCATGCCAGGTAGGGCAGCAATGGTCTGATGTAAGTGCAGCTCAGTTTTTCCTCAGCAAGCCCCAGGACACATGTTTGTATCACCCACAGCTCTCTTCTGTCACAGTTCCCACCCCAAGCACTGAAACTACATTTAAGGAACATCAGCTGCTCTGATGCCTCATCTGTGGTGATTACCTTGGGGAATGTAACCCATGTGTTGGTTCATCTCCCCTGTGTTTATTTGAGCTTTCACACCAGTTCTTGGCTGTGCTGTGAGATATGGGGACGTTGATGTTGGTCAAAGCCAGCAGAAGGTGGGGGCTGGAGATGTACCCCTTGTCCAAAATAATCCACAGCAGCAAGGCTGGCCTTGTTTTAGCCACTGCTGATCTTACAGAAGTTGTCCTGTTGGAGCAGAGTCCAGAGGAGGCCCTGGAGCTGCTCCCAGGGCTGGAGCCCCTCTGCTCTGGAGCCAGGCTGGGAGAGCTGGGAATGTTCCCCTGGAGAAGAGAAGGTTCCAGGGAGACCTGAGAGCCCCTTGCAGGGCCTAAAGGGGCTCCAGGAGAGCTGGAGAGGGACTGGAGACAAGGGATAGAGGGACAGGACACAGGGAATGGCTTCCCAGTGCCAGAGGGCAGGGCTAGATGAGATATTGGAAGGAATTGCTGTCTGGGAGGGTGGGGAGTGGCTGGAATGGATTTCCCAGAGAAGCTGTGGCTGCCCCTGTATCTCTGGAAGTGTCCAAGGCCAAGCTGGATGGGGCTTGGGGCCACCTGGGACAGTGGAAAGCATCAGGGTTAGAACTGGATGGTCTGTAAGGTCCCTTCCAATCCAAATCCTTCCACGATTCCATGATCCCAAGGCTTGCAGTATATGTGTAATCCCCCCCATTCCCACGTAGCTGCAGAGAGAGAGTTTTTTATGGAGCTGTTTTCTGAGCTCTGTAAATCTGTGGCAAACACGTCACTGTCAGGTTCTAGAGCCCCTCCAGCAACTCAGGTGTCCCATGTCTGTGTGAGGAGAGGGAAACATCTTCACACAGAGCCACGGGGACCGTTCCCATCCTGCTGAGCCACGGGGACCGTTCCCATCCTACTGAGCCGTGAGGTTGAAATTCCTCCACATGCTCATGAAACACAGGCACCTCTTCAGCCCAGTTTTGGGGTTTACATACACCCCATGCTGGCTGTAATAATGAATTATTCTTAATTCAGACTTTTAATTGGCATCTGGGCCTGTCCAGGCCTCTGCAGTGAGGGAATCAGACTGAGCTTTTTGCTCTTTCTGATGTGACGTGAATGATTGTGATGTGACAGGAATGGATCCATCATTTTGGGGGTGGCTGTGACTGTCAGCACCCAGCTGTGTCCTTGATGTCCCAGCAGGGACATCCCTCAGACACGAGAAACTGTTCCAGACTGATCAGAGAGAGGTTGTGCACCAAGTGCTTTGGGTGCAGCTCATTTCTGCTCCTGGAGACCGTGAGTTTTCGAGGGAAATCACCACCCTTGAAAACAGATTCAACCACTGTGATCTTCCAGGAGCTGCAGTGCTCCATTGCTCTGCCCAGACAGAGGGATGGAAAGGGACACTCTGCAAAGCCTGGAAGTGCCCTGAAGATATCAGAGGTTGTGCAACGCGGATTTTTGGGGCAGTTTTGTGTTTTTACTAAAGAAATGAACGTTGAGGGAAGTCCACCTAAAACGCACAAGGGCTGTTTCCAGTCCACATAACAGTGCTCATTCCCAGGTTTTATGATGAATTATTACCACTAAACACCTTTCTCCTCCCCCTGGCAGGGTTGGGCCACCTCATCTCCTGCATCCTCATCAACGGCGCCCACTACTTCAAGCGCATCAGCGAGTCCGGCATCAAGAAGATGTGTCGGAACATCTTCATCCTCCAGCAGAACCTGACCAACATCACCATGTCCCGGGAGGCCGACCTGGACTTTGCCAGGTGAGCACAGAGCCCCGTGGGGGGCTTGTTGTTGTAGGGTTTGCTGTTGTTTTGGTGTCCACGTGAAGCCGAGGGAGCTCCTCCCGAAAGTCCCGCCGTGGGATGAGCACCGAGTTCAACACATCCGGGTGTTGATTGGAATATTTACTTTCTCCTGGTTGTTCAGAGGGAGGTGGAACCAGAGAATCAGGGGATGGTTAAGGTTGGAAATGACCTCCAAGGTCATCAAGTCCAAACATGGAGCACTTGAGCTCGGCATGAGGTTCCACCAAAGCTCCTGCGCTTGGGGCTCCTCCTAAGACCAAAACTCAGGCAAGGAACAGCTTCTAAATATAAAATTATCTAGAAGATATCTATCTTCTAGGTATAGGCTGTAGGTTGAACTCAAACTGGGTGAAATTTGGGCTTGGATTCCTGCCCAGATAAGTTATACTTTTGGTTGGTTGAAGGCTGACACTTTGAGCAACTCCCAGGAACAGAGTCTGTGGACCTCAGGGTGGCCAGATGCAGGTGGGCTTGAAGGGATGTCTCCCTTCAAGTTCTGTTGGTCTTAAAATAGTAGTAAGAGCAAAATAAACCTAGAACTGGATGTGACAGACCCCCTGGTGATTTATCCACAAAAGGAGGATTGAGGAGCAAGCAAATGGGTGAGAGCAAACGCTCAGCAGTGGTTTGCTCCTGGACTAGGGGTGCTGAGTCTGAGTCACTGCAGTGGCTGATCTTCCTGATCCTCTGTGGTAGCAGCTGGTTCAGGAATGAGCAGCTGAGCCCAAGAAACAGCCAAAGGAAGAGTCTGGAACTTGCAAATGAAGGGATGTAGATCAAACAAGGGAGTTTTTGCGTGTGGCGCTTGGATGGGACCCCCCACGAACACTGGGAATAGTTGGTGTCATCATTTGGTTTTTGGAGACTGAATCAGGAGAGAAGCTGGACTCCCTCAGATGAGGAAGAGTGTGACTGAGAGCCTCATTTCCTGGGCTGTCATATGGGGAATGATCTCATTATTGAATTAGTTCCTTCACAATAACGTCAATGTGGGGAAGTTACAACCGCTGAGGCCTGGAGAAGGCAGAGAGAGAAAGATCCATGACAAACTCTCCAAGAAATACACTTCCCAAATTCAATCTCTCCTTTTTTAAATGATATTTATTTCCCCCCCTCCTCCCTGATCTGTTGAGATGCTTAATTAGCCCAGTTTTTTTGGCAGGCAGAACAGAGCTTGAGCATGTGCTGACAGCCCAGTGACACCCAAATAATGACCAGGAGTTGCTGGAGAGGTGGAATGTCCCTGGAGCTCTGACTCTGCACGATTTGATGTGTGGAGTTTGAAGGGAAGGGTGAGGGGGTGGCATGTTCCCAGCTCCTGATCTTGCTGGGTGGGTGAAGACCAGGAGTTTTCACAGCATCAAACACAGAGCAGTTACACAGCAACAGATTTTCTCCTGCACGTTGGAGCTGCTGGGGACCATCAGCAAGAGCTGTGGAGCTCAGAAGAGGCACCTGAGCTGCAGCATGGAACCATTTAGGTTGGAAAAGACCTCTGAGATCCAAGCCAACCATTCCCCAGCGCTGCCCAGGCCACCACTGACCCATGTCCCCAAGTGCCACATCCACAGGGCTTTGAAATCCCTCCAGGTCCAGTGCCTGACCACCCGTTCCATAAAGAAATTTTCCCTGATATCCAATCTAAACTCCCTCTGGCACAACTTGAGGCCATTTCCTCTTGTCCTGTCCCTTGTTCTTTGGGAGAAGAGCCCATTTCCCACCTGGCTACAGCATCTTTGTGGTCCCTGGGGTGCAGAATTCTTCCCATCATCATATAAATTCATCCACACTTCTTTTTAGCTTTCATGGCTGCATCTCTTCCCTCTTTCTTTTAGGGCATAATTCCATCATCTGGAGAGTGTGTTTTATTCTTTTGTCCTTCAGATAACTCCTGAATTCTCATTTTCCAGCTTCTTTTCCATAAACAAGGCTCTGGGACATCCAAACCCTGCCCTGCTCACCTGAATTCACAATGACCTGAGCAAGTTCTCAGGGCACCCCGGGGACTGAGGTCTGTTCAAACCGTTAAACAAACACAACAATTCACCCCCAGAAAGCAGAAAATAACATCAATGTGGGATAAAAGTGATTTGTCCCCCTGTGATACGGCTCATGCAGGAGTCTGTAAATGCTCTGTGCTGTTTGAACTCTCAGTTTTGCCTTTTTTAAAGGTGACAAGTGGTGATTTCATGGACAGGAGCAGTGGAAGAGCTGCTGGAGAAATCGCCACCCACCTGCTTATCCTTCCCCCTGCACCTCCTGGTGACTGGGATGAATAAATTCCCTCCCTGCCTCACTTCTCCAGGGAACTGGGCAATCCTGACTGAACAGGAGAGGAGGTTTCCAACCCTGCCTTGATATTTCCGTGTCCAAGACGCTCAGGCTTCAAGAATCAATTAGCCCCAATTAACAATCACTCTTCACACAGTCCCTTTCAGCCATTAAATCTGAATTCTGGGACAAGTCCTGTGTGATCTTTTCCTGCAAGTGAACACATTTGAAGTCCAATGTGTTCAAGTTTATAGGAAAGACAAACCATTTGAGAAAGGATCAGAAGACTTTTAGGACTTTCCTGGCTCTCCTTCCTTTGATTTTGTTTTTATTTTTCACTTTGGATGTCATCTTCAAGGCTTTTTATGGGGCTCCAAGAGCACTGGGCATCCCCTTTCTTCTCTGTTCAGTGACTTAAGAGGTAGAAACCCTAACCAGGGAAGCAGCAGGGGGAAGAATTTTCTCCTCTGAAGCCAAAATCACATGGAGGATTCACAACAAAACTTAACCCAGATAACACTTGTTGGTTCTGGTGAGGCTTTTGCTGTTTAAACCCCATTTTTCACCAGCTCTGTCACCTGCAGGTGACAACAGCAGCAGTTTGGAGCTTTGGGAATGGCCCCATGGCAAGGGGAAAATGTGTTTCAAATGAGTTCTGCTTTGAGCTTCTCGGTTCAAGGCAGGGAAAGTCTCAGCAGAGCTGGAGCACATTTTCATCGGGGGAAAAAAAATAAATTGCCAAGTTGTGTGAGCTCCAGGAAGGAGGTTTTTCCACCAGGAGAAAACAGGGTAAAACAGGCTGGCTCTGACTGCTGAGGTGTCACAAAGGATTTGTGGCATTTGCTAAATTTCCTGCAAATATTAATAGGTTTTTTAGCTTATGTGTGTGTTCGGTTTCTGGGCCACAGAAATGTGGTTGGTCATTAGGGCATCCACTGCTTTATTAAAGAAGAAGTAGGATTTTCTCCCTGTGTGTAATACCCAGGCTTGTGCTGCAAAGTCTGGGACTGGCCATGACTTCCAAATACCTCCAGATTTCAGAAGTTTCACACCCAGAATTGGACTTATGGCATTAGTGAGATAAATTAAGCTTCAAATTTGAATTCCTATTCAAGTCTTTTCCCTTGTGCCTTCTTTCCTACTCCCCCTTTATCCCCACAAAAAATTACTCTCGCATCTTTATGCAAAGATCTCATCAGAGGTAGTAAAAAATGGTGAGGTTTCTGCTTCAGACTTGTCTTTAAATAAAATATCATTCCATTCTCAGCTGTTCACTGAAAAAACTCAAACCATTCCATGATTCAGTGATTCTGTAAAAGTTTAGAATGGAGCTTGAGCTTCCTTTCAAACCAGTCTGAGGTGGGAAGGACCAGTGTGGGGTTGGGAAGCAGTGGATCTGCCTCAGCTCTGCTCTGGTACCTCATCTGCACCCTGATTTTATTTTTAATATCTGAGTGAATCACAGCAGCAGAGAGGGACTCTCATGTTTAGGGCCTGACCCTCAGATTTAGGGCCTGACCCCCAGGTTTAAGGCCTCACCCTCATGTTTCGGACTGGACCCTCAGGTTGAGAGCCTGACACTCAAATTTAAGGCCTCACCCTCAGGTTTAGGGCCTGACCCTCAAGTTGAGGAACTTACTCCATGTTTAGGACCTGACCCTCAGGTTTAGGGCCTGACCCTCAGGTTTAAGGCCTGACCCTCAGTTTTAGGAGCTGACCCTCAGGTTTAAGGCCTGACCTCCAGGTTTGGGACCTGATTCTCAGGTTTAGGAACTGACCCCCAGGTTTAGGGCCTCACCCTCAGGTTTAGGGCCCGACTCTCAGGTTTAAGGCCTGACCCCCAGGTTTAGGGCCTGACACTCTGGTTTGAGGCCTCACCCTCAGGTTTAGGGCCTGACACTCAGGTTTAGAACCTGAGCCTCAGGTTTGGGGCCTGACCCTCAGGTTTAGGATCTGACCCCCATGTTTAGGACCTGACTCTCAAATTTAAGGCCTCACCCTCAGGTTTAGGAACTGACCCTCAGGTTTAGGAGCTGACCCTCAGGTTTAAGGCCTGACCCTCAGGTTTAGGAACTGACCCTCAGGTTTAGGGCCTGACCCTCAGGTTTAGGGCCTGACTCTCATGTTTAGGACCTGACCCTCAGGTTTAAGGCCTGACCCCCAGGTTTAGGATTAGTGCCAAGAGGCAGAGTTGTCCTTGTGCTACAGTTCCCAGTGCCAGCTCAAACATCCGTGGATGTGGCAGGGTTGTCCCATCCAGCTCTGATTCCTATGTGGGGAAAATTGGAAAACACCACTGGGAAGTGTCTGGACTCATGAAAAACACCCCTGGGAGCAGTGTCTGAGCTGCAGCAGCAGGATTTCGGGGGGTGCTTTATTTCTAGGCACAGCTGTGGTTGGGATGCTCAGCATTCCGGGCTTCTCTCCTGCTCTGACTGGCAGACAGAGGATTTTTAGGGATGAGAGTGATTTCTGATGCTGTTGCAGGCAGGAGGAATCTGCAATAACATGCTGCCATCTACTGGGAGCTGCTGAGGGAGAAGGGAAGCCCCTGGACATCCCAGTGCTCTGAAATACGACTTTTTCATTGCCAAACATCACTTCTCTTCCTGATTTTATTCTTAATAAATGCCGAAACAGCAGGACGTGTTTGCTGTTTAGTGCCTGGGTTGCCCGAGGCTGTGGCTGGTGGATGGTACCTTCCTCTGGTGCTGTTGATCCCCTGTGTTGGGATGTGTCTGCAGTCCTCCTGTGATGCTCCTTTGCTGCCTGTGGGTCAGAACTGGGTGTGAAAAGCATCTCAGACGTTCTCCCTTGGGGCTGCACTGGAGCCAGGACAAAATTTGGGGTGTTTCAGTTCATTTAATTTGAATAAAACCCACATTTAGCTGAGTAAAATAGTCAGGGCACTCTCATTCCCCCACTTTATCCCCCCACGAGGTAGAATTCCCCAAATCTTTGCAGTCTGGATCCCACAGGAAGCCCTTTCCCTACAGAGGAGCCAGAAGCAGAGCAGCTCCAGAAGAAAACCTTCTCTTTGCTGACAGGGAAAGACGTGTTATCTCCATCCCAGCCCTGGACTCTCGTGTCTGGAGCCTGCCCTCATTTTGGGTTTGCTGCTTTTAATTAACAAAGCTGCTTTGGTTTTCAATTAAGGACTTGGTTGCAACAAAATCCCTATTTTTCTTTGCCTTTCTTTCCTCTCTTGTTTGCTCCCCCCTGTAGTTTCCACTGAGCTTTGATCTCAGTGCAGGTTTAATTAGCTGTAATTAGTGGTTTCACTGCATTAACCAAAAATCCCAACTACAGAGGATTAAAAGCCACCCCTCAGCTTGATGCCCTCCCCCTCCCCTTCCTCCTTTTGCTTCCCCAGTATGATCTGGGGGATCAGGGAGTCCCCGTTTGGTCCTTCACCACACTGGATCCCAAAGAATTGCCCTGTTATGGACTCAATAAAACTCCATGGAACAAACCACCCATCTGGGTATTTGAATTTCCAGTTAAATCTGCAGCTGCCACGAATTTGAGTACAACACCAGTTTATGCCCTGACAGCATTTCATGGAGCACTTTTGGGGTCTCTCCCTGCTTTCTGCAATCTGGTACATTTAGAATCACAGAACCATGGAATTATTTACTCTGGAAAAGCCCTCTAAGACCATCAAGTCCCAGCTCTGGCCACCACTGACCCATGTCCCCAAGTGCCACATCCCACATAGCTTTTAAATCCCTGCAGGGATGGGGACTCCATCCTGTGCCAGGGTTGGACAACCCTTTTGGGGAAGGAAAAGTCTGCACTCCTTCCACTGTCCCATGTTGCTCCAACTTGGCCTTGGACACTTCCAGGGATCCAGGGGCAGCCACAGCTTCTCTGGGAATTCCATTCCAGACCCTCCCCACCCTTCTAGCCAGGAATTCCTTCCCAATATCCCATCTAGCCCTGCCCTCTGGCACTGGGAAGCCATTCCCTGTGTCCTGTCCCTCCAGGCCTTGTCCCCAGTCCCTCTCCAGCTCTCCTGGAGCCCCTTTAGGCCCTGCAAGGGGCTCTCAGCTCTCCCTGGAGCCTTCTCTTCTCCAGGTGAACATTCCCAGCTCTCCCAGCCTGGCTCCAGAGCAGAGGGGCTCCAGCCCTGGGAGTAGCTCCATGGCCTCCTCTGGACTCTCTCCAGCAGCTCCACGTCCTCCTGCTGTTGTTCCCAGGGCTGGAGGCAGCTCTGCAGGGGGGTCTCCCCTGAGGGGGCAGAGGGGCAGAATCCCCCCCTCCCCTGCTGCCCCCGCTGTGGGATCAGCCCAGGGCACGGGGGGGTTTCTGGGCTGGGTCATGTCCACCTTTTTATTCCCCAAGTTCTCCTCAGGGCTGCTCCCAAATACTCCTCCTTCCCAGGACAACACTTGATGCTTTATCTGCCTCATCTGGAAAAGCACCTCCAAAACACGCTGTGTTTGAGTTGCAACCCCAAAAGCATCACCAGTGCCCAACGAAAGCTCAGCAGCTCTTCCAGCACATCATCATGTGGGAGAAAAGCACCATCCAGCCCTGAAGGCTCAGAATTTGGGATATCCCCTGCTGCTGATGCCTCAGCAAATACCTCCTTCCCTTTCTCTTCACAGCAGCTCCTGCTGTGACACAGTAAATTAGAGCAGGGAAACGATCCAGCTTTGGGGGGAAGGGCTGGTTTTCTGGGGGGTTGCATCAGCTTTTTTCCCTGGTTTTGGCAGGATCAGCTCCCTGGTCTGGTTCACAGCAGGCCTGGTACAGCTGGGGGAGAGGGAATGAACAGGGAGATGAGCTCTGGAATGATAATGGTCCTGAAAATGGAGCTTTATCTGAAATTGGGATGAAGCATCGGGGGTGAAGAACGGAATGGCTCAAGGCAGAGCAGAGGGGGGAGGCAGGAGGAGCCAACACCTTGTGCAGGAGTCACTGCTCTTCCCACACCACCCTTGGGCCATTTGGCCTCGCTCCAGCCTAAGGAGGGATAACTTTAAGTCCTCAGCTTTGCTGAGCAGCAGATTTCTTATTCATTGCCTGTGTCTGGGAAATGCCTTCCCTGCTGCTGCTTCTCACATTAGGAAAAAGCTCCAAAACGGCCTGGTGGTGATAGACCAGATGTTGGGAAGCAAAGCACTTCACTCTTGGGGGATGACATTTCTGGTGGCTGTCCTTAACTAATTTTCATGTAATGGGAGCACTCGAGCACGTGGAGATGGAAAGAAAGTGGGTGAACCCCCCTGAGTGGTGACAGCACATCACTCCCCTCCCTTTGGTGTATTGAAATTCCTTAAGGAGGGAATTTGTTGGCTTTGTAATCGAAACACACACATGGACACAGAGCCAGGTCCAGAAAGTGTTTAAGCCTGAGTTTAACTCTCGGATACAAACATTGACTCATTGACCTGATGGATCACAGCATGATTTAGGTTGTAAGGACTTCAAAGATCATCCAGTTCCACCTCCTGCCATGGGCAGGGACACCTTCCACTATCCCAGGTTGCTCCAAGCCCTGTCCAGCCTGGCCTTGGACACTTCCAGGGATGGAATACTTGCTCTATAACTAGAGGTCCACCACAGTCACATCTCCATCAGAGCTGGTTGCCCTTTGTTCCCTTCACAGTGAGAAGTGAGGATGATTTTAGGGTGTGATTTTTCCGAATTGGTTTAAATTTTCTTTGCAATGAGACGAAGGGGCCTCTGAGGAGTCACCTCCTGGGAGTGCCTGTGGCTTCCTCCCGAGGATCAGGGAGCAGAGAGGTGACCTGCTCAGGTGGAATTATCCCTGGCACATCTGTTGCTGGGCCCCTTCCATGACTTTGCAGGTGGGCAGATCCATCCTTAAGCCTCCTCAGTAGGGCTTTCCACCCCGTATTAACTGGACTAGGGGACTGAATTAATTTGGCAGCTCCCACATCCCTGATGTCCAAACGCGCAAAGTCACGTAGCATCCATTTCCCACTGGAATTTCTCCCTGTAGCAGAGGAAACATCTGGAAATATCAGTGTGTTCTGGAAGGTGCTGGTCCTGCCCAGGCTTTCCAGTGTTGCCTCCGTGTTTTATTTTGCTCAGGCATTCTGGTTCTTCCCTGAGGCTCTTTTAATCTCCCGCTCCGTAACCTTTAAAAAGAGAGGTTTTAGTGGCCTCTGTAATGATTTTTCGGGGCCTGAATGTGGATGTTCCGAGCTGCTCTGAGGAAAGAGATTAATTCAATTTTCCTAAACTGGAAATGGACTGAAAAACCGAGAGGCTCCATTGACTTTTCTTCGCTCGGTTCTTGGTTGTGTTTAGCGAAACAATCAATGGAGTCGAACTTCTCAGCCTTCACATTTCCAGGCACACGAGCTGGGGAAGATGGGAATAAACATTTTTAAGTCTTTTTTTTGTTTGTTTTTTTGTTTGTTTGTTTGTTTTCTTTTTTCTTTTTTTTTTGACTGTTAGACTTGGCCAGAGCACGTTCCTCCCCGCGCCTTAAAAAAAACCCATCAGGGTAGATTCTGCTGGAAATGAATTACAAACAAATCCCCTCATTTATCCCTCTGAGGTGACAGTCTTTTGCTGATACGTGCTCTTTCTGGAGACTAATAAGTTTTTTGAATGTCGGTGGGGGAAAGTAAAAAAAAAAAACAAAACAAACCAAAAAGAAAAAAAAAATCAAAGTAATTACTTTGTGTTCCCAAGCTCCTTATTTGTGGAGGTGCATGTGTGTTTATCTCCCTCTGTCATGCTGCATTGCTAATGGTAATTAAAAGGGAAGGGATTTTTCTCGTTGGAAGCTTTTTCCTCCTGATTTTCTGCCTTTTGGTGACTTTGGCCTCCGTGACGAGACTTTGCCACCGGCCACTTCCTTGTAAAACTGCTTTAAGACGAGGTCTGAGTTTAGGGAATTAGCCTGTCTGGCTGGGATTGGATCATTTTGTTTCTCCAGGTCTGTTGGATGTGAGGTGGGTGTTGGTTTTTGTTGCAGAGCAGGTTTTGAAGGCACGTCCTGGGTGTCGGTCCCATGGTGGCTCTGGGAAATCACAGAGTGTTTATCCATGTTGGGTTTATTTGACTGCACAGGATTTGGGATGGGGGGGGGATGGCAGCAAAGATATGGAGCAAAACCAAGCAGTGCTTGGCCAGCAGTGGGGTGGTTGAGTTCACAAGGGGCTCTGATTTCCAGGGAAACCCAGGTAGGACACGTTGGTTTCCAGCCTTGAGTGTCCATCCCACACAGGAGGGGCTTCAGTCTCTCCCTGAATTTCAGTCTCTCCCTGAATTTCAGTCTCTCCCTGAGTTTCCTTTTTAACATGAAATACATGGGCTGGGAAGAGGCCACGGGGCTTTCCCAGCAGCTGTAGAGTTTGGAGATCAGGTCTTGAGTCTGATCAGGACATCAAACCCCAGCCCCACCACGGTGTGCAGGCTTTCCCCTGGGTTCACACGGGCTTTTCCACGCCAGAGAAATGTGAGGATGAGTGTGGAAGCTCATTTCCAGGTCCACATAAAGCATAAAACACATGGGATACACCACTGGCTCTAACCAGGAAGGGTCTGGGCAGGCTTTGTGTGCACAGAGAGCAGCTTTATTCACCTACTGGCTTTAAAACTTCCAAAGGAACATTCCAGCATTTCTCATCTCTCAGTCTGGTCCAAGGAGCTTCTCCTGGTCCCCTGCACTTCCATATCTTCAGGAATTCACACCAAGCCTCACACAGGGTGTTGGGCTGAACCCATGGCTGGAGACACTGAGCAACGTGCAGGGATGGAAGTGTTGATCCCATGGAAGTCCAAGTGAGGAGAAAGAGGGATTTCTGTTGGTTTTGCTCAGTTTAAGAGGTTTTTTTATGCTTTGGAGTGGCAAAGAGTGGCACCTGCAGCACATGGATGGGCTTCAGTGGATAGTCTGCATTTAGAATCATGGAATTTTTTAGGTTGGAAAAGCCCTCTGAGACCATCAAGTCCAAGTTCCCCCAGCCCTGTCCCATGTCCGCAAGTGCCACATCCACCCAGCTTTTAAATCCCTCCAGGAATGGGGACTCCATCACTGCCCTGGGCAGCTGTGCCAGGGCTGGATAACCTTTCTGGGGAAGAAACTTTCCCTAATATCCAACCTAAACCTCCCCTGGTACAACTTGAGGCCGTTTCCTGTTGGAAACTTGAGGCCTCTTGTCCTGTTTACTTGAGAGAAGAGACGAACCCTCAGTATGATCCAGAATCATCCCATGGGAATAAACCCCCTGTGAGTGAATGTGGATGTGAACTCCATGTCTGAGCTCTCCCATAACCTGCTTAAAGCTCCTATTTGGGCTAGAAATTGCTTTCTACTTCCATGTTTCCTGGGAGCTTCTGATTAGATGCCCAACAAACAGCTCTTAGGGGGAAAAACAGATTTTTAAGAAGAGAACTTGGTGTGACACACACCAAAAAAATCCCAAAGAGAGGGTGAACCATCAACAGCCATCCCAGGCATTTGCCTGCAGCTGAGGGAGAGGTAAATATTGGATTGAGTGCTGTGTTCAGTTCTGGGCCCTGAGCTCAGGAAGGCCCTGGAGGGGCTGGAGCAGGGGCAGAGAAGAGCAGCGAGGCTGGGGAAGGGACTGGAGCACAAGTGCTGGGAGGAGAGGCTGAGGGAGCTGGGGGGGCTCAGCCTGGAGAGGAGGAGGCTCAGGGGAGACCTCCTCACTCTCTTCAACTCCCTGACAGGAGGGGGGAGCCAGGGGGGGGTTGGTCTCTTTTCCCAGGCAATGATCAGCAAGACAAGAGGGCTCGGTCTTCAGCTGTGCCAGGGGAGGTTTAGGTTGGATATCAGGAAGAATTTCTTTGCAGAGAGGGTGCTCAGCCACTGGAATGGGCTGCCCAGGGAAGGGGTGGATTCTCCCTCCTTGGAGTTGTTTAAGGACAGACTGGATGTGGCATCAGTGCCATGGGCTGGGAACCACGGTGGGGTTGGATCAAGGGTTGGACTGGATGATCTCAGAGGGCTTTTCCAACCCAACTGATTCCATGATTCTGTGGTTCTGTGACTGTCAGCATCCCTCTTGCCTGGCTCCAGTCTGCAAATGGAAGCAATTAGAAACATGTCCTGCCTCTTTCCCAGCAGGCTCAGCTTTTCCTGCACAAGCCCCACAGACAGAGAAGACACATTTGAGTCCCTCAGCAGCAGATTGGTTTGCCCTGTCAGTCAGATCTCATTAGAAACTGCAAAGCTGCAGATGCTCCATAGCCCCTTCTCCGCTCCGGAATAACGGATCCCAGGGCTGTGAGACGTGTTGGAGTCACTGCTCATCACTTCTCTCTGCTCTGCACTCCCATATTTTCTCTCTCTCTCTGTTTCTCTCTCTCTCTCTTAATTTGATTCTGTGATTCTCTGATAATTAGATTGAGCCCAGAGCAGAGCATTTCAATCTGCTGAAGCAACAGCATCCCGGATTCGGGAATGTTTCCCTTGGAGCAGGCTGGGAGCGAGTGGAATAGGGGTGTCCCCTCACTTGGGGACAGGTGAGGACACAGCCACTCGTGGGAGAGGGGCTTCCAAGGGGAGAGCAATGGCCCAGGGGCCAATTCCTGGTGGGAAGGGAAGAGGGAAAATGAGCAGAGGGCAGAAGTGAGAGGATCAACGGGGTCAATCCATGACAGAACTTCAGAGCAGAGCAGGGATTCAGGGATAGCCCAGGAACCACAGCAGGGACAGGGATCCAGCTCCTTTAAGTCACTCAGGGGGGATTTAGACTGGATATTAGGAATCTTTTTCATGGAAGGGGTTGTAACAGGCTGCCCAGGGCAGGGGTGGAGTCACCACCCCTGGAAGTGTTCAGGGTGTGGATGTGGCACTTGGGGACATGGGTTGGTGGTGACCACGGGGGTGAAGTGGTTGCACTGGGCACTTGTGCTTAGGCAGGTTGAGACACATTCCTCCATTTCCCTCTGCAGTTAATTACTCTTTAATCACCAAAATCCTTAATTCCTTGACTTTTGGTTTGGTTTTGGGAGTTTTTTGGCCAACTCAAAGCTGGTAGTGAGTCCTTTGGCCAAGCCACGTGTTCTTATCAGTGTCTTCCAGGTCATCCAGTTCCAACCCCAACACCTTCCACTCTCCCAGGTTGCTCCAACCTGGCCTTGGACACTTCCAGTGATCCAGAGGCAGCCACAGCTTCTGTGGGCAACTCGTGCCCACCCTCACAACATCTAAATTCCTCTGAACATCAAACCTAAATCTCCCCTCTTTGAGTTTAAAACACTCCCCCTTGTCCTATCCCTGCCTCCCTGTGTATTCAGCCACCCCATTCAATGCAGTAACATCCTATTTTGGGGATTCAGCCACCCCATTCAATGCAGTAACATCCTATTTTGGGGATTCAGCCACCCCATTAGATGCAGCAATATCCTATTTTGGGAATTCAGCCACCCCATTAGGTGCAGTAACATCCTATTTTAGGTGTTCAGCCACCCCATTAGATGCAGCAACAACCTATTTTGGGTATTTTGGGGATTCAGCCATCCCAGAAGATGCAGTAACATCCTATTTTGGGTGTTCAGCCACCCCATTAGGTGCAGTAACATCCTGTTTTGGGTGTTCAGCCACCCCATTAGATGCAGTAACATCCTATTTTGGGGTGTTATCCACCCCATTTCATTCAGTAACATCTTATTTTGGGTGTTCAGCCACCCCATTAGATGCAGTAACATCCTATTTTGGGGGATTTTGGGGATTCAGCCACCCCATTCGATGCAGTAACATCCTATTTTGGGGATTCAGCCACCCCATTAGATGCAACAGCAACCTATTTTGGGTATTTTGGGGATTCAGCCATCCCAGAAGATGCAGTAACATCCTATTTTGGGTGTTCAGCCACCCCATTCAATGCAGTAACATCCTATTGTGGGGATTCAGCCACCCCAGTGGATGCAGCAACATCCTATTTTGGGGATTGAGCCACCCCATTAAATGCAGTAACATCCTCTTTGGGGATTCAGCCACCCCATTAGATGCAGTAACATCCTACTTCGGTATTCAACCCCCCCAGTGGATGCAGCAACATCCTATTTTGGGGGATTCAACCACCCCAATAGTTCCCCACAAGCTCTTTTTGGGTCCATCTGAAAGCTTTTGGTCTGCCTGAGTTGGAATTTGGATACCAAAATACGACTGTCATAATTATCCACTGACCTCCAGCCTGGAAGGAGACGAGCTGTCCCTAAAGGAGAGCTGTGATTTTTGCAGTAAAAACCCAAATCCTCAGAGGGAGAGATGATGATTCCTCAGCTGCCAAAGGGGCACGAAAGCCGGGAATGCAGATGAGGCGTCGCCTGTCCGTCCAGGGCGGTGCCTGACATTAAAAATTCCGACTGGAGCGCCGGAAACGCGGAGGGAAGGAGGTGAATTATTGATGGGGAGCGAGCCTTTCCATCTCTGACAGATGGAGGCTGTCTGGGAACGTTCTGCAGGGCGGCATCTGCGCGGGGCCCGATTGGCGTCCCCGAACTTTCGCGCGTCAGATGTCGGGTATCAACACGCCGGCTCCGATGGAGCAATTAAATGTGTCCCGTGATAAACCTCAGCTTGGAGCCAAGAGAAATCCGTGGCTCAGGTGAAGCCCGAACTCCTCGATTTTTAGGGAGATATTAAAATAATCACACCTGGAGCACGGCACGGAATGCACACATATGATGTCAATCCATCGGAATATTCAGGAGATGGTCGGCAGTGTGTAAACTCCCCCTCGGATTTTCCTGAAGGCTGTAAAGCTCCCCTTGTATTTGACGATTTGTGTTGCAGATTTGAGATGAAATGATGTGGGAAAGGCGTAAAATCCAGGTGACATCTCACAGGCACATTAACATGGAAAGCTGGAGTTGGCCTAAGTGCACATGGGAGTTGTAGCTCAGATACAGATTCCACGTTGTCATAGAATCACAGAATCCCAGAATGAGCCAGGTTGGAAAAGCCCTCCGAGATCATCCAGTCCAACCCTCGCTCCAACCCCGCCGTGGTTCCCAGCCCATGGCACTGATGCCACATCCAGTCTGTCCTTAAACACCTCCAGGGACGGTGACTCCACCCCCTCCCTGGGCAGCTGAGCACTCTCCATGGAAAACATTCCTTCCTGATGTCCAACCTGCCCCTGCCCTGGCACAGTTTGAGGCCGTGCCCTCTTGTCCTTCTGCTGGTTCCCTGGAGCAGAGCCCGACCCCCCCGGCTCCCTCCTCCTGTCAGGGAGTTGCAGAGAGTGAGGAGGTCTCCCCTGAGCCTCCTCCTCTCCAGGCTGAGCCCCCCCAGCTCCCTCAGCCTCTCCTCCCAGCACTTGTGCTCCAGTCCCTTCCCCAGCCTCGCTGCTCTTCTCTGCCCCTGCTCCAGCCCCTCCAGGGCCTTGCTGAGCTCAGGGCCCAGAGCTGGACACAGCACTCCAGGGGTGGCCTCCCCAGCGCCCAGCCCAGGGGCACAAGCCCTGCCCTGCTCCTGCTGCCACACTCTTCCTCAGCCAGCAGTTTTCTCTGGCACACTGATTTGTTAGACCCAACCATCCTTACTCCAGGCAGACACTGATTTGTTAGACCCACCCATAGTTACTACAGCCAGACATTGATTGTTGGACCCAACCATACTTACTAGAGGCAGATATGGACTTGATATTCTAGTCCATAATTACTACAGGCAAACACTGACTTGTTGGACCCAACCACAGTCTACTACAGGCAAACATTGAGTTGTTGGACCCAACCGTGACCTACTACAGGCAGACATGGACTTGATATGTCAGACCATACTTACTACAGGCACACACTGACTTCTTGGACCTGATCACAACCTACTACAGGCAGACGCTGACTTGATGTACCAGACCATAGTTACTACAAGCAAACACTGACTTCTTGGACCCCACCATAGTCTACTACAGGTAGACACTGACTTGCTGAACCCAACCATACTTACTACAGCCAGACATTGATGGATAGACCCAACCATCCTTACTCCAGGCAGACATTGATTTGTTGGACCCAACCACAACCTACTACAGGGAGACATGGACTTGATATTCTGGATCATAATTACTACAGGCACACAGTGACTTGATGAACCTTACCACAGCCTACTACTGGACCTGAGCACAACTACTACAGGCACACACTGACTTCATGTACTAGACCTTACTTACTACAGCAGACCTTGATTTGTTAGACCCAACCATAGTTACTCCAGCCAGACTTTGATTTGTTAGACCCAACCATACTTACTCCAGGCAGATCTTGATTTGTTAGACCCAACCTTACTTACTACAGGCAGACATTGATTTGTTGGACCCAGCCATACTTACTACAGCCAGACATTGATGGTTAGACTCAACCATACTTACTCCAGGCAGACACTGAATTGTTGGACCCAACCACGACCTACTACAGGCAGACATGGACTTGATATTCTGGATCATAATTACTACAGGCACACAGTGACTTGTTGGACCTTACCACAGCCTACTACTGGACCTGAGCACAGCCTACTACAGGCACACACTGACTTCATGTACCAGACCTTACTTACTACAGGCGGACACTGACTTGTTGGACCCAACCACAACCTACTAGAGGTAGACACTGACTTGTTGAACCCAACCATATTTACTCCAGACAGACACTGATTTGTTAGATCCAACCATAGTTACTCCAGGCAGACACTGATTGTTAGACCCAACCATACTTACTCCAGGCAAACCTTGATTTGTTAGACCCAACCATACTTACTCCAGGCAGACACCGATTGTTGGACCCCCTGGAAGTCCCTCCACCTCCCCGTGTCACAGCCTGTCCTCTGCTGTACTCAGCAGGTCCCATCCACGTGTCCTCCGCCCGCCAGCAGCTCCCAAACATTCCTGCTCTTATTAGAGCTCCACAGGCTCTCCCCACTGAGCATCTCCCTGGTTTTACACCCAGTTCCGAGCCACTCGATCCTAAACAAAGCCAGGCTTTTGCCACAGGAACTGTTGTTCCCAGAGGGGAGCTAAAATTGTGGGATTTTTTTTGCCGACGGGAGCAATTTGCAGCCCTTTCCGTGGAACTGCTGACTCCCCCTGCTTCCAGGCTGCATTCATTTCCACATTTCCTCTCATTTATGCACGAGGCAAAGGGAAAAACCCCTTAATATTCTTTATGAACTGGCAGATGGCATAGGGAATTTTTTTTTTTTCTTTTTTTACCACGTGCAGTAAAATGCAAATGTGTGTGGCTTATTTGCAAATGCTGGCATTAATAGTTGATATTTAAACAGGTCAGATTAGCACTTTTACTGATCTATTAAAAAGATTCCCCCCCCCCAATCATTTGCACACTCAAAATCAATTTTAATACAACATGTAAATTGAATTTAATTTTTTTTTACATATAAAATTGCATTTATCTGCTCTAGCCATTAAATTTACTGTTTAATATGTACTTTCCAGCTCACTTGGCTAGAATTTCTTTGCTCTTTATCTGTATAAATTTAATTAGCCTCGATATCATCAGTATATTATAGAACTAATTAAAGATTTAGATAAGTGCTGAGGGTGCTTGTTTAATACCCTGTAAAGTTCCATTTGGAGAGGGAGGATTTCCATCTCTCATCCTAGATCAGCCAGTTTGGAGCTACAAGGAGTTGTCTCAGACATTGTTTTGTTTTGTATTTTTTTTTTTAATTATTTAATGGGGTTTAATGGATTTATCCTCCCTTTGAAGAGCTGTGTAATTCCTGTGGATCACAGAGGGCTTGGAGTTGTTCAGGGGTGGGGTTTAAGTGCTCTGTGTGTGTGTGTTTTCCCCTCATGGTGATACTCAGAGATCCCCAGGCATCCCCATTCCCGGAGTTATGGGATCGTAATTCCATCATTATAAATTATGGATTATGAAATACAGATTATGAGTTATGAATAATTCCATAGTTGTGAGTTATTATGAATTATGGAGGTTGGAAAAGACCTCCAAGATCGTCAAGTCCAACCTGTGACTGATCAGCACCAAGTGCCACAGACGGTCATTCCTTGGACACCTCCAGGGGTGGGGACTCCAAACCTCCCTGGGCAGCCCCTGCCAATGTTTAACAACCCTTTCCATGAGGAAATTCCTCCTCATGTCCAACCTGAACCTCCCCTGGCACAGCTTGAGGCCTGTCCTCTTGTCCTGTCCTGTTGTCCCCTTAGGAAGGTGGCAAAAGGGATTTGGGAAAATCAAGTTGTGAGAATGTTGCAGGTTGGAAAATAAGTAGTTTGAGGTGAAACCCTCAAAGTACAAAGACCACTTTCCACTCTCCATGGTTCAGAGAATCATAGAATCCAAGAATCCCAGAATCACTGAGGTTGGAAAAGACCTCAAAGATCCTCAAGCCCACCCTGTGCCCAATGCCCACCTTGTCCCCCAGCCCAGAGCACTGAGGTCAGGCCTTCCTTGGACACCTCCAGGGATGGGGACTCCACCCTGGGCAGCCCCTGCCAAGGCCTGACCACCCTTTCCATGAGAAAATTCCTCCTGATGTCCAACCTGACCCTCCCCTGGCACAGCTCGAGCTCATTTCCCAGCAGGGCCACGTTGCCCAAGGCACGAGCGACAAACCACAGGAGGAAGGGAGAAAGGGAATAAGAAGGAAATATTAAAGGTAGAGCTTGGAAATATCAGGATAAAAAGGAGGAGAGGGAAAAGGAGAGACCTTTGGGAAGAGTGTTGATGTTCTTCACGTACTCTACCTTTCTCTTTGCTAATTATCTCCACGTTTCAGAGGTGATTTATCATCTGTGTCTCACAAAAAGGGTTTGTAGCGAGAGAAGACCAAGTGCTTCAGTCCCACAGAGCTGCCATTGCACCCCAAAAATGTTGTCTGGGGGTTTTTATCCAAAATTGCTTAATTTATGTAGGAAGCACCACTCAGGTGAGCTGATTTGTGTGTGGTGTTTCCTGCACTGTCTCTGTGGTTTCAACTTGAAAGGGGAAAGTAATTAGATTTTATAATGTGGCTGCCTTTAATTAGAAGGTTGGTCTTATGGCTTTTGAATAAATACACTGATTTTTGTTGCTCATGCACTGCAGTGAGTACAGTGCTGATCAAGGTGTGAGGGTTTCCCATCTCTGATACCGTTTTCTGCCTCGAAAAAATAGTTTAATATTTTTAATATTAATTTTTAATTCTTTTAAAGGAAAAAAAAAAGCCAATATTATCCTTCCACACCAGCCTTGATTACCTGTTCAGGGCTGTGATTTGCAGCTTGAAGCACCATTATATTATAAATTCACTTTTATTTCTCCCCCTCGTGCTTTGTTTTCTTTCCCAACCCATTTCACATCTTGGATGTTTGAACCTTTTAGGCTTTGAAGTGTTTTTTCGACATTCTGGACACGCTTTTCCTGCAGAGCCTTCTGGGCTCTCTGCCCCCAAATTGTGCCCTGTGTGGTGGTGGCACATCTCCTGAGGGGCTGTGGGTGAGGTGCTTCTAGAGAACGTGTTGATCACAGTGGCACAAACATTTTTGGCCCAATTTTGGGTTCCTTCCACAGCCAACGGAGACATGTGGGGGTTCCTCACCCCAGGCAGTGAGAGGTGTCTTGGCTTGGTGTCCAAGAGGAGCTGAGGTTGACTTAGAACAGCAAAACCACCTCTGGGAATTCTCCTTGGAGCACTTTGGGTTCTTCCGGAGGCAGAGAAGGATCATTCCCTGTTGTTGTCCCCAGAACTGCTCCGGGTTAATTAAAAATCAGGGAAGGAATCTTAAGAAATTTCCATCAGGATCCACATTCCCCTGTGAAATGGAGTCCTGAGGGTGATGGAATTCCCTTATTTTAAGGTTGTAACTGCAGCTACAGGATGAGCAGTGGTGGATGATCTTTAAGGTCCCTTCCACCCCAAACCATTCCATGATATGAATCCATTCCATGATGTGATGTAGCAGACGCCTCCCATCCCAATTTTCTGTTTCGTTATCAGAAGCTCAGAAGATGGAACAACCAGCTTTAAAATGCTGCTCCTTGAAATGTATGCAAACATCTCTTCAGCCTTCCTGAGGAATTCCAGGAACTGCTGCTTTCCATGGATTTTTCCTTTGCTTGGTGTTTTCAGAGCTCGTATTGCCAAACCCCAGGTGCTGGAGCTCATCCCTCCTGCCCCTGGAACCGTCATCTCCGTCCTCATCTCTCTCCCTTTCCCACCTCAGATGTCTCCACACAGGCAGAAATTGTCTCCTTGGGGAAGATAATTCTTCAGGGATTCTCTCCTTGGTCAAGCCAGGCCTGAAAATACATTTTTTTTCTGCATTACTCAACTGAAGATATTTGACTGAAGTAATTTCTTGCTGCATTTGCCCTTTTTGCCCTCACTCACATCCCCCCTCGTATTTAAATGTCCTAGTTCCACCAGGATCTGCAAATATCAGAACTGAGCGACTTTATAACCACAGATTTGGGGTTATTTTCATCTTCATTTGCTTTCCTGTGCTGTCTGGTGGGTTTTCACGGCATCACAGCATGGTTTGGGTCAAAAGGGACCTTAAAGCCCATCCAGTTCCAACCCCACCACCTTCCACTATCCCAGGTTGCTCCAACCTGGCCTTGGACACTCCCAGGGATCCAGGGGCAGCCACAGCTTCTCTGGGCAACCCATGCCAGTCTTTCACCACCCTCATCATAAAACATTCCTTAAATCCTGTCTTAAAACCTCCCCTCATTTAGTTTTTATCCAGATTTTTAGTGTGCTTCCTACTTAACCTTTTTGACTTTCCTATTAGAGCAGCACTTCTGGGGGCTGTCAAAGTGCCTCCCAAATTCCCCAAAAGAGAGGGAGATAAGGCACAAAATGTATATATACCCTTTTTTTTTTTTGTTCCCTCTGGGTAAATCACACCCAGCTCTGAGTTCTTGCCTTGTGCTTCTCTTTCTGTCTCCACTGCTCAGAGCAGCCCCCGGCTCCCTAACGAAGGAATAATTAAAGTGAGATCCTTTATTCCTCTCACCTGAAGGTCCTTCTCTGAAGAAGAGATCAAGTCACTCCCAGGGAAAAATCAGAATTTCATTTCGAATTCACCTGGCCACCTTTTGAAAAAGGTTTTTTTTGGATGCAGGAGGCCTTGGGTTACAGGTGAACATTAACATTTAAATGGAGGAGGGTATTAATAGCCCTCAGAGGAGCTGATTGCCATTCCTGAGAGGTTATTTTTTTTCCTAAGTGAGAAAGCTTCTTAATTTTTGTTCTCTTTCTCCAAGTATGGAGTTCAAGGTACCATTTTTAATATATATATATATTTATATATATATGTGCTCAAAACGCCCCCTTCCAAAATGGCTTCTTTGTTGACAAATTGATATTTTCTTTTAAAAGTGCTGTTTAAAAAACAAACTGGTTTGTGGCTTAATTGGCTTTTTTTTCAGCTTTGGTGTGGGATGTTTTTTTCCTGCCCCTGGGAAGCATTTCCACCAGGGATATTCACCCTTCCCTGTGTGCTCTTAGCACAGAGCTGTTCTTCGTGCCAGGGTGGATCTTCCTGGGCCAATTCCAGGAGGAAAAAATGCATTTTGAGCTTTAGGTTTAAGTATTATTTGCTCTTGGGTTTGTCCTGCAAAAAATGCCCAAAAAACTCAAGGCACCTTTGAACCCAATCCCACTGTCAGTGGAAGAGATCACAGATGTCAAGGTTGGGACATGAGTTAATCACGTGAAGGATGGATTTTATTATTAAAAAATAACAAATCTTGGTCATCCAAGCCATCAAAACTAGTTGGCCATCCTGTATGAGCAGCATATTAATGACTTTGGATATTTTGGATATTTTAACTCCCCCAAAATAAGGCCATTGACGCTAAAGCTGAGCTTAAGTGGAGGGTTTGACCAGGGATTTAAGATCCTGAAGAGCTAAAGGTTTTGGAGCCAGATTAATGCTTCCTTGCCCTTGTGAAACAGCACTTTATTTCCGTAGGAAATCAGGAGAGATGCTCCAGAAGGATCTGCCCCAGGTTTGGGGTATAAAACCTCTCCTATCAGATCGACTCAACAAGTCCCATCGATGCTTTTTGGCAAAATATAAATAAAATTATAAATGAGTGAATAAACACGCAAACAGAAAGGTTTCCCTGGTGAGTTCCCAGGTCACTTTGTTCCCATCAGCTGCATTTCTGACTTCTTAGAGTCCTTGGAATGGTTTGGGTTGGAAAAGATCTTAAAGCTTATCCATTCCCACCCCTGCCATAGGCAGGGACACCTTCCACTATCCCAGCTTGCTCCAAGCCCTGTCCAACCTCAGACATTTCATACTCAGGTGAATACATTTGTAAATTCAGCTTTAATCTCTTCTCACCCCAAATATCCCATTTTTGAGCCCTGGAAGCTCTTACTGCCCAGGTTGGTGATCTGTGTAGGGTAAATCAGCTTCCACGTGCCCAGGTTAAAGCCAAAAGAAAGCTTGGGAAGCCAAATTTCCTCTTTGGTTAGGTGTGCTAATCCCATATTATCATTTATTAACCTGTTTGTCAGATGATGGAAGGAGCTCTCGATGAATATTAATTCTCCTCCCTGGTTTTAAAAGCTCACCTTTAAAAAAAAAAGCCAAAGGATTTCGCTGAGCAGATCCCCCTCACCCGGCGTCCATTTGTTGCCCCCCATCCCATCCTTGCTTCCCACAACCTCCCCTTGCTAATCAAAGGAGCCTAAATTAAAAAAAATCACAGAGCAGGAGGCTCATCCCACCCCCTTTCTTTCATATTTCATTATTTGATAACATCAAAAAACGAGTCCATCGGAGCTGCTCGGGCGAAGGCAAACAGGAGTGGGCCTGATCAATATTTATTAATACTTTCAAAGACAAGGGAGGCAAAGTCGAGCAGACTTGGTAATGGAGTGAATAATTACTCATGCAAATAGGGTTTGGCCCCAGGCAGTGCCAAGCCAAGGCAGCAGGTTTTTAATTGTACCCAATTAAAAATGCAGCACCTTTCGCTCTCTCTCTCCTGCTGTCTCGTTTTATTTTTTAGAGGAAGTTTTTAATTAAAAAATAATCTGATCTCGGGAAGAGTGGCAGGTGAATCCTGTGGTTGTTAGGGGCAGAATTATTCTTCGGTTGGCTGAGATTTGGGAGAGGTGAGAAGGAAGGAAGGTGGAAGGATGTGGGGGAAAGACGGGCCTCTGTCGCTGAGCTCGTCCAGTGATCCCTTTGTGCTCCAGACACAGCAGATTTAGTCCTTTCTCTTTATTTTAAGGTGCTCTGTGACCTTGGGAAGGTGAAGTCCTGTGCTTTGGAGCAAAAAAGACTTGCCATCCCCATCCCTGGAAGTGTCCAAGGCCAACTTGGAGCAAAAAAGTCTTGCCATCCCCATCCCTGGAAGTGTCCAAGGCCAGCTTGGAGCAACCTGGGATAGTGGAAGGTGTTTGGGTTGGAACAGGATGAGCTGTGAGGTCCCTTCCAACCCAAACCTTCTGGGGTTGTATCGACTGTCCCGTGTGATGGGGTGGCACAGAGTGTTTTGGGGTTCCCTGTCACACACACGGGATTTGGGAGAGGTGAGAAGGAAGGAAGGTGGAAGGACATGGTGGAAAAATGGGCCTGTGTCGCTGAGCTCATCCAGTGATCCCTTTGTGCTTCAGACACAGCAGATTTAGTCCTTTCTCTTTATTTTAAGGTGCTCTGTGACCTTGGGAAGGTGAAGTCCTGTGCTTTGGAGCGAAAAAGACTTGCCATTTCCATCCCTGGAAGTGTCCAAGGCCGAGTTGGAGCAACCTGGGATAGTGGAAGGTGTCAGGGTTGTAACTGGATGAGCCGTGAGGTCCCTTCCAACCCAAACCTTCTGGGATGGTATCGACTGTCCCGTGTGATGGGATGGCACAGAGTGTTTTGGAGTTCCCTGTCACACACACGGGATTTGGGAGAGGTGAGAAGGAAGGAAGGTGGAAGGACATGGTGGAAAAATGGGCCTGTGTCGCTGAGCTCATCCAGTGATCCCTTTGTGCTTCAGACACAGCAGATTTAGTCCTTTCTCTTTATTTTAAGGTGCTCTGTGACCTTGGGAAGGTGAAGTCCTGTGCTTTGGAGCGAAAAAGACTTGCCATTTCCATCCCTGGAAGTGTCCAAGGCCGAGTTGGAGCAACCTGGGATAGTGGAAGGTGTCAGGGTTGTAACTGGATGAGCCATGAGGTCCCTTCCAACCCAAACCTTCTAGGATGGTATCGACTGTCCCGTGTGATGGGATGGCACAGAATGTTTTGGGGTTCCCTGTCACGCACACAGGAACTGAGATCAGCAGCTGGCACAGGGTGACATTCCCAACCTGAGGAATTTGTAGGGCTGCAGGACTCTCCTAAATCCCTTCTGCAAAGAGCAGCTGGCACAGGGATGTGCAGGGGCCCATCCTTACCTCCCCCCTCTCCTCGGGAGCTGCACAAACCCCCTCTTTTATCAGGCTAAACCAGGGGGATTTGGGGATCTGTGTTACCCAGCTGTTCTCCAGTGGTTTGTCTGCTTTCCCTTTCTTTTTCCTAAAGGAAACACTCCCACTGAGGCAGTTCTACACCATGATATGATATCTATATATCTCTACACATCTTTATCTATATTCTGGTTTCTCCATGGAGGATCCCAGTGGTATCTCAGCTGCTGGTAACTTCTGGAAGAGAGGAGCCCTCAGTTCCCCACAGTTTGTGTTTTAGCTCAGGATGGAAGAGTGTGAGGAGCCAACTTGGGAGGTTTGTCCCCCCCTGTGCCTGTAGGTGCCCACTTGGCATCTCCTGATGTTCAGCTCCTGAGGGCTGGGAGAGCTGGGAATGTTCCCCTGGAGAAGAGAAGGCTCCAGGGAGAACTGAGAGCCCCTTGCAGGGCCTAAAGGGGCTCCAGGAGAGCTGGAGAGGGACTGGGGACAAGGGATGGAGGGACAGGACACAGGGAATGGCTTCCCACTGCCAGGGGGCAGGGATGGATGGGATATTGGGAGGGAATTGCTGTCTGGGAGGGTGGGGAAGGTCTGGAATGGAATTCCCAGAGAAGCTGTGGCTGCCCCTGGATCTCTGGGAGTGTCCAAGGCCAGGTTGGAGCAACCTGGGAGAGTGGAAGGTGTTGGGGTTGGAACTGATTGATCCTTTAAGGTGCCTTCCAACCCAAACCATCCTGGGATTCTGTGATGGTGTTCCACAGGAAGATGTTTGTGCTCTCTTTGTGCAGCACCTGATGTTTCTCTGCTGAATAAAAGCAAGAGTTGATGCCATTTTTAGGAAGGAATGTTTTCCATGGAGTGTGCTCAGCCATTGGAATGGGCTGCCCAGGGAGGGGGTGGATTCTCCATCCCTGGAGGTGTTTGGGATGAGACTGGATGTGGCATCAGTGCCACGGGCTGGGAACCACAGCGAGGTTGGAGCCAGGGTTGGACTGGATGATCTCGGAGGGCTTTTCCAACCCGACCGATTCCGTGATCCTGCGATTCCGCAGGAATAAAGGTCTGGAGCATTTACCGAGGCGGTTTTCTCCTTTGCTTGCTTTGCAGGCAGTACTATGAGATGCTCTACAACACGGCAGACGAGCTGCTGAACCTGGTGGTGGATCAGGGGGTGAAGTACACGGAGCTGGAATACATCTACGCCCTCAACCTGCTGCACCGCAGCCAGACGGGCGTGGGCGACCAGACCACGCAGAACATGAGGCTGCAGCGGCTCAAGGAGATCATCTGTGAGCAGGCTGCCATCAAACAGGCCACCAAGGACAAGAAGATCACCACAGTGTGACCCACCCTGCCCCTCACACCCTTAGGAGAGCCGGGACTGGCAGGTGGCAGGTCCAGGCCTCTGTTTGTGTGCTGGTGGGGAGGGAAATGCCACCTGGGATTTGGGGTTGGGGTTGTTTTTTGGGGGGGGTCTGATGTTTATTCATCATCATGCTTCTTCATGTGTTCTCCCACAGCAGGACCAGGAACCCTGGTGGAGTTTGGGGTGGGATAGTTGGCTTTGCTCTGCTCTGCTCTGCTTTGGGGGGTAAAATGAGCTGCTGTCTCTGGTGGGGTGGGCAAACAGAAGATCTCACGCTGGGTCGGGTCAAGAAGTCCAGACCACACTAAATAAGCAGCACCATGACAGTCAAGCACAGTCCTGTGGGGATCTTGATGGTTTTGAGCCCTGTTTTGGGGCCAGCTCAGCTCTGCCACAAGTTCTCCATGAGAGTTTTCTCCATGTGAAAAGTGGAGAAGCTCCACATGAAGTTTTCTGCTGTTCCCACTGCAAAGAGACCTCGTTGTTTACTCCTTCAGCTGATACATCCTTCAGCCAGTTCTCAGTGTGGGAGGGAACACGGGACCATTTGTTTCCCACTTGTACTTTTTCATTATCCTGGAGCCATCTGCCACCGGGCAACGGCGGCTGCAGGAGAGAATTGCCAACCTAAGATAATAACAAAGCTAAATTCTCTTGTTCCCAGTGTATCTTTGGAGCCTGCCCAGCTCCAAAGGCATTTTGTAATTGTCACTTGATGTTCTGGAAGGACACACGGGGTGATGTGGCTCAGCACTGATGATCAGCAAGGGCAGGAGGGCAGATCCAAGCTCTGTGGGCTGAGGGACACTCAGGTCACCATTCCTGCCCTGCCCTGACCATATTCCTCAAAAATAAAGTCACACTCCACTTGTATTTGGCAAATAAATTGTTGACCCAGCTGGGTTTCACTTCTTGAGAAAGGTTCTCCCTGAGCTGTGTAACTTGGGTGTCCTGAAACTGCAAAATTAAAGGATGTTTAAAGACTCTTCAAAGGCTCTTCTGCTCTGTCTGGGTTTTTTTTTTTTTTTGTAACAACTGTGGGTTCATGGTGATTAAAAAGTTCCTTTCCAGGTCCGAATTCACGATGTTCTCCAAGGTTCCATCAGCATGGAAATGACCCGAATCATTCAGTCCAGTCCTCAAGAAGCTTCTCAACATCCATGAATTCAGGCTGAGCTCCTGTGGCCTCGTGTCAGACTTTTTATTCCTGAGTTCAGACTGAGCTCCTGTGGCCTAATTCAAACTGGGTTTTATTCCTGAATTCAGACTGAGCTGCTGCTGTGGCCTAATGTCAGACTGGGTTTTATTCCTGAATTCAGATTGAGCTTCTGTGGCCTAATTCAGACTGGGTTTTATTCCTAAATTCAGACTGGGTTTTACTCCTGAATTCAGACTGAGCTGCTGCTGTGGCCTCATGTCAGACTGGGTTTTATTCCTGAATTCAGACTGGGTTTTATTCCTGCATTCAGACTGAGCTTCTTTGGCCTCATGTCAGACTGGGTTTTATCCTTGAATTCAGGCTGTGTTTTATTCCTAAATTCAGACTGTGTTTTATTCCTAAATTCAGACTGGGTTTTATTCCTAAATTCGGACTGGGTTTTATTCCTGAATTCAGACTGAGCTGCTGTGGCCTAATTCAGACTGGGTTTTATTTATTTTATGAGGGGAAAATTCCCTCTCAAAGTGTCTGGGCTGTGTGTCGGTGTTTGTTTCAAATCTAACAGGAGAGGGAGTGGGGGTAGGAGGGAACATTTTGGGAACATTCCTGTTCCTGAAGCTGTTGCTGTGGGCAGAGCCAAGCTGTTCCTGTTCATAGTAAACAACTCCTCAGACACCCCACTGCTGATCCGCTCCCAGTGTCCACACACCCCCCTAAACATCCATCTGGAGCCACTCTTGGGGGGCCTTCTTGAAGAAGAAGGTGGTGCTGACACACCAGAGGTTCTGAGGAGGTGTTTGGAAAGTCCCCCAGAGAGCACATGGTGTCCTCCAGGTGTCTGTGTGATCCTGTTCTCTCCACACAGCAGCCACCACCCTTTTTGGGTCTCATGGATGTCCCTCATGTCCCTCATGGTCTTGGGCACATTTGGCAGGCTCTGGCTGTCCTGGATTTATCAGTTCTTATGGATGGAACAGAAGCACAAGTGTCCTGAGAGCACCAACCCTTGGGAAACTTTCTACCACTGCCAGCATTTACTTTTCCTTTCCTTGGCACTTTGTTCCCTGGGAACTATTTCCCCATCCCAACCTGTGGAACTCGGTCACACAGATGGAGGATTTAGAACACATTCCCGGTGGAGGATGGTTTTCCAGAGGGAACAAACCACATGAGGGTGTTGCAAACTCTGCACTGACCCAAGAATCCCCTTTGTCTTGGATCTGAGCTTCTGTCCCTACTTCTGTCCTGAAGGAACCCAATCCTCAGCGTGGGACCTTCCTACAAGACCACAGAGAACATCTCTGGTTCTACCTCCAGCTCTGGGAACAGCAGCAGGATGTGGAGCTGCTGGAGAGAGTCCAGAGGAGGCCCCGGAGCTGCTCCCAGGGCTGGAGCCCCTCTGCTCTGGAGCCAGGCTGGGAAAGCTGGGAATGTTCCCCTGGAGAAGAGAAGGCTCCAGGGAGAGCTGAGAGCCCCTTGCAGGGCCCAAAGGGGCTCCAGGAGAGCTGGAGAGGGACTGGGGACAAGGCCTGGAGGGACAGGACACAGGGAATGGCTTCCCACTGCCAGAGGGCAGGGATAGATAGGATACTGGGAAGGAATTGCTGTCTGGAAGGGTGGGGAGGGTCTGGAATGGAATTCCCAGAGAAGCTGTGGCTGCCCCTGGATCCCTGGAAGTGTCCAAGGCCAGGTTGGATGGGGCTTGGAGCAACCTCGGATGGCAGAAGGTGTCCCTGCCCATGGCAGGGGAGTTGGAACAAGATGGTCTTGAAGGTCCCTTCCAACCCAAACCATTCCATGATTCCATGATTCTATTCCCTGCACGAGTTCTTGCCTAGGAGTGCTTTTGCTGTCCTGACATGACCCTGCAGGACACCCTGGAGATTTTGGGTTGTAAATCCACGTGAAACACTCGTCACTGTGCCGAGACTCAGAGAGCAGTCGTGACATGGGAGTGCTCCTTTGGTGCTTCAAGAGACAAGGAAACACTTCTCCACCCCACAAACCAGAATATTTTCATGGCGGGCTGTAAAAGTTCATGAGGGTTTCCCAATTTCCCCTTTACAGCCTCATAATCTTTATGGGGTTTTAATTATCCCGTGGTTTTGAAGCTTCCACCAGACACAACAGCAGAAGTGGAAGGTGAAGCAAATTGCTGTGATTCCTTTCATGGTTGAGTGTCAGTCATCAGCTAATCCTTTCCTGAGGGTCTCCTCCCTCCATATTCTCTGGATTAAGGATGATATAAACCTGCCTGACTGGCATGGATAGAATAGATAGGGATGGATGGATGGAGGGAGGGATGGAGGGATGGATGGATGGATGGATGGATGGATGGATGGATGGATGGAGGGATGGGGGGATGGATGGATGGAGAAGCCCTCCCGGGATATCATGGTGTGGATCCCCCCAGCCTCATCCTCTGCCCTCCATTCAGAGACAGATCCACCTGGAACAGTTTCCTGAGCCTCTTTCTGCCTTTTGTTGGCTCTGTTTTATTTTATTCACGTGGGTCATAATTGCAAATCCCATTTGGAATGTGGTGATGGCAGTAAAGGTGAGGGCACTCAGACAGGGAGAGGTGCCAAGAGGAAATTAGCATTGCAGGAATGTCGATTCTACAGCTCACAGACAAGCTGGGAGCTTTTTTTGGGAGGAAAACGGTCATTTGATGGAGCTGAGACTTGGAGAAGTCACCCAAATGTCAATTCTGTTGCTCATAAACAAGAAGGGAGATTTTTTGGGTGAAAAGAGAGTCATTTCACTGAGCTGAGGTGTGGAAAAGTCACTCAAATGGCTACTTGTACTCTAATCCTTAGTCCTGGGGGTTAATTCCCATTGGGGCACACAAGCCCTGTCCATCCCTGCAGGCCACAAAGCTGCCCGTGCTCGGATCTCAGGAATTTATTACCCAAGGATTCATCCCACCACATTTGAAATTCCCACAGGAATCCCATCCCAGTAGCCTGGGGTGAGGCCGAGGGTCCTCGTTGTGCACGGACAGAGCAGGGGAGGTTCTGCCCTGAGGGGTTTTGTGCTCCAGCACAAGGGATGAGAAATTCCAAAGGAAGATGCAGGGAAGTCCAATATTGCTCTCCAGGCCCTCATCCCTGGTGTATTCACCCCATTCTTTCATTACAGGGCAAAACCACGTTGTCAATCCGAGCCGTGCCCCGCAGATCACGTTCAAGCTTTCGCATCGAACGGGGGGGACGTGCTCAGAAATGAGGCATTTTACTTCATTTTCCCTTCTTTCCTTTGCTGATTGGATCTAACAAGTGAGCCACGGGGGGGGGGGGCGGGAAATGAAGTGGCTGCAGCCAGCATGTAATCATTAAATTTGCTCTTGGATGACCCGTGTGGAAACCAGCAGCAGCGATTTATTGGGAAGTTGGTTGCACCGCTGTTCATTATTTACTCTGTTAAGCTCAGGCACGGCGGCAATCAGGGGAGAAAATTGGACTGTTAGGGCCTTGGACTTCGGTGTTTGTCATTTCCTCTGCTGAGCTGCAGCGTGAAATGTGTGGTTTTTGCACAGACAAATCCCCCCCTTGGGCTGCTGCAGCTCCTCTGAGGGCACCCAGGCACCATTGGAGAGGTGAAAACAGGGATGAGGGGAAGGAAGGAAAAACACAAAGCAGCCTGGATGCTGCCCCTGGTGTTGAGCGTTTCCAAAGGCCTGTGGTGACTGAAATCAGTGTCGTGGTCGTTTTTCATGCCTCTGTCCCCCAGCTGAGGCAGAGCTGCTGCTCTTGCTCCTGACTAAGTCCCCTCCATTGCTGGGCTCTGACAAGTGCGGGGAGGCCCGGCCTAAGTTGGGTAGTACAGGGACTAAAGGGAGAGACTTGGGCCTAAGAAGGTCTGGGCACAGGCCTGGGGCAGTGCCTGTCCCTGTGCTGGGCACTGGGGAGGCCCCCCCTGGAATCCTGGGGGCAGTTCTGGGCCCCTCCAGAGGGGCTGGAGCGTGTGCAGGGAAGGGAAGGGAGCTGGGAAGGGGCTGGAGAACTTCTGAGGGAGCTGGTGGGGCTCAACCTGGAGAAAAGAGGGATCAAGGGGGGACCTTCTGGCTCTGCAAGGCCCTGACAGGAGGGGGGAGTCACGGGGGGAGTTGGGCTCTGCTCCCAGGGAACAAGGGATGGGAGGAGAGGGAACAGCCTCAAGCTGTGCCAGGGGAGGATCAGGTTGGATATTAGGGAAAATTTCCTCATGGAAGGGGTGGTCAGGCCTTGGCAGGGGCTGCCCAGGGAGGTTTGGAGTGCCCATCCCTGGAGGTGTCCCAGAAAGGCCTGGCCGTGGCACTCAGTGCTCTGGGCTGGGGGACAAGGTGGGCATCGGGCCCAGGGTGGATCCATGGGCTGGGAGGGCTTTTCCAACCTCTGTGATCCTGGGATTCTGGGATTCTATGATTCTGTGAACCATGGAGAGTGGAAAGTGGTCTTTGTACTTTGAGGGTTTCACCTCAAACTGCTTATTTTCCAACCTGCAACATTTTCACAACTTGAGTTCCCCGAATCCCGTTTGCCACCTTCCTAAGGGGACAACAGGACAGGACAAGAGGGAACAGCCTCAAGCTGTGCCGGGGGGGGTCAGGTCGGACATCAGGAGGAATTTTTCCATGGAAAGGGTGGTCAGGCGCTGGAAGGGGCTGCCCAGGGTGGGTGGTAGAGTCCCCACCCCTAGAGGGATTTAAAATCCCTGTGGATGTGGCACTTGGGGTGACCTCGGCAGTGCTGGGTTAACAGTTGGACTCCATGATCTTACAGGGCTTTCCCAACCTAAACATCTCTGTGATGCCCCAAGCCCCTCTTGACCCCTCATCCAAGGTTTTTAAGCCCCTTGCTTTGCTCCTGCAGGTGCTGTGACACACACACTCCTCCCACACAATTCCCCATGGAAAAGCTCAGGGAGCTTCAGCAAGAAACATGAGAAGATTCAGGGGAAAGGAGCAAACCCAACCCATTGGCTGCAGGATTTAAGGAGCTTGGATGTGCTCACAGCAGGTTGAACACCAGGAACACAGCCCTGGGAATAAGCTGAAGGGAAGGTGTCAAATCAACTCTCACCTCTGCCCCACCACCATGAAAATTAGACACGCAAACCTGGGTTAAATGTGATTTAAGCTTGATTTAAACCTCATTTATCTTCGTCCTCAGGAGAACCAAGGCAGCATTTGGGGTTTCCCCTTCCTCCCCACACCCAGCTGGCTCCTTTTATTGCTTCTTGGTGAGTCACCAAGTGAGTTTGTGTGGGGGTTTTATGGGAGCAGTGCCAGGGCTGCCCATAAATCTGCTTTGCACATGGCACATATTCGGGAGCTGATTGTTTTTATAATTGAATAGTAAATCAATGTATTTAAGGCCAGTTTGCTGTTAACACTCCTCTGAGTATGCTATGCTCTCTCTGTCAATAGAGGGGAGGCTTTATTAGGATAATAAGTGCTTGATTTAGAGCCTCGCTTCTGGATTTCAGGGTTATTTTTAATGGCCACTTTGGTGTTTGCTGTTCCAGAGCCAGGAGAATTTGGGGAACATTCCACGCCACGGGCCAGAACTGTTTGAAATGTGCCATGAGACCGAATGTCTGGGTAAACATTTCACCTTCTCTGCCACATCAGCCCCTTCACCAATGACAAGAACAACAGATTAATGAGTTCATTAGTTCATTAATTAATTCCTTAGCACAGCTGGAGTCGCTTCTCACCTGCCTGTGCTGCTCCACCCCCTTCTTTAAGCTTTTACCTTGAGAAAATGAGAGCAGTGGGGGCTCTTTTAGATGCATTTTTGGGGCTGAGTCCACCTCAAACCACTAAACTTCACTGGTCCAAGCTGGCCATGGGGTGGGCTGCCCTTTCTCCCACCCTCCTGGATACCAGCCATCCTCCTCCTCCTGACTGAACGTCGGCCTAGAAGGTTTATCTCTCCTTGGTGCATCCAGAAATCCTCCTTCTCCCAGGAAGAGCAGGAATGTGTCAGGTGAGGCTGGGAATAACTGAGCTGGTGCTCATGAATCACTCAGAAGAGCAGCCTGGGCTGCTCTGAAAGTCCCTCGTGTGCAGGATTAGCTCTTTCCAGCTCCTCCAACGTTCCTGGCCAACCTTGTTTTCCAGGAGTGACCATAGGAACAAGAAATAAGAAAGCCAAGGGGATATGGTGACATTTTGGGGGATGTGAATCAAAATCTGCTGGGAAATGATGCCCATTAAGACCATGGAGAAGCTGGGGCTAAAACTTGGAGCACAGGGGGTGGAAGACAAGGAGAGGGAGGTGCACAAATCATTGAGAAAGCTTAAAACCCAACATGGGTATTGGAGGGAGACGGACAGACAGCTGTTAGCCCTTTGGGATGGCCTTGCTTAGGAGTTTATGGAGGAAAAAAAGCTCAATTTTCCATCCTTTCTGCCAAGGAAGAGAACATATCCCGGGTAATCCCTGGCTGGATGTGCCGTGCTGGACAACTGGAAGGAGGTCCAAGGTGACATTTCCCAACTATTTTCTGGGTCCCCCAAAATTCCCGTTGCCACAGAGGCTTTTTTTGTTTCTGCTTCTCTTTTTGACGGCCCCGTTCAGGAACCATCTGTCTCTGGCCCCAAATCCATAAGGTTGATTTCCTTCCAGTTGCCATCCCTTGTTGGAGAGGGGTCTCCAAGGAGCCATTTCGTCCCGGAGCGCGTCAGCCAAGCCAAACAGACGGGGTGGGTGGGGGAGACAAGGAGGGAGGAAAAGTGCATTTCTGAGGTTTTAATAACCCCTTCTCCTGCCTGAATCCCAGTGGAAGGGCGGGCATTTTCCAGATGGTAGCAAATAAACTCTGGGACGCTTCCACGCTGAGAACTCATTAGCCCGGCTGGCCCTGCTCCAAGCTCCGTGGCAGTCCATGTAAACCTCAGTTGGAGCTGCCCTTTCCCTGTCATCTGTTCCCAGGAAACCTCCAGCCCTGTCTCACAAGGACAAGCTGCCCAGCGAGATGTTAATTTGATTACGTGCGTGGCCTTTGCCTCTCGGAGGGATTGGGAGCTCGGGGAAGTGTCTCCCCAAAAAAACCTGCTGCGTGTGAATCCGAAGCTTCTCAGCTGCCTTCCCGACACCCGTCTGCTCTCCATGTGGAGCCTGGGGAGCTGGGAGGTGTTTGTCTGGCTGCCCAGGTTGCAAAGGCACAGCACTGGACAGGAAAAAATGTATGTATTAGATATATTATATGTCCATTTGTGGGATTTAAGCCCAGCCACAACCCTGGGCTGTGTCAGGTTAAATCTGCTCTTGGTGGCTGTCACTGCCACCTGCCACAGATGGGAACGGCCTCCAGAGCAACCACAAGGGTCCAAGTCACCACCTTCTGCCCTGAGTGACAGAAAAGCCACAGGAGCAGCAGCAGGTCCTTCCAGGGTCCTCATCCCTGTGTGGCTTCAAGTTGTCAGGCTCAGCCAAAGCTGTGATGTTGAATAAAGGGATTTTTTTTCCTCTCTAAAACCTCACAGATTTTCCATATCATGAAGTTTTCCCAGTTCTCAAAGCCCTCTGTCAAGCTCCAACTAAAGGCAGATGTTTCCACAACTCCCCTGGGTGAAAAGTGTCCCATCTCCTGCGGGGTTGACCCAATCGTCCCGCCCCGTGTTTCAAAATGTGGGAAGCAGAGTAAGGAAACCCCACCGTGGCACACTCAGGGGCGTGGTGGGGCCAGGCAGCACTTTTTGGGATGCCAGGGTGGCACGTGGTGGCCAACAGCCACATCCTGTGGCCCCAGGGAGGCCCAGCACTGGAGGGAAGCAGGGGGTGGGTGATAATCCTGTAGCCAGGGAGCGCAGGGTTCCCCTCAGAAAGTGGCTTTCTCTGTTTGCAGAAGATGAAATCTGCTGATGAAGAGTACAAAACACATGGATTTGGGAAGGAGAATATATCAAATAACATGAAAGCTTGGAGCAGCCACAGAACAGCACAGCTGCCCTGGAGCAGCTCCTGCTTGGCTTCATAGCTCTGCAGAGTCAGGAATTGTTCTCCTGGGACACAACAAATCCCAAAACATACTCCCAGATAGGATCCCTCCTTCCCTCTCAGGATCTTCTGTCCTTCCCTGAGCTTTCCAACCTTTCCTTTTGCTGGACATGCAGCAGCTGGAGAAGAGCCTCGTGTGCCGAGGCTGTGGGAGGAGGGACTGGGTGCTTAGTTAGGAATAAATCCCAGGAAGGGTTTTAACATTTATGGCCAGTGAGATAATGAAGGAAGGTCACCTGGGGGAGCTCGATTGCAGTTCTCATAATGTTTCCCTGAAGCCCAGAGATAAAAGTCAATGGGTGACGTCCATTAGGGAGCTTTTATATCTTTTTGTTTGATTTTTTTTTTCAGCAATAGCCATCTCGTTCGGAGATGGGCGTCACTTTGTGAGCACAGAGAAGGCAATTGTGTGATGTTTAAACCCAGAATTACAGTACTCAAGGCTCACATGACTGTCACAACCCATACTGGAGATCCACCGTTCCCAGCCTTAAATTGTTTTATCATATGGAGCAACGTTCTTTCTGGGTTTATCTCTGCATTTGGAGACATCCTGACACATCTCCTCCTCCTCCCCTCCTTTATTTTCTGCCTTTACCTTCTCATTTTACCCAGTCCTGCAGTAGATGATAGACTCAAATACCTTTAGCATCTTTAGTTCAGACTTCTATTAAGAGCAGACTGATTCAGTCTGCAAGATATATGTGATAAATAAAACCAGGATCACAGACAAAAAGATCTCAAAAGCTGTCATTTTACTTCTCTCCCTCTGTGACAGTCTCATCTCTTATTATTTCCCAAATATTTCCGTCAAAATGATAATATAGATTTTTTTTTTCCCTCCACCAGTTCTGAAATTGTACTTTTTTCCTAAGGAAACACATTCCTTCCTCCTTTGAAAGCGCCCCAGGCCCTCACTCCTGCAGATGGCTGTGACTTCCAGTATAAATGATGGATGGCACCAGCCCCCCCCAGACAAAAAAAATAGGAAAATCAAGGTAATGGTGCCCTGGAGATTATTTGATTATCAAAGCAGTTAATAATTGTCGTTGTTAAGGGTATAGAAATTTGGCAGAAAGTAATCCCTTTGATTTCCAGCTGATTCTCAGAGATGGGAATTAATTTCTGATTATAAAATTATAAAATTAATTCAGCACTAGAAGTCTGGTCAGGTCCAAGAAGAACTCGTGCAATCGCAAACAGCACGATTTATAATCTTATAAATGTTAAAAAACGTGTGGATGTGGCACTTGGGGCCGTGGTTTACTGGTGGCCTTGATGGTTATTGATTACTGGTTGGGCTCATTGATCTTGGAGGTGTTTTCCAACCTAAATGATTCTATAATTTTATGACACTGTGGGTAGGTTTGGCCGAGTTTAATAAGAACTTTTGTGACCTGGAGTCACAAATAATACAATTTACTGGAGCAACAGGAAAGCGGGTTCAGGATTGCCAGTGATAAATGATATATGCACTGATGATAATACTTGTTGTGACAGAAAATATAAAAACAGAGATCCATTAGTGCTAAATATATAAATATATCTATAAATTTAATGTTCCTGGGGCTGCTCCAGTGCGTTGGAGGCACAAAGGTCCCTTCAAGGAGGGAGGAGAGACATGGTGGTCAACAGATTCAAAAAAGAAGAGGTGTTTTCCCCTTCAAATTTTTGCCCTGAAATCCCCTTTTTATCCCATTTTTGGCCCTTCCCAATGGAATGGAATAATCGCAGGTGGGATTTTGGTGACTGTGGTCATACATGGAGGGCGTCATGTCCTCTTTTCATTTTGATCCTTAGGGGTGTGATATGCAAATTGAAAGCCCTCAAATATGAACTCTCAAAATATGAGGGTCTCAGTTACTTTATAGTTAGCCAAAAATGTAGAATAAACACTTTGCTCCCCATGGAGGTATTGAGGTGGCAGTAAAGGCTCTGTGACCTTTGTCAGAGGGGCTTGGTGAGAGTCTTTATCTCCTTAAAGTGACAAGGTCACTTTATATCTCTCTATATATTTATATATAAAAAAGGTTTGTTTTATATATAGATATTTAAAATATATGCTATTTTATGATATATGATATATGATATTTTATATCTTTTTCATGGCTAGGCTTCACGAACGAAGATTTGGGAAGGCACTATCCACATTTGCTGCAGGCACGCTGGTGGCTTATGAGGCCAATACATGACAGACATATCCGATTGCAAAAGGCGCAGCAGAAAGACTCCTTAGATGGTGTATTTTGCAGGATACGGTTCTTTCTGCGTTGCCTTTTTTCCTCGAGAGTGATCCTGCGTGAGTTCTCAAAGGAGACAGCTGCGTTATAGATGCTGTGTCTCCAGGCCTCCCGACTGGAGGCCAGAGTAGACCAGTTATGGTGATCAATATGGCCAAGGCTGAGATGTTGTTTCAGGGAGTCCTTGAATCTTTTCTTCGGGGCTCCTCTCATGCGGCAGCCAGTGGCAAGTTCACCATAGAGCAGGATCTTAGGGAGGCGGTGGTCCTTCATCCTTGAGACGTGCCCAGCCCATCGCAGCTGCGTTCTCAGTAACATGGCCTCAATACTAGTGACAGCTGCTTGCTCTAGTACAGATGTATTGGTCACAAAATCTGACCAGTGGATGTTAAGGATTGTACAGAGGCAGCGCTGATGGAAGCGTTCTAGGAGACGCAGGTGGTGGCGGCAGATGACCCATGATTCGGAGCCGTATAGGAGAGTAGACAAGACTATGGCTTTGTAAACACTGATCTTGGTGCTTTTCTTTAAGTGTTTATTACGCCATACTCTCTTGTGGAGTTTTCCAAAAGCATTATATGCCTTAGCTAACCTGTTGTCTATCTCTCCGTCGATCTTACCATCTGAGGAGATGAGGCTACCAAGGTAATTAAACTGTTGGACTGATTTGAGCTCTGATTGGCCAATGGTGATGTGGGGATGATGGAAGACTTCCTGAGGTGCAGGTTGATATATAAAAACCCCAAGGGTTTGCTCTGCAGTGTGAAGGGGAGAGGGCAGTGAGGCCAATGGCCGCCTCAGGGAGGCGGACTACAATTCCCAAGATGCTCCGCGGCCCGGCGGACACGGCGAGGGCGTGCCGCTCTCCGAACTACAACTCCCATGGTGCACCGCTGCACCCTCTGCGTTTCTATTGGCTGGTTGGGCGGTTGGCGCGAATCCTCTGAAGGGGAGCGGCGCTTCCCCGTCTCCATGGCAACGACACGGTAAACAAGATGGCGGTGCCCAGGCCTGAGTAGAGACGGGACCGACAGCGCGGCCCCTCCGCCCCCTCTTTTCTTATCACAGCTCATGGCGGGGGGCGAGGAGAACGGCCGAGAGGGCAGCCGCGAGGAGCGTCTTACCCCTTCTCGTGAGCCTCCGCAGCAGCTCGCTCAGGGGCGCCCCGAGGAGCAGCCCCAGCTCAGCCCGCCTGGCCAGGAGGACCACGAGGAGGAGGAGGGCGAAGGGGAAGAGGAGTCACAGCGCTCAGAGGTTCAGCTCAGGGCTGCCCAGCTGTCTGGGGAGGGGGGTGCTCGTGAGGGACCAGCCCTTTCCCTCCTCATCACTCGATGGAGATTTGAGGGAAAGAAGGGGGAGTGAGTAGATTGTGTCCTCTCACCTCTCATTTCTACCTTTTTTAGGGTCTCTTGGTGTCCAAGGTACTCCTGGATTGCCCCCCTCTTCCCTTCATGGAATCATTTAGATTGGAAAAGACTTCTAAGATAATCCAGTTCTAACCATTAACCCAGCATTGCCAAATCCCCTTGGTATACAAAGATTAAGGATAATCTAGCACATGTATGGCCAAATTAACCCCCTTTTCCTGTTCAAATTCCCAGCCCTGGAATTCAGTCAGCCTCTGGACCCAAGTGAATTTTTAATCTTTCCTCTGCTGGGCTCTAAATGCCCACAGCAACATATTTCACCTATAAATATATGATAAATGCTTCTCTTCTCCCCACTGCTATAACATGGAGGTGCTGTAATTTAGATGAACACATTATTTATCTTGGTCCCTGGATTAGCAATTGTTGTGTGGCTTCTCCAGGCTTTTAGGAATTTCAAAAGCCATTGGTTTATTTTCTCATTAAACCTGCACAGGGGCTCCTCAGTGCCAGCTGTCAAAATGCCTTTTTGGCAAACATTTCTCTCCCAAGAGCAGCACTGGCTGCTCATGCTGAACACATTTATAGGGCTTCCATAATATGCATATTGGGGTGCAACACTGGGGTTGTGTTGGTGCTGATTTGGTGGGATGTTAATGGGAATTTCGTGGCTCAGCATCTCCAGGAATGGGGTTTGTGTAGAGCTCTGTTTAAACCAGGAGGTAAAAAAGTAAAAATGCCCACAGAAAACCTGCTGAATCTTTTAAAGTATATAGAACCTGCACATGCCATGTTTCTATTTAACTTTTTGGGGGCTGTATTGCTCATTTTTCCTGGTTTTTAGTGCCTTAGGATGGTCAACATCTCTGGAAACGGGGCCTGTGTAGAGCTCTTTATAAACCAGGAGGTAAAAATTAACAATCCCAATAGAAACCTGCTGAAACATTTTAAATGTATAGAACTGATAAATAGCATGTTTGTATTTCACTGGATTTGGGCTGTATTGCTCATTTTTCCTGGTTTTAAGTGCCTTAGGATGGTCAACATCTCTGGGAATGGGGCTTGTGTAGAGATGTGTGTTTAACTCATGAAGTAAAAAAGTAAAAAACACCACAGAAAACCTTCTGGGCCTTTTTAAATGTATAGAACTGGCAAATTGCATGTTTCTATTTAACCTTTTTGGGTCTGTATTCCTCATTTTTCCTGGGTTTTAGTGCCTTAGTATGCTCAGCATCTCTGGGAGTGGGCCTTTTGTAGAGCTCTTTATAAACCCAGGAGGTAAAAAAAATAACAATCCCAACAGAAACCTGCTGAAACATTTTAAATGTATAGAACTGATAAATAGCATGTTTCTATTTAAGTATTTTTGGGCTATATTGCTCATTTTTCCTGATTTTTAGTGCCTTAGCATACTCAACATCTCTGAGAATGGGGCCTGTGTGGAGCTGTGTGTTTAACCCATGAGCTAAAAAAGTAAAAATCCCCATAGAAAAGCTACTGGAGCTTTTTAAATGTATAGAACTGATAAAGAGCAGGTTTTTATTTAATTTTTTGGGGAGTTGTATTCCTCGTTTTTCCTAGTTTTTAGTGCCTTAGGATACTCAACATCTCTGGGAGTGGGGCCTGTGTGGACCTGTGTGTTTAAAGCAGGAGGTAAAAGAATAAAAATCCCCACAGAAAACCTGCTGGACCTTTTTAAGTGTATAGAACTGATAAATAGCATGTTTTTATTTAAAGTGGTATTGGGCTGTATTCTTCATTTTTCCTGATTTTTAGTGCCTTAGGATGCTCAGCATCTCTGGGAATGGGGCTTGTGTAGAGATGTGTATTTAACCCATGAGGTAAAAAAGCAGAAATCCCCAGAGAAAACCTGCTGGAACTTTTAAAATGTATAGAGCTAGTATGGCATGTTTTTATTTATGGGGTTTTGGGCTGTATTCATCATTTTTCCTGGTTTTTAGTGCCTTGGATGCTCAGCATCTCTGTGAATGAGGCCTGTGTGGAGCTGTGTGTTTAAAGCAGGAGGTAAAAAAGTAAAAATTCCCACAGAAAACCTGCTGGACCTTTTCAAATGTATAGAACTGATAAATAGCATGTTTTTATTTAAGATTTTTTTGGCTGTATTCATCATTTTTCCTGGCTTTTAGTGCCTTAGGATGCTCAACATCTCTGGGAGTGGGGCCTGTGTGGAGCTGTGTGTTTAACCCATGAGGTAAAAAAGTAACAATTCCCACAGAAAACCTGCTGGACCTTTTAAAATGTATAGAACTGGCAAATGGCATGTTTCTATTTAACTTTTTTGGGTTGTATTCCTCATTTTTTCTGTTTTTTGTGCCTTAGGATGCTCAGCATCTCTGGGAAGGGGGCCTATATAGAGCTCTGTGTTTGACCCAGGAGGTAAAAAAGTAAAAATCCCCACAGAAAACCTGCTGGAACTTTTAAAATGTGTACAGGTAGTATGGCATGTTTCTATTTCAGTGTGTTTGGGCTGTATGCCTCATTTTTCCTGGGTTTTAGTGCCTTAGGATGGTCAACATCTCTGGGAATGGGGCTTGTGTAGAGATGTGTGTTTAAAGCAGGAGGTAAAAAAGTAAAAATCCCCACAGAAAATCTGCTGGACCTTTTTAAATGTATAGAACTGATAAATAGCATGTTTCTATTTCACTGTTTTGGGCTGTATTGCTCATTTTTCCTGATTTTTAGTGCCTCAGGATGCTCAGCATCTCTGGGAATGGGGCCTGTGTAGAGCTTTTCATAAACCAGGAGGTAAAAAAGTAAAAATCCCCACAGAAAACCTGCTGGACCTTTTCAAATGTATAGAACTGATAAATGGCATGTTTTTATTTAACTTTTCTTGGGCTGTATTCCTCATTTTTCCTGGTTTTTAGTGCCTCAGGATGCTCAACATCTCTGGGAATGGGGCCTGTGTAGAGCTCTTCATAAACCAGGAGGTAAAAAAGTAAAAATCCCCACAGAAAACCTGCTGGACCTTTTCAAATGTATAGAACTGATAAATGGCATGTTTTTATTTAACTTTTCTTGGGCTATATTCCTCATTTTTCCTGGTTTTTAGTGCCTCAGGATGCTCAACATCCCTGGGAATGGGGCCTGTATAGAGCTCTGGTTAACCCAGGAGGTAAAGAAATAAAAATCCCCACAGAAAACCTGCTGAAACTTTTTAAATGTATAGAACTGATAAATAGCATGTTTTTATTTAAATTTTTTGGGGCTGTATTTCTCATTTTTCCTGGTTTTTAGTGCCCCAGGAGGTTGATGAAGCGCTGAAAGCAGCGTTCGATTGAGGATTTTATTAAACTCTGTTGCATCCCAGCAGCCCCCAAACTCTTCCAAGTGTGGAATTTCACTCCATGGATCTCCCCTTAATCCATTCCTGTCCCTGCCCCCCTTCCTGGTGTTTTTTAGGGTCGATTAGAGGGAGTTTTGGATGAAGACACTGCAGCTGAGGGGCTCCACAGACTGGGCTGCTCAGCCCCTGGCCTTGAATACGTTTATCTCGATCTATTCCTCCCAGTAAGCACCAGCAAAAAAAAAAAAAAAAAATCAGTTTTAAATCCTTCTCTGCTCACAAGTTTCCTCTCTCTACCAGCAAATGGTAAAAAAAGTATCCAAAAAAAAAAATCAAGAGGCAAATTTTTGTCTCTCCCTGTCAGTGCTGTTTCAGATTTGTGGTTTCAAACCCATTTTTTTCTCTGGCAGAAGGTGTTAATCCATCCAATTTCTGCATTTTAAACATCACTTTCTACAAGATGGAGGTTCTTAATTGGCTGTAATTATCACCAGACACAAGGTGGCTCCTGCTGGTGGGGTTGGTTTTTCCAGGTAGTAGCAACAGCAGGAAGATTTATATTTTTTTCCTTATCCTTGAGGTGGGAAAATGGATCTTCCCATTTCAGTCAGCTGGAAGGGGAAAAAATAGAGGAATGTGGAAAAATGGTGCACTGGGAAAAATGTAAAAAATGGTGCATTTCTACACGAGGAGAAAATGGTGCCTCCAGAAAGTTAAAATCTTTAATTAAAAGATGACTTGCTTCTGTATCATTTTCCATGCAGCCTGGCAATTTTCCTGGCTCCAGGTCTCTCTCCTGGTTGTTTTAAAGTTTCTTTTTTTGACCTTTTCTCCCTTCATGGCTGGTGTAATGTCATGTCTTCACTGTCTCCTGCTCCTGTGTTTGCTCAGGTTACACAACTGCTCCTTAAAAATCTCTTTATTTTCCTTTTTTCCAGGGTCGTGAGTTAAGGGACATCCAAATCCTCTGTGGATTCATCCACCTGCAGAAACTGGACCTTTCCTACAATAAAATTAATGGTTTGTAGTAAATAGCACCAGTAAATTCTTGGGTGATGGAATCATCTCAGATGAGAAATTCACTGTACCAGAGGGGTTTTAGTAGAACAATATATCCAGAAATGGCTGGATAAATCAAGCAGTATCCAAAATATCCAGCAATGGCTTCATCTTCTGCCCAAAATATCCAACAATGGCTTAATCTTCTTCCCAAAATATCCAACAATGGCTTAATCTTCTTCCCAAAATATCCAACAATGGCTTAATCTTCTTCCCAAAATATCCAACAATGGCTTAATCTTCTTCCCAAAATATCCAACAATGGCTTAATCTTCTTCCCAAAATATCCAGCTATGGCTTGATCTTCTTCCCAAAATATCCAACAATGGCTTAATCTTCTTCCCAAAATATCCAACAATGGCTTAATCTTCTTCCCAAAATATCCAACAATGGCTTAATCTTCTTCCCAAAATATCCAACAATGGCTTAATCTTCTTCCCAAAATATCCAACAATGGCTTAATCTTCTTCCCAAAATATCCAACAATGGCTTAATCTTCTTCCCAAAATATCCAGCTATGGCTTGATCTTCTTCCCAAAATATCCAGCTATGGCTTGATCTTCTTCCCAAAATATCCAGCTATGGCTTGATCTTCTTCCCAAAATATCCAGCTATGGCTTGATCTTCTTCCCAAAATATCCAACAATGGCTTGATCTTCTTCCCCAAAATATCCAGCTATGGCTTGATCTTCTTCCCAAAATATCCAACAATGGCTTGATCTTCTTCCCCAAAATATCCAGCAATGGCTTGATCTTCTTCCCAAAGTATCCAGCAATGGCTGTTTATTCCAAAAAAATCCAGCAATGGCTTGATCTTCTTCCCAAAAATATCCAGGAATGGCTTGATCTTCTTCCCAAAATATCCAGCAATGGCTTGATCTTCTTCACTCGAGGTGCTGGAAATTCAGTTTAGACCTTGAATATTTGCTCTTTGTGGTTTCCAACCCATGATTTTTTCTGGCAGAGGGTGTTAATCCATCCGATTTCTGCACTTTAAACCTCACTTTCTCCCTGTGCAGCTCCAAATTGATTCCTAATTGAAAGTAATTATCAAATTTCTAATTATCACGTGGTGATCTCTGCACCCACCTGTGCCGAGGTTTAAGAAATAAATTAAATTAATAAATTTTATTAATTTTATTTTATTTTATAATTAATTAATTAATTAATTAATGAACCCCTGTGCAGGTTTTAATATTTTTATTTCTAGATCTTTCTTGTGTCAGTCACATGCCTTATTTGCTAGAGCTGGATGCTTCCCACAATGAGCTGACTGAGTGTTTCGGGTTCAAACCACCAAAAAACCTCAAGGTAAGGTGGCCAAAAAAGGTGCCTTTTGTGGGTTTCAATTCCAAATAAATTCCCTGTTATGTCTGGGCAGAGGCAAAAGTCAAAAAACTAAATTCCTGTTTCTTTTTTTTTCGCTTTAGGAAGTGGATTTTTCGTACAATCAAATCTCTAAAATGCCAGATTTGTCAGCACACCAGTCCCTCACGAAACTCTTCCTGGATTGTATCCTTTCTGGAATGAAAATGGGTTTTTAAGTGATTTTTTGAAGTGATTTTAAGGATTTTTAAGTGAGAGTCAAATTCCTGGAGTTCGAGAGAAGTACCCAAAGGTTCTGCTCCACACTCATCCCAGTTTGTGGAATTAGAAACACTCCTGGGACAGAAACCAGATAAACAGCTGGAAATAAAGGTTTTTTTCATGGCTGCTTTTCCAAGAATTCCCACAGTCTCCCTAAAGATTCTGCAGGGCTTTCCTGAAGTCTCCTGGACTTTCACAACCTGACAATTTTTGTGTGATGGAGAAGTGAAAAGTGACTTGTCCCCCTGTCTGTGCAGAGGGAATAAATAATCCCAGGATTTTCAAATAGCAGGGATTAATAAGGAATGATCTTGGAACACTGAGCTGCCTGAAATAAACTGGAGGGTGTTGTTTAATCTCAGAATTAATTAAGCAGGGACTGGGCAGGACACTTAATGGGAATGAAAATGGGTTTTTAAAGTGATTTTTGAAGTGATTTCAAGGATTTTTAAGTGAGAGACAAATTCCTGGAGTTTGAGGGAAGCACCCAAAGGTTCTGCTCCACACACATCCCAGTTTGTGGAATTAGAAACACTCCTGGGGCAGAAACACAAACCTGGAAATTGAGTTTTTTCATGGCTGCTTTTCCAAGTATTCCCAGAGTCTCCCTAAAGATTCTGAACTCTCCTGGACTTTCACAGCCTTTCCTGAGGGCTCCAGAACTCTCTCTCTTTGCCTCAGGAATTGCATTTTCTGCTCTCTGAAGGGAACAACACCGGGGCTGCTGCACTTTTTTTCCCTGCCCATTCCAAAATTATATTAATACAATCCCTTTTCCACGGAGGAGCAGATGGATGACACATTCCCCGGCTGCCCAGGTGACATTATTCCCACATTTATAAGGTGTTCAGGTGACCTGATTCTTGTCAGGGAACAGCACTGAGTCACTCTGCCTCTGCAGTTCTAATTTTCCTCTGCAGAGACAAAAACCCCGCAGCAAAATGAGGAGGGGAAAAGAAAAAAAAGCTCAAAGTCTCGTATTTTGAGTCTGAATCTGTATTTTTCTTTTTAATTTTATTTCAATTCCTTCACCTGGCAATGAAGATGTTATTGAAATGGGGACAAAAATATGTTCATTTTTGTCCACAGCTGCACCAAAACCCCCTGAAATGGAGGGGAAACGAGCCTGGAATTTAAAAAAATGCCAAATTCTGAATAGCAAAGTGACACTAACCCATGTCAAACACTCCTCCCTGAGGACCTGGCAGACAAAACAAGCTGCTTTTTTTTAATAATCCTAAATTAAAAACCACATCCTGCAGCAGGGACACGTTTTGCAGGCATTTCTCCTTGACAGTAGCTTTTCTTCCCTTATTTAAGTCGAATTGTTAAGTTGAATTATGATGCAGATGATTAGGGCAGTGTAACTTTTTTTCCTGACAAACTTTTGTGTTATTTCCCTTAAATAAACCTCAGTTAATAACATTAAGGAAATCAAAGGGCTGGAGAAGTGTCACAGCCTGACCCACCTGAGTTTGTCCCACAACGGCCTCAGGGCCATCACTGGCCTGGAGAACCTGCCCATCAGGATCCTCAATTTGGTAAGAAATCAATAATTCTGCTTGTTTCCTGTCTGTCTTTCATCAATATATTAATATATTTATAAATGTGAAGGTAATGACATAAATTCACAGAGATGTTTTTGATAAAGGGCGTATTTTTAATTAATAAATCTGTCAATGGAATAAAATGCACTTTTTTTTTAGAATAAAGTGGTAATTAGAATAAAATGCACTTTTTTTAGAATAAAATGCACTTTTTTTAGAATAAAATGTACTTTTTTTAGAATAAAATGCTAATTAGAATAAAATGCACTTTTTTAGAATAAAATGCACTTTTTCTTTAGAATAAAATGCACTTTTTTTTAGAATAAAATGTACTTTTTTTAGAATAAAATGCTAATTAGAATAAAATGCACTTTTTTAGAATAAAATGCACTTTTTCTTTAGAATAAAATGCACTTTTTTAGAATAAAATGCACTTTTTCTTTAGAATAAAATGCACTTTTTTTAGAATAAAATGCTAATTAGAATAAAATGCCCTTTTTTCAGAATAAAATGCTAATTAGAATAAAATGCACTTTTTTTAGAATAAAATGCACTTTTTAGAATAAAATGCACTTTTTTTTAGAATAAAATGCACTTTTTTCAGAACAAAATACTAATTAGAATAAAATGCACTTTTTTAAAGAATAAAATGCACCTTTTTTTAAGAATAAAATGCTAATTAGAATAAAATGCACTTTTTTTAGAATTAAAATGCACCTTTTTTTTCAGAATAAAATGCACCTTTTCTTAGAATAAAATCCTAATTAGAATAAAATGCACTTTTTTTAAAGAATAAAATGCACTTTTTTCAGAATAAAATGCACCCTTTTTTAAGAATAAAATGCACCTTTTTTTTAAGAATGAAATGCACTTTTTTTTAATGGGAGCAGTCACCCCCTTTCCTTCCCAGCGATTCCCTCCTTTCCCATTTTCCCTGGAACTTTTCAGGTTGAAAGAGTGGTAAGTTCTGAAGTTGGGAAGAAAGGCCTCTGTAAATGCTGGACCCAAAAAAAGCTCACATTTGCAACAAAAAAAAAAAAATAAATAAGAAGTGCAGCTCTAATAAACTGAACTCTTAGGAATTTTCTGAGGATTTCTCCACAAATCCCTTTTGTTCCCAGAATTTTGCAACTGGAGCTCGGAGCTGTATCCCATTAAAGAGAGAGGGAGCCTCCGTGCTATTAATAACCTAATTAAACATTTAAAAGCCGGGAAAAATGTCAAGGACAGACAACTGGAATAACACGAGAGTCAGCCAGCTTGTTTATCTCCATAGTTCCTAAATATTTATTAGCAGAAGATGAGGCTTCCAAGCTTCCAGCACAAGGTGAGGCTGATGGAAAAAGAGGAATTCCAAGGTTATGTGTGGAAAGAATCCCATGGAGGAGCCATTTGGGCACCTGTGGCCACCAGAACAGGGATGAGCACCTTTGGAGTTCTGTGGTAGTTTGGCCCTCAAGTCCTCAGGACCACAGTGAAAAGGGCTTTTATAAAGGAAAGGGAAGGGAGAAGAAAAAAAAAGCCAAAAGAACTGAAATAACAGAACTAAAGTAATATATATATGTATTTACGCTTACATACGATTGCAAAAACGATATACGCGTAAGAAAGAAACCCTCAACACCCAAAAAATCAGAAAAACGGGTATACTCAACTAATAAAGAACTAACAAACCAAAATTTGAATGCTTTCCTTAAGAAAACGAAGGCCACTCCACCAAATCTCTCGAATTGGAAAAACAACAGGCCTCGCACACCTCACACAGGCCTCGCAGGCCTCACTCCCACACGAGCGAGAGCGGCTGCAGGGACCTGCTGTATCCAACTTCTCCAGAAAAAATCTGGCCAAACAAATTCCTCCAACTTCTATTTATGTTGCTACTTAGGTAAAGAATAGCGTGGAATATTGGGATTTAGGTACTTCCCTAGTTTCGGCCTGGTCCCCAGGAAGGGGCCTAAAAACCGAACCATTACGAGTTCAGAGCACGAGCGATTCCCTGATTTTTTGAGGGCCTGAGAAATGAAGCCATCTGGTTTGCAGGGATAAATGTAGGGCTTCCATCTCACCTGGTTTGGGAAGGAATGTCAAGCAGCAACAGTTGGTTGTGAGTTCTCAAAACCTCAGGTCACTTCTTGGGTTGGTGCAGATGAATTTACTGTAAAGTGGTTGGTTGTTGTTTGGTTTTTTTAATTATTATATTTTAAACATTTCCATGCCTGCTGTCACTGAGAGGAAACAAAGTCTGCCTTCCTTAATGTGCATTCTTAAGAACTGGTGTATCCCAGAGATATTTTTAGATCATCTCATAGAATCATTGAGTCAGGAAAAGTTTGGGTGAGAAGGGACCTTCAAGGTCATCCAGTGCCACCCCCTGCCATGGGCAGGGACACCTCCCACTAGCCCAGGTTGCTCCAACCTGGCCTTGGACACTTCCAGGGATCCAGGGGCAGCCACAGCTTCTCTGGGAAAACCATTCCAGCCTCCCCCCCACCTTCCCAGCCAGCAATTCCTTCCCAATATCCCATCTGACCCTGCCCTCTGGCACTGGGAAGCCATTCCCTGTGTCCTGTCCCTCCATCCCTTGTCCCCAGTCCCTCTCCAGCTCTCCTGGAGCCCCTTTAGGCCCTGCAAGGGGTTCTCTGTCTCCCTGGAGCCTTCCTTTCTCCAGGGGAACACCCCCAACCCTCAGCCTGTCTCCTGTATCTTCTACCTTAATATTTTCATTATTTATTCGGTAATCAAAATGTAAATATAACCCCAATTACAGAGGGAAATTCAATGTATTTATGTATATATATTCTATCCTTTTATGTGCATATCTATATTCTAAATATTTTATAGTGACAAGAGCATTCTTAGGCCAGAATCAGCTTTAAAAGGATGTTAAAGCTCTTTTTCTTGCTGTTGTCTCTCACTGCTCTTCAAGGTGAGTTGAAGATGAGCTAATCAGGACATCCTTGAGCAGGATGGAAAAGCTGTGATGTGTCACCTCGAGATGAAGATGAGGCATAACAGGATTCTCAACAACAAAATGAACTTGAGAATGTTGTTTTCCACCTGTGGGACTTGATGAACAGTTTCTGTGCTTTCATTTCTCAGGGCTTCAACCAGATTGAGAAGGCAACTGGGCTGGAGAGCTTGAAAACTCTACAGAAGCTGGACCTGTCCAGCAACAAAATAACCAGTTTAAGAGGCTTGCAGGAACATGATCTGCTGGAGACCATCAACCTGGAGGATAACCAGGTACCACATTTCATATCCACCTCAGCTTCTTCTAAGAATGCAGAATGTATTTATTTTTTTTTTAAATTGAATTCCTTTGAGAGATCAAAAAATCTCACAACATTGCAAGAAATGAATATTAGAACCATAGAAATCATAGAATCATAGAATCATAAAAATCATAGAATCATAGAATCAGAAGGGTTGGAAAGGACCTCTGAGATCATCCAGTCCAACCCTTGATCCACTACCTCCATGGTTCCCAGCCCATGGCACTGATGCCACACCCAGTCTCACCTTAAACATCTCCAGGGACGGTGACTCCACCACTTCCCTGGGCAGCCCATTCCAATGGCTGAGCACCCTCTCTGGAAAGAATTTCTTCCTAATATCCAACTTAAACCTCCCCTGGCACAGCTTGAGGCCGTGCCCTCTTGTCCTACTGCTGGTTCCCTGGAGCAGAGCCCAACCCCCCCCGGCTCCCCCCTCCTGTCAGGGAGTTGCAGAGAGTGAGGAGGTCTCCCCTGAGCCTCCTCCTCTCCAGGCTGAGCCCCCCCAGCTCCCTCAGCCTCTCCTCCCAGCACTTGTGCTCCAGTCCCTTCCCCAGCCTCGCTGCTCTTCTCTGCCCCTGCTCCAGCCCCTCCAGGGCCTTGCTGAGCTCAGGGCCCAGAGCTGGACACAGCACTCCAGGGGTGGCCTCCCCAGTGCCCAGCCCAGGGGCACAAGCCCTGCCCTGCTTCTGCTGCCACACTGTTCCTGAGCCAGGCCAGGATCCATTGGCCCTCTTGCCCCCCTGGCCACACTCGGGCTCCTCTTCAGCTCCCTGCCCAGCCCAACTCCCAGCTCCCTTCCTGCCTGGCTGCTCTCCAGCCCCTCTGGCCCAGCCTGCAGCTGCAGGGGCTTCTTGTGGCCAAAGGGCAGCACCCGGCCCTTGGCCTTGGGGAACCTCAGCCCCTTGCAATCAGCCCATGGATCCAGCCTGGCCAGGTCCCTCTGCAGAGCCCTCCTGCCTTCCAGCACACCAACACTCCCCCAGCTTGGGCTCACCTGGAATGTGCTGATGGTTCCCTCCATCCCCTCCTCCAGATCCTCAGTGCAGACACTGAACAGGACTGGGCCCAGCACTGATCCCTGGGGACACCCCTGGGGACGGATCCCAGCTGGAAGCAGCTCCATCCCCACCACTCTCTGGGCCCTCAGCCAGTTCCTCACCCAGCCCAGAGTGCCCCTGGCCAAGCCTTTTCCAGGAGTGTCCCATGGGAGACGGTGTCCAAGGCTTTGCTGAAGTCCAGGCAGACACACCCACACCTTCCCCTCACCCACCAGGTGGGTCAGCTGGTCACAAAAGGAGCTCAGGTTGGTCAGACAGGACCTGCCCTTCCTAAACCTGTGCTGGCTGGGTCTGATCCCTTGTCCATCCTGGAGGTGCTGTGGGACTGCACTCCTTAGGATGATCTGCTCCAGAACCTTGCCAGGCACTGAGGTCAGGCTGACAGGCCTGGAGTTTCCCCGAGTCCTCCTTCCCGCCCTTTTTGCAGAAATAGGACACCTTTTCCTTTTCCTTTGTTGTTTCACTCCAAGGCTGCTTCACATTTGACGGCCACAGATCCTCCCGAGCTCTCAGCTGGAAATTCCTGGCAGGTAGAACTGCAGGTTCTCTGCCCTAAAGTGGCTTTTGTGACGCAGCAGAATTTTCCCTGGAATTACAATGGTACCATCCAACTCACTGCTATTTTATATACAGACTACTCTTGATACTGCTCTTCTTTTTTAATTGAAAATAGCACCAATTCATGAATCACTTCGATATCGAAGACAGATCTCCACGTGAAAAGAAAACCTGCGAAAATCAGAAATAAACCCACCAACCAGCAATGGAACATTTTCTGTCATTTTTCCCCCACTTGCAAGACATATTTATTTACAGGATTTAATTCAAAGCACTGGGGATTCTTTTTCTCTCACCATGTTCAGGTTGACATTTCAAGGTGCATCAGTTGCATCAGACAGGAAACTACCTAATAATAAGCTTGTTATTAGCATTAATAACACCACTTCCAGGGCCTCATGTAGTTTCCCCTGTTCTTTCCAGCACGTAAATGCTATTAATTTTACCTCATCCAAATTTGCCTCTTGGAATGATGTTATTGAAACTGTTTAATGAGTCACCGTGGGTTTTTTTGAAAAAGAATAATTTAAAAGGGAATTTTAATCCACTGCCACCGGAAGATGTGAGTTATTCCAGCTCAGTTCCACTCAGAACCATCTTCAGGGCTTGATTTTTCAGTGATGGACATGATGGGTTTCTCTCTTGTAAACATGTTCAGTGATTAGTGGTTGGAATTTTATGATTTCTTTGGGAAATCTTTGGTCAGACTTGGTTTGTGGCTTGTCTCAAAATGAGCCTCGGGTAGGCTGTAGTTGAAGGGTTTTTTTTTAGGCTCTTTACATGAGCTGAGTAGAAATTAGGGGTAGAATTGGAAGTCTTTTAGGGTCAGTTGGCCTTTTAGGACTAAAAGGGGGCTTCTAAAAAGAGGGAGAGAGACTTTTTACAAGGGCACATGGTGATGAGGTGAGGGGAAGCAGCAAACTGGAAGAGGAAAGATTTGCATGGGATGTTGGGAAGGAATTCCTGGCTGGAAGGCTGAGGAGGACCTGGCACAGGTTGGGCAGAGAAGCTGTGGCTGCCCCTGGATCCCTGGAAGTGTCCAAGGCCAGGTTGGAGCAACCTGGGCTAGTGGAAAGTGTCCCTGTCCATGGCAGAGGGTGGAACTGGATGATCTTGAAGGTCCCTTCCAACTCAAAAACCCTTTCTGTAGTTCTGTAGAAATGTTCTCCTTGTTCTTCTGATGAAGCCATAAATCCAAGGAATTTGAGGCTGTGAGGAATTGGAGCAAGGGAAATTTATTGAAGAGCATTTGAATTTTGAGTGGAATCTTGTCAACTAATAATTTCTTGTAACGTTACTGGATATAACTTTTTTTTTGTAGAAGCAAAGATTACAGAGGAATTCTGAAATTTCCAAGCATTTAACAGGCTCTGTGCATGGAGAAGGAAGGAATTGCTGTCTGGGTGGGTGGGGAGGCCCTGGAATGAATTTCCCAGACAAGCTGTGGCTGCCCCTGGATCCCTGGAAGTGTCCAAGGCTGGGTTGGAGCAACCTGAGCTAGTGGAAGGTGTCCCTGCCCATGGAACTGGATGATCTTTCAGGTCCCTTCCCACCCAAACCGTTCTGAGATGATTCCATGATTCACTTTTTCAGCAGGGGAGGAAAAGCAGGTATTCCCACAAGGCAATTCATCCCAGCCCACCATGGATGGGACAACTCTGGAACTGCCTCCTGTCCACTGATGCTCAAGTGACTCACCTGAGCAGCTGAGATGAGGAGACACGAATTCCACCTTGTTTTCATCCAGAGCTTTCCAACTCTTCCCTCAGGGTCCAGCACAGCTGCCCTGGGTTTGTTTTGGGCACACAAACCTTAATTAACCCCATTACTCTTTATCTGATGTGCCTGAGTGCAGCTTTCCTTGGTGGACAGATGAGCCCACAAGTGGAATTCATCCCCCTCTGGACACAACCAGCCAAGGACAACGATGCTGCCGCCTTTCAGTCGAGTTCCGTGGGATGAACTTGAACTCCAGAGAAAAGAAACTCTTAAAAGGAATTTTTTTGTTGTTTTTTTTTTTTTTTTTTTGGCTAGTCAGCCAGAGCACCGACTATAACTGCAGAATTGCCTCACCTAAGCACATCAGCCACATAAAAGCTAAATGTTTTAGGGCTTGACATTTGAAAAGAACTGGAGAAAATGCAGGTGGTTGGAAATTGCTGTCTGGATGACGCCGCCAGCTCCAGCTCCCAGCCAACTTTTTTTTGACTAAAGTGCCTCATTGAATGCAGTTAACATGTAAACCCCCTCAGGGAGTATAATGATGGGGGTTTTTATGTCCAGATTTTAAGAGCAGGGATGAAAATGCTTTTCTTTTCCCCTCACAGTTTTCGTGGGTGCCGTCGCTGCCGATTTAACGCTCCGTTTCTGTCGTTCAATAGATTGCTGAGCTGACTGAGCTCGAGTGGATTGAAGATCTGCCTCTCCTCAGAGTCCTAAACCTTTTAAAAAACCCTCTACAGGTAAGGAAGAGGCTGAAGAGGAACCCAAAAAATTAGGATCTAAACCTGGGTGGTTTGGATCACACCAGTCTTTTTAGCCTGAGTTTCTGTCTCTGTTGAAAGTCATTTCAGGGAATGAGTGGAAGAAATGTTGATCCCTGGGTTGATTCCCAGCCTTTCTCTGGGAAATTTGTCTGAACCAAAGCTGCACATGAATCATCTTGTTGAATATCCACACATTAATTTTATTAATTCCATTTTTTAATCCATTTATACATTTGTACCCCATGATTTCTGTGTGTTAAAAGATCCCCTTTTTGTTTGATTTGAAGGTCTACTGTTCCTATTAACCTTGAAGAAGCTTAATAACACCCCTTTTAAAATAATGTCTGTGGAATCTGTATCCTCTTTTCTTCCTAGTTCTCATTGATGGCCCCCATAATATTCCTCAACTGAGGAATCAAATGTTCATTTTATCAACAACATCATTTGCCAAATATCAGAAACTCTTTGGCTTTGCATTTGCAATTTGTCCTGAGTGATCAAAGATGATTTGATCCTGAGCCATGATTTCTAAATTTTGTGTGACTTTTACAGATTTCCAATGGCAGAAAGAGGAAAAAATGTCAAAAGAGTTTAATTTTTTCCTGTAATTGCCAGTTTTTTATTGGCTTTTATGAGAATGATCTGTTGTGACACACAATGAAATTAGCAGGAAAAAATACCTGAAATAGGCAGCTCCTGGTCCCCCATAAATTGAAGGCTTTTTTTGATTAGATGTCGTTCTCCTAAGCAAAGTCTGATCATATTCCTTTGGAGTTTTAAATTCCCATCTTTTACCCTTTGTAGTTTCAGCCTTTTGAACAACTCAGGTCTGGCAGAAACAGCTGAGCTTGTGGTGGGGGGGACAATTTATGCTTGGTATTGACACACCCAGGCTAAAAATCTGGGGATGTATTAAGGCCAATTTCATTTCAAACGATTGGAATTAAATATTAGATGGAGGAAATGGAGTATTTGGTGTCAAATTAGAAACTTTGTCCCTCAGGAACAAGCAGATTATTGGCTCTCGGCGATTTTCACGCTGCTCCAAGTCACGGAGCTGGACCTCAAGGAGATTGCAGTGAAAGAAAAGGTATGCAAACATCATGTAATTCTGGGATTTTTCTGAATAAAGACCATAAAATCTGTAAAATCTCCTCCCCCCCCAAATAGTTGCTCACAGTAACTATTGGAATAAAAACCTTTCTCTGTCGTGGTGCCTGAAAAGTAACTTGGTTGCTGCCTGTTATATTTGGGCCCAAGCCAAGCTGGAACTTTTAGGATCATCAGCTGCCAGTTGGGGTGGTGTTTCAAGGAATTATCCTTTAAAAAAACGATCCTTTCAGGAAATTCATCACTCCTAACTTCAGTTGCATAAATATTAAGGTTCGTGTTTAATGTCAGGTTTTTTCTGGCGTGAACACGCAGGAGGGACGACACCAGAGTGTCATTTACCCCACCTTTGAGCTGTTGATCTTGCTCTTTATCTTAAGTGCCAACCTGTTTCCCTCCTAATATAAATTTAAATATATTAACAACATTTTTCCTTCTCTGTGGACTGTCAAAATTAAGCCTGGGTGGCTGGTTTAGACCGGCACTTTCGGGTGATGAAAGTTATTCCAGAAAATCCTCTCCTCGGGTTATTTTAGGATGTCTCAGCCACGTGAATTCTCTTGGATTTGGAGGCACCAGCTCTTCTGTCTCGCTGCCACAAAATGGACATTCAGAAATGTTTTAGTTTAGATCAAAAATGCAGCAGATCAGAAGTTTAGATCAGTAGTTGAGCTCAGAAATGTGGTTTGGAAGGGAAACTCCTGGTTGCTCATGTTTGATTCTTGTTGTGGAATAGTCTTGTATTACATGAACTAGAGTTCTTTTGGGATAACCTTGACCAGATGATGTGCACCAGGATGCACCTACTGTGCTCCCAGCCACTAATTCCAGCACCAAATTAGAGCTAAAATGGAATTGCCTCCCCTTCTCCCAGAAGAGCGTGGACATTGGATTCCAAGATGGAATCCAATTCCACCATAACCCGTCCTAATACAGGTATAACTGCCATGAATCATAGAATACCAGGTTGGAAGGGACCTCATGGATCATCTGGTCCAACCCTTTTTTGGGAAAAGAACCATAAAAGATGGTCCAGCACCTTTGTTCAGCCCAATCTTAAAAGTGCCCAGCACTGGGAATCCACCACTTCCCTGGGGTGGATAAATCCAGAATGGTTTGAGTTGGAAGACACCTTCAAGATCATCTCATTCCAACCCCCTGCCATGGGCAGGGACACCTTCCACTATCCCAGGTTGCTCCAAGCCGTGTCCAACCTGGCCTTGAATATTCCAGTGATTGTTCTGACTGAAAATTTTATCTCTTGTATCCAATTAGAATCTCCTCAGGAGTAACTTGTACCCATTAAGCCTCATTTTATCCATGGGATTCCTGGTACAAAGGGACTCTCCATCCTTGTAGCCACACTTTAAACACTGGAATATGGTGATAGGGTCTCCCTGAGCCTTTTGTTCTCAGGGCTGAACAAACCCAGCCTTTCAAGCTTTCTGGTCCTTGGATCATCTTTGTGGCCCTTCTCTGGACCCTCTCCAGCCTGTCCACATATTTTTTGTATACCAGGAACCAAAACTGAGCCCAAAATTCCAGGTATGGCCTGGCAAGTGCTGAGCAGAGCAGGATAACAACTCTTTGTGATACAACCTGCTCACTCCTACTGAGCTTGTTCTCCCCCAGGTCCCTTCCTGGCAGATCCCAGGTAGATCCCAGCCTGTGTTGTATTCCTAAATTATGTGTTTTCCCAGGTGCAAAACCTTCCACTTGTCATTATTGAGCTTCACAAGGTTCTGCCATCAGGGATTTGCAGCTGGTTGATATTTGATGCTTTACATGAAGTCCTTACCTTATTTCTGAGTGTGTAACATTTAACAACACCCAAAAATACACAGCTCCTTCCAACAGAAGGAATGGAGGGAATCCTTGGAATCTGAGTGCTCTTCCTCCCAGGAAAGACAGAAATGCACTGTCAGGAGAAAACTGCAGTTTGCTTGTTTTCTTTATTATTTCTGTTCCTTTTCTGAATGGCTCCAGTCCCTGAGGATTTGAATTTGGCATCTTCCACCAGCACTGAGAGGATGCAAATTAACGGATAATTAAAACCTAAGCAAAATCACTTTGTGGCATCCTGTTTTCTTCCCCGGGAAAAGGTTGAATATATTAAAGATGGTGAGTTATATCTGGCTGCCTTCCATCCATCCATCCATCCATCAAACTCTGCCTAAATCTCCTGGAAAGATTTATGTGGCAAGCCCAGCACAAAGACTGACCCCCAGAAACACAAATCCATCATTATTCACAGGGACCTTTGAAGCAAAATTGCAGCTGGAAGTGATTCCATCACTGCTTTTCTTTCTTTTTGCCCCTCTAAACTGTGGGAACAGGTTGCTGCTGTGAATAAATATGATCCTCCTCCCGAAGTTGTTGCTGCAGAGGATCACAGGTCTCTGGTGATATTCCACATGATGCAGCCCCAGAAAATCCTGCACAGGTGAGTTCACCTCATTTCCCAGCTGCTCCTCAGGGTGGCACTCAAGTAAAGCTCAATCCGTTGGCATTTTTAGAGGGACTTTTTTTTATGGCCTATAAATTAATCAGGGGGAAGGGGGGGGGGGGGAAGTTCTGTCCTATTCCAGTGGCAGCCTGAAAATGAGGCAAATCTGATTTGCTCCAAATTGCTGATGAAACCAAGTTCCTCCTTCACCTCCAAAATCTGAGACAGATTGGCCACAGCTCCACCTCTCTCAAACAATCTGTTGGAGCAGATGGCCCTTTGCACCACAAACGAGAGCTGCAAAATTCCCACCGATGCCCAGAGGCACTTGGAAAAATCCCTGGAGGCACAGGAGCTGTGAAACATCCCCTTTCCATTCCTGCTGACACCTTTTTTTTGCTGACACCTTCCCTTCCCACTCCTGGCATCCCATTGTGAACAAAATGCCTTTTTTTTTTTTTTTTTTTGCATCTTTTATATCCGTGAGGTGAATTTTTTTTTCAGTTTGTACCAAAGGAAGTCCAGTTTCTTCTGCCTTTTTGGGAGGAGAGGATGCGACTCAAAACACGGGAAAGGCACATCCATGCTCTTTTTCCAGTGTTGCCAGGTGGAATCTCAGCCTGGTTTCTCAGCTAGAAAATGGAATTGCCCATATTTGCCTCTTTTCAGATGTGTTTTCGGGGTATTTGCCTGTGGAATTCTTGGAAAACTCTTTGAAATACCTTTGAAATGGAAAATGCTATAAATACATATGGTTATGTATATAAATATATCTGGTTTATTCTTATGTTGGCCCCAAAGGGCACTAGGACCAACCTTTGTGCCTCACCCCCCTGTTTTAGCACCATTTTGGATGCCTTAATTCATTACTGAGTAACCTAATAGAAAATCCACGATTTAGCAACTCAGAAATTGGTATTTTTAGGATATCTTTGTTGTGATTCTTATGTTTTCTGGGATTGTCCACGAAAGACAGGACCATAACTCTGAGAATTCTATTAAAAAACCCCCCAACAAACAAAGATTATTTATTTCTTTGCAAGGTTGGAGATTTCTTAAAAAAAACCCTACGATTTGCTTATTTTTCTTCTTAAAAAAACCAACAAAACCAAACCCTAAAGGCATGGATTTCTTCCAGTGCAGACTGTCTTTAAATATTTGCTTCCTGGAGTTTGTAATTGCTGGAAAGAAAGGAATTGTGTCTCGTGCCAGAGGCTTTGTGGACACAAACATACAAACACCCAGCCCAGCATTTATGGGACTGAGCCAAATTGTTAACGATGCTCAGCTGGAGAGCACAAACCAGTCATAGAATCAGAGAATCATAGAATCAGAAGGGTTGGAAGGGACCTTTGAGATCATCAAGTCCAACCCTTGTTCCAACACCACTGCAGTTGCTAGACCATGGCACTGATGCCACATCCAGTCTCTTTTTAAAAATCTCCAGGGATGGAGAATCCCCCACTTCCCTGGGCAGCCCATTCCAATGGCTGAGCACCCTCTCTGCAAAGAAATTCTTTCTAATATCCAACCTAAACCTCCCCTGGCACAGCTGAAGACTGAGCCCTCTTGTCTGACTGATCACTGCCTGGGAGAAGAGACCAACCCCCCCGGCTCCCCCCTCCTGTCAGGGAGTTGCAGAGAGTGAGGAGGTCTCCCCTGAGCCTCCTCCTCTCCAGGCTGAGCCCCCCCAGCTCCCTCAGCCTCTCCTCCCAGCACTTGTGCTCCAGTCCCTTCCCCAGCCTCGCTGCTCTTCTCTGCCCCTGCTCCAGCCCCTCCAGGGCCTTCCTGAGCTCAGGGCCCAGAGCTGGACACAGCACTCCAGGGGTGGCCTCCCCAGCGCCCAGCCCAGGGGCAGAATCACTTCCCTGGACCTGTTGGCCACACTGTTCCTGAGCCAGGCCAGGATCCATTGGCCTTCTTGCCCCCCTGGGCACACTCTGGCTCATGTTCAGCTTCCTGATCATAATTCCAGCTGCTCTCCAGGAATTTCATAGTGGAGGGTTCTTCACTCTTCTTCAGAGTGAAAAACGATGGGATTGGTACCTGGCTTTACCGGAGAAACAGAGCATGATTATTTTTGACAATTAAAGTAATTAACCACTGGAACAAAGTACCAGGAGTCCTCCACAACTGGAACATTTTTAATTAAGATGTGCCCTAATTGAACCCCGGGTATCAGGCTGGAAACGAGCACCGACTCAGGGAAATCCTGCAGCCAGTGTGACGAGGGGAGGCTGATTTAGGTGATTCCAAAAATCCCTTCTGGCCTTAAAATCTATTAATCTATCCCAGCAGTGAGTCACTGTATTCACAGAGACACAGAAAGTTGAACTATGAGCCTGAAATGAGCCTAAAAATCTTTAGGACACGCTTCTTACAAGCTGTAGGGATCTCAAAAATTGGAATTAAGCTTTGGAGAATCAACAATTGATGATGTAATGAAAGATAACTTTGTGGATGGTATTATGGAAGTATTATGGAAGTTTTGGGGATGTCCCATTCCTGGAAGTGTCCAAGTCCAGGTTGGAGCAACCTGGGATAGTGGAAGGTGTCGGGGTTGGAACTGGATGGTCTTGAAGGTCCCTTCCAACCCAAATAATTTTGTGGTTCCATAGAAATGTTCTCCATGTTCTTCTGGTGAAACCATAAATCCAAGGAATGTGAGGCTGTGAGGAATTGGAGCAGTGGGAATTTCTTGAAGAGAATTTGAATTCTGAGTGGAATCTTGTCAAGGAATCCTGTAAAAGTAAAGATTACAGGGGAATTCTGCAATTCCCGAGCATTTACCAGGATCTGTGCATGGAGAAGGAAGGAATTGCTGGCTGGGAGGGTGGGGAGGCCCTGGAATGGATTTCCCAGAGAAGCTGTGGCTGCCTCTGGATCCCTGGAAGTGTCCAAGGGCAGGTTGGAGCAACCTGGGATAGTGGAAGGTGTCAAGAGTTGCTATGTCTTGGTCCATTTTGTTGTTTCCAAGCTTCTTTCCCGGAATTCCCATCTTTAAATGGCTCTTTTATAAAGGACTTTTAAAATATATTTTTTTCCTTCTCCAGCATTTGAAATGTATTGTTATAATAAGCTTTTTGTGCTAATTATATCCATATATAATATATATATTTGTGCTGATTATATCCCTATATATTATATCCATTGTATGGGTGGCATAATATCCATTATATCCACATAGTCTGGTAGATAACAGAGCTGGTTTGCTGATCCTAAAATAGGAGTAAAGCCATTATTTTGGAATCTTTTCCCTCCATGCTTCTGTTGGTTGGTTCTCATTACTCTTACACTATTTGTAAGAAGAATGGTAAAAGAAATAAACTCTGTTTTCAGGTAAATCATATTAAATGGGCACATAGGTAGTTTTCTCCCCTTAAAATTAATTCATTAATTGTTTCTTAATAAATGAATTTATTGATTAAAAATAAATGTAAATTTATAAATAAATAAAAATAAGTGGGTTTGGAATGATTTCAACTATTTCCTGACGCGTTCCCAAGTGGCAAAACCTCGCCGAGACCTCAAAACGAAGAGCCCAAAGTTCCATCCAATTTTTAGATGAATTGCTGGACACTCCAAAGGGCAGAAATGCTCTTCATTCTCCCGTTTGCAGCTGGAAGTGGGGGAATTTAAGGATCTAAAGCTCTGCTCAGCGTGGAGAAAATGGAGTTTGGGTTCTTTTATTGGGGTGTTATCTGTGTTCAGGGGAGTTTGAGGGATCTTTAAGTGGTCGAATTGAAGAATTCTTCATAAATCACCACCTTCCTGGGGCAGAGTCACCAGGTTACATCCAGGAGAGGGGAAAAGGGCTGGAGGATTAAATCCAGATTAAATCCAGGTTCGTTATCCTGATCATTAAAATATTCCATACCTGCAACAAGCCTGGGAAAAAAAACTCTTCAACAAACCTCAGAACTGCAGGGGGAGCTTTAGAAAAAAAAAAGCTGTGAATGATCCTAAATGAAGAAATTATCCTAAATAAAGAAATGATCCTAAATGAAGAAATGATCCTAAATATGACATTATTCCTTTGGCAAAAGACACTCGGGGGTTTTTAACTCAAGGGGGGGTTTTTTTGGTGCCCTTTTTATGTTTAGGGCACCTCAAAGAGCCCTGATTTTTTTGTGATCATTAAAATATTCCACACCTGCAACAAACCTTGGGAAAAAACTCTTCAGCAAACCCCAGAACTTCAGGGGGAGCTTTAGAAAAAAAAAGCTGTGAATGGGAAGAAATGATCCTGAATGAAGAAATGATCCTAAATGAAGAAATGATCCTAAATACGACATTATTCCTTTGGCAAAAGACACTCGGGAGTCTTTAATGCAGGGTTGGTTTTTTTTGGTGCCGTTTTTACCTTTAGGGCACCTCAAAGAGCCCTGATTTTTTGTGATCATTAAAATATTCCACACCTGCAACAAGCCTTGGGAAAAAAACTCTTCAGCAAACCCCAGAACTGCAGAGAGAGCTTTAGAAAAAAATGAGGTTTTTTTGGTGCCGTTTTTACGTTTAGGGCACCTCAAAGAGCCCTGATTTTTTGTGAACATCTCGACAGACAGCTGAGGTGAGGAAGTGAGGATAAAAACCTTCCCACAGAGTGATAAAATTGCTCCTTATTTTCCTTTCTTGCAGCACTTTGCCTGACCTGGACTCTTCCTACCCCATGTTGGTGTTGGTGGGCCCCGTGTCCTGTGGGAAGAGGGAACTCACTCATAAGATCTGCAGGCAGTTCAACAATTTCTTCAGGTTCGGGTAAGTTTGCTCCCAAAAATTCCAAAGAACACCAAAAGAATTCCAGAGAGCTCCAGGCTGGAATTGCTGCTGGCTTGGGTTCTTTTTTTTCCCCCTCTAAAGAAGTTAAAACCGACAATAAAAATGTTTGTTCTGATGCGTTTTTAGCTCTTCCCGAGCCTCCATTGCCTGAAGTCATCAAATACTTCCTGGAAAAAAAAAAAAATTAGATTATCCTGGTGTTTTCAAAGGTGAACAGCAGACAAAAAAACCCCATAAAAATAAAAATGTGGCTTTTAGTGCTCCTTTTATTGAGCTTTTCTCTCTGTGCTCGCTGGTGCCCCTCAGACTGAGCAGCTGGTTGGATCTGGGTGCATTTCTCTTGATTTTGGGGATGTGCCTGCATATAAAACATCAAAATGCACCCAAAATCTGGGAAAGGTAGGAAATGCAGCTGCTGGATGAGTTTATTGGCCTGTGAGTAGAGTTATTAAAGAAAATAGCACCTTCCAGACTCCCCCACCTCCTGGAAACACTAATTGGCCCTGAATTCATGGAATCACAGAATCATAGAATCAGCTGGGTTGGAAGGGACCTCCGAGATCATCCAGTCCAACCCTTGATCCAACCCCACCGTGGTTCCCAGCCCATGGCACTGATGCCACATCCAGTCTGTCCTTAAACACCTCCAGGGACGGAGAATCCCCCACTTCCCTGGGCAGCCCATTCCAATGGCTGAGCACCCTCTCTGCAAAGAAATTCTTCCTGATATCCAACCTAAACCTCCCCTGGCACAGCTGAAGACCGAGCCCTCTTGTCTTGCTGATGGTTGCCTGGGAAAAGAGACCAACCCCCCCCGGCTCCCCCCTCCTGTCAGGGAGTTGCAGAGAGTGAGGAGGTCTCCCCTGAGCCTCCTCCTCTCCAGGCTGAGCCCCCCCAGCTCCCTCAGCCTCTCCTCCCAGCACTTGTGCTCCAGTCCCTTCCCCAGCCTCGCTGCTCTTCTCTGCCCCTGCTCCAGCCCCTCCAGGGCCTTCCTGAGCTCAGGGCCCAGAGCTGGACACAGCACTCCAGGGGTGGCCTCCCCAGTGCTGAGTCCAGGGGCAGAATCACTTCCTTGAACCTGTTGGCCACACTGTTCCTGAGCCAGGTCAGGATCCATTGGCCCTCTTGCCCTCCTGGCCACACTGGGGCTCCTCTTCAGCTCCCTGCCCAGCCCAACTCCCAGCTCCCTTCCTGCCTGGCTGCTCTCCAGCCCCTCTGGCCCAGCCTGCAGCTGCAGGGGCTTCTTGTGGCCAAAGGGCAGGACCCGGCCCTTGGCCTTGGGGAACCTCAGCCCCTTGCAATCAGCCCATGGATCCAGCCTGGCCAGGTCCCTCTGCAGAGCCCTCCTGCCTTCCAGCACATCAACACTCCCCCAGCTTAGTGTCATCTGCAAATTTGCTGATAATGGACTCAATCCCCTCATCTAAATCATCAATAAAGATATTAAACCGAATCGGGCCCAGCACTGATCCCTGGGGACACCACTAGTGACTGGATCCCAGCTGGATGCAGCTCCATCCCCACCACTCTCTGGGCCCAGCCCTCAGCCACTTCCTCACCCAGCACCATTATGAGCCTTGGGCTCCCTGGAAACTTCTCCTTTCCCAAGGGAATTCCAGCCTTGATGCCTAAAGGCTGAAAAATCGATGATTTTAATAATTTGAGGCCTAAAATGAGGCGGTGCAACATGTTCCTCTTCCTCCCACCCATTCCATTCTTCCCAGTTCCTGACTTTTCATAGGTCCTGTAGCACTCCCTGCTCTCTATTCCCGGGATATTGTCTCTCTTCTATATATTCCCAATTTCTTTTTATTGCCCTAATTTATCCATTCATTTTTAACCAGACTTTTTAAAGAAAGAGGTTGTGTGACTCTAAAAATATCTTTTTTTTTTTTTTGCCTTTCTTTAAAGCAACTCCTGTGTTTTTTTCCTGCTGGAAATTACAAATGAATCGGATGCCAATTGAAATTTTCTAAGTGTGTGTGTGTGTGTGTTTTTTTAAAGAGCATTGTTTTTATGCTTGTCTGTGTTTTATTTCCTAAAACTTTCATGCACGAGGAGGAAAATAAACGAAAAAAATTAAAAAAAAAAAAAAGGAGAGAGACAGAATCTTAACGGAGCAGAAAATTGCAACCATAAAGCAAAGTTGTATTTTAATTATTCAGGGGAGATTTAAAGCAATTTTATGGCTTGCACTTCTCCATTTCAAACATTCCTCTCATTAAAAATGTATTTCAGGCAAGACACTCTGGCAGTTGGAATGTAAACATGGCCTTGCAATTAAAAAAAAAAAAAAAAAGGTTGTAATGTAGAAAAAAGTGTTTTAAAAAAAGAAATTGGACCCTCAAACCATCTGGCTCAGCAGTGACCTTTAAAGCCGGATGTGTTCACGTTATCTTAGGGGAAAATCAAACCTTTGAAAAGGGGAATTTTCCAGAGTCCTGTGTGGAACTCCCTGTTCTCATGTGCTGATTGAAAAAAAAAGAAAAAAAAAGAAAAAAAAAAGAAAAAAAAGTGGCATCTTCTAAGGTTATCACAACAAAGATCTGTCAAGCTCTGCCTTGTACACTGAATTTCTTGATGGTTTCTTGAAGTAGAAACGAGGAGTAAAATATCATTGCCAAAGAGAACTGACCTAAAATATAATTTCCAAGTGAGCCACTGAATACTTGAGTCTAAAATTGCTCCCTGCATTCACTTGGCTGATTTTGGGGGGGTTTTTTTGGGTGGTTTTTTTAGTGGTCCATCCTGGTAGGAAGCTCATGGAGCTGAGCTTTATCCCGTGGGTAATTATTTCCCACTTAATCCCCCTGATTTCAGGATTGTTTCTCCCCTTACTCTTAGGAGATCTGCCTAAAGATTGGGCTTTATATTTGGGTTTTTAACCTCCCAGTTCAGCCCAAGTCCTGCTCTGGTTTTCCATATTTCAGATTTGTCTTTTATATCATCCCACGACCCCCCAGAGCCGGGGAAAAAAAATTGGATTTATCATTTCTCTGTTCCCAGGGTTCCTGTGACAGCTCCAGTTCAGACCTTGCTGGGCTGGGAGGGGGGGGATTTATAACCCAAATTTAATGTTATATTTAAACTTTTTCTCTTTGTTTTTATATTTATGGGTTAATCCTTCAAACATGCAGCATTAGTGGGTTGATTTGCACCTCTATTTCTCATATTTCTTCACTTCTTACAAATAAAATGAATTATGGGATCCTCCTTCCCCCCCCCTTCCCATATTCCACAGCTGCTTCTGTGATGGAAAACAGGTTATTTCTTTATTATCCCATATATTTTCCAGTCCCTGTCACACCACCAGGGGACCTTATTTTGGGGAAGAAAACAGGCTGGATTATTATTTCATCTCTCAAGAAGCATTTAAGGAAATGGTGGATACAGTAAGTACCTGCCTTTGGAGCCCATTTCCTGCTCCCAGAGTTGTCCAGGGCTGATTTATTTTATTTTTTTATCTGAAGTTTGGGTCTGTGTGTTCCATTCCAGAGCTGTGTTTTTCTATATCTATTTTTTATTTTATTTTTTTTCCAACATTTCCCAGCCACCCTGCAGGGAATTCTTTGCAAGTTTAACAAATTCCCCCTGAAGGAATATTTTGGTTTGTTTTGTTTTGTTTTGTTTTCTGCAGGATTTGTGCCTCCAGCTACTGTTTTCTGATGCTTTTTTTTTACTGTAAAACTTGGGCTTGAAAAGCCACAATGAGGGAGACAACAGAGCCTTAAACAGCTGCTCTGATCCTTAATAACAATTATCAAGGAGTTTAATTTTAAAAGCAAATAATTATAGATCTTTCCAGACATCCTGTGGGAACCAGAGTTGTGAGGTTTTTACCTTGGAAATGTCCTGGCCAATTCCAGTCCTTCCTTTTCTTTGGAATCTTCTATTTCCTATGGTTTGATGGATTATCAAAATAAGGATGTTCCCTGCTTTAGATTTTGCTTTCTCTGCAGCATCCATGAATATCCCATGAATTCTGGGATCCATCAGTAGGATCCTGGTGTTTTATTATCCATGGCCAAGGTGCAAACCCACATCTCTGCAAATTTTGGGCTCTCCTTGGCCTCGTTCTTGGTGATTTTAAACTCCAAGAAACTTTGTAGGGAGAGAAAGCAAAGCCCAGAGGGATTATTCTCGTTCAAGGAAATTGTTCCCCTTGAAATATTCCCCTTTGCATTATCCTTGGCTGTTTTGAATTCCAGGGGAAGTTTCTAGCAACCTACAAATACAGTGGCCACCACTATGGATTGGGAAGAGACACTTTGGAATCCATTGCCAGGGAGGGGCTCGGGACCTGCGTTCACTTGGAAATCGAGGTAGGAATTGACCTCCCGTGTCACCATTTGAGTGGGATCGGCGTCTTCTCCCAGGGAACGAGGGCCAGGACGAGAGGAAACGGCCTCAGGTCGTGCCAGGGGAGGTTTAGGTTGGATATTAGGGAAAAATTTCCTCATGGAAAGGGTGGTCGAGCGTTAAATCCCCCTGGAGGGATTTAAAATCCACGTGGATGTGGCGCTCGGGGAGGTGGTTTAATGGTGGCCTCGGCAGGCTGGACTTCATGATCTTCAAGGTCTTTTCCAACCCTGATAATTCCATGGTTTAGTCACATGGATTTTTCTGCTCTCCTTAAAATTTCTGGCCTGTTTTTTCCATCCTCAGCAGCCCCATCTCCCCTCCCATCTCCTCCCATCACCAGCCCTTCCCAGCACAGCATCCTCAGCTTTCCACCCGTCCACACCTCATTCCAGACCATCCACACCTCATTCCAGAGCTACAAATCCCCCCTAAAAGAAAGTCATCTTCGCTGCTGAAGCCTCAGAACTTCGGGCCTGAGGCAAAAATTTGGGCAGAACTGTCAAAAAACGTGATTTCTTGGAGGCTTTTCCCCCTCCCTGAGGTTTGTCAGGTGCAGGTGCACAGGTGGCAGGATCTCAGAAGTCCTGCTGGGGGGAAGAAACTGGGTCACAAAGTGTCAAAAACTCTCTCTTGGAGTCCCAAAAGCCCAAAGTTTTAAGCTAATTTTCTAATTAAGTATTTCTCATTATCTTAGATCAAACATTTACTGGCCCAGGGTTGAGGTGACACAAAAGGAAAGGCCCTTCCCTTCTGAATTCCTTCCACAAATTTACGCTCCATCTCTTTGAGATCCCAAAAATGAGAGACTTGTTTGAGATTCCAGAAGGAGAGACTCATTCCTAAGGGCCTGGAAAGTGCTACTGGAAAAAATAATAGAGATTTTTTTAAAAAAAAGAGCTGTAGGAGACTGCAGTGCTAACACAGGATCCTAAGCTGAGCATCCCCAACTTGAGCAATAAAATGATATTAAATTTCATTAATTGCAGGGTGATAATTTTATTGGTGAAAGGGATGATTTAAAACTAGTTTTTAGTTCAATTCCTGAGTGTTCACAAGGAGTTTTAGCCCCCTTTGGCCCAAATCAACCCGTGCACATCCACTGCTTTGCATATAAATGTAAAGATCTTTCCACAAATTTAAGCTCCATCTCTTTGAGATCCCAGAAATGAGAGACTTGTTTGAGATTCCAGAAGGAGAGACTCCTTCCTGAGGGCCTGGGATGTGAGACTGGAAAAAACAATAGAGATTTAAAAAAAAAAAGATGTAGGAGACTGCAGTGCTAACACAGGATCCTAAGCTGAGCATCCTCAACTAGGGGGAGACTTGAGCAAAAAAAATGATATTAAATTTCATTAATTGCAGGGTGATAATTTTATTGGTGAAAGGGATGATTGAAAACTAGTTTTTAGTTCAATCCCTCGATGTTCAGGAGGAGTTTGAGCCCCCTTTGGCCCAAATAAACCCGTGCACATCCACTGCTTTGCATATAAATGTACAAAACGAACAAGTAGCTCCTTGCTCAGATGATCAACAGTTTAATGCTGGCTCGAAGTGCCTGTTTCTTGGCTGATATTAAACAGCAAATTAATAACTTCATCCCTCTGTGTTTCCATTTCCTTTTTTTCCCCCCTCAGTTTTTGACAGGGCCGTGAATCACCCTCAGTTTTCACCGATCGAGACAGGCAGGGAGGGTGTTTGTTGTCTTGCCAGACAGAGCCTTAATGTCCAAGGGAAAGAAAAATAGGAGATTAAATATGATGGAATGGGGTGCCTTTTAAAGCTGTTGGTGCCCCACAGAGGAGATGTGTTATCAAGTAATTTAGGAGGGAGGATTTAATGGAACGTCGTGTTTATTCATGAGGGGGCTCGCCCAGTGACTCGTTGTAACTTTGGGTATTGCCAAAGCTACTCCCTCTAAAATTCCTTTGTCCTGGAAGTTTAAGGAATTACGCAGAGCCTTGTATCACCCTGGGCTCTGCTACACAGCTGAGAAACAATAACAGTGAGTTATGGGTGTGAGGAGAAGCTGCTGAGTCCATTATCTCGGAACCAAAGTGATTTAGCGCTGCTGCAAGAAATTTTAATTACGGTCCGTGGGCCGAGACTGAAAATTTAGAGCTGCTCCTTCCCCTTAATCTCGAGTTTATCTCTGGCTGCTAAAGGAGAGTGACACAAATTTGCCAAGTTAAATCTTGCTGAGGCTGCACTTGCAGCCAGTGAAGGGTTTTGTGGCGGGGGGAAACGTGTTTGCTGCGCTTTCCCTTCGCTCCTGGAGCCACCAAAACCTACCCAGCCAGGAATTTGGGATAAATGCAGAGCTGTCCTAAACTCAGCTCCCACTTCCAACAGTTTCAGGACCAAACCACTGTGTTTCTCTGCTTACTTTCCAAGGGTGTGAGGAGCTTGAAGTGCACCTACTTTAAACCCAAGTATGTCCTGGTGGTGCCCACGGACAAGGAGGAATATGAGACCCATCTGAGGAGGACAGGATTGTTCAGCAGGCCAGAGATTGAAGAGGCAGTTTCCAGAGTGGACATGTACCTCCAAATCAGCCAGGATTCCCCAGGATACTTTGATGCAGTCATCAACACGGGTGAGTTAATCCCTGGAGGTGATTTTTGTGACGGAGAAGGATCCTTTTCCAGTTCGTTCTGCACCTGCCCTTTTGGGGAGGTGATTTTTGGGGTCCACCCCACTGCTGGTGAAATCACTGTGCTACAAAATATGATATTTGTACTTATTGTCAAGGGCACACAGAGCTTACAATTTAAAGATGGTATTAAAAAAAGATAAGCCACTAATTGCAGAAGGACAATATTTTGGTGAGTGCAGAACCTGAGATGAATTTGAGGTTGTTTTCTTGAATGTGCTGTTTATGGAGATGAAGGGGTTTTTTCTCTCCCAAAGCTGGATAAGTTAAGAATGTATTTCTGTGTCAGACTTCTGTGATTTTGTCCTTGTCTTTGTCCTGATGAAAGGTTGGGTTATATTTTGCATCCTTTCCCTTTCTGCAGATGACTTGAATGAGGCATTCATGGAGCTGAGTCTCCTCATGAAGATGTTCCTGGACTTGGAGCTCCCTGCAGCCTCTGATGACATCCAGGACACCAGAAGCAGAGCAGGTACCACATCTGGGAACATGTTCCTCCTGGTTTTATCAGTAGAATGTTCCTACTTATTGTTAAAAGAATTGAAATCTGTGAATGAAGTGACCTGTGAGACCTGAAACCTCCTCGTGCTCCTCCGCCATGGGTTGATCCCTCCCTGGGATCTGAATCCTTGATGGATTTACATCCCTGAGGCAAGAAGATGCAGCAAGTGAGCTGCCTGACTCTTCTGAGGATGGTTTAGGGCTGAGGAGCTCCCAAATTCATCCCAAATGAGATCCATGTCCATGGTGGAGAGCTTTGTGTCCATCCAGCTGCTGAACAAGAGGAAAATGGGCTGGCACTGGGACCTTCCCTTACCCTCTTCCCCAGGATAGCAAGAATCCCAAAAAGCATGAAAATCAGGGTGCTAAAATGAGTGAAGACAACTTATAAATTCGCTCCAAGTGGTTTTGGGGCTGCAGGACAAGCCCAAATCATCTGCAGTGGGTTTAAAAGGAGCCTTTTAGCCTTTTAAAAGAGCCTCATGATCACCTCCAGCCAATCCAAGTGCTTGCTCTCATCCCTGTGATCGTGCAATCTGGATCAGGGAATGGTTCCATCCAAAAATTCATAGAATATCCTCAGTTGGAAGAGACCACAAGGATCCAGTCCAGCTTCTGGCCCTGCACAGACACCCCAAGAATCCCTCCCCTGTCCCACAGAGCGTTGTCCAAACCCTCCTGGAGCTCTGGCAGCCTTGGGGCCGTGCCCACTGTCCTGGGGAGCCTGGTCAGTGCCTCACAACACTTTGGATGAAGAACCTTTCCCTAAAATCCAGCCTAACCCTCCCCTGACACAGCTCCAGCCATTCCCTGGGTCCTGTCCCTGTCACAGGGATCAGGGATTGGAGCTGCCCCTCCTGAGGGAGCTGCAGACCCTGATGAGTCTCCCCTCAGTCTCCTCTTCTCCAGCTGAACAAGCCAAGTGCCCTCAGACACTCCTCATTAATATATTAATATATTAATGTATTAATATTCCTCCTTCCTATATTAATATACGGAAAACAAACAAATAAAAAATCCCCCAAAACTCCCAGCAACAACTTCCAGACAGGCCAATTCCTTGACCAAACTCCCCCTGCAGCAGCAGAAGGAGGGCTCAAGGAGGGAAAGGTGAGGGAGAAGAGTGGAGGAAGAAAGGAGGACTTCTCTTGTCACAGCTGGAATTTCTCCCACACAATTTCTCCCACAGCTGGGATGAAAGCAGAATATGAGCTCTAAAACACCACAGGAAAAAGAAACAAGGAGCAGAGATTTTGGCAGGAAGATGACCTGCAACGTGGACTCATTTTTGGGGTCTTTTTCCTCTAATTCCAGGGTTTTCCATGGTTTATGGCTGCCTTGGTCAGACCCATTGCAACCCAGAGCAGTGAATCAGGTTCCTTTGGGAACACAGAGCCAACATCCAGGACCTTGGTGTGGCTCAGGAAGCTGCAAATCCAAGCAGCTGAAAGAAAGGAGGGAAATATCACTGAAGGAGAGTGTAAAATTCATCAGCTCCTAATTTTGAGTCATTTTTTGTGTCCTGAAAGGATTCATAAATCCTGATTTCCCCGCGGACACGGAAAAAAAGCTGCTGCACGTTATGGTGGCATCTCAGAGCTCCAGCACTGAGGACCTTTCTGAGGAGTCTTATTTAACCTTAAACTAAGTAGGTTTTGTTTTCATTTCCAGAACTTCCTCGTTGGTTTAAAATGAGAATGATTCCCTTGCTTTATTTGCTGTAATATTGTGCTTTCTTGCCTTAAAAACTCTGCAGATGTTTTGGCCCGAAGGCAACAAAACCTTAAATGGATCATGAGGAAAGAAGGGGGAGGATTAAAGAGAAAATATTTTTAAATAACCCCAGTGTTTTTTAATATATGTGTGTTTATCTGAAGTGCTTTTAAAGGACTTTGTCTCCCTCAGCAGCTCTGACTTGTCACCAGTTACAGAAACCCCATTAACACCACGAGATCTGGGTAATTCTGCTGCCCATAAAGTAGCTTTTAAATTTACTACACACTATTAAATTCACTTGGAGCTTCATTTAGAGGTGTTTAAATAAGTTTAAATGTCCTATTTCTAGACATCCTCTGCCCTTATGGACTGTGGGAAATAATTTATGCTAAAAAACTTGCCCCCAGGTTGTCTTTAATGTGGACATTTTCAGTCAGACGGTGGCAGGGGGAAGATTGGTTGGGGGAGATTATGATGGGCTGTTAATTCTTTTTTGTAATGAACTGCTGTGCAAGAGCTTCTGTAAAAATACTGGGAGGAAATAGATAAGTTCTTCTTTTAAAAAGAAAAAACTTTTAATAGCAGAAGTGGAATTTTCCTTTCAGAGCTGATAATGTATTAACAGCTTTCATCCGTGGAATTCGGTGCTTTGGTAAAATCATGGAGTGGTTTGGGATGGAAGGGACCTTAAAGCCCATCCAGTTCCAACCCCTTTGCCATGGGGCAACAAGCTTTGCCCCTTGGGTGCTGCCCAGCACAGAGAGAAGGGGCCAGAGGTTGCCTGAAATCCCTCTTGGGATCTCCAGATGTCCAAGCCCAGGAGATCTTGAAAGGCTTCACTGAAGCCTTTTGGGCTTTGCTGGGTATCCAAATGACTAAAAACCATGTTTAGTGTCTTGACATGTCCCCCAGCACTGTTCAGGCACTGAGAGAAATATAAATCCATGGAATCTCTGCTCCTGGCAGGGAAGGAACTCCTGCACTGGGCAGAGCCAGGGATCAAATCCTCTCTGTGCAAACAGGAGAACAAAGAGGCCCCAGTTCCTTTGGATTTGTCACCAGAGGGGAAAACCAGTTTGAGAGTCAATTCTTAAAGCTGAGGAACAAACACCCCTGAGCTGGGAGAGATGGGAGATCATGGAATGGTTTGGGATGGAAGGGGCCTTAAAGATCATCCAGTTCCAACCCCAACACTTCCCACTATCCCAGGTTGCTCCATCCTGGTCTTGGACACTTCCAGGGATCCAGGGGCAGCCACAGCTTCTCTGGGCAACAAGATTTACCCCTTGGGTGCTGCCCAGCACAGAGAGAAGGGGTCAGAGGTTGCCTGAAATCCCTCTTGGGATCTCCAGATGTCCAAGCCCAGGAGATCTTGAAAGGTTTCACTGAAGCCTTTTGGGCTTTGCTGGGTATCCAAATGACTAAAAACCATGTTTAGTGTCTTGACATGTCCCCCAGCACTGTTCAGGCACTGAGAGAAATATAAATCCATGGAATCTCTGCTCCTGGCAGGGAAGGAACTCCTGCACTGGGCAGAGCCAGGGATCAAATCCTCTCTGTGCAAACAGGAGAACAAAGAGGCCCCAGTTCCTTTGGATTTGTCACCAGAGGGGAAAACCAGTTTGAGAGTCAATTCTTAAAGCTGAGGAACAAACACCCCTGAGCTGGGAGAGATGGGAGATCATGGAATGGTTTGGGATGGAAGGGAATTTAAAGATCATCCAGTTCCAACCCCAACACATTCCACTATCCCAAGTTGGTCCAACCTGGCCTTGGACACTTCCAGGTATCCAGGGGCAGCCACAGCTTCTCTGAGCAACCTGGGCCAGGGCCTCCCCACCCTCCCAGCCAGGAATTCCTTCCTGGTAGAAGGAATTCCTGCATACTGCCATGTCCCAATATTTATAAGACCATTTCTATGGCTTAATTTAATATTTAGATACCATTTTATAGACAGGATACATCCCAGCTTAAAGATTTATTTTTTTTTTCCAATTTGAAGTAGTTTTGGTTTTAAAAAAGGAGTTGGTTGTGCCTTGTTTGTGTTTCATGCCGGTGGTGCAAGTCCTTGGATCTCTGTTCCCAGAAATTCAGGGAAATAACAGGTGAGAAGGTGCCCTGTTCCAACTCCCCATGGCATTTTGAGAGCTCTTAGAAAGTGAAAACATCTAATTAGTTAGATTGTGATTAGCTCAGAGGACATGACTGAGGTGCAGGGACCTTAAATCCCATCTCATTCCAAACCCTGCCATGGGCAGGGACACCTCCCACTATCCCAGATTGCTCCAAGCCTCATCCAACCTGGCCTTGGACACTTCCAGGGATGGAAATTCACAATATTTTGGTGTCTTTTTTGTGTGAATCTTTGTGTCTTTTCCACCTCAGGCTCAAGAACTCAGCTGTTGTCCCCCGGTGGAGTGATTCGTTCTCCATCTGTCAGTGACCTCTTGGACTCTCCTACCAAAAAATATCCCAGAGCCTTCTTGGACATGAAGGCTGCACCTCCAGGCTCTGTGGTAAGGAATATTTCCTGGAACCTTTGATAGAAATGATCAGTTGTAGTCAAACCTCTCACTCTCTCCGGAGAAAAATGGCTCCTGTTCTCCGTCGGTCTTTCATTCCGACAATATTTCCTGGTTCCCGGAGTTAAAGGCAGATTGATGGGAATCACAGAGTCATGGAATGGTTTGGGTTGGAAAGGACCTTAAAGCCCACCCAGTGCCACCCCCTGCCATGGGCAGGGACAGCTTCCACTAGCCCAGGTTGCTCCAACCTGGCCTTGGACACTTCCAGGGATCCAGGGGCAGCCACAGCTTCTCTGGGCAATCTATGCCAGGGCCTCCTCATCTTCCCAGCCAGGAATTCCTTCCCAATATCCCATCTATCCCTGCCTTGTGGCAGTGGGAAGCCATTCCTTGTGTCCTGTCCTTCCAGGCCCTTGGGAATGAGGCAGGTGAATCAGACAAGAGCACAAGTGTAGCTTCTGCTCCATTTTACACCAGAATAAACCTGTTGATCCTAGTTCACTTCATCCACTCATTTACTGGTCTAATGGAGCTGAATTTCATCTCTCACTTCTACAAGATATGAAATGATCCTATTCCATGGAAATAGATGCAGTTATTAGGACAATGAGGGTTAATTATGCCATCCTGTGGCAGTGGAAAACACCTGGAGCTGAGCCTTTCCAAGTGTTGTGCCAGAGAAAACTGGGCTGGCTGAGGAAGAGTGTGGCAGCAGGAGCAGGGCAGGGCTTGTGCCCCTGGGCTGGGCGCTGGGGAGGCCACCCCTGGAGTGCTGTGTCCAGCTCTGGGCCCTGAGCTCAGCAAGGCCCTGGAGGGGCTGGAGCAGGGGCAGAGAAGAGCAGCGAGGCTGGGGAAGGGACTGGAGCACAAGTGCTGGGAGGAGAGGCTGAGGGAGCTGGGGGGGCTCAGCCTGGAGAGGAGGAGGCTCAGGGGAGACCTCCTCACTCTCTGCAACTCCCTGACAGGAGGGGGGAGACGGGGGGGGGTCGGGCTCTGCTCCAGGGAACCAGCAGGAGGACAAGAGGGCACGGCCTCGAGCTGTGCCAGGGCAGGGTCAGGTTGGACATCAGGAAGGAATGTTTTCCATGGAGAGTGCTCAGCCATTGGAATGGGCTGCCCAGGGAAGTGGTGGATTTTCCATCCCTGGAAGTGTTTAAGGTGAGACTGGATGTGGCATCAGTGCCATGGGCTGGGAACTATGGAGGTAGTGGATCAAGGGTTGGACTGAATGATCTCAGAGGTCCTTTCCAACCTGACTGATTCTATGATTCTGTGATTTCTATGATTCTATGATTTCTATGATTCTAATATTCACTTCTTGCAGTGTTGTGAGATTTTTTGGTCTCTCAAAGGAATTTAATTTTAAAAAATAAATATATTCTGCATTCTTAGAAGAAGTTGAGGTGGATATGAAGTGTGGTACCTGGTTATCCTCCAGGTTGATGGTCTCCAGCAGATCATGTTCCTGCAAGCCTCGTAAACTGGTTATTTTATTGCTGGACAGGTCCAGCTTCTGTAGAGTTTTCAAGCTCTCCAGCCAGTACAAGAGGGCACGGTCTCGAGCTGTGCCAGGGCAGGGGCAGGTTGGACATCAGGAGGGAATGTTTTCCATGGAGAGGGATCATCCATTGGAATGGGCTGCCCAGGGAAGTGGGGGATTCTCCATCCCTGGAGGTGTTTAAGGACAGACTGGATGTGGCATCAGTGCCATGGGCTGGGAACCACGGTGGGGTTGGATCAAGGGTTGGACTTGATGATCTCAGAGGGCTTTTCCAACCTGTCTGATTCTATAATTCTGTGATTCTATGATCAGTCTCAACGAAGGGCTTGGGTTTCAAATCACCTCGTTCAACTCCAGCTTCATCTCTCTCTCTCTTTTCCTCACTTTCCCCAAAGGAATTCCTTCTCCTTGCAGGCAGAGGGGCTGTTGGGGCTCTGGAGCAGATGTGTCTAATGCTCCTTTTTTTAGACAACAACAACAAGGGAAAGAGGAAAAGAAATATGAAAGCTCTGAAGCTGATTCCCTTCCAGGGCTCTGCTGTCACTCTACTGAGCGATGGCTTGGCAGCAATGACCTGCTGTCCAATTTATAACCACCTCTGATGGGCAGAATTAATGCTGGAGGTGGAGTGACAGCCCCCCCTTCTACCCCTCTTTTCCCAGGCTTTAAAAAAGCCATGGAGAAAGGTCTGCCTGGGAGATGGGTGGCAGAAATAGGGAAACTCCCATCTTTCATTTTTCTGAGTCGAAATGTCTCTTTTCACGCCGTGAACGACTCCAAACCTGTCACAAATGTTGTCCATTGTCACCTTTCCTCCATCCAAAGCTCTGTTGGTGGAAGCTGAGGGAGAAGCCAGACTATCCCTTCCCTTGGTGGCCCCAGAACTCGTTGATTTTTATTTTATTTCAAAATTTGACATTTTGCCAAGGCAGGGAGAAGCGGTTTAAGATGGAGGAGGCCATAATTTACCTCAGGTTTAACTTAACTTAGTGGCCACAAACCTCTTTTTATTCTATTATTCTCCTCTTTCAGTGCTGGTAATTCCTTTGTGTCGTTTACTGCATGAAGTTTTTATTAGATTTTTTTACAGGAAGCAAAAGCTTTTCAGTGTCAACCCAGTAAAATGTTCAAGGTGAACCACAGAATCCTCTTAGACCATATTTAATGAGAAGAATATAAATACATCTGTAGACTTTCAAGTAAAATTTTGGCTAAACTGTTAACATTTGAGGCTGGTTTTGGCACCCAAATAATGTGCTGTCACTGCAGTGCCCACATTCAACTCACGTCCTGAAGAACTGGGAAATAAAAAATACGAAGAAATTAATGTGAGTTATTCACGTGAGTTATCCAAGAGCAAAATAAGCAGCAGGATCTGCTGCTCAGGGATCTGATTCCTTGCAGTTCATCCCTTGTGGCCAGGCCAACCCTGCCCTAATTTTGGATGGCTGTAATTAACTGTGCAAGGTGTGAACAGGAAGGTTCTTACCTTAATCCACCCAGCAAAGGAAAAAAAAAAAGGTCAGAATTATATATTTAACAAAAAAAAAAGTGAAATTAAAAACAAGCTCAGTGAGGGAGATTTAGGATAAATAGTGAAGGAATTCACAATAATCACAATGTGAGCATTCACCTCTGTTACAGACATGATTAATTAATTCAACAGATTAAATTAATTGCCTTGATTTACTAATTGCCTTGATTTATTGATTGATAACTATCAATGGCTCTCGGCTGATAACGAGGCAGGATTTAATAACTCTGCCCTGTAATTTAAATTTTTTTTTAAGCACCTGTGGTGCTGGGAAGTTGGGAGGCATCAGAAGTGGTTTTCTGCAGGTTTTTCTTCCTGCCACGTTCTCGTGGAATCACAGAGTTGCTGAGGTTGGAAAAGATCTCCAAGGTCGTCGAGTCCAACCGTGTCCACCACAAAACCACCTCCTCAAGTGCCACATCCATGTGTTTTTTGAACACTTCCAGGGATGGGGACTCCACCCCTGCCCTGGGCAGCCTGTTCCTGTGCTGGACAACCCTTTCTGGGAAGAAATTATTCCTAATATCCAATTGAAACCTCCCCTGGCACAGCTTGAGGCTGTTCCCTCTCCTCCTGTCCCTTGTTCCTTGGGAGCAGAACCCAACTCCCCCTGGCTCCCCCCTCCTGTCAGGGACTTGCAGAGACTTTTTGACTCCTTTGTAGAAACTATTTTGACTGCTGTGAAGACATTGAAGCTTCACTGGAGGTCAAGAGCTTCATTATTCAAAAAATTTCATCAGTGAATCACATCCAGCACCTTTTTAATTATAATATTCCTCTGCCATTTCCCCAAAAATCTATAAATACACATGCTCTGGAATTTTAGCACATGAAAGGGCTGTCATAGCCACTTAAATCCCCACATTTGCTGTTGAATTGCTGTGTAAAGTTGGGCTCCTTTCTTTTCCAGGAAGAAGCTTCTTTCCGAAGACGTTTTTCCGTGGCACGTCAGGCCCTGTCATGGAAAGCACCTCCTGCCCCTCTCCAGCTGCTTCCCAGGTAACCCAGAGGGATCTCAGCCAACTTCCTTGGAATTCAAGTGAAAAAGAGCCTGTCTGAGGTTTCTTCTCCCCTGAATGATTAGAAACTGTCAGGGATTGCAGCTCTATTCCCTGCCACTTTTAAATCCCAAATAAATCACGGACCAACTTGGCTTTTGACTTGGGAGCGCACTGGGAATGGATGAGGCAGAGCCAGCCACGAGTAACTTGTCTAAAACCATGGAATTATTTGATGTGTCTTCTTAAAAAGAGAAGAAAAGGACCACTTTTTCTGGCAGCTCAGTCTCTGACGTGGTGGTTTTTTTCAGCAGTAATTAGTGGTGGAAGGTCCCAGTTCGTGTTTGCTGCAGTGAATCTTCTCTGTTTAAACAGAATTTCTGCAAGCTTCCTTGTTTTATTTTTTAATTTTTAATTTTTTAAAAATTTTTTTTAAAATTTTAGAAAAGTTTTTTTCTTTTTTTTTTTTATTTTTTAATTTTTGAAGTCCCATCCTGACTGCCCTGCTTCCTTTCCTTCCTCGCAGTCACAGCCCTGCAAAACCAGCTTAAAACTCTCTGAATCTCAATAGTTTTGAGCCCTTCTGCCTTCCCCTGGTGTAAACCTCCCTAATCTGAATTCTTCCTTCCTTGTTTTTCCTACCTGCCACGAAAAAGGCTCCCAGTGGGGACATTTAAAGCATCACAGAGGCCTCTAAATCAGCAAAATCCGAAGGAATAGAAAATTTCCCCCCTCTCAGGGCTGCCCAGTTGCCAGATGTGTTGATGAGAATCACTCCAGTGCCAGAGGCTGGAAATTAATTCTAAAAAATAAAAAGAAAGAAAGAAATGCATCATAATAATGCATTTTTCAAATCTTTACTGATTTTAAATGGTGTTGAAGTGAGAAATAAAAATGGAAATGGGTGTTTTCTTTTGCTGGAGGTGTTTTGGGGTTGATTCAGCTCTGCAACATGAACTGTTCTTCTGAGTCTGCTTTAGTTGTTTTTTTTTTGCTGCCTTCATTCTACAATTCTCATTCCTTTGGAAGCTGATTTTGGGAGGTAAGCTGGGGCAGGTGAGAGAAAAATCCTGTCACCCCCAATCAGCATTTCCAATGCCTGGCCTGGAGGGATGGATGCAGAGGAGACAACACCCCATTCCAAGCAAGAATTTAAGTCAAAAAATATCATAAATATGAATGTTATCAAATAGCTGAAATTCTGAGAGAAAAGCCTGGAATGCAGGAATTAGCAAGAGAACCTGGAAGGTCAGGTAGGGCAGTCCAGGAGCTTTTGGAGTGTCTTTGTTTTTACAGAATTAACTTTTGAATTCCTATCAGAGAGGGGTTTCACCTTGGAAAACTCACACGGGATTTGATGGATCTTTCTTTTAATATGGAATTATGGGCCTGGGTCAGGAGCAGCTCCAAAGCTCACTGCATGTCCTCCCTCTCAGCTGTGGTGGCCACCTTTGTGCACACTCTGAGTCCTTGGTGATGTGATTTCCTTTGGCTCTGCTCAAGATCCCAGCCAGGAATTTGTGCATGGATTGGGTGGCTCAGCTGGTAAATTCATGATTTCATTGTTTGTAGCAATATTAGCAGCAGCATCCAGCTAATTTGGAGAGAGGTAGAGTGTTATCTTCTCTTATCCCTTTCCACGGTTCTTAATTATATATCTAATATATTTTATATTTCTCTGTGTCTCTGCTTAGTAAATTCAGTGGTATTACTACAAATCAACTCGAATTAGTAAATTAACTCTCAAAATTGACCACTTTCAGAGTATTTCCAGGTATGGAAGGCCCAGTTGTGGATCCAGGTGTGGCTGCCCCATCCCTGGAAGTGTCTAAGGCCGGGTTGGAAAGGACTTGGAGCAATCTGGGCTAGTGGAAGCTGTCCCTGCCCATGGCAGGGGGGTGGCACTGGATCATCTTTAAGGTCCTTTCCAACCCAAACCATCCTGTGATTCCATGATTTCAGGTGTCCCTACAACACATGCTGGCACAGAAGGCACTATATCATGCGTGGGAGGCACAATTATCTCCACATAAATTGCTCAAAAATGGCATTAATCTTGTTTCAGGCCGTGTTGGCTCAGCAATCCCAGGCACACATCTCACATCTCGATCCATCTTAGTTTTGGTGCATCCCAGGTTCCTCTCTCCTCTGGAATATCCATGTTTGAAGTTATTTTTCTTTTATCTTTCTTTTCTTGGGAGCATTTTAGTTCTGCTTTTACTTTGCTACAGCCTGGCTTCAGTTATTCCAATATAAATCCTCATTTTTCCTCTGAAATTCCAGTGAGATCTGAATTGAGTGAAGACATGGACTTGTGAGTGGGAGAAGCAAAGTGTGTAGAGACACTGGCAGAGTTTTCCAGAGAAGCTGTGGCTGTCCCTGGATTCCTGGAAGTGTCCAAGGCCAGGTTGGAGCAACGTGGGCTAATGGAAGGTGTCCCTGCCCATGGCAGGGGATAGCACTGGATCATCTTTAAGGTCCCTTCCCACCCAAACCGTTGTGATTCCCACTCAAAAAAAAAAAATCACAATGGGTTGGGTGAGAAAGGACCTAAAAATTCTCCCCCTGGGAAGTGACATTTTGGACCAAAGTGGGACAAACGGAGAGAAGAAAGTTCATTAAAGTGGATTAATTTCAAATTTTACTGGGAAATAAAAGAGGAAGGTCAGTCCTTGCCGTGTTTGATGGAGGTGGAACAGAGTGAAACTTTATTCCTTGCAGGAGATCTGAAGCAAAACAAGACAAGAACTCTAAAAAGTAGGTTATCATTAAAAAGAACAAATTCATGAATTATACAGGTAAAAGAATATATATATTTTTAGCACATAGAAATGCCAACATGATCAGCTGCAAGCTTCTGCAAAGTCTTGCTTGAATTGAAGATTTTTTTTTTTAGCTGTTGGACTGGATTTTAATTGCAGGAACTCTGTGAGCAGCACCATTAGAGTGGTTTTACTGAGGACTTTTATCCTGATTTCTGTGATTGAAAAGAACTATCAGTGCAAAGTAGATTTTTTGTGTGTGTCCAGGCAATTTTTTCATGTAATTAGGAAGATTTTAGTGACTTCAGTATTTCTTCAGTGGCAGTTTTGGCTCATCCACACTCCCTCCTTCCTTTTCTTCCACTGCCCCTGCTTAGTGAGGAATTGAATGAAGCCACAGATCAGGTTTTGCCAAACAAAAAGGTTATTTTTTTTGCAGCCAAACCGAATTTCCTCACTCTCTGAAAAGCCCCTTGTGCTGGGAGTGCAAAGAGGTGACTGTGATCAGAAGTCACAGAGGCCAGAGAACCCTATTTCAGTTAAGAGGGAATCAAAATTCTATTTAATATATAAAAACTGATGCCAAAAATAATATATGCAAAAAAAGTTCCTAAACTACTCCAAGTTTTGCCTTTCTTGTGTATCTATAAATATTAAGATTAATCTCCTCATGACATATTTTAATCCCAAACCGAAAAATACTCATTTTTTTCCTGAGCCTGCGCTCGAAATTTTGAAGCGGTGTCACGCAAGAATCCAACTTATTTTATTTATTGCTACCCTGCAGGGTTATCTCCATAAATTTACCTTCCTAAATCCAAATGACTGAAAAGCTGGCCTCTTTTCTTTCCTGCCTCTGGCTGTGTGCAGGTGTAATTAAAGTGATTTTGATGTCTCTTTGCCTCATGGAACTCTCAGGGTTTGTTCTGAGGAATCTCAGGAGCTGTCTGTGCGTCTGAGGGTAATAAATAAGGCCCTGGGTTGAAGTTACAGTCACATCAGGCCTTTAGCTCATGATTAATTTCTTGATTTCTTCTAAATGTTGCTGAAAGAGCTTATAATTAAAACAATTTTTAAATCTCTTTGCCTCATGGAACGTCAGGGTTTGCTCTGAGGGCTATCGGGAGCTGTCTGAGTGTCTGAGGGTAATAAATAAGGCCTTGGGTTGAAGTTACAGTCACATCAGGCCTTTAGTTCATGATGAATCTCTTGATTTCTTCTAAATGTTGCTGAAGGAGTTTGTAATTAAAGTGATTTTGATGTCTCTGCCTCATGGAATGTCAGGGTTTGTTCTGAAGAGTCTCAGGAGAAGTTTGGGCATCTGAGGGTAATAAATAAGGCCTTGAGTTGAAGTAACAGTCACATCAGGCCTTTAGTTCATGATTAATCTCTTGATTTCTTCTAAATGTTGCTGAAAGAGCTTGTAATTAAAACAATTTTTAAGTCTCTTTGCCTCATGGAACATCGGGGTTCGTTCTGAGGGCTCCCAGGAGCTGTCCAGGTGTCTGAGGGTAATAAATAAGGCCTTGGGTTGAAGTTACAGTCACATCAGGCCCTTACCTAATGATGAATCTCTTGATTTTTTCTGCATGTTGCTGAAAGAGGTTATAATGAAAGTAATTTTTAAGTCTCTTTGCCTCATGGAACATCAGGGTTTGTTCTGAAGAATCTCAGGAGCTGTCTGGGTGTCTGAGGGTAGTAAATAAGGCCTTGGGTTGAAGTTACAGTCACATCAGGCCTTTAGTTCATGATTAATTTCTTGATTTCTTCTAAATGTTGCTGAAAGAGTTTGTAATTAAAGTGATTTGGATGTCTCTGCCTCATGGAACATCAGGGTTTGCTCTGAGGAATCTCAGGAGCTGTCTGGACGTCTGAGGGTAATAAATAAGGCCTTGGGTTGAAGTTACAGTCACATCAGGCCTTTAGTTCGTGATTAATTTCTTGATTTCTTCTAAATGTTGCTGAAAGAGCTGGAGTGAGCAAGAGCAGCAGCACTGAGAGGAGGATTTATAGCGTCAAGTCTTGCTTTTCTGAGTTGGAGGGAATTCTGACCCTTTCCCGTTTCCCTGGAGCTCCTGGTCCCTGGAGTTGAGGCTCCTCAGGTTGGGTTTCCTTGCTGTGAGCAGAAGATTTTCATGAGTTTGTCTTGAAGGTCCTTTTGTCTTGTCACCCTCTTGACTTCAATGTGATTTTGCTTTTCAGTTTTGGAATTCTGGAGTCGTGGATTCACAGAATCCTTAAGGTTGGAAAAGACCTCGGAGATCACGGAGTCCAACCTTTAACCGGCGCTGTCGCCCTCACACCTAAGCCATGTCCCAAAGTGCCACATCCACAGGGATTTTAAACCCCTCCAGGGATGGGGACTCCACCCCTTCCCTGGGCAGCCTGTGACAACCCTTCCAATGAAGAAATTTTCCCTAATATTCAATCTAAAATTCATCCTGGCACAACTTGAGGCCACTTCCTCTCATCCTGTCGTGACTTGTCTTGGAAGTATTTACTTAGTTCACTGAACACAGAGACAACTTCTAAACATCTCCAGCCAGACACCAAGAGCACCAAATTCCCCCCAAATATGAGGATCATGGAATTATTAAGGTTGGAAAAGGCCTCTGAGGTCATTAAGACCGAGCGTTAACCCGGCCCTGCAAAGCCCAAACCCGTGTCCTTAAGTGCCACATCCACACCTTGTTTGAACATTTCCAGGGATGGTGATTCCATCACGGCCCTGGGCAGCCCCTTCCAATGGCTGACCACCCTTTCCATGAGGAAATCTTCCCTAATATCCAATTTGAACCTCCCCTGGCACAGCTGGAGGCTGTTCCCTCTCCTCCTGTCCCTTGTTCCCTGGGAGCAGAGCCCGACCTCCCGCTGGCTCCCCCCTCCTGTCAGGGACTTGCAGAGCCAGAAGGTCCCCCCTGATCCCTCTTTTCTCCAGGCTGAGCCCCCCCAGCTCCCTCAGGAGTTCTCCAGCCCCTTCCCAGCTCCCTTCCCTTCCCTGCACACGCTCCAGCCCCTCCATGTTCTTCCTGAATTGAGGGACCCCAAACTGGACACAGCATTCCAGGTGTGCCCTCCCCAGTGCCCTCTGCCCTGTGCCCACACTGGGGCTGCCACATGAATCCATGTTTTTCTTACCTCTCAGACATGACTTCTTTGCAGAGATATCTCCTTTTTTTACCCCTTTTTATATCTTATTTTTGTTTCTAAGATGCGAATTTCCAGCTGAACAAACACCAGTTTGTTGCTTGACAGTGAAACAATAACAGCTTGAGGCCTTGCAGCAGGGGAGCTTTATTTATTAGGTATTATTAATAAGAAGGAACTAAAGAAAGGGAAAATTTAAGATATAGAGTAGAAAAACCTTGCCTGCAACGAGCAGTGGGTTGGGACAGGGTCTGATTTCTTAGTGGCACTGGGGTATTTGTTACCTTAAAGGCCTTTGGGCCTTTAATCTAATTGGGTTTGGCTTGGAAAGACCTTCAAGATCATCCATTTCCACCCCCTGCCATGGGCTGGAATGGATTTCCCAGAGAAGCTGTGGCTGCTTCTGGATTCCTGGAAGTGTCCAAGGCCAGGTTGGAGCAAGCTGGGATGGTGGAAGGTGTCCCTGCCCATGGGTACCTCTCCTGCTGTATTTAAACACCTATTTAATGTATCATAAATACATCTATCAATGCACATTTATGCATTTAAATCCCACACCGTGTACTTTCACCTGGATGTTCTCACACCTCGTAAAAATCACTGTTAAACAACCTCCCATAATAACCTAAATAACCTGCTTTTCACATTAAATCAGAGCAATGAGAAATGCTGAGGGTCTTTATAAGCTCCCACCCCATGCCTTTTTTCTGTTCAGGAGAATTCTTAGCTAACCTTGCTGTCCTAAAATTCCTTCTTTAAAAGCACCAAACCTACCTTGTGAAAAAATCTACGCTTTCTCATCACTTATTAAGGCCTCCTAAATTTAGACAACGCTCTAAATCTGTACTTTTTTTGTGATGTGAGAGCCAACAGCTCTTTGATTATTTCTAAAAAAAAAAACCCAAAACTAATGCTTTCTTCACCTATATTTATAACCTCTGATTTTAGGTTCTTCTGGTGTTTTTAACTATCTGGGAATTGAAGGGGAGCGATAAAATTAAGATTAAAAGGTGCCTTTTCCACGTTTGGCAAAAAACAAAATCACTTGAGACGCTCCCAAAATATCCCTTTGGCTGGTTTTAGTAGTTGTCATTCAAATTGCCAAAAAAAAAAAAAAAGGTGTTTCTTTTAAATTTTACCGCGGACGGAAAAATTTGAATTTCACAGAATCCCAGGATATGGATGAGGTTGGAATGTGCTGAAGGGGAAGAGAGGGAGCCCCTGAGAGGAAATAAATTGCAGGGAGGCAAAACCCAGAAGTGAAACAAGTGTGAAGTCGTAAAGGTCCCACCCTTGGCATATGGGAACAAATCTGCCTTTCCAGGTTTATTCTGGAAATAAAACACCACGCCGGGGTGTTTTCACTTCATTTTTTTTTATTTAGCACCGTTCATGACATGGTGGAAAAACAACTGTGAGGAGATGGAAAAAAAAACCTGCTAATCTGGTTCTTTTTTTTTGGTTGGTTTGTTTGTTTGGGGGTTTTTTTGTTTGTTTGTTTGTTTTGTTTGGGTTTTTTTGGTGCATTTGCAAAATTCCATAATCCTTTTGCAAGGCAAGTAGGAGAAAAAATTTGGAAGGAATCAGCTTGATTTGTAGAAGCTTGTTGTGTAGAAGCCTCTGAAATATTGGTGAGAAACCCCCCCATGTTTCTGAAATGTTCTAATACAGCCTATAGTGATATTTTTATTATTTTTTTTAGTATGGAGGCGGTTTCTTATTTTTTTTTTTTGTCGTTTCTCTCCGATTTTGTGCTTTCAACAGCTGGAATGGGAGAAAGAGTACACTGAAAAAAAACTAAAAAAAAAAAGCCATCAAGGGGTAAGAACACGAATGGATTGTCCTCCAGGAATTGTGAGTTTCCAAGACCAGGGACTGTGAAATAATCTGATTAAAGCTGGAAAAAAAACCTCCAAGATGACCAAATCCAACCCCTAATTTCTGGCATTATTTCCCCAATCTGGCAGCTTTTATTTAATGGTGGGAACAGCACCATTTGTTCCTCAGCTCATTAAACCCTTCTTTTCCCTGCTCTTCTCCTTAAAATTAACCCACCATAACCTGGTTTTTTCCCATACCCAGTTCCCAGGGATTTTTGAGGCTGAACTCATAAAATTAGGCATTCTTTTTTTGCCTTAATTTCTCACTGTTTAACCTTAATCTCTCACTGTCCTACAGGGCAGTATATCTTAATTAATATATCTTAAATCTGTGTTTTAAAGCACCACAGGCACTGATCAACCCTTTAGGCCCCTTCTGTTGTATTTCATTGCTCACTTTTCCCAGGAAAAGCGTTTTTAAGGATGTGGAAACTTATTCCAGCAAGGAGCAAAAAATTCAGTGACTTGGAGAATAAAAACTTCATAATCTGTCACTGAACCTTCATTATTTGGGGGTGGAGCAAAAGCCTCATTTCCCACTGCTCAGTGCATTGAACAAGCAGCTCCAATATTTAATTCCAATCACAATCAATAGGTAAAATATCTGGAATATCATGGCATGATGTGCAGTGATATATGTATTTATGATATATTCCATGTTAGATTTGCTGCCCAGTGCAAGCCCAATTTAAACAGGGTCTGTAGCAGCCCAATTTTTACTCAGCTCATTCTACTTATTTTGTATTTAGTGCTCCCAGAATCCTTTTATCTCATATTTCTTTTTTTTTTTTTTTTTTTAAATTTTAAGCTTCCTGTTTTTCCATTCTTTTCCATCTTAAACTGACTGGGAATTTGGACTAAAGGGAAAAAATGTCAGGTCAGGACAAAACAGCTGCTTTACCTGGAATAGTCCTCTGTTTATTTTTTAATTAATTTCATTAATTAATTAATTAATTAATTTTAATTAATTTAATTTTTTTTAATTAGTCCTCCCTGGCTTTCAGGGAAGGACTAAAGACACATTATCCAAATTAACTTGCAGGATGAAGGAGAGGTGGGTTCCCCTCACGAGCTCCACTTATCCCACTTATTTTTGACATTATTCTCACAATAATGCTTTGACAAGAAACCTTAATTAAATTAAAATTCCCTGTCACACTTGGACTAGAAAATCCTGGGTACCTGCATTCCCTTTGCACTTGTCAAGTGGAATGTTCTCCCACAGTTTTCCTGGTTTTCTGCTCTTTCAGGAAAGATAAATTACCTGTTTTCATGGAAGTGCCACCTTGTTTTATCCCATTATTCATGGGATAAATAATGGGAATATCCCATTATTCTTCTTATTGTATGGATTTATTAAACAACCAGTGAAACACTGACTTTCTTCACCTCTTGAATCGTGGGATTATCACAAAAACACCTTGAAAAAAAACCGACAGGATGAAATTCCTTTGGGAAAGGGCAGGGTAGATAATCCTTGGAATTCCTCCCCAGATCCATAAATCTCCAAACTGCTTTCTGTCACCCAGACCAGAGACATCATGAAATGTCTTCAGCATTGCCAGAGAAATCCACTATTAAGGGCCTTTTCCTTACTTTTTGTGGAATAAACTGGAATAGTCCGTGGATGGGAACGGGAAGCCTTTATGGGAACAAGGTTGTTCTCACCAGGAGGGCCTCAGATCATCCAGATTTTTCGCTTTGAGGAGCTTTTTTTGCAGGAGACACAGCAGGTCAGAGGTGCTTGGGTGCTGCTCAAGGGTTGTCTTGTCACAAAAACGCTTTTTTCCGAGGAAATTCCTGGTTTTTTCCTCACCTCAAGGGAATTATTTCCCGCAGTGCCGAGCCACGGAGTTGGAAACGAGGAGCTGGAATTCTGATCTCAGAGCTGGAGATCACCTGGATGTGTGATGGATTAATTCATTCAGGAGATGAAAACTGAGGAATGTGCTCGTGGCGTTGGCTGGAAACCGGGAGAGGGTTGTGGGAAGGTTTTGTGGAGCGAAGTGCTGGGATGAATTTCTCCCTCCTGTCCCAGTCATGTGGCTGCTGCCACATCAGTGATGCTGCAGCTGCTTTTTTATTGCTCTTTTTAAGCCAAGAATCATTTCCTGGTTTAAGCCAGGAATCATTTCCTGGTTTAAACCAGGCCTCCTTTCCCCCTCTCGGCTCCAGGGAAGCTGCTCCTGCTGCTGATGGTCGGTGGGGTCCCAACACCCACCACCCTGAGGAACCCAAAGCTGAGCACCAGGATCCAAGAGGAGCTGGGAATTCCAGGGACAGGTTGAAAGGTTTGAGCTGTTTTCATGGAAGGGTGGGAGCACGGGGTGGGCTGGGTTGGAAGGGACCTTAAGGATCATCCAGTTCCAACCTCAACACCTTCCACTGTCCCAGGTTGATCAACCCGGCCTTGGACACTTCCAGGGATCCAGGGGCAGCCACAGCTTCTCTGGGAAATCCATTCCAGCCAGCAATTCCTTCCCAATATCCCATCTAACCCTGTCCCTCTGGCACTGGGAAGCCATTCCCTGTGTCCTGTCCCTCCAGGCCTTGTCCCCAGTCCCTCTCCAGCTCTCCTGGAGCCCCTTTAGGCCCTGCAAGGGGCTCTCAGCTCTCCCTGGAGCCTTCTCTTCTCCAGGGGAACATTCCCAGCTCTCCTAGCCTTGGACACTTCCAGCATTCCAAAGTAACACTAAAACCGGTGCCTGCTTATCCATAAAGTTCCTCCCCCTCTGGATGAGTTGGAGCAGTCACTGGACAACCTGGAGATTTCACCCCAACCCGCTGGCTTTTCAACTGGAATTCAGGGTAAATTCTGAATTTTCTTTGGAATAAACTCCCTCTTAGTGATTCATCCCTTTTGTTTTTTCATTTCTGCAGGGCTGGTGAAACCCTCCAGAGAAAATCCAGCAAGCCCAAGTCAGGTTCTCACGTCCCTCAGCTCCTCACCCAGCCTGGCTCCAGTTCCAGAGCTGTCCTGCCTCCAATCCCACCCGGGAGGAAGAGCAGCAACCCTTGATGGCCCCACTCCCCCCTCCCAAAAATCTTGGCCACCCCCACTCTTTATTTTAACAACAACAGCGATTTTCATCAAAGATTATTACGAAATCCATTTCTTATTAGCCCTCAAAAAAATAAAGTTATTTATTTCAAACTTTATTAAAAAAGTCGTTTCTCTCTCTTTCCAAAGCTAAAAATTATTTCCCTGGGCTCTCCCAGCTGGGAAAAATGCTGGAGATTTTTTTTCCCCCAACGGCCACAGGACCATATTTTCCATTAATTTCTCTCTTTCCTCCCCCCCCCCTTCTATATTATGGAATTAATTGAGGTGTGAAAATATTGTCTGTCTTGTAGGAGTAGGGAATTATTTTGAAGAGGTTTTGTGAAATGTTCAGAGGTGAGTTGGGAGGGAAAAAACCAGTTCAAAATCCTTTTATTTTTAAAAAATAAAAGCCATAATAATGGTGGTCTAGTCATAATAATCTGATTTGCAAATGCATTTAAACAACCAGTAAGGGCTCAGCAACCAAAATTAATGCAATTAGTGAGAACTGGATGGGCTGTGGGTGAAGATTTTCTGTGAGCTCTGACAAGTCAATAAAAGCCTGGAGCTGTTTGTCCTGAGGAATTTTCATTACTGGTGAGTAATGGACAGATCCAGCCTGAAATTCCAGGGAAATCTGTAAAAGGACTCCCAGCAGCTTTCCATGGAGCAGCTGGAGGGACCCTGGAGCTGAAGAGCAACAGCTCTTGTGAGGCACCGGTTTTTAATGATGGGTTTTGGTTTCTTGGGAAACTTGAATTTCATGGATCACAGGATGGTTTGGGCTGCAAGGGAACTAAGGATCATCCAGCGCCATCCCCTGCCATGGGCAGGGACACCTCCCACTATCCCAGGGTTGCTCCAACCTGCCTTGGACACTTCCAGGGATCCAGGGGCAGCCACAGCTTCTCTGGGAAATCCATTCCAGTCCCTCCCCACCCTCCCAGACAGCAATTCCTTCCCAATATCCCATCCATCCCTTCCCTCTGGCACTGGGAAGCCATTCCCTGTGTCCTGTCCCTCCATCCCTTGTCCCAAATCCCTCTCCAGCTCTCCTGGAGCCCCTTTCGGCCCTGCAAGGGGCTCTCAGCTCTCCCTGGAGCCTTCTCTTCTCCAGGTGAACCCCCCCAGCTCTCCCAGCCTTTCAATAACAATCATTATTCTGAACATATTATTTGGACGTATGACTATTCACCAATAATTATTTGGCGCAGACTCATCACGAGCTGCTTTTAATCGGCACCAAATAACCCCAAAAAGTCAATCCCCGGCCGTTCCTCCCACAAAGTGTCTCGCCCCCACTCCCGCCTCCTCCTGCCGCCACCTCCGCGCCGCCATCACGGCGTCACCCCAGAACTACAACTCCCATCATGCCCCGCGGCGGGGCGCCAGCAGGGAGCCGCTGAGGCGCGGCGCGACGGCTGCCGGGAGTGTAGTCCCGGCGGCCGGCGGGGAGCGAACTACCGGCGGGCGGAGGAAGCGGGGGCGGCGGGGCCGGGGCCGGGAGCGGGGCAGGATCCCGGGATCGGGATGCGGGTGGCGGCCCGGGACGCGGCCTCGCTGCCCGGAGCGACATCATGCACCCGGCCCTGGCGGTGGGGCTGGTGTTCGGCGGCTGCTGCAGCAACGTGGTGTTCCTGGAGCTGCTGGCCAGGTGCGGGGCCGCGGGGAGGGGTTGGGGGGGCGAGAAGGGGGATATGGGGCTGGAATGGGATCGGGATGAGCGTCCCTGGGGATGGGGACAGGACCGGTCTCAGGGTTTGTCAGGGGAGGAAGCAGCAGCGGTGCCAGGGCGGATCCAGGACATTATGGGGGGATTTGGGATGGGGGCGGTACCTGGGGCTGATCCTGAGCGGTCTTGGACCATCCCCCTCCCAGCTCGGGGGGCATTCCCAGATCTGGGGCTCCTCATCCATGTGCCAGCAGAGCCTGGTTGTGGATCATCGCCTGGTCCGATGGGTTGTGGGGGGGTTTTGGGGTTGTCCCCCTTGGTTTGGGCCGTGTCATTGACCTGCCCTGGCACGGGGGGTCTCACGGTCTGTCCCCAAAGCATCCCAGCCATCCCGATCCCGGCCAAGCCGCAGCTGGAATGCCAAGGAGGAGACGTGCAGGAGCTGCCTGGGAGGGTCCCTGGGGACAAGCCGGGAATGTTTTCCAGCTGGGAATGTGATCTTTGGCAGCCGCGAAGCCACCGCGCCAAGGGCAGCGCGTCCCCGGGGCGCCGGGAGGGGACGGGAAACCTGCCAGGTCGGGGGCTGGTTTTTTGGGAATTTCACCTTCCCCACCCCGATTTGAGGGATGGCAGGGCTTGGGAATGGTAAAGGGAAGGTGGAAAGGGCCTAGACCTGACTGGAAAAAAGTACTGATTGAACGGGTTCTGAAATCACAGGCAGTTGGGAGCCGCATCCCCTGAACATTCAGTGCTCTGTTCACTTCAGGCTTTCAAAAATAGCCCTTTCTTCCAGCAATATCCCAGATTTTTTAAGGGAAAAAGGGAGTGCAAAAGCCAGCAGGGGGGAGCCCAGGACACGGGACCTTCACACAAGTTGCACAGTCACTGGATAAACCAGAAGCAATTCCTGGAGTTTTGTCTTCAGGGATTGCTCCAACCTTTTCCTGCCTGGCTTGTGTTGCAGCACCAGTGACAGAGGAGGAATGAACCCTTTGGAAGTGAAAGAAAGCTTTGGATCTGGCTCCAGCCAGACCTTAAACGTTTGGCCCTGCTCAGAGCCTGAATTAGGTGTCTAAACCCCGGCAAATTCCAGGAGTCCAGTTGCAGACATCAAGGAAAAGCTGCATTTCACACACAGATTATTCTTAAGCGTCACCTCTCATCCACTTTGGAAATTCCTCTCATCCACTTTGGAAATTCCTCTCATCCTTCCAGCTCAATTCCTGTGCCCTTCCTTGCCCTGGGCCCTAAATTGGGGTAACACCGATTATTCTTTGGGTTTTGGTGCATCTGGAAGGAAAAGTTCCTCCTGCAGAGAACATTCCCATGAAAAGCAAGGCCCTGGAACAGGATCACAGGAGAAGGCAGGGACCAGACTGGGAGTCTGGTGTGGAAAAACAGAGGTGTTTGGAAGAATTTGACTCGGGATTTACGAGGGAAAGAGTTAAGGAATGAGAACTGTTTAGTCTGGAGCTGCCTGAGAAGAGACAAAAGGCTTTAAACCTGGGTTGAGTGGCTGCAGAAACAAGGAGAGAAATTTCTCTGCTGGACTGTGGAGGCAGAACAAGTCAGGGGCTTGAATTGCTGGAAAGGGGTTTAAAACAGGCCCAAAAAATCAGATTTTCTCCCTCTCAGTGTGGGTTTGGAACAGAGGGAGAGCAGGGAAAGTCCTTGTCTGGAGCATCTTATCGGTTGGCTACGGCTAAAGCAGACCTGGGGGTGATAAATCCAGGTTTTTTGGCACCTCTTTCTGTGCCTGAGGGTTGTGAGGCAAAGAATGGGCAGATAAAGGGCTTTTTATCTCTTTCTTATCACTTCCCACATAACCCCATGTGCCAACACTTCCCTGATAAAGGGAGGTCACGTGCAGGGATCTGGGAATTGGGAGGAAGCAAAGTCTAGTGCCTGGAAATGGATGTTATGGAACCCAGAAACTTGGATTATTCCAGGTTTCCACCTGCTTTGTGTTCCTGTTTGCAATCCTGGAGCCTCTGGCTCCGGTGTCTCTCCTCCTCAACCTCTCCTGGAAGTTTCCTGGACAATTAAGCCCTGAGGAATGTGAGGATTGGCAGGAAAAATGCCGGGAGAAGGTGCCTTTTCCTGGTTTTCCAGTTAGTGCCAGCTCTTGCTGCTGCTTCCCAGAGGTCCAGAGGAAAATTTGGAGGAGACAGCTTGGATATTCCTGTTCTCCAGTGCTTGAATCCTGCAAAACCGTGTCCAGAGCCAGAGCCTTAACATGTGGCAGCTTGTTCCATGAGGAAGTTGTGTCCTGGTGCAGCAGGGTGGGGATCAGGGCTCCGAGTCCTGCGGCTTCTCCGGGAAAATCCTTGGCTCGGTTCGTGTCTTGCACCGCAGAAAGGGGGAAGCAGTTCCTCAAATCCCTCTGTGTCCCACGAGCTCCCCGATTACCTGACAGTGTCACAGCCTCCCCTGAGCCCTACCTGATTCCCTGGGAATGCTTCCCTGCTCCCTGGAAGCTCCTTAGGAAGGAGGCAGAGTCTGCAGCTGTGTGCAGGGAGGGTTGGTTTGGGGTCAGGCTGCTCCAACCTTTCCTCTTCCCACGGAATAAACACAACCCCGAGGGCGTTGGTGGCACAACCCTTTGGGGCTCCTAGATGAGCTGGTTTAGGTTCCTCCTTGATCCTACAATCCCTTTTTTTGCATGCAGAAAAACAGAGGAGAGCAGGGAGCTCAAACTTCCCGAGGGAATGGAGAGCAGATCCAAGCTCTTGGTCACATATTTTGGGATGGGGCACGGGCAGAATGTGGACATGGACCTGACCTTGGCACTTCCCAAATGCAGTGGGAACAAGGAATACCAGAAATCCAGGACTGGACTCATGTTCCTCCTGGCCGTGTAGGCAGGGAGAGAGTCCTTCCAGAGCCACTTCCCTGTGGGAAAGAGGGAGATCAGTTCAGTGGATGTGCTCATCCATGCCCTGTGTCCTGGTGGGATGTTACACAGACCAGTTTTCTCTTTCACTTCTCCGAGGGATTCTCCACTCCCTCCCTCTTTGGGAATGTTTGGGGAAGGGATCCCTGCACATTATCCCCAAGTTCTGTGGGATAAACACCCTCAGGGAGGTGTTTATCCAGGAAACCCTGGACAGGTAAAGCCACAAAGCCTCTTCAGGCCAATTCTCCCTGTGGGATAAGGAGCTGTTTCCCCCCCCCGCTTTTCTTGGAACCCCCTGTTCTCCATGGCCTTCCTCCTGGATTTCACATTACACAGACCAGTTTCTCTTTCAGTTCCCGAGGGATTCACCACTCCCTCCCTCTTTGGGAATGTTTGGGGAAGGGATCCCTGCACATGGATCCCTTGTTCCTCCTTGATCCTACAACCCCCTTTTTTTGGCATGCAGAAAACAGAGGATAACAGGGAGCTCAAACTTCCCGAGGGAATGAGAGCAGGTCCAAGGTGTTTTGGGATGGGGCCACAGGCAGAACAGGGACACTGAGCTTACCTTGGCACTTCCCAAATGCAGTGGGAACAAGGAATACCAGAAATCCAGGACTGGACTCATATTCCTCCTGGCCTCGTAGGCAGGGAGAGAGTCCTTCCAGAGCCACTTCCCTGTGGGAAGGAGGGAGATCCTCTGCAGTGGATGTTCCTCATCCTTGCCCTGTGTCCTGGTGGGATGTTACACAGACCGTTTTCTCTTTCACTTCCCGAGGGATTCACCCCTCCCTCCCTCTTTGGGAATGTTTGGGGAAGGGATCCCTGCACATTATCCCCAAGTTCTGTGGGGATAAACACCCTCAGGGAGGTGTTTTATCCAGGAAACCCTGGACAGGTAAAGCCACAAAGCCTCTGCAGGCCGATTCTCCCTGTGGATAAGGAGCTGTTTTCCCCGCTTTTCTTGGAACCCCGTGTTCTCCCACGGCCTTGTTTCACACTCCTCTTCCTTTTCCATGCCCGCAGGGAGTTTCCAGGATGTGGGAACATCGTGACCTTCTCCCAGTTCCTGTTCATCGCCGTGGAAGGTTTTATCTTCGAGGCCAATTTTGGAGGAAGAGCCCGGCCATCCCAATCAGGTACAGTGCATCCCAAACTTTTTGCTGGGCAGGGATTATCCCTGGCTATCCATGATCTCCAAAAGCCTTTAATATAAAGTGGCTTGTCCACTTATCCTGCCTCAATCCCATCCATCCTGCAGCCCCGTTGAGAACCTGTCAGGCCTGATAAAAACATTCTTGGGAATTCTTGATAGGAAATCGCCCTCAGATCCTTCCCTGTCAGAGGCACAGGGGAATATTTTCCACAGGGAAGAGTTTGCTGTGGTTAAAGAGCTTTTTTTTTAAAGAGAGTTTTCCTGGAGTTCAACGGATCATCTCCTTGTTATTCCCTGGGAGCTCCTGCTCTGCTCCAGGCCTTTCCCTGCAGCCCAGGATGGTTCCTGAGGTGTCTCCCAGCATTCCAGGGTGGGAATTTTTGCCGTTCCAGGTACTATTTGATCATGGTGGCCATGTTCTTCAACCGTCAGCGTGGTGAATAACTACGCCCTGAACCTCAACATCTCCATGCCCCCTGCACATGATCTTCCGCTCGGTGAGTGCCGCCCTTCTCCCGCTTTCCTCCTCTGGAATTCCTCTTCCCGTGGCCTCTCCCTGCTTTGTGTGTTCTGCCGCCTCCTCCTTCCCCAAGGCCACCAAAATCCTGGGAGAAATCCCACATTCCAACCGATTGGCAGGGAAAACAAACCGGCTCTGAAGGCTCGGCTCCAGTTCTCCCTCTCACCTTAAATTCCAGGGAATTCCAGCTTAGCGGATGGATGAGGAAATTCCAAAGGTGGGCGGGAAGTGACGGTGACGAAACCAATCCCAGACTCTGGCTCTCAGCCCTGGATTGTGGCCAGAGGGATCCCAGCTTTCCCTGGCACCACACACATTGGAAACACCATGTCCTGGTGTGGGATTCTTGGTGGAATATCCCGTTCCTGAGAGCCTGGATTTGGGATTTGGCCTGGCGGTGTCCTGACCATCCCATTCCAGAGAGCCTGGATTTGAGATTTGGGATTTGACCTAGTGGTGTCCTGACCATCCCATTCCAGAGAGCCTGGATTTGGGATTTGGCCCAGTGGTGTCCTGACCATCCCATTCCAGAGAGCCTGGATTTGGGATTTGGGATTAGGCCTAGTGGTGTCTTGGACATCCCATTTCAGGAAAGCCTGGATTTGGGATTTGGCCTGGTGGTGTCCCAGGATGTCCCATCCCAGAAAGCCTGGATTTGGGATTTGGCCTGGTGGTGTCCTGACTATCCCATTCCAGAGAGCCTGGATTTGGGATTTGACTTGGTGGTGTCCTGACCATCCCATCCCATTCCAGAGAGCCTGGATTTGGGATTTGACCTGGTGGTGTCCTGACTATCCCAATCCCAGAAAGCCTGGATTTGGGATTTGACCTGGTGGTGTCCTGACCATTCCCATCCCATTCCAGAGAGCCTGTATTTGGGATGGTGACTCCATCTCTGCCCTGGGCAGCTGTGCCAGGGCTGAACAACCCTTTCCATGAAGAAATTATTCCTAATATCCAATCTAAACATCCCCTGGCATAAGGAGAAGCTGTTTCCTCTCATTCCCACCTGTCATTCTTCCTGACCTTGGATTTCTCTTGGAGTTTTGGATTGAGTTTGCAGTGTTTCCATGGGATGGGCATCCCAGTCTGGGGAATTCTGTCCTGCTGACCCTCTGTTTTGTTTTTCCCCTTCCTTTCCCAGGGTTCCCTCATAGCCAGCATGGCTCTGGGAATCATCATCCTGAAGAAAAGGTAAATCCCAAACTTTCCTCTTATCATCAAGGAATGCTCTGGTAAATCCCAAACCTGTCTCTCAAATCCTCAGGGAATGTTCTGCCATTGACTTAATCCTGATGGGGGCTTCAGACCTTCCCTTTTCCTGTTAAGTATTCCTATTTAATGGTGGGAAAACCGGGATACAGAGGTGTTCCTGGAGTAGAGGCTGGAATAGCTCTTCCCTCTGCATTTCCATCTCCTGGTCCTGGATGGAGCTCTCCAGGTGAGCCCATCCCATGGGAACAGTCCTGGATGGAGCTCTCCAGGTGAGCCCATCCCATGGGAACAGCCCTGGATGAAGCTCTCCAGGGTGAGACAGTCCTGGATGGAGCTCTCCAGGTGATCCCATCCCTGGGGCAGCAGCTCTTTCCCCCCAGCTGTCCCGTAGTCCCTCCTCCATGGGATCAGTCCCTCACGGATGAGCTGCCCTGGGTGGGTCCCCACAGAGGCCATGAGTCCTGTCCAGGAAAAACCTGCTCCGTGTGGGCTTCCCTCTGCTGGGACCTGCTCCATCCTGGGCCTGCTACGGGTCACGGCCTCCTTCCTGCATCCCCCTGCTCCATCCTGGGCCTCCTTCCTGCTCCTTCCTGTTCCATCCTGGGCCTCCTTCCTGCTCCTTCCTGCTCCATCCTGGGCCTCCTTCCTGCTCCATCCTGGGCCTCCTTCCTGCATCCCCCTGCTCCATCCTGGGCCTCCTTCCTGCCTCCCCCTGCTCCATCCTGGGCCTCCTTCCTTCTCCGTCCTGCTCCATCCTGGGCCTCCTTCCTGCATCCCCCTGCTCCATCCTGCTCCATCTCCATCCTGGGTCTCCTTCCTTCTCCATCCTGGGCCTCCTTCCTGCCTCCCCTGCTCCATCCTGGGCCTCCTTCCTGCATCCCCCTGCTCCATCCTGCTCCATCTCCATCCTGGGCCTCCTTCCTGCATCCCACTGCTCCTCCTGCCCCTCCTCCTGCCCCACCCTCAGGCTCTGCATTGCTGGTCCCATGTTCCCACTCCCCGCTCTTCCCTGGCTGGAATTCCTTCTGCCCCACAACCTTCTGTTCCTAAATCTGTTATCCCAGAGGCGTTCCCGTCACTCCTGATGGGCTCCGCTTTGGAATCCGTCCTGGAACAGCTGGAATTGGCTCCATGGGACAGGGGGAAGCTTCCAGCAGCTTCCAAGAGAGCCACCCCTGGAGCCCCCCTGCTACCAACCCCAGCCCCAGAACCCCAGTAGAGCCCGTTATCCCAGATTTCGGGAGAGCAGGAGCTGAGCTGGGTCGCTGAGGTGTCTCCTCTCTCTTCCCTGGGCAGGTACAGCGTGTCCAAATACACTTCCATAGCCCTGGTATCCCTTGGGATCTTCACCTGCACTTTCATGTCTGCAAAGCAAGTGGTAAGGACCGGGAAAGAACCCCAATCCCAGCTCTGACCCTCGTTATTCCAGCCCCTTCCTCATAATTCCCTTTGCCTGAGGGAGAGACAAGTGTCTCCTCCCTCTAAACTCACTCCTATAAGCTCTTATTCCTGGTTTTATTTCCCTGTGCTTTAGAGGGAAGGAATGCACACAGAAATTAATTATAAATGCCTTTTTAACCTGCTTTTTGCTCAGAACAAACCTCTTTTTTGTTTGTTGTTTGTTTTTTTTGCCACAGAGATAACAGATTTTTATCTGGGTTTTTTCCCTTACTCAGGAGTGGGTGAATCCTAAATAAAACTCGGCCGTCTTCACTCTTTTTATCCCAGAAAAGATGGTTGGCTTTCAGGCAGGGATTTTTCCAGACCTTTGGTTATCCAGCCTGTGTTTGGAGAACAGGAAGGAGGGAGGAAATCCAGGAATCCAGCCCTTGGAGCTTCTCTGGCTCAGCACCCTCGGCCTCATCCTGGCAAGGGATGGCACAAACATGGCCCAAAGTGCTGCTCCAGAGAAAATTGGCTGCACTTAATCCAGCTCTGGGAGGTTGGGAATGAAAAACTGGGCTGTCAAACCTCCAAATTCCCTGGCATTTAAGGGCTTTTAAGGCTCTGAGAACGTCTGGGGAAGGGCTGGGTGTTAATCCAGGATTTGGGATAGAGCTGGGCAAAGGGGACTGAGTTAATTTCCCTGAATTACAGGGAAAGAGGGGAGGCAAGTCTGGAGCTTTATCCTCCTCAGACAGCACCTGTAGCCTGCTTTCCTTAAGGAATTGACCACAAACCAGGTTTTTAGGCCTGGTTTTAGGCTTGGCCAGAGCCCTTGTTCCTCCCTGCACGCTCATCCCTGAGATGGGCCCAGAGGAACTCGTGAAAGGGCTGGTTTGGGGTATTTCTAAGGGAGTTTTACCCTGCTCTGTCAGCAGCTTTAGCCTGCTTTCCTTAATTTATTGACCACAAATCAGGTTTTAGGCCTGGTTTTAGCACCTGAGCAGGGTTTTAGCCCCCAACTGGGCCTCAGCCAAAGCACTTGTTCCTCCCTGCACACTCATCCCTGAGATGGGCCCAGAGGAACCCATGAAAGGGCTGGTTTGGGATATTTCTAAGGGAGTTTTACCCTGCTCTGTCAGCACCTTTAGCCTGCTTTCCTTAATATATTGACCACAAACCAGGTTTTAGGCCTGGTTTTAGCACCTGAGCGGGGTTTTAGCCCCCAGCTGGGCCTCAGCCAAAGCACTTGTTTTTCCCCGCACACTCATCCCTGGGATGGGCCCAGAGGAACCTGTGAAAAAGGGCTGGTTTGGGAGCTTTCTAAGGGAGTTTTAGGCCTGGTTTTGGGCTTGCCCAAAGCTCTTGTTCCTCCCTGCTCACTCATCCCTGGGATGGGCCCAGAGGAACCCTTGGAAGGGCTGGTTTTGGGAGCTTTCCAAGTACCACTGATTGTTTTTGTGATGGGAGAATCCCGCCTTTTCCCAAGTCAGGGCGTTTCTTTCAGAAAATCTGCTTTTTGATGGACACTGAGCCTTGCTTTTGCCAGAATCTGGTGAAGGGTGGGAAGCAAATGGTGCCAGGGAAGCAGCTGTGGGGAATGTGAGACCTTGGGATTCGCTTGGAACACGAGACATGAAGAGAGGTCCGGGTGGGACGTGGTGGTGACTCTTGTGTTTCTGTCCAGGCATCCGACTCCAGCCTGAACGAAGAGGATGGAGTCCAGGTTTTCCTGTGGTGGCTGCTGGGTGAGTGCCAGGATAATTCCTGGAATATTGGCAAGACTCAGCTTTTGATGGCTTCGATTCCTCTGCCCGCTGTACCCGACAGTAGGGCTGCTTCAGGTGTTCCTTCAGCACAGAATTCCACGGAGGAGGCTTTAAAATCTGCCCCTGGAGTCCAGTTTTATACCTTTGGGGGCTCTTTGGGAAAGTCTGGGATTGATATTTTGTCAGGAGAGGCCAAAACTATCCCTGGTACCCACCAATTTAGGGCCAAGCCTGTTATTTTTAAGAGGTCTCTTGGCACGTTTGGAATGAAACCCTTGTGTCTCTTTGCGTCCCAGCCTTGGGAATAAAACTCTTGTGTCCCAGGGGTGTTCCCAGTTTTCCGGCTTGGCTTTTTTTTATCCCTGGAAAGCCAAACTGTGGGAGTGTCCAGGCCATTCCCTGTTTGAGCTGTGCTTCCCTTGCAGGCATCGCCGCCCTCACCTTTGCCCTCCTCATGTCTGCCAGGATGGGGATTTTCCAGGAGACTCTGTACCAGAGGTTTGGGAAGCACTCCAAAGAGGCCCCTCTTCTACAATGTGAGTCCTGCTGGGCAGCTGGAGCTGCTCCAAGAGTCCCTTTGGCTCCCGGCTGGCGCGGATCCAGAGGAGGGCTGCGCGCTCCCATCCGGCTACGCGAGGGCATTTTTCCAGGCTGGGAATTGGGGTGGATTCCCATCACCTGGGGTGGATTCCCATCACCATGGCTCTGTTCTCTCCCCAGCATGCCCTGCCACTCCCTGGATTCCTGCTCCTGGCCCCCAACATCTACCAGCACGCCGTCCTCTTCAGCCAGTCCGGTGAGTTGGGCTCGGGGATCCTTGGCCTGGACCTTCCCATCCTCTGGAAAATGCTCCGGGAATCTTTCAGGCCAGCAGTTGTGCATTCCAGGCTTGGAATATGCAATCACCTTGGGATATGCAAGCCTTTTGAGTTTTCAGGAAGGAATTGCTGGCTGGGAGGGTGGGGAGGGGCTGGAATGGATTTCCCGGAGAAAGCTGTGGCCGCCCCTGGATCCCTGGAAGTGTCCAAGGCCAGGATGGATCCTGGAGCAACCTGGGATAGTGGAAGGTGTCCCTGCCCGTCTGGATGACCTTTAAGGTCCTTCCAACCCAAACCATTGGGATTCCAGGATGAAATCCCAAGTTTCTCACTAATCCCCACACACAGACCAAGCCAGATCACTCATCCTTGAGGAGACCCTTGGGAAAAGGAACGTGGGAGTTCAAAAATGGGAATAACAGGAGCAAATCCTCCTGGACCTGCTGGGTTTGGGGTTGCTGGTGCCACTCAGGCTTTGCCACCTGAGCACTGTCAGGGTCACACACCAGATTCATCCGGGTTGGGCACCACAAGGATGGAGCTTTTCCCTTTTAAAGCATTTTCCTTTTAGCCTGTTCCTTTTCCCATCTTCTGTTCCTCATTTCCAAGAAGAAACATCTGCAAAATCTCTTGTATTTCTCATTTACCACATGAACAAGAGAACTGCCCAAAAAATCAAATCAGGAACAAGAGAACTGCCCAAAAATCAAACCAGGAACAAATTAACTCTCCAAAAATCAAACCATGACCAAGAGAACTCCCCAAAAATCAAACCAGGAACAAGAGAAGTCCCCAAAAAATCAAACCATGAAAAACAAGAGAACTGCCCAAAAATCAAACCATGACCAAGAGAACTGCCCAAAAATCAAACCATGACCAAGAGAACTGCCCAAAAATCAAACCATGAAGAAGAGAACTCCACAAAAAATCAAACTGAACAAATTAACTCCCCAAAAATCAAACCATGACCAAGAGAACTGCCCAAAAATCAAACCAGGAACAAGAGAACTGCACAAAAAATCAAACCATGAATAAGAGAACTGCCCAAAAATCAAACCATGAACAAATTAACTGCCCAAAAATCAAACCAGAGAGAACTGTCCAAAAATCAGACCATGGACAAATTAACTCCTGAAAAATCAAACCACAAAAAACAAGAGAACTGCCCAAAAATCAAACCAGGAACAAATTAACTCCCCAAAAATCAAACCAAGAAGAAGAGAACTGCCCAAAACTCAACCATGAAGAACAGGAAACTCCCCAAAAAATCAAACCATGAACAAGAGAAGTGCCCAAAAAACCCAAGCCATGCCCAGAGCTCACTGTGCCCGAGGCAGGAAGGGCCTCCTGAGGCTGCAGTGAGTCCTGGATCGTGGTCAGTCCCGGGAATGATCCCTGGGATGGTGTCCCAGTGACCTTCTCCATCCCTTGTCCCCGCAGAGCCGTTCCGGGTGCCGGTGCTGGGGCTGACTCTGCCCATCATGTGGTTCTACCTCCTCATGAACGTCGTCACTCAGTATCCTTTGGCAGCCCTGCCAGGTCCAGGGGAGCACAGGAGGGGTGGGATGGGGGTGTGGAGTCCTTGGAGTCCCCCCTGTGCTCAGGAGCTTCTGTTTCCCCCTGGATTTGTGCATCCACACATTTATCGCGTTCCGTCCCAGCCCACCCCAGGTGGGAACTTCCCTCCCTCCCCACGCTCCCCATCCCCCTTTCCCTCCCGTTCCCAAATGTCCCTGGGTTTGTCCCTGGTTTGTGGGGCATCCTTGTGTTTTCCCCTGAATTCATGGGGTGTCCCTGCGTTTGTCCCTGGTTTGTGGGGCGTCCTTGTGTTTTCCCCTGGATTCATGGGGTGTCCCTGGATTTGTGGGGTGTCCCTGGGTTTCTCCCTGGTTTATAGGGTGTCCTTATGTTTTTCCCTGGTTTATGGGGTGTCCCTGGGTTTGTGGGGCATCCTTCTGTTTCCCCCTGGATTTGTGTATCCACACATTTATCACATTCCATCCCAGCCCACCCCAGGTGGAAACTTCCCTCCCTCCCTCCCTCCCTCCCTCCCCACGCTCCCCATCCCCCTTTCCTTCCCATTCCCAAGTGTCCCTGGGTTTGTCCCTGGTTTGTGTTTTCCCCTGGATTCATGGGGTGTCCCTGGGTTTCTCCCTGGTTTGTGGGGCATCCTTGTGTTTTCCCCTGGATTCATGGCTTGTCCCTGGGTTTCTCCTGGTTTGTAAGGTGTCCTTATGTTTTCCCCTGGATTCGTGGGGTGTCCCTGAGTTTCTCCCTGGTTTGTGGGGCATCCTTGTGTTTTCCCCTGGATTCATGGCTTGTCCCTGAGTTTCTCCCTGGTTTGTGGGGCATCCTTGTGTTTTCCCCTGGATTCATGGCTTGTCCCTGGGCTTGTGGGGTGTCCTTGCGTTTGTCCCTGGATTTGTGGGGTGTCCTTATGTTTTCCCCTGGATCCGTGGGGTGTCCCTGGGTTTGTTTCCCCCTGGATTTGTGCGCCCACACATTTATCACATTCCATCCCAACCCACCCCAGGCGGGAACTTCCCTCCCTCCCTCCCTCCCCGTGCTCCCCATCCCCCTTTCCCTCCCATTCCCGCCTCTCCCCCGCTTCCCTCCATCCCGTTTTTTTCCCTGAGCCGCCCCCCCAGGTACGTGTGCATCCGGGGGGTGTTCATCCTGACCACGGAGTGCCCGTCGCTGACGGTGACCTTGGTGGTGACGCTGCGGAAGTTCGTGAGCCTCATCTTCTCCATCCTCTACTTCCGCAACCCCTTCACGGCCTGGCACTGGCTCGGCACCGCCCTCGTCTTCCTGGGCACCCTCCTCTACGCCGAGGTCTGGCACAGCCTGGGCTCCCTCCTGGCCCGCTGCAGGAGGAGGAGGAGGAGGAGGCCCAAGGAGGAGTGACAGGCCCAAGGAGTGGGTTTTTTTCCAGGGAATTCCCCCCTGAGGGGGGTGTTTTTATAGGAGGGGTTGGCTGGGCCAAGCTCCTGGGAATCATCGGAACCCAAACGCTGGGAACTGGGACGGATCATGGACAGATCTCCAACAGGGTTGTTTTGGAGAGTAGGCTTTTTTCCTTTTTAATGCTTCCAGCTTTTCCTCCTGGTTTTTTGGTTGTTTGTTTGGTTTTTTTTTTCCCCCCCATTGGAATGAGCCTTTGGAAGTAAAAGCTGACCTGGATTGCTGTTGTTGGCTCTTCCCAGCTTGGATCAGCTGGAGCTGTTGGGTGCCATCCTTTGACATCCCGCTGGCTGAGCCCCAGAACTGCTGGTTGGTTGTTCCAGTGGAAATTTTCCGGTGGAAATTCCAGGCCTGGCTGTTCCCTTGAGTCCTTTGTTCCATGTTCCCCCGAGTCCTTGTTCCCTGATCCCACCGCCTCTGCTGGAAGGGTGTTGGATACACCCAGAGCCTTCCAGTTTGCCCAGTGGATTTGCACTGGAAAATGGCTCGGGGGGTGATTCCCAAGCCACAGGATCCCATCAGGATGTCGTTGGGAGCCTGAGGAGACCAGGAAGGGGGGATGCCAAGGGGACAACAAGTGTCTGTGTCACCTTCTCTCAGGGAGCTCCGGAGCAGTCGAGGTGTTGCCCCGACACTTGCCCAGCCAGAGGAATCCTCCAGCTCCTCACTCCAGCTGGGTTTTCCTTCTCTTCCCACTTTCTCCCTCATTCCAAGTGTGTTCAGTGAGCTTTGTTCCCAGCAGGACCATGCTGAGCTCCTGGTGATCCCCAGGGATCCTTCCCAACCTCAGGGTTCAAACCTTGCCAAGGAATTCCAAGGCTCTTTGAGCTGAGCTTAATCCTGCTGCTGAGGGGGCTGCTTGGACTGTCCCTTCCCCCAGTTTTCCCCTTTTCCCATCCCTTGGGATCAGCCTTGTCCATGGCAGCGCATCCCCTGTCCCTCAGTGTCACAGTTTTCCCGGAGCTCCGTGTTCCCACCGTGGTGGAGCTGTCCCTGCTGGGCTGGGACACTTCAGGCATCCAGGATTTCAACCTCAGCCACATCCAGCTTGGAATTCCCTTGTCCCAAAGCCAAGGAGAGGGAAAGGTGGTTTAACAGCAAAGGAAAAATCCCAAAGTGTTGGAAAGGCCACTCGCCTTCTCCCACCCAGCAAATCCCTGAGCAGTGACACCTTTCCCAAACTTCTTCCCTCTGGTTTTATCAGCTCTCTTGGATATTCCCCTTCCCAGCTCCTTGCCCACCCGTGGCCTAATCATTCCTGGGAAGCAGAGTGGGAATAAAGGGAAAGGCTCCTTTCTGTGCTCCAGGCACTGCTGTGTTCCTGGCACTGGTTTGGCCTCAATCCCAAAAATCCCCTGTGGGAAGAGTTCCCTCCATCCCAACCAGAGCCGGTGTGGGGTTGAGGGGACCTGCAGCTCCATCCTGAAATCCTGAAGGATTTTCCTCTTTTCCCATCCCTTGGGATCAGCTTTGCTGTGTTGCCAGCACCAGTTTGGCCTCAATCCCAAAAATCCCCTGTGGGAAAAGTCCCCTCCATCCCAGGCAGTGTGGGGCTGAGGGGACCTGCAGCTCCATCCTGAAATCCTGAAGGATTTTCCTCTTTTCCCATCCCTTGGGATCAGCTTTGCTGTGTTGCCAGCACCAGTTTGGCCTCAATCCCAAAAATCCCCTGTGGGAAAAGTCCCCTCCATCCCAGGCAGTGTGGGGCTGAGGGGACCTGCAGCTCCATCCTGAAATCCTGAAGGATTTTCCTCTTTTCCCATCCCTTGGGATCAGCTTTGCTGTGTTGCCAGCACCAGTTTGGCCTCAATCCCAAAAATCCGCTGTGGGAAAAATTCCCTCCATCCCAGCCAGTGTGGGGCTGAGGGGACCTGCAGCTCCATCCCGAGATCCTGAAGGATTTTCTCTCCCAGTTCAATTTTTCCTGAGCCTGGAAAACCTTTTAAGCGTCAACCATGGGATGTTTCCAAGGATTTTGACCTCGGCTCTCACTTCCAGCTGTTTGGTGGCTCCACAAGGACCCGGGGAGAGGGAAAACCTTTAATCCCTCATTTTCCTCCTCAAATCTACTTACAAAGAGCTTCAGCTCCGCCCAGGAGGTGGGAAAAGCCACAAAAATTTGGGACGAGGAATTCCAGGGACAGGGAATTTCCTCAGTGCTCAAAATCCCATAATTCCAAATCCTGGGCCAGGGATTTGAGGGAGTTGTCCCACGCTGTGCTGCTCCCAGGTGGAACTCACTGGACATAAACTCGCCGAGTCTCTCCTTCCATCGAGGAATTTGCGCTTTGCCCCCAATTCCCGCTTGGAATTTTGTGGGATTTGGGATTTCCATTTATCCGTGTGCTCTTCGCTCCCAACACATCCAACAGTTCTTTGTTGCTGCCAGGGGGGGATTTTTTTTTTTTTTGAGCTTCCCGGTGTGTTCCCGAATATTCGTCACCCTTGGGAATCATGGAAGCGGCAGGAATTCCCTTCCCGCCGGAGCCAGAATTAGGATTTCAGTCCGGGGGTTTTCCCCCCAAAATGGGGCTGCTGATTTATTGGGGTTTAAGGTTTGCTGGAGGGACCAGAGCAGGGGTTTTTTTTTAGGAGAGGCTGGAAAAGGGAGTCAAAGCATCTTTTGGGATGGTTGGGTTGAGGGGGGTGGTTTTTTGGGATTTGGGGGTATTTTTGGGGGGCTTAGGGGGTATTTTTATTGGATTTAGGGCTTGTTTTTGTTGGATTTAGGGTGTAATTTTGTTGGGTTTAGAGGGTATTTTTTTGGCTTTAGGAGGGTATTTTTGTTGGGGTTTGGGGTCATTTTTTTGGGTTTAGGGAGTGTTTTTATTGGGTTTGGGGCGGTATTTTAGTTGGGTTTAGGACGTATTTTCATTGGGTTTAGGGGTTATTTTTATTTTGGTTTAGGGGGTATTTTTGTTGTGTTTAAGGGATATTTTTCTTCTGTTTAGGGGGTAATTTTGTGGGGTTTAGGATGGTATTTTTGTGGGGTTTAGGGGGTATTTTTATGGATTTAGGGCTTGTTTTTGTTGGATTTAGGGGGTATTTTTGTTGGGTTTAGAGGGTATTTTTTGGGCTTTAGGAGGGTATTTTTGTTGGGGTTTGGGGTCATTTTTTGGGGTTTAGGGGGTGTTTTTATTGGGTTTGGGGCGGTATTTTAGTTGGGTTTAGGATGTATTTTTATTGGGTTTAGGGGTTATTTTTATTTTAGTTTAGGGGGTATTTTTGTTCTGTTTAAGGGATATTTTTCTTCTGTTTAGGGGGTAATTTCGTGGGGTTTAGGAGGGTCTTTGGGGGGGGTTATGGGGTATTTTTATTGGATTTAGGGCTTGTTTTTGTTGGATTTAGGGGCTATTTTTGTTGGGTTTAGAGGGTATTTTTTGGGCTTTAGGAGGGTATTTTTGTTGGGGTTTGGGGTCATTTTTTTGGGGTTTAGGGGGTGTTTTTATTGGGTTTGGGGCGGTATTTTAGTTGGGTTTAGGACGTATTTTTATTGGGTTTAGGGGTTATTTTTATTTTGGTTTAGGGGGTATTTTGTTCTGTTTAAGGGATATTTTTCTCCTGTTTAGGGGGTAATTTTGTGGGGTTTAGGAGGGTATTTTGGGGGGGGTTTAGGGTGTAATTTTATTGAGTTTAGGAAGTATTTTTGTTGGGTTTAGGGTGTGATTTTATTGAGATTAGGAGGCATTTTTGTTGGGTTTAGGGGGGTTTGAGGGTGTTTTTTGGGGTTTAGAATGTATTTTTGTTGGGTTTAGTGGGTTATTTTTTGGGGTTTAGGGGTATTTTGGGGGATATTTTTGTTGGGTTTAGGGGAGTATTTTGGGGGATAATTTTGTTGGGTTTAGGGGGTATTTTGGGGGATATTTTTGTTTTGTTTAGGGGGTATTTTAGGGAATATTTTTGTTTTGTTTAGGGGTATTTTGGGATATTTTTTTTGGGTTTAGGGGGTATTTTAGGGGATATTTTTGTTTTGTGTAGGGGGTGGTTTTGGGGTGTTTTTAATGGGTTTAGGGGGTATTTTTGGGGTTATTTTTGTTTTGTTTAGGGGGTATTTTAGGGGATATTTTTGTTTTGTTTAGGGGGTATTTTGGGATATTTTTGTTGGGCTTAGGGGGTATTTTAGGGGATATTTTTGTTTTGTTTAGGGGGTATTTTTGGGGGTGTTTTTGATGGGTTTAGGGGGTGTTTTGTGGGATATTTTTGTTGTGTTTAGGGGATAATTTGGGGGGGTTAGGGGGTATTTTTCTTGGCTTCAGGGGTATTTTTGTTGGGTTTAGGGGGGTTCAGATGGGTATTTTGGGGGATATTTTTGTTGGATTTGGGGGGATATTTTTGTGGTGTTTAGGGGGTATTTTTGTTGTGTTTCAGGGGTATTTTGGCAGATATTTTTGTTGGGTTTAGAGGATATTTTTGTTGAGTTTAGGGAGTATTTTTGGGAATATTTTTGTTGGATTTAGAGGATATTTTTGTTGGGTTTAGGGGGTATTTTTGGGAATATTTTTGTCAGATTTAGAGGATATTTTTGTTGGGTTTAGGGGGTATTTTTATTGGGTTTAGGGGATATTTTTGGGAATCTTTTTGTTGGATTTAAAGGACATTTTTGTTGAGTTTAGGGGGTGTATTTTGGGGATATTTTTATTGGGTTTAAGGGGTATTTGGGAGGTTTAGGGTGTGTTTTTGTTCTTTTTTTTTAAAGCAGAATAAACCTGTATCCTCTTCAAAGCGTGTTGGTTTTATTTCTCCTCTCACACTTTGCTCTTGGGGACTGGAAAACCAACGGGGAATCCTGGAATCTGCAGCCATGGAATTGTTTAGGCTGGAAAAGCCCTCTGGGATCGAATCCAACCATTCCCAGCAGTGCCAAGGTCACCACAAATCCACAGGGATTTTAAATCCCTCCAGGAATGGGGATTCCACCCCTGCCCTGGGCAGCTGTGCCAGGGAAGTTTTTTTCCCCCCCCAATATCCCAATTTTCCCCCAGTTTTCTAAATGTGTATTTTCCCAATTTTATAAATACAAATTTCCCCCAATTTTATAAATTTTTACCATTTATTTTTTTAGTATTTTATAGTATTTTAGTATTTAATTTTTAATATTTTTCAGTATTTTTAGTATTTTTTTGTATTTTTTTAATATTTTAAAAGTACTTCTAAACTATTTTTAGCATTTATTTTTAATATTTATTTTTAGCATTTATTTTTAATATTTATTTTTACCATTTATTTTTAATATTTATTTTTACCATTTATTAGTAATTTTAGAAGTATTTTTAGTATTCTATTTTTTAGTATTTTTAGTCTTTAATTTTTTTGTATTTTTTAGTGTTTTATTTCTTAGTATTTATTTTTAAAATTTGTTGATTAGTATTAGTATTTTATTTTTAGCATTTATTTTTTAGGATTTTATAGTATTAATTTCTAGTATTTATTTTTTAGTATATTATAGTATTTTGTTTTAGTATTTATTTTTAATATTTTTCAGTATTTTAGTATTTTTATCATTATTTTTAATATTTTAAAAGTATTTCTAAAGTATTTTAAGCATTTATTTTTCATCTTTATTTTTAGCATTTATTAGTAATTTTAAAAGTATTTTTAGTATTCTATTTTTTTGTATTTATTTTTTAGTATTTTAGTCTTTATTTTTTGTACTTTTTAGTATTTTATTTCTTAGTATTTCTTTTTTAGCATTTGTTGTTTAGCATTCGTATTTTATTTTTTAATCTTTATTTTTTAGCATTTATTTTTTAGTATTTTATAGTATTATTTTTAGTGTCTATTTTTTAGTATTTTATAGTATTTTAGCATTTATATTTAATATTTTCAGTATTTTTTAGTAATTTTAGTATTATTTTTAGTATTTATTTTTAAGTATTCCTATTTTTAGCATTTATTTTTTAGTATTTATTTTTAGTATTTATTAGTGATTTTAAAAGTATTTTTAGTATTCTGGTTTTTTAGTGTTTATTTTTTCATATTAATTAACAATTGCATTCACATCAATTCAATGACATCAGAATGAAGGACAAAATAATATCAGAAAATAGAAAAACTAATTAACATTAATAAAATAGTCAAATGTACTTCACTCTCATTCAAATAAAAATTAAATTATTTCACAATTCAGTTCATATGACATCCGAATGAAGGACAAAATAATGCCAGAAAATAGGAGGAAAAATAATATTAAAAACTATTTAAATGTAATTTAAGCATCGGTTCCCCCTCAGCGTGTGGAAATCCAGGCACCCAGTGATGTCAAGGTAAATATCCAATGATCCAGAGGGATTTCTCTCCCACTAAAACTTGGGAATGCAGCCAGGTTGTCCTGCCAGCAATGCTCCTGAGGGCCTGAACTTGGAGGTTGAAACAATAAAATTTATTATTATTATTATTATTATTATTGTAATATCATTTAATAACATACAAATAAATAATAACACTTAAATGTGAATCAATAATGAAATATTCACTTAAATCATAAATTAAATAAGAAATTAAATAAGAAATTAAATCATAAATTAAATTAAAGAAGATGGGATGGTGCTTTTTGGCTTTCCTTGGAATTCCTGAGGCTGGATAGGGCTGGGATTCCCTCCCCCTTTTCCACCTGGAGCCAGGATGTTCCCGTTCCCCCCCGGGGGCTCCTGGTTTTCCCTCTTGCTCGGGGTTTGAGCTTTTTGTCCCGGTTGTGTCCTGGCCAGAGGATCCTCAGCCCCAGGGATGGGCAAGGACCTCCCGTGGGCTCAGAATTCCCAGGACAGGAAAGAAGGAAAGAACTTCCAGGGGATCCCTGACTTCGAGCAGGAAAAACTGTTTGGTTTTTTAGGGATATGGGGCCACTGAATCTTCCTCATTTTTTTTTTTCTGAGCTGAAATCTCCTTTATTTGTGCGCTGGGATTTGTAGGAACGGCTGGAGGGGGGGGTTCATCCTGCTGCTGGAATCTGCCCTGGGATGCAGTTCCGGCTTGGAGGGGTTTGGAGCTGTGGATCCCGGTATTCCCGGGAGGGTGAGGAGGGAGAACACCTGGAAGCACGGCTGGGGAAGGATTTTCGGGTCTTTTAGCAGCTCTTGGAGGCTTCTTTTAATTATTAATGGGGCTGGGATGGTGCTTTTTGGCTTCCCCTGGAATTCCTGAGGCTGGATGGGGCTGGGATTCCCTCTTCCTTTCCACCTGGAGCCAGGATGTTCCCGTTCCCCCCGGGGGCTCCTGGTTTTCCCTCTTGCTCTGGCTTTGAGCTTTTTGTCCCGGTTGTGTCCTGGCCAGAGGATCCTCAGCCCCCAGGGATGGGCAAGGACCTCCCGTGGGCTCAGAATTCCCAGGACAGGAAAGAAGGAAAGAGCTCCAGGAGATCCCTGACTTCGAGCAGGAAAACTGTTTGGGTTTTTTTAGGGATATGGGGCCACTGAATCTTCCTCATTTTTTTATTTTCTGAGCTGAAATCTCCTTTATTTGCGCGCTGGGATTTGTAGGAATGGCTGGAGGGGGGGGTTCATCCTGCTGCTGGAATCTGCCCTGGGATGCAGTTGCGGCTTGGGGGGGTTTGGAGCTGTGGATCCCGGTATTCCCGGGAGGGTGAGGAGGGAGAACACCTGGAAGCAGGGCTGGGGAAGGATTTTTGGGTCTTTTAGCGGCTCGTTGAGGCTTCTTTTAGTTCTTAATGGGACTGGGATGGTCCTTTGGCTTCACCTGGAATTCCTAAGGCTGGATGGGGCTGGGATTCCCTCCTCCTTTCCACCTGGAGCCAGGATGTTCCCGGGGGCTCCTGGTTTTCCCTCTTGCTCTGGCTTTGAGCTTTTTGTCCCGGTTGTGTCCCGGCCAGAGGATCCTCAGCCCCCAGGGATGGGCAAGGACCTCCCGTGGGGTCTGGAATTCCCAGGAGAGCAGGCAGGGAAGGGATTCCCAGGAGAGAGGGAAGGGAAGGGAAGAGAAGAAGGAAATCCTGTAGGAAAATGGCCCCAAGGGGGTGTGGATACCCACCATTCCAAGGGACTGATTGGAATGATGATCTTGGAGAGGTTTTCCTGCCTTAACGGTGCTGGGATTCTGAGTTGAGGCAGAGGTTGGGAATTTGGAATTTAGGAAATCCCACTTTTCCTTTCCTGGTCACGCGGCTGAAACTTCACTGTAGGGAAAGGGATCTTCCAGGAAATGGGAAATCCCGTAGGAAAATGGCCAATCCTCTAGGAAAATGGTCCCAAGGGGGCGTGGATACCCACCATTCCAAGGGAACGGTTGGAATGATGATCCCGGAGGGTGTTTCCTGCCCTAATGGGATTCTGGGTTGAGCCGCAGTTTAAAACCACAACTCCTTGTCCTGCATCACTTTTGGCACCTCCACGTGCCAACCGCAGCCCTGATCCTTTGGGAATTGCTTTGGAGCTGCACCAGCACCTCCCGATCGGCCCCGGGGAACGGCTCCCAAGGCGAATCCAATGGGAATTCAGCCCATTCAGCCCCTTAACGAGGCATTTAGGAGTTGGATGAGGCTCAATTAGGCTCAGCTGTTAAACCTGAGCTTACGGATGTTTCCCATCCCCTCCACCTGCTCACACCTGGAATCTTTATCCCCCCTGGAAACATTTTCTCTCCCCCTCTTCCCTCCCTCCTTTCCCCGAGCCGGCCCCTTCCTTCCCAAACATCCCAATTATTTTATCATCGTTTTGTGCCCACGAGGTAAAAAAATCTTCAGGTGGTTTTTTTTTTTTTTTCCCCTCCCCCCTTTCTCTCCCCCCCTCTTCGTTCCCACATTCCTAAAGCCCCATTCCCTCCTCTCTCCCAGCTGGAGAAGGGCTTGGAGGAGGGAATATTCCCGGGAAGCGGCCCCTCCTCCCTCCTCACAACTTCTGCTTCCCGGCGGCTCCGGAGTTTCCCCGGAGTTTCCCTGGACGCACATTCCCGGTTTTTGGGATAGGAGGGAGATTCCAACAAGAGGCAGCTCTTCCCAGGTAAGATTCCCGACCTCCCGCATCCCGCTTATCCCTCTGTCTTGTCCGTCCAGGAATCGGTTTTTCCCGGTTTTTTTGTCCCCCTCTTCCCATTCTCGGGTTGGATTTAAGGGAAGTGTGGAGTGAAAGGAAAAAGGGATGAGGGGGGAGCAGCCCCCGGGATGCAAATGGGATTCCCATTCCCCCCATTCCCTGGGGGCTGTCTCAGAAGTGCCTGAAATGTCCCAAAAACTCCTTTAAATGGGAATTTTTTGGGAGGGATTTCACTCTTCCCAGGATGGGAGGTGGCTCAGGGAGAGGTGGTGAAGGAGAGTTTTGTGGGATCATGGAATATCCCGAGTTTGGTGGTGCTGGGGGCAATGGTTGGAATGATGATCTTGGAGGGGTTTTTCCTGCTTTAAGGATTCTGGGATTCTGGGTTGAGCCAGAGTTTAGGAATTTTGGAGATCCCACTTTTCCTTTCCCGGTCATGTGGCTGAAACTTCACTGTAGGGAAAGGGATCTTCCAGGAAATGGGAAATGCTGGAGGGAAATGGGGAGGTCCTGGAGGGAAATGGGAAATCCTGGAGGGAAATGGGAATGTCCTGGGGGAAAATGGGAGTGTCCTGGAGGGAAATGGGAATGTCCTGGGGGAAAATGGGAGTGTCCTGCAGGGAAATGGGAGTGTCCTGGAGGGAAATGGGAATGTCCTGGGGGAAAATGGGAGTGTCCTGCAGGGAAATGGGAATGTCCTGGGGGAAAATGGGAGTGTCCTGCAGGGAAATGGGAATGTCCTGGGGGAAAATGGGAGTGTCCTGCAGGGAAATGGGAATGTCCTGGGGGAAAATGGGAGTGTCCTGCAGGGAAATGGGAATGTCCTGGGGGAAAATGGGAGTGTCCTGCAGGGAAATGGGAATGTCCTGGGGGAAAATGGGAGTGTCCTGCAGGGAAATGGGAATGTCCTGGGGGAAAATGGGAGTGTCCTGCAGGGAAATGGGAATGTCCTGGGGGAAAATGGGAGTGTCCTGCAGGGAAGTGGGACGTGCTGGAGGGAAATGGTGCCAAAGGGAGTGTGGATGACTCCAGGAGGGGAATGGCCTGGAATGGGTGGATGTGGCCATTCCCAGGTCCCAGCAGCAGCAGGAATCACATCCCTGGAGTGTTTAAAATCCCTGTGGATGTGGCAGTTGGGAACATGGATGAGTGTTGGCCTGGGAGTGCTGGGAATGGTTGGAATGACGATCTCGGAGGGGTTTTTCCTGCCTTAGTAATTCCATGATTCTTTGTTCAGCCGGACTTTAGTGCTCCTGATCCATGGAATTGTTTGAACTCTGTCAGAATAATCCCGGTTGTGCCTGAGTAAAGGGGCTTCCAAAGAGACTGGGAACAATCCCAACCCCTTTGGATTGATCTGGTTTTTCGGGATCATTTTGCACCTCTGCTTCCAAAGGGAGCATCTCCTCCTTGGGAATTGTCCCTCCGGTCGCTCCCAGAGATTCCCGTGAATTCCAGGAGCGTCAATCCCTTCGTATTTATTTACCAAACCAGCTTAAAATCCATATTTAAGGGATTTAGAGGGAATTGCAGCTCCATGAAAATCGATTCAATCCATTAAAAAGAGGCTGTGAGTTTTTCCCCCTTTTTTTTTTGAGGATTATTTCCGTCCAGGGAGGATCAACTCCCGTTTAATCCCATTTTTCCCGCCGTTTTCCTCCAGGTTTGGAAATGTCTTTATTGGGTTTTTTTTGTCTTTTAAAATGTTTTCCATGGAGGAAATTCCACCTGAGCTGCAGGAATGGCCCCAAGCAGGTTTTTCCCCGGGAATATTTCGAAGCCAAAGGAAAAAACTGGGAATTTTCCCGACGGCAAAGGATGTAAAAAATAACGGATGGAGCCTCAAATTGACACCAATTATTGGAATTTCCTCCTGGCTTCCAAGTTTTCCTTAATTTGGGAATAACAGGCTGCTTTGGGGACCTTCTTGGAGCTGACAGTGCTTGTAAGCTCTTGGGATTTATTCCATCCTTCGGATTTATTCCATCCTTTCCCTCTTTGTGCCCTGAGACCTTGATTTGATATGATTTTGTTTTATTTTTTGTTTTATTTTTTGTTTTATTTTTTGTTTTATTTTTGTTTTATTTTTTGTTTTATTTTTTGTTTTATTTTTTGTTTTATTTTTTGTTTTATTTTTTGTTTTATGTTTTGTTTTATGTTTTGTTTTATGTTTTGTTTTATGTTTTGTTTTTTTGTTTTATTTTTTTGTTTTATTTTTTTGTTTTATTTTTTTGTTTTATTTTTTGTTTTATTTTTGAGGGGTTTTCTTATTTATTTTTTTATTTAATTTTTTTCTTCATTTTTTCTTCATTTTTTCTTCATTTTTTCTTCATTTTTTCTTCATTTTTTCTTCATTTTTTCTTCATTTTTTCTTCATTTTTTCTTCATTTTTTCTTCATTTTTTCTTCATTTTTTCTTCATTTTTTCTTCATTTTTTCTTCATTTTTTCTTCATTTTTTCTTCATTTTTTCTTCATATTTTTTGCTGGTTTTTTGCAGTTTTTTTTTTTTTGGTTTTTGAAGCTTTTTGGGGGAGTATTTTGGGTTTTGTTGGTTTGGTTTGGGTTTTTTTTTATTTGGGCTTTATTTGGGATTTGGGGGTGTTTTTTGGTTTTGTTTGTGATTTTTTGGGGGTTTTTTGTGTGTTTTGGGGGGTTTCAGTTTTTTTTCCTTTTTCTTTTTTGTTTTAGTTTTGGGGGTTATTTTGGTTTTTGGGGTATTTTGGGGGGGGTTGGTGGGTTTTTTGGGGTTTTTTTGGGGGGGTGGTGGTTTTTTGTTTTGTTTTTGGGGTGTTTTTTATTTTTTGGTTTGGTTTTTTTGTTTGTTTTGGTTTTGAGGTTTTTTTTGTTGGGGGCACCTGATTTTTGGGGTTTTTGTTTGTTTTTTGGGGTTTTTGGCCTTTTTTGTTTGTTTTTGGGGGTGTTGAGTTTTCTGGTTTTTTGGGAGATATTTGGGGATTTTTTTGGGTTCTGTTTTTTTAGGATTTCTGTTGTTTTCTTGGCAGTTTTGGGGGCTTTTTGGGGTTTTTTTGTGTTTTTTTGAGGGGACCTGGGGGTTTCTGGTGTTGTTTTTTGTGGGGTTTTGGGGTTTTTTTGTTGTTTTTTGGGGGTTTTGGTTTTTTGTTTGGTTTTGGGGGGATTTTTGGGGGTTTTTTGGGGGGATTTTTTTTGGGGTTTTTTGACAGTATTTTGGTTGTAGTTTTTTGGGGGTTTTGGGGTTTTTTTGGGGGTGTGTTTGTTTTTTTGTTTGTTTGGGAGGGTTTTGGAGGTTTTTTATGGTACTTATTTTTTTGGACAGGGTTGGGGTTTTTTGGGTTTTTTGGGGGATTTTTTGGTGTTTTTTGGTGATTTATTTTATTTTTTTAATTCACTTTTGGTTTATTTTATTTTTTAATTCACTTTTGTTTCCCTTTTATTTCTTGTTTCTCTTTTATTTCTTGTTTCCCTTTTATTTCTTGTTTCCCTTTTATTTCTTGTTTCCCTTTTATTTCTTGTTTCCCTTTTATTTCTTGTTTCCCTTTTATTTCTTGTTTCCCTTTTATTTCTTGTTTCCCTTTTATTTCTTGTTTCACTTTTATTCTTGTTCCCTTTATTTCTTGTTTCCCTTTTATTTCTTGTTTCCCTTTTATTTCTTGTTTCCCTTTTATTTCTTGTTTCCCTTTTATTTCTTGTTTCCCTTTTATTTCTTGTTTCCCTTTTATTTCTTGTTTCCCTTTTATTTCTTGTTTCCCTTTTATTTCTTGTTTCCCTTTTATTTCTTGTTTCACTGCCAAAATTCCATGTTTCCAACCCATCTTTTCCTTTAGTCAATGAGGCTGTGCCTTGTTTTTCCCCATCCAAATATCCCGGAAAAATTCCATGGTGATATCTTGGTGACCTGCTAATACTGGGATATCTCCACACCTGGAATATCTCCCATTCCCTTCCCCTCCCAGTCTCTTGGTGCTTCCACACCCAGAATTCCCACTGTTTTCCCATTCAGACCAACCCCTTTATTTTAATTGCACATTTAACGGGAATTCTGGGATCTCCCTCCGTAGTTTTTATCCTGGAATCCCGGGATGGTTCGGGTTGGAAGGGACTTTTTGAAGGTTCAAGGGATTGTGAAACCCGGAGAAGTCACTCCTGGAAATTAAATTTATCAGGGATCAAGGATAAAGAAAAGATCAAGGGAATTGTTCGGATTCCTTGGAAAAGCCTCAAGTTGATGAGTCACCCCAGAATTCCAGGATGGTTTGGGTGGGAAGGGACCTTAAAGACCATCCAGTTCCAACCCCAGGGACACCTCCCACTATCCCAGGTTGCTCCAACCCAGCCTTGGACACTTCCAGGGATCCAGGGGCAGCCACAGCTTCTCTGGGAAACCCATTCCAGCCTCTCCCCACCCTCCCAGCCAGGAATTCCATCCCAATATCCCATCTGCTCCACATCCCTTTCCTGTGGGACCTCTCAGCCCCCTCTGGCTGCTCCATCACGATGGACTGGATCCCCAAGGAAGTCACTCCTGGATTTAGGAACCTGAAGAGCAAACCCAGGCTGGAATGCAGATGATTCCTGTCTGGAATGACCTTCCAGTGACCTTTTCTCCCTGATAATTTGTTGTGCCTCCTTTTTTTTTCTTCGATCCTCATTTTTATCACCAATATTCCCATTTAGGCTTTAATTTCCTCGCGTTGTTGCCCAGAAAAGGGAAAGGTTCTGAGGGAGCAAAGCTGAGCATTCCCCAGGATGGGCAAAGGGGAAGGAATTCCGGGATTTATGGACTTCAATGCCCATTTTTTTAAACCAAGATGAACTGGGGAAAAGCTCCTCTTGCCGCTCCAAACCTGCAGCTATAAATCCTCTTTTTTCCCCGCAGATGAACGACTTCCCAGGCTCTGGGCTGATCCCAGGAATCCAGAAGGAGCTTCTTCCCAAGGGAAATGTTGCTGTGTGCCCGGATCCTGGTGCTGGCCCTGGCTGTGCTGCCCTACGGAGCTGGGGCCGCCCATGAAGGTATGGAAAAGTGGGAGACCGGGAATGCAGCACCTTGGTGGGGGTGGTGGGACGCATCAGGGAGGAAAAGGCCTTTTCCAAGGAGCTCATGCCATGGATACACCCAGGGATGATCCCAGGGTGGAGCTGCAGTGCTGCTGCCTTTGGCTTTTCCATAGGATCCTTTTAGTTGGGATTCTGTGGATAATATGGAGCACCTGAGCTGGTCCCAAAAGGCAGGGATTAGGATTTCTGGGAAATCAGGGCTCTGCTCCTTTTCCTGCCTCTGATCCTGCTCCTGGCATGGATACACTCATGGATGATCCCAGGATGGAGCTGCAGTGCTACTGCCTTTGACTTCTCCATAGGATCCTTTAAATTGGGATTATGTGGATAACGGAGCACCCGAGCTGGTCTCAAAAATCAGGGATTAGGATTTCTGGGAAATCAGGGCTCTGCTCCTTTTCCTGCCTCTGATCCTGCTCCTGGCATGGATACACCCAGGGATGTTCCCAGGGTGGAGCTGCAGTGCTGCTCCCTTTGACTTTTCCATAGGATCCTTTTAGTTGGGATTCTGTGGATAACAGAGCACCTGAGCTGGTCTCAAAAATCAGGGATTGGGATTTATGAGGAAATTAGGACTCTGCTCCTTTTCCTGCCTCTGATCCTGCTCCTGGCATGGATACAGGAAAATGAGGAATTAGGGGGAAATTAAGGACAACAAATCCTGTTGCTTTGGGAAGCTTCTGATTACCCATGAGTTCCATCCAACCTGACTTTGGGTAATTCCAGGGATCCAGGGGCATCTCTGGATGGGAAAATTTCCTGGATGAGAACATGAAAATGAGGAATTAGGGGGAAATGAATCCTGTTACTCTAGGAAGCCCCTGATTGCCCATGAGCCCCATCCAACCCGACCTGGGACAATTCCAGGGATCCAGGGGCATCCCTGGATGGGAAACTTTGCCTGGGTGAGAACATGAAAATGAGGAATTAGGGGGAAATTAAGGGCAACAAATCCTGTTGCTGTGGGAAGCTCCTGATTACTCACAAGCCCCATCCAACCTGGCCTGGGACAATTCCAGGAATCCAGGGGCATCCCTGGATGGGAAACTTTGCCTGGGTGAGAACATGAAAAGGAGGAATTAGGGGGAAATTAAGGACAACAAATCCTGTTGCTGTGGGAAGCTCCTGATTACTCACAAGCCCCATCCAACCTGACCTTGGACAATTCCAGGCATCCAGGGGCATCCCTGGACGGGAAACTTTTCCTGGGTGAGAACATGAAAATGAGGAATTAGAGGGAAATAAATCCTGTTGCTGTGGGAAACTCCTGATTATCCACTTTATCCCACCTCTGCCTCCCTTCCCTCGCTGTGGAATCCTGGGAGCTCGCGAGTCTCCATAGGGGGGTTTCCCTGCTCCCTGGCTCATTCCAAAGGGTGGGATGAGCCTCCCTACCCCTCTCCTCCCTCTCAGCCTGCAGGACAGCAGAGCTGGCCGACGTTCTGTTCCTCGTGGGACAATCCCAGGGCGTGGGCAGGGAGAGCTCCCGGCTGCTCCAGGACTTCGTCGACAGCACAGCGCGTTCCTTGGAGAACCCAGGAATGGGGAAAGGAGGGATCCGGATGGGAGCAGTGCTCTACGGGGAGGAACCAAGGTGGGTCTGTCCTTCCTCCCCCTCCAGCAGCTTCTGTGGGGTTCCTACAGCCCTGGAACCCTCTGGGGGCAACCATGGCTTGAGTTCTGGAGCAAGGGTTGAGTTCCTGAGCAAGGGTTCCACCACCTGCACCTCGAGGTGCTTGGCCATGGGGAGGAACCAAGGTGGGTCTGTCCTTCTTCCGCCATCACCAGCTCCTGTAGGGTTCCTACAGCCCTGGAACCCAAGATGGGCAACCATGACCCCATGGTTGAGTTTCTGAGCAAGGGTTCAACCTCTTGAGCTGAGGGTTCAACCCTGAGTACCACCAGCACCTCGAGGTGCTTGGCCACGGGGATGAACCAAGGTGGGTCAGTCCTGTCTCCACCTCCAGCAGCTCCCGTAAGGTTCCTACAGCCCTATAATCTCTGTGGCCAACCATGACCCCATGGTTCAAGAGTTGAACCCTCACCAATGTCACCAGCACCTTGAGTTTCTTGACCATGGGGATAAACCAAGGTGGGTCAGTCCTTTCTTCATCATCACCAGCTCCTGTAGGGTTCCTACAGCCCTGTAAGTCCAGATGGCCAACAATGTCCCCATGGCTCAAGAGCTGAACCCTCAGACCCTACAGGTGCTTGACCACAGGGAGAAACCAATGTGGGTCCGTCCTTCCTTCCCTTCCAGCAGCTCCTGTAGGGTTCCTACAGGCCCTGGAACCCTCTGTGGGCAACCATGACCCCATGGCTCAAGAGTTTAACCCTCAGACCCTACAGGTTCTTGGCCACGGGGAGGAACCAAGGTGGGTCAGTCCTTCCTCCACCATCATCAGTTCCTGTAGGGTTCCTACAGCCCCGTAACTCAAGATGGGCAACAATGTCCCCATGGTTGAGTTCCTGAGCAAGGGAACCCTCTTGAGCTGAGGGTTCAACCTTTAGCAGTCACCAGCACCTTGAGGTGCTTGGCCA